>NC_054836.1:8020185-8642622 GCF_018345385.1 Vulpes lagopus | reverse complement strand
GGGGATTTACCCCGAAGATACAGATGCAGTGAAAAAACCGAGACACCTGCACCCCGATGTTTATAGCAGCAATGTCCACGATGGCCAAGCTGGGGAAGGAGCCTCAGTGTCCATCGACAGAAGAACGGATAATGAAGATGTGGTATATATATATACATATACTCAGCCACCAAAAAAAAAGAAATCTTGCCATTTGCAATGACATGGATGGAACTAGAGGGTATTATGCTAAGCAAAATAAGTCAGAAAGAGATTTATCATATGATCTCACTCATGTGGAATTTTTTTTTTTTTTTACTCGTGTGGAATTTAAGAAACAAAACAGAGGATCATAGGGGAAGGGAGGGAAAATAAAACAGGATTAAATCAGAGAGGGAGACAAACCATAAGAGACTCTTAACTGTAGGGAACAAACTGAGGGTCACTGGAGGGAAAGGTGGGTGGGGGCAGGAGGTAATTGAGTGATGGGCATTAAGGAGGACACGTGATATGATGAGAACTGGGTGTCATGTGCAACTCATGAATCACTGACCTCTACCTCTGAAATTAATAGCACACTATATGTTAATTAATTGTATTTAAATTTTAAAATTAAAAAAATAATAATAGTTTGGGTAAAACAGTAAGTAAACAACAACAAAAATTATGGATGATAATGCCTGTTTAACTATATGGTTTTGAGGATTAGAGAAGTCAACACGTGTGAGAGTAATTTTTCCAACTGTAAATTTCCAGATTGAACCTCAGCCTAAGTCTGCTTTCATCTTGCTACGCCACAAGGAGTGTGATGGTTAATTTTAAGTGTCAACCAGACAAGACCATAGCGTCCAGATATTTTGACCAAACACCAGTCTATGTGTTGCTGTAAAGGTATTTTTTTAGATGTGATTGACATTCACTGTCAATTGACTTTGAGTAAAGCAGATTACCCTTCATAATCTGGGGAGCTGCATCCAATCAGTTGAAGGTCTTCAGAACAAAAATTGATGTTTCCAGAAAAGAAAGGCATTCTGTCTCCAGATTGCAGCATGGAAACTCTGCCTGAGTTTTCTGCCTTTGGACGCAAGACTGCAACATCGATTTTCTCAAATTTTCAGCCTACTACTTGCCTGTGAGTTTTGGACTTGTCAGCTACACAGTCATGTCTGGCTTCAAAGTGAGATAAACCAATGGAACTCAGCAATCGGCGATTGGAGGATGAAGGGAAAGGGGCCTGGGTATTTATCCCCATGACTGTCATACGTCTCTACCAAGGTGGTCCTCTCCCCACTGCCCAGGTTCAGTCCTGGTGCCTCCAGCCCCCTTCAGATGATGGGGTGATGATGCTCTCCCCACATGGTTTCCTGCCCCAAACACTGTCCCTTGTGGTTTTCTCACACTGCCCACACCTTTGCAGAGTCTTTATGAAGCTCTCCTGAGTTACCCAGTGTGAGTTCTCCACCTATTTCCTTCTGGGACTCCAAGCGATACAGATGCTAGGGTAAGGACCTTACCAGGGACTCCGTGCTAGGTATGTGGATTAAACGTCTCACCAAGAATTCCATCAGGAAAACTTGCTCGCCAGTACCACCTTTTATTTTCCATCAGGAAAAATTATTCCATCAGGAAAATTATTCCATCAGGAAAAATTGCTCGCCAGTACCACCTTTTATTCCCAAGTCCTCAAACTGTCATGTTCCAAGCTCTCCAGCTCTCTAGGAGACTCAGCTAAGGAATGCCTCTTCCACATCCTCCATCCTCTTGCCCTACAAAGGCTTCCCCAACTGGGGACTGGACTCCCTCAGGTCCCTCCAGTCCCACTTTGATGGCATCTTAGCAGAGGGAGGACCAGCGTCTCCCCCACTTCATCTTCTTCCTTCACCAACCCCCGCATCCTCCTTCCTGTCCTCTGAGCCTTGCTCCCTTGGGCATCCACCAACCCGCAGCCTCTCTGAAGCCAGCTCAGCCCAGGCCAGTGGTTCCCCCATCCACCCCCCCAAATGACCTGCATGAACCCCCCTCACCCACGCGTGCAAAATGCTTCAGTTATTTAAATCACTCTTGTCCCTTCTCTTTCAGATGTGGTTGATTCACCAGCTTGGTCCTTCCTGCAGGCTACACAGTTAATTTCCACCCAGAGCTAATTGGACATCCTTTCATTTCCTCCATGAGTCCCCTAGTGTGGCTCCCCACCCCCTCTTGCCCCCATAAATACTTACAACTGCGCTCCAAATATTAGAAACAGTATGTTTTTTAAACACAGCCAATTTTACCAGGAATCTGTTATTATATTCAAAGCCGGTCACAGCCTTTCCTTCTTTGGCAGCTTACTCTGGAAGCAGGAAAACAACCTTTCTTGTTCATTAAAAGAAAGAAAGAAAGAAGACAGCTTGACCTCTATTCACCAACGCAAGTGTGTGTGGAAATTTTCTCTAAATAATTAAAAACACTGATAAACTACAAAGCAGCCCTTCTCCCCTGCCATAGCAAGAGATGTCCATTTTAATGAGACACTGATACGATAGAGCCATTCTGATCCGTCCCCTGATTCCATTAAAATAGGATTATGTATGGGCGGCTGTGTGTGGCCATAAGAGCAAACTCAAAGACCAAAAAGCACAGAAGCTGTTTGAAAGCTAATTAAAATGGCCTTCAGGATTCAGGGGGCAGGGATAAAGTAAACACCATCTCCCTGCCAAGCACCCTCTGTGTCACGAGCATTCAGGATGTAGGCAGCCAGCGAGCGTTTCTGCTCTTGGAGTTTTAAAACTCAGCTGGTGAATGGCCTGTGGATGTGGACATTGCCCACCCCAGAGTCATCATTCATCTGGCACCTCTTTAACACCCTCCCCCACTCAAACCTCCATTAGGGCCTGGCCCCCAGCAACGGGGGACCTTCTGGAGCAAATCCACCCAATTACACAGCCGGGGAAGGGTCTGCTACTCAATGGCGAGAAGACATAGCCAGGGACAAAGCTGAGAGTCTCTGGGAGTCAGGGCCACTGGGGCCCGCAGCCAAGATCTGGGGTGGGCCAGCCTGACCCCACCCCGCCTCACTGCCCACCCTGGAGATGTGGCAGCAACCAGAAGGCCCACACAATCCTCACAATCCTTCTAAGAGGAACGTGGCTTTCCTTTGTCGTTGTTAGCCACTGGCCTCCCTACCGTGGGAACCACTTAGAAATGGCAGGTGAGCAGTCAAGACATCTGCCCAAATTTGCCTTTTTGGGCACATTTCACTACCCTCCTCTTAAAACCTTCCCTTCCTTCTCTCACTGACTCCAAACCCAGTTGGACAGAGGGTGTCAAACAGCCAAAGGAAGGAAAAGGGTTTTACAGGGAAGTGTAGGTCTCTCATGATTCTCTTCCAGAAATAAGCAGCAAGATTGTGTGGAAGCGTGTCCTTTGGAATGTTCAGGACCTTCTGATGGGCTGGTCTTCACGTACCTCGGGAAGGAACCTTCAGGGTAAGGTAGACCTGCTTGCTATTTACTACTGGATGACTTTGGGACACTATTTGACCTCTCTAGTCTGCAGTCAATAAGCCTAATAATGGGACAATTGTGACGACCAAAATAGTTAATAAATGTAAAGGAATTTTGGGTAGAACTTGGGATGGATCAGGTCTTCCAGACACCACACTATCTGCCCGAGTCATTATAGGAGCACAGAATTCCCACTTTCTTGGAAACCGATAGTTAAGTTTCATTCTGTATGGAGATATTATGACACTTTCCAAGGGGAGACCCTAGCCTGGGAACTTTCAGGGACAGTCAGAGCAGTGTCACCAAAATACTAGGCTTCCAACAACTCTTATGAAAACTAAATTCTGTCCCCATGTTTCCTTTCTATGTACGGGAGGCCAATCCTTCCCCCCCCCCTCCTTTTTTTTTAAATGAACCAGAGGCTCAAACAAGGACATGATCCTGTTTCTAGGTCTAGCTATAATACTTCTTCCCACCAACTCTGCAGAACTTAAATTAGGTCTTCTGATTCCATTCTTCCTCCCACGATAGTCTATTCTTCTCACAAGAGTGAGAACTTTCTTAAAAATAAATTGGGCAGTGTCACTCCTCTACTTGCAGTCTCCCGAAGGCTCCTCATCTCACTCAGGGTAAAATCTCATCTCTTCATGGTGACCAGTAAGCTGCCGTATGACATGTCCTTTCCCCCACCTCCCATCCCTACTATCTCTTCAAGCTCATTTACTCCAGGCACACTAAGCATATGTCCACTGCAGGGCCTTTGCACCTGCTTCTCTTGACCTGAAAAGTTTATTTTTTCCCCACTAGAAGTCTACATGACTTCTTCTTCTGTCACTTCTTCTAAGACTTTTCAAACATTACCTCATCCATGAGGTCATCCCTAACCACCTAAAAAGTAAAATAGTTTGCACTCTTACTTCTATACCTGTGTGTTTATTTTTTTTTCATCCTCATCTAATGTACTGTGCATTGTTAAATTGATTTTCTCCTAGAGCAGTTTTAGGAGTATAGAAAAACTGAGCACAAAGTGCAGAGAGTTTCCAGATGCCCCACCCACTCAGTTTCCCTATTAGTAACATCTTGCATTAATATGCTACCTCAGTTACAATTAATGCGCCAATATCGATATGTTATTATTAACTAAAGTCTATGGTTGACATTAGAGTTCACTCTTTGTGTTGTGCAGTTCTTTGGGTTTCGACAAATGTGTAATGACCTGTGTCTACCAGCACAGTATCGTAAGGAATAATTTCACTGCTCTAAACACCTTGTGCTCCACACATTCTTCTCCCTTCCCTCCATGCAAACCCCTGGCAACCACAGATCTTTTTTCCTGACTCCATAGCTTTGCCTTTTTCAGAATGTGTTGTAGCTGGAATCCTACAGTAGCTAGCCTTTTCAGACTGGCCTTTTTTGTTTGGCAATACATGTTTCGCTTCCTCTCCCCGTATCTTTTGTAGCTTAATTGCTCATTTCTTTTTTTTTAATCACTGAATAATATTCCACTGTACGAAGGCATCACAGTTTGTTTACCCATGTGCCTGTGGAAGGACATTATGGTTGCTTCCAATTTGGGGCAATTATTAACAAAGCCGCTATAAACATTCAAGTGCAGATTTTTATGGGGACATAAGCTTTCAGCTCACTTGGGTAAATGCCAAGAAGCACTGGCTTTGTGAGAAAATGCCAAACTATCCTTGAAGTTGCCGTATCGTTGTGCATTCCCACCAGCAGTGAGTGAGAATTCCTGTTGCTCCACATCCTCACTAGTATTTGGTATTGTCACTGCTTGGGATTTTACAGATATGTGTGGAATCTTGTTTTAATTTGCAGGTTCCCTGCTGACATATGACGTTGAACATGCCTTTATATTTTTATCCCTCGTTCAACAGCCCGACAGTATTTTTTAAATGTTTGCTAAACGAATGAATGAATGCATCTTAAGAAGAGCAGGTTTTATTATTTTTAGTTTTCAGCCACACCTCATGTCCAAGATGACCCCCAGTGTCTTATGGAGATGGGGCTTCCAGCCACCTACCGCTGCAGACACCGGGAAGCTAAACACAGCTCCCAAACGGGTAGGGTGACAGGGGTAGTTTCTTATATCTTGGGGACTCTAGCAAGCTGAATAATAACCCCCTAAAGATGCCCACATTCTCACCCCCAGAACCTGTGAGTACAGAAGAGATTTCACATGTGTGATTACATTTGGCCTCTTGAGGTGGGGAGAGTAGCCTGACGCAGCCAGGTGGATCCAATGGAGTCACAAGTGTCCTTGTAAGAGGGAGGCAGGCAGGTCAGACTCAGAAAGAGGGTCATGTGGTAACAGAAGCAGAGGTTGGAGTGTTGCAGAAACAAGCCAAAAAATATTGGCATCCTCTAGAAGCTGGAAAAGGTGAACAAATGGGTTCTCCCCTAGAGCCTCCAGAAGGAACACGGCCCTGCTGGCTCATTTTCGGCTCCTGACCTCCGGAACTGTAAATGAACACATTTATATTGCTCTAAGACACTAAGTTAGTAGGGATTTGTTTCAGTAGCAATAGTCAACATGCAGGCAGCAACAGCATATAAGAAAATATGAAAATGTAGGAGGACTGCTAGAATTGAGGCTAGTCTTTCTGAAGGATGGATCTCAAAGATGAGGAAAAACTCTGCCTTCCAGCAGTGTGCTCAGAAGCCAAGGAGGAATAAGGGATCAGTCCCCTGGAGCCCAGCCCCCCAGGGGTGCAAAGAAAGGGTGTGTCCTCGTCCCCTAGATGTTGTGTTAGCCGTGTGGCCAGGGCCTTGTGAGGCATCAAGCACAGAGTTGGTGCTCAGGGAATTTTGCATGGGATGAATAGAGTGGCACGGAATGGAGTGGACAAGAAAAGTGGCGCAGAGGTGGGAGTCCTCCTAGAAACTACAGAGATTTGGGTATTGGCAGCTGTCAAGGAGGTGAGATCCTTCAGAGGATCTCCTCCTGCGGAGGCCCCTTCTTAAAGAGGGAAAGAAATGTGCTTCAAAGATAGTCAGAGGAGGTGGTCGCTGGGGTCAGTTTGTAGTAGTTTCTGAGCTGCAGCTGCCCTGGGCTACACACCTGTCTGAGCTCACCTGCAGCCCTGATGGGGGCACAGCTGCTTTGGGCTCTATTTGCATAATCACAGACCAGGCAGGCTGCACAGGTTTGATTTCAAATACCAGAAATATGGTGCTGCTGTACAGATGGCAAGTGGTCCGTCTCGCCTTCTTTTATCTGTGTCTGTGACCTCTGTTTTGCCCAGGGTGGACATTTACCCTGTTAGCCCTGTTCACAGGTTTCCATAAGAAATCCAACCAAACCAAATATTTTATAGTTTTTAATAATATTGGTAAAGATGAATTCCACTGTGCAGCACATGGTCTCCGGCACCCTACCTTATCCTTCCTCTGTTGTATTTTCCTCTTTCCATTCTCTAAGACAAAATAAAAACCGTTTTCTCATGCAGAATAACTTTGGCTCTTTCTCTGAAATCTTGGCACTGGGGAAAAGCCATGCTTCAAAGGGAACTGACTACACAAGTAAGCTTCTCAAGGCATTTTTCTCAAAAAGACAAGTCTCTTTCTAGGATAAATTCCTGTACTAGCTCTTAAATGGATGACATCTTCCCCATTTCACTGTGCCTCAGACTGTAGCTGGGTTCAGTAGGCATCTGTCACATAGACCATCTCCTGGCATGGACCTCAGGTGCTCATGGCTGCGTTCGGTAATAAAAGGGCAAATCAAATCTCAGCTTTTTCAGGGCACCTGGTGGCTCAGTGGTTGAGCATATGCCTTTGGCTCAAGTTGTGATCCCAGGGTTCTGGGATTGAGTCCCACATCAGGCTCCCCACGGGGAGCCTGCTTCTCTCCCTGCCTATGTCTCTGCCTCTCTCCATGTCTCTCATGAATAAATAAAATCTTAAACAAAAAACAACCAAATCTCAGAGTTTTCATCATCATCTCCAAGGAACTCTAAGAACACAAGACACCACCATCTTGGTCCCCTCTGCTCTGCTCTGCCCTGGTGGAACATAGCTCCAGGAGCTTCAGAAGTGCTACAGGACAACTCCCTTGCTGAGATATCTAGGTCTTCACACTGAACACCAGCTTATGGAGGGCTGAGGTGGTGACCGAGGTGGAAAACTTAGGCCTAGGTGTTGCTCTTGGAGTTGGCCCCATTTGGTATCACCCGATTAACAGGAAAAGGCAAACTGTAGATGCCACTGTGTAGCCAAGATAACTAATACACAGAATTCATAGGAGATCCTTCCTTACCCCCAGGGTGTCTTAAGCACTAGAAAGATAAACTGCCCTAGGTTCTCAGCAGTGGTGACCTATCAGGGGTCTCTCTGTCAGATTTCTGTAACAAATGGGAAATAATCCACGAAACAAAACATGTGCTTTGTGAATTTGTCTTCCATGGCATGTAGCAGTGTGACTTGTCTTGCTCAAGGTTATTTAAGAATAACTTCAAAGTGTTGAGGAAAATGAGCTTGGCTGACCCAGCCTTCACTTCTTTTCTTCACGGTTCTCCCATTTCTCTCTCTCTCCTTCCTTTCTGAGGCTCACAGGTTTGGAGACAATGGTTCTCTTTGCTGATTCATGAAAGGGCAGAGACAGTTCCATCTCTAATTAAAGATTAGAATCTGTGACTTTCCATAACAACGTCCCTATCCCTTCATCTTTCCCAAATCTTCCAGGAGACTCAGTTGATACATGGAGCTAAGATCTTGGTGCCTATGGTTAAGTGAGGCTGAAGCTAGCTCTGTTAGGCTACACATCCTGTTCCCATAAATCCAGATGGGGCCAGTGGCTTTACAGCCTGCTAACTCCTACAATCATTCTCCAGAGTTGAGCTGGAGCCCCTTGGTCCATCTGTTCCGCACTCCTTGTGTTGTCTTCAATATCCTTCGCAGCTCTTTAAGTTGTAAATAGATGAGCCACAAATTGGGGAAGACAAGAAATACACTGGAAGGGAGTTGTGAGTTCAGTGCTGTTGTCAGCTTTACTTGGTGTCAATACTAATTTGTTTCATCCAATGATCTGCATGGCAAGAAACATAAAGAGTACAAGAAAATTGTGCCTATGGTTATAATTCTTATACTTGGGGTCATAGGTATCAGAGTTCTATGGAGACCCTTTTGTCTCTACCTGACTCTCTCTCGGTGCTTAGAGCCATGACAGCATTCCCCTGGGCAGCACTGTTTCTAGATAGAGGTCACCCAGGGGCAGTAGCACCCTCTGACCTCATGCCATCTTCCTCCTCCCCAGAACTGCTGCTTCCTCCCTGGCCCACAGGAATGCAGTTCTTTTTTTTTTTTAATTTTTATTGGTGTTCAATTTACCAACATACAGAAAAACACCCAGTGCTCATCCTGTCAAGTGTCCACCTCAGTGCCCGTCACCCATTCCCCTCCAACACCCGCCCTCCTCCCCTTCCACCACCCCTAGTTCGTTTCCCCGAGTTAGGAGTCTTTATGTTCTGTCTCCCTTCCTGATATTTCCCAACATTTCTTTTCCCTTCCTTTATATTCCCTTTCACTATTATTTATATTCCCCAAATGAATGAGAACATACACTGTTTGTCCTTCTCCGATTGACTTATTTCACTCAGCATAATACCCTCCAGTTCCATCCACGTTGAAGCAAATGGTGGGTATTTGTCGTTTCTAATTGCTGAGTAATAAGGAATGCAGTTCTGATAGGCTTCTGAAAGGATGGCTGTTTAGGCATCAACATCCTTTCTGTCTCCCAAACTGAATTTCAAGCATTTCTCTGGACCATCTGCTCCACCTGCCATCTCTTCTTCCAAACATCTATGGGTTTTCTGTTCCGTGGGTTCATTGGTATTTTTAACCAGCTACCAATATCTATAGTTTGCCCTCATACTGTTCATCTTTAATTTTTAATATTTTTTTTATTTTTTTTTAATTTTTTTATTTATTTATGATAGTCACAGGGAGAGTGAGAGAGGCAGAGACACAGGCGGAGGAAGAAGCAGGCTCCATGCACCGGGAGCCCGATGTGGGATTCGATCCCGGGTCTCCAGGATCGCGCCCTGGGCCAAAGGCAGGCGCCAAACCTCTGTGCCACCCAGGGATCCCTAATTTTTAATATTTTTAATCTTTTTTTTAAAGAGAGAATGTGCACAGGGGTGTGGGGAGGGGCAGAGAGAAAGGGAGATAATCATAAGCAGGCTCCACACCCAGTACAGAGCCCAAAGCTGGGCTCCATCTCATGACACTGAGATCATGACCTGAGCCAAAATCCAGAGTCAGATGCTTAAATGACTGAGCCACCCAGATGCCCTCAATATTTTTTGTTCTTATTTCTCTGTCTCTCACACACATGCATGCAAAATGCCTATCCCCAATACTTCATCTCTTAGAGTTCCTTTTACCTACACAGTTTTTCACTTCCTATTGCCTGTGATGAAAACCTTAGACTTATAAGGGCCACACTCTTTTATACAAAGTAAACTGGCTATTTGTTGAGATTTCTGTAATCCCTGAACTAGAGATGCGGAATTTGGGAGTCAGAATGTTTGAGAAACCTGTCTGGCCAGTGGTAGAGCTGGGACTCCTGTCAGAGTCTTTTTGAGTCTAGAACATGTTTCCTTAACCCATGGTATAGTTCTAGTACTGAGTGTTTGAAACCAGTACGGACACTAACATCTGATTGCTATACTACTCCCCCTATATTTCCAGGCTCCCCATCTTTCATGTAATACCCGTGTATTTGGAAGAATCAGGAGATTGGGAGGTGAGGATCCTTGTGTATTCCGTTGCGCCTTGGCATCACAACGCCAGATTTCAGGTTGTACTACAAAGCTGTGGTCATCAAGACAGTGTGGTACTGGCACAAAAACAGACACATAGATCAGTGGAACAGAATAGAGAATCCAGAAGTGGACCCTCATCTTTATGGTCAACTAATATTCAGCAAAGCAGGAAAGACTATCCACGGGATAAAAGACAGTTTCTTCAATAAATGGTGCTGTGAAAATTGGACATCTAGAAGAATGAAACATTCAGGACATTCAGAAGAATGAAACTAGACCACTCTCTTGCACCATAGACAAAGATAAACTCAAAATGGATGAAAAATCTAAATGTGAGACAAGATTCCATCAAAATCCTAGAGGAGAACACAGGCAACACCCTTTGAACTTGGCCACAGTAACTTCTTGCAAGATACATCCACGAAGGCAAAAGAAACAAAAGCAAAATGAACTATTGGGACTTCATCAAGATAAGAAGCTTTTGCACAGCCAAGGATACAGTCAACAAAACTCAAAGACAACCTACAAAATGGAAGAAGATATTTGCAAATGACGTATCAGATAAAGGGCTAGTATCCAAGATCTATAAAGAACTTATTAAACTCAGCAGCAAAGAAACAAACAATCCAATCATGAAATGGGCAAAAGACATGAAGAGAAATCTCACAGAGGAAGACATGGACATGGCCAACAAGCACATGAGAAAATGCTCCGCATCACTTGTCATCAGGGAAATACAAATCAAAACCACAATGAGATACCACCTCACACCAGTGAGAATGGGGAAAATTAACAAGGCAGGAAACCACAAATGTTGGAGAGGATGCGGAGAAAAGGGAATGTGAACTGGTGCAGCCACTCTGGAAAACTGTGTGGAGGTTCCTCAAAGAGTTAAAAATAGAACTGCCCTAGACCCAGCAATTGCTGGGGATTTACCCCAAAGATACAAATGCAGTGAAATGCCAGGACACCTGCACCCCGATGTTCATAGCAGCAATGTCCACAATAGCCAAACTGTGGAAGGAGCCTCGGTGTCCATCGAAAGATGAATGGATAAAGAAGATGTGGTTTATGTATACAATGGAATATTCCTCAGCCATTAGAAACGACAAATACCCACCATTTGCTTCGACGTGGATGGAACTGGAGGGTATTATGCTGAGTGAAATAAGTCACTCGGAGAAGGACAAACATTATATCGTCTCATTCATTTGGGGAATATAAAAATTAGTGAAACGGAATAAAGGGGAAAGGAGAAAAAATAAATGGGAAATACCAGAAAGGGAGACAGAACATGAAGACTCCTAACTCTGGGAACTAACTAGGGGTGGTGGAAGGGGAGGAGGGCGGGGGGTGGGGGTGAATGGGTGACGGGCACTGAGGGGGGCACTTGACGGGATGAGCCGTCAATAACACTGGGTGTTATTCTGTATGTTGACAAACTGAACACCAATAAAAAATAAATGTATTATTTAAAAAAACTTAAATTTATAAGTGGTGAGTATGTTTTGCTGTTTTACCTCCCAAGTTGTAATAATTTTCTGCTTTTTAAGAAACAATTCCTGCTTTTACTGCTGCCATTTTATTCCTTCTATTAAGATTTGTTTTATTCTCACTATTCTTTTTTTCATTGTTTGCGAGGCACCTGGGGAGCTCAGTGGTTGAGCGTCTGCCCTCAGCTCAGGGCGTGATCCCAGGGTTCTCGGATCGAGTCCCGCATTGGGCTTTCTGCAGGGAGCCTGCTTCTCCCTCTGCCAGTGTCTCTGCCTCTCTCTGTGTGTCTCTCATGAATAAATAAATAAAAATCTTTAAAAAAAAAAAAACATTGTTTGCATCTAGGAATTTACCAAGTAGTAGAGCTTTGGCTACTTTCCATTTGACATCGTAGGTGACTGATAGAATTGTTTTCCCCTTGTTTCATAATCACAGTTTTAATATTCTGTTTGATTCAACAATAAAGAATGTTTTATTTTATCTTAACTAATTGGGAGTTTAGGGGTTTCTTTAAACTTTTACTATTTGGGGTAATAGCATATATGACCAAAAAATAACAATTGTCATGGTACCAATAGCTAACCTGTACCAAGTGGTTATTATGTGCCGGCCCCTATAATAAGCTCTGTAGAAACTCATTTGCCTCTCATAATACCCATAGAAGTGACCTATTATTAATATTCACATTTTACAGATTAAGAAACCAAGATTAATATACCAGAATGTGACCTTAGAGTTTCTGCATCGTATTTTCAGTCCTCATACTAATTTTCACTCATTTGAATTTTTCAGTGTTATTAGGGCTTTGATAGTGCCCCATGGGGTCTTTCCTCATTGTCCTCTTACTGCTGTGTATTTCTCCACCAAACTGTGAGCTACAAGAAAGCAGAGTGGTCTGCCACCATGTTCGAAAATTTCCACCTTAGTGTCCTTTGTTAGAAGTACTGGTTCTAGGAGGATAAAGTTGAGCTGCAGTTATGTTTTCTGGCATAGAGAACCTTATTAGCACACATAATTATAATGGCACAGACCTAAAGAATTATTAATAGGTGTCATACATTTACAGAGGAACTTTTATCCCTTATAAGGGGTTTCAGCTGTCTTTACATATATTTTTGTGTTTCCCATCCCAGCAAAGTTCCTGAACATAGTAAGTGCTGAGTAAAAGTATGTTGAGTAAACAAATGAAGGACTTTCAAACATGTTATCACCTTAAATGCTCACCTACAAAATCCAAAGCCAGGAGAGACCCTGACTACAAACCTCCTGATGTCATTTGCCTAAAGGAATGGGCAATTGAGAGCTGGAAAGGAGATGACCCATGATGACACACTTGTCTGGTGGGTGTGCATGTTCACTCACAAACTAGGGCAGGCAGGAATAAACTTTGTGAAGAGGAAGGACAATGATGGATTCACCTGAGCCCAAACTAGGTGCTGAGATGCCTCTTCTGAATCCTGTCGATTCAGCAAGGGGTTAATAGAAGCTTTCAAGCAAGCTAGATAATTAACGGGATTAAATCTCTACCTGTCAATTAAGCCAATATATTTGAGTATAATGCTATTTAATTCTCTACCAGGAACAGTGCAATAAATCAAAGTATACAGATGTCTTCAGCAAGCCCTTGATGGATGAAACACTGTAACTCAGAGGTGCATAGAAAATCTCAAATAAGATAACCTCCCATGTGATTAATATAGCTGTCTGCATTGGCATTGGCTCCAGAAGGTTCTAATCCAAACATGTTTAACATCACATACTTTATTGTGACAGATTTAGACACCTGAACTAACTAACCAGGCAAATGGTGCTTAATTATACTGACTCATTATGGACTTTAGCAATAAAGCTGGAACACAGAATTATGTGTTAATTCCCACCCACACAGTCACATACACCATAAGCAGCCCGGTGTCCAGAGGGCTTTACAGGTCTGGTGCACAGGCACAGGGTAGAAGAGTAATCTGATTCCTCCAAGGGATGCTTTCCTTCTTTCTGTTCAGTGACGCTTGTCCGTATACATTGTTCA
This sequence comes from Vulpes lagopus, assembly GCF_018345385.1. Taxonomy (NCBI): domain Eukaryota; kingdom Metazoa; phylum Chordata; class Mammalia; order Carnivora; family Canidae; genus Vulpes; species Vulpes lagopus. The sequence goes on along the minus strand of NC_054836.1, from coordinate 8,628,856 downwards.
GACTGAGTGGCCAGCAAATGCATATCACTGATCATCAGGAGAAAGAGGCAATGTCTCTATGAACATCTTCCCACTTAAAAACCAAAAATAATTGAGGTTCAAGTCTTTTTTCATACACAAAGGATGGTATCTACAAAAGCACACATGCATGACTGGAGATCTTGTTTAAGAGGCTAAACCAAATGCCTATCAACCCTCTGCATTGATTCTGGAAACTTCCAAACAGGTACACATATCTTAAGTTATCAGAAGTGAGCCCAAACCTTCCAGATACAAAACTTAACTCCCATTCCTGTTCCTAAACTGATCTTACTCAGAGGGGACCTCTCCATCTTATAGGAGTGTCAAAATATGCAAAATTAGTACAGATTTTTTTCAGTAGGACCAACAGGTTTGATGCCGTCTGTGCTAATGTCATGTGTCACCATGAGGCGTGGGTCTCCATCATTGCTTGCTGCTTGACTGAAAGATCAGCAAAGTGTGCCAAACATGTAAAGGTGGTGTTGGACAGAAATGAAACCTAACAATAGTCTCTGCTCCCAAAACCTCCCTCATCTATTTGGGGGAAGCAACTTAACACATACTAAGGATCAGTTATGGTGTTGCTATACACAAAATAAGAGCTCAACGTGGAGAGACCAACATAGGCTAGAGTTAGCCAAGAAAGTCCTCATGAAGAAGGTGAGTTTCAGACAAACGTTTCAAGGGATTTGGATAGGCAGAGAAGATGGAGTAGGACATTCACATTGGGAAACATCACACAAAAGCATGGAAGCAGGAGTTGATGTGTTGGGTAAGAGAGGCAGCGATTTAAGGAGTTTGGGCTGGGGCTCCCAGGGGTCTCAGTGGGTTTGACCCAGTTCATGATCTCAGGGTCTGAGATCAAGCCCCGGAATCAGAAGTCCTGCCTGATTCTGGGGCTTGATCTGCCTCTCCCTCTCCTTCTCCCCCTCCACCTCATACATGCTCTGTCTCTCTCTGTGTGTCCCAAATAAATCTAAAAATGTGTGTATATATATATATATATATATATATATATATATATATATATATGAGAGAGAGAGAGAGTTTGGGCTGCCTCAGAGTGGTAGATGGGATTGACATAACAAAAACACCTCTGGAAAACACCCAGAAATATCTGAACCAAAGACCAATAACAAGAAAACCGCATAAGGATGTGACAAGAAGAGAAGAAGGTTTTAAGAAACTTCCTCAAGTGGAGGCATATACAGAATGGACTGGAGAAAAGGGAGATGAGCTGGAGGAGGCAGGTGAGAAGTTATTGCAAAATCTATGAATAAAAGCATGAGACTCTTTAGCGTCTATAACACAGTAACACGTGGTAGTGATAGAAGGATTAAGACAAAAGGAAGCCACTCAGCAGAACCAAAGGGGATAAAATGCCCCAGTATGTCTGTTTCTTTGACTATAAAGTAGAAATAGAACTAATGTCTGTGATAGACTCCCCAGCATTCATTCCACCCAAACGCTCATCACCTTACACCTGCTCTAATGGTTCTAAATCAATCCTGACAATTCTGTCCTTTTCACCAGTGATGGTTTCAGGATGGAGCATGTGAACGCTTTGGGCCGATGAGCAGTGGCTTGTCAGAAATGCTTTTCTCTCTTTAAGCGAGAAACAGGATGAGATCATCTATCTTCTCCCTTTGAACGTTGTCCCGTGTGGATGTGATGTCTGGAACTGCTACATTGCCCCACTATCAGCTTTAGAAAATAATCTGAATCCACAACAATATAACTAGGTTGCTGAATGAGCTCACCCTGAACTCCGCAAAATCTCCAGACTTTTGATAATGTGAGATAATTCAGGTCCTTATTGTTGCAACTAGCTTTTGGTATTTGTAGCCAGAAACATCCTAACTGATCCATAGTTGTATCTTCTCAATAAAAAAAAACAAAACAAAACAAAACAAAAAAAAAACCACCTTTGTAATGCACTATAGTAAAAAGAGAAAATGGAGGGGGAAGTAATAACTCAAAAGTTATGATGCAATGGAGACTTCTTTTTAAGTTTTATTTCATGAGTCTATTGCTAAACAAAACAAAACTTTTAAGTTGCAGCACCACAAACTGAAATTCTTTATTCTTCAGAATTGCAAAATTGGCATTTTCTATTTCCATCAACAGAGATGCCACTAACCCAAATAGGGATTATAACTCTTCCTTCTTACCTCACGTGAGAAGTTATTAATGATGACAATACATATTTTGGTTATTCCTTAAGAATGCTGTGGAATGGTGGCTGGACATTTAACTTTTTTTAAAAAAGATTTTATTTATTTATTCATTAGAGACACAGAGAGAGAGGCAGAGACATAGGCAGAGGGAGAAGCAGGCTCCCTGTGGGGAACCTGATATAGGACTTGATCCCAGGATCATGACCTTCAGCCAGAGGCAGACGCTCAATCCCTGAGCCACCCAGGTGCCCCTGGACATTTAACTTCTAACATGCTGTGTGATTCCAGTTCATTTTGAGTGCTGACAAAATCTATAGCCAGCTAAAAGCACACAGTGTACTAATTAAGATAAGCTAGATGATGCTGTAGTAACACCACCAATATCTTAGGGGTTTAATGATATACTTAGCATTACTATTCATTTTGGATCTGGAAAACTCTCCAGGCAGCTGTTCTCCATGTGATGGCTCAGTGGTACCAGGTACTCTGCTCTTATGACCTTCTCAACACAGGATTCCATGTTCACCACAGCAGGAGAAGAGAGGGCTGGAGGTTCTCAACCTAGAGAGTAATCAGTCAGCCCCCATAGGACACCCTACTTGCAGCCCGTGGGCCAGCACTCATCACACGGTCAGCCTAACTGCAAGGATTACAAGGGCACATAGCCCACTCACATGCCCCCAGATATGAGTGGGCACCAGAGTCTCTGCCACACCTCCCAACATGGTGTGAAGTTCTCATTATCCAGTCCTGCTGTTTGGAGTCTGGTGAGAGATACAAGACCTTAAAGGGTTATTAAATAAAATAGACGTAAGTTGTCAATCAGAACCACTCCAACAAGGGGGTTCTTGGTGGACTTGCAAAAACTGTTTTTCCATTATCAAGTCTCCTAGCCCAAACTATTGTCCGCCTGGACCATTATCTTCCCTGTGGCTCCTAATTCCTTGAGCTCGGTACCTTGTAGGAAAACAAAATCAGGGAACAATAAAAAGATGGAACTGGATCAAATATGAGTAGGGGAAGTATTGGGGATAAATATCCAAGGACATCAGATATCCAGACTTTAAAAAGCCGTACAATGGAGAATGGGGAGTATTCTGTACTATAAAAGCTGTAGAGTGGAGAATATCCTGGTCTAGCCAGGCACTGCGCCAGATTCTCCTACTGACAAACTGTGAAACATTGTCAGTTGCTTTGTGAGTGGACATAATGTAATGCGGTAGGTTTCCCTACCCCACCCTTTCCCAAATTGCTCAGTATTTGGAGCAAAAGAGCCGTTCAGGAAGACTCAGCTTCCAGTCCAATGGGCTTCATAGTAGCAGGAGAGCTTCTCTAACCAAATTCTTGCGACACAGCCCTCAAAAATGTCATTTCTACTTGGTACTTGCCAGCATCATATTTTACCCAAATCTTTGCATTTCCCTGGCAATCTTTCCTTTCTATCATTAGTAAGAATATAGAATGATATCAGTTCTCTGAGATTTGGGAGCTTTCACTTTTTACACTCCCTCTAGAGTCCAAGGGAAATGCTGCTCAGATAGAAGTGTGTGGATGGGCAGTACGGGAGAGGTAGGGGGGATTTCTCTGCCCATCCTCTCACCACATTTCCTCCTCTGATCTCTTTATGCTCTTCTCACTAGCTCCTCCTCCCCCAGGACTGACTGATCAGAGAATAGGACATTCATTAAGTGTATATGGCAGAGGTTAGCATAGCTGCATCTACAGTCAGTAACCTGGGCTCCACTTCCTCTCTGGATTCTTGGGGACTTAGCCAACTATCAATAAAGTGCAAAGTGGGCAGAAAATTAGACTGATTATGATCCCTTCTCCCACTGCAAGCAGCTAGCGTCTGCAGAACAGGAAATAGATAGAAAACTCTAAGACATAAACTCCAATAGGCATCTATTCCATATTTAAGGGAAGTTAATCTGCTGGGTATGTCACAGGAATCTAAAGTGATGCCTGCCACCTAATAGATGCTCACTAAATATTTTTTAACAAATAACTGAGTAGGTTAATTGGGTTTGTGTCTGCTAATTGTTTCTCTTTCACGATTGAAACAGGCCTCCTGTAAACCCCAGCAGCTCTCCAACTTGCTTTGGGGCCTAGGGCAAGTTATTGAGCCTCTCTGAGATTAGTCTCCTCATTTATCAAATGGAAATTATGATGATCATAATAATACCCCACAGCATTGTTGAGAGGATCAAGTGAGACATAGTATATAAAATGCCTGATAACATAACAATAATCCTATGATTATAATGCTAATAAAGCTTCAATGCTCTCTCCATCCTCTTTCCATAATTAATGGATTTGACTGAAGCATTTATTTGGTAACTTGTTTCAACGTTCCTAATAGCAGCAGAGCACTATTGTCATATCAGCAACTCTTGAGTTTTCCCCAGGCCCTTTGTCACTAGAATTTCGGTTCTATCATTGGTCATCTGGTAAACTGAGTCAGCTTTCGCCTCCAAACTGTGTTTTCCGATTTTCACTTGACCAAAGAATTCCAGGAAGAGAACTTGTCTTGTTTTTTAGTTTCATTTTCATTTTCTTATTTTGGGGTAGGCAGTAGATGGGGTCAAATATTAAAATGAATAAAAAGCCATACCTTGAATGGGCTCACTCTCTCCTGTCCAAACCTCAGCCCTGAGTCCTCTCGATAATTATTTGCATTATTTTCTCTATATATTAGGTTTATTCCTTTCCATATGCAAAAGATAGTATACTTTCTAGAGTGCTCTGAATCTTGCTTTTATCACCTAACAATGCATCATAGGGCTCTTCCATATTAAAATATATGGAGTTACTAGATGCTTGCTTATTTTCTGTCTGTCTGTCTCTAACACTGCATGGGGTTCTGCTGTATGCATCTACCATGGTTTACTTAACCAATACCCTATTGTAAACAGTGATGCTGTTTCCAACCTTTTGTTATTACCAATAATACTGCAATAAATAATTTCACGCATATATCCCACGTGTGTGGAGATGATCAGGAGACCAGATTCTCCGGGGTTTTGCTAGCCCAAGGGCGAGTGTACTTCGCATCTTGATAGATCTTGCCAACATGGTCTTTACACAAATTCTACTACATTCTACTCCCAGCAGGAATGTCTAAGAGGGTGAAACAAGCATGCTTCAAGCAATTTAGCAAAGGATAAATGAAGATAAATAATGAAAGCAAGCAGAACCATGGGTAAAGAACCTCCAAGAGTGGTGGTGTCCTCAGGGACTCGGGATCCAGTTGCTTCTCTTTCTCCAAGACACAAAACCAGCAGCGAGAATCAGATGAGATAAAGCTCAGTGGAGTCTGCACGTGGTGCAAATACTTATAGGGAACAAAAGTGAAGAATCAATGGAGAGCGGTGCCATGGCCCCTCACCTTTAACACCTTCTTCTCTCACTCTCAGGGCTCTGCTCCAGTCCTTGCACCCGTGGAACCTCCTGAACAAGTGGGGCCCAACCACAATTGCCTCTCAACACACACCAGTTTGTGGAATGATGCACGGGTTTTTAATGCCTAAGTGTGGAGTTCAGGTGAGCCCCAGGAGAAGTCCCCTCTCTCTCCCCATCCTGATGACTTCCTCAGGGAACGAGAGCAGGATGGTCCTCAGCCTGAGGACCTGGAATGTGTAGCCCGGGCTCAGCCTACCTGGCCCCACTCCAAAATGGGCAGCCAGCTGGTAGACAGTTGGAATTGATAAAGGCATCTGAAGTTAGCATGGGGCTCTGCTCGACCACCAATGTTGGGGAGTTTCTTCAAACTTGAGTCTGCTCCAGAAAGTGTTAAATATAAATCTTTCCCATTTGGCTTGACTGAGTACCAGTGGCTGTAACCTGTGTTAGGGTACAATTGGAGGCTGCCCCTATAAGAAAACCAATGTCCGGTGGAGTTAATTATGAAAGAGTATATTTATTTCTGACTACTAGGCCCAGAGTGGGCAGCCCTGGCCAGAGGGGCAGCTCTCTCCATCCACTTCCTCCTTGCTCATTGTCCCACCATGCTGGAAGGCACTGGGCCTAGATGGCAAAAGCTGGGTCACCTCACCCACTTTCCCGCTTGCAGAAACTTAAGAAAAGCAATTTTCTCTTAAGCAACTGTAGCAAATTTGCACCTCAGCCAATTTCTCCCCATTCCCCTCTCCTTGGTAGTTCCACGCCGAGAGTCCACTATCATAAATGCAGAGAGACCAGCTGTTTTCAATGTGCCAGTGAGAAGAGAACATAAAATATAGACTTAAAAAATTTGGTACAGAGACACACAATTGATAGAAGAAGGGACTGTCACAGAGGAGGGGCTAAAACACGCAAGCTGCGACGCTGGGAAAAACTCTAGCATCATCTTTCCTGCAGGCCTTCAAAACATGATCCTTTCCTCCTGGAAACCTTGAACTCCCTGCAGATTTATGATTCTTATTACTGCAGCCCCTAAAGGCCTTGTCACCTACCCCACCCCCACCTCCCCATACCAAAAAGAAGAAAAGGCGAAGAAGAAGAAGAAGAAGAAGAAGAAGAAGAAGAAGAAGAAGAAGAAAAGAAAGAAAGAAAGAAAGAAAGAAAGAAAGAAAGAAAGAAAGAAAGAAGAAAGAAAGAAAGAAAAGAAAGAAAGAAAGAAAGAAAGAAAGAAAGAAAGAAAGAAAGAAATAGAAAGAAAGAAAGAAAGAAATCAACTTAGAAATAGTCTGTGTAAAGAGAAATGCTATCTGAGGAGAGCAATCAATTCCTAGATAATTCTACCTTCATGTTAAGGGATTTTGTTCCTTTTTTTTTTTTTTTTTTTTTTACTTTGACTGACTCTTTGCATGAAAACGGAATCACAGTTGGGCTCCTTCAGTGGTGCTATTCTTCTGTGTGTTCATATTCTCATCTGCTCTGTGACCTGACAATCAGCCGCCGTGGAGACGACCACATGTGTCAAGAATAGAGAATTTCATAATGACTTGCTACATCCTTGGCTGATAGTTTCTGTGATCATGTCAGCTCCTCGGCTGTTCTTGGAAGAGCAGATAAGATCTCCCACTGAACAGAATTCTTCTGACTCACATTTTGAAAACATATTTAATTCTTTTCTTACTCTCAACGATGCACAGATTGGTGCCCAGAGAAAGTCACCGTCACTTCACAGTTGTGGCAATCCCAAATATCAACAAATTACTGTCCCCTGGTTTTCAGGATCCACAGAAAGCAAGAGAAGGACCTGCATTTTTTTTTTAATTTTTTTTTAATTTTTTATTTTTATTTATTTATGATAGTCACAGAGAGATAGAGAGAGAGGCAGAGACACAGGCAGAGGGAGAAGCAGGCTCCATGCACCGGGAGCCTGACGTGGGATTCGATCCCGGGTCTCCAGGATCGCGCCCAGGGCCAAAGGCAGGCGCCAAACCGCTGCGCCACCCAGGGATCCCCAGGACCTGCATTTTTAAAAAAACTTTTATTTATTGATGATAGTCACACACACAGAGAGAGAGAGGCAGAGACATAGGCAGAGGGAGAAGCAGGCTCCATGCACCGGGAGCCTGACGTGGGATTCGATCCCTGGTCTCCAGGATCACGACCTGGGCCAAAGGCAGGCGCTAAACCGCTGTGCCACCTGCATTTGAGAACAAAAGAGCAGGCTGCCCAAGGGCTGTGAATGAGTGGATGTTTGGCAGACGCCTAGAAAGTAACTTCTTTCAAGGTGCTCTGTCTCTTCCAAAACATATTTCTCAATCAGATGAAGTTTCGTAATTAAAAACTCCTTCCTTGGACACCTGCTGAAAGGCAAACGCTAATTTGAGCTCCTGCCCACCCCCCACTCAATTACCTGGAGCAGGGAGATGAAGAGTAGGGACTTCGGGGATGTGGAATGGGTAGGGAAACGCATGGAGCACAGGAAGAGGGGCAAAGTGGGGAGCTGGGGATACCGGGGCCAATGTTTTCTTAGCGTTTCTTTCTTAGCATTTTTCCCTGAAGGCAAGAGGAACCCAAGGCAGAAGCTGATGGTGCCCACACATCTCTCCTCTGCTCACCTGAAGTCACCTGTGCAGCTCAATGGGAAGTTCCCATGCGGGGGGTTGGCTAAGCTCGTCAAGCATCACATTTTCCTCTGCCTCATGCTGGGAGCACACTACTCTGTGGGGAGGCCAGTAGTGTCCTGGAGTTAAAGCCCAGGAGCAAACTTCAGGTCAGTAAGACAGGATTGGATGAATCGAAACCTCGGCTCCCTAATGCCTGAAGTCTTACTCTTGGCTGCGCCACTATCCATTGTCAGCTTCGCTGGAATGCTTTATGCTCTTTGATAAACACAGGTTTATTCCCAGCTTTATTTTCGGATGCTTGCCTGTTTGGGCAGTGAGGTCTAACTTTGGATTGAACTTTCTCATGCTCAATCTCAGGCTAGCTATGAGGGTATTTGTGACGTTTGAGTAAAAGTCTGCCGCTCATTTTTAGTTCAGCATGATGAAAAAGTGATTGTATGTTGGAAAACTGAAATTGTTCATTTTGTGGTAAATGGTCAATTCCAAGAAAAAAAAACACCTGAGTGTTTCTCAGGTGACTCTGAGGTCCCCGTGGGCCGGAGCACCAGTCACCCATGGTGCCAACCCTCACTGACACACCCGCATTGGTTTCCCTCCACCCATCCCACTGGCCCATTTGGTCACCACGCATCCTGAGATTGCTTCCTGAATCAACTACCTGTACACAGTTCCTCATTCAAGAGGTGTTTTGGAAGGAACTTAAACCACAACAGCATGTCTTCTCAAACAATGGCAACCCATTCATTCCCACCGTACCACCCACTGCCCTACGTCACATCCTCACAAGTCCCTGCAGAGAAACATCTGTGTCAGACACTCTCTTGCTCGCCCCCTGCCTCCCCTCACTGCCCCCTGATGTCCATCTGGACCCATTTCAACATCTTTCGTCCCAGTCTTGGCCTTCCTAGAAGAACCTTTCCTGGCCTTTCTGCCTGCCTACGACTTTAAGACCCATGACGCCGGTCCTTGATGTATCTAGCAAAGTGATTTGCCAACATTGTAAGTTCATGTCTGCTTTTCCTCATGACCATTTCTCTGTTTAATTGCCTCATTAAAGCCAAGTGTATATCAATGATCCTATTAGAGGGTTCAAGAAAGAAATGCACCCTTGGGTTAACCTGATGACCCATGGCCTCTCTGTAACCTCAAATGACAAATGCTGGTGACAGAGACACCTGCACAGATAAGCGTGATAAAAACGAGGGGAATCACACAATGGGTGTGCATGATTCTGTTAGAGAAGGTAGTAGTAGGTTCTTATTTTCTGTCTTAACGAAAAATTGTAAATTGTACACTCTTGCAGAACCAATAAAATTGTGACTTATGCTTCAAAATTTATGTAATTGATTACTTGGATTTTTTTTTGACAGTTCTTTCATGCTTTCAACAAATACCCCTTTCTTCCCTAAGAAGCTGGTCATATGGTAGTAGGAGGGGGTGGTTCAGGGAGCCCTAATTATTTTCCTGTCTTTCAATTGCAAGGCAATTAGTGCCTAAATCATTTACTTGGCACTTAGCAGAAGCCACCTTGCATTTTAAATTCCTTTTTCTGCCCACAAAAGCCCAGCTTCCCAAGGTAGGCATCTTGCCTTGTACTTCTCTTAGGATCTAATCATTGCCAGGCATCTAAAAATGGAAAAATAAATTTTTCTCATTATTGAGAATGTTGACACTTTCCTGAAATGTATTAAATATTGTCTGACTTCTTGAAGAGAGATACCAACAGAATTGGATCTCAGCAATTGCACCATGCCCTAATACAGTTCTATCCGGAGTTTTGATTTTCTGTCTTTGTTCTTGCATCGGGCTGTTGGCCAGCTCTCCCATCCCATGGCACCCACCTCAAATGCCACCCTTTCCACACTACAGGTCACTGCCCAGTTCACAAATTACCAGACATCTGCCCTTTGTTCAGCAGCTCTGTTTGTCCATATGGATGGACATACCCAGTGCTCACAGATCATTCTCTTCCTATTTTCAGACTGGGGCTGTCTGTTGCAGAAGGCCAACATCCCTATGTATGCAGGGTCTTGGGCAAGTCTGAGCAGTGTCTGGTCAATGTTAAATGATGCAGACAAAAGAATCATTGATGCCCTAAAAGCCAGCTTGAAAATCTCCTGTGCATAGCTATGACTCGTGTACAATTTAACTCCCCAGACTTGGTTTCCAGAACTAGAAAAATAGAAGAGATCTCACTTCCTCAGAATTCAGAAACACTTGTGATCAATATCAATCAGCATTGCCCACACAGGACAACATTCCTCAGTGCTCCCTTCTGTTTATTAACTTTGCTTTGGCCTGTGGCCTGAAAACCTCACCTCTTGAAGGCAACCCCAGGCAGCTATCCTGGATCTACCATGGAAACTAACCGCAACCCATGTCCTCCTCAAGATGATAGAGTAGTGTTAAAATGTACACTCCAGGGGGAAACAATAACAGCAACATAAAATGCATTTAAAAAAATGTTCACTAGGAACACCTGGGTGGAGCAGTTGGTTGAGTGTCCAACTTTTGGTTTTGGCTCAGCTTATGATCTCAGGGTTGTAGAATCAAGTATTGCTCAGTGCAGAGTCTTGAGATTCTCTCTCCTTCTCCCTCAGCCCCTCCAACTCGTGCTTTCTCTCTCTCTCTCTCTCTCTCTCTCTCTCAAATAAATAAATCTTTTAAAAAAAATTGTTCATTATCTGTCTTTTCTACAAATGAGTGCTATTTGTTCTATAGGCAACTGCATGTTGCATGCAAATAAAAAGCTCTGTCTAACTGAACAACCGGTTGTGTTTGTAATATGAGATCTTGGGAAATTTGAGTTAGATCATTAGTAGACATGGGGCTTCTCAGTTTTAATGGACTTAGTCATCACAAGACTGTACACACACGTCTCCTCCTGTAGTATCAAATCCTTACCAGAAGAGTTTGCTCTGGCAGTAAGAAAACCAAGAAGCAGTTTGGTCACTTTGATGGAAAATCCCAGAAAGTTCCATTTTTCATGGCTGTTGTAAGTGTTGTGTAAGTTATTGCCCAGTCAGAAATAACCTGAGAAGTCTGTGGCTGCTAGCATGCTGGTAGTGTCAGCGGAAAGTTTCTGCAATTGAATCAAGTCAGCTAAAGAATATTCCATGGCAATAATGGTTCACACATTGTTAGAAAACAGCAGTGAAACCAGCAATTCCTGGAAAAGATTCACCAGCTTTTTGGTAGTCAAAAAGACTATGTATGCAGGTGTAACCGATACTTTAGGAATTCCGTGTTAGGCCAAGGTCTACCTGGAGATCCCACGACTACAAGGCTAGCCAGCAAACAATATGGCACCTCAAATATAGTTTGTGTGGACCAAGATGAGGCCAACCACATCTCACAAGCTGCATAGGTTCTGGGGAGGTATTTCTTATTTCCATTTTGTAAATGAGTCTCAGATTAAAGCAATCTGCCTAAGGTCATCCATCCAGTAGCAATTGGAGCCATTAAAACCTGACTTTTCCACTGAAACTACATACATATTCAGAGGAAGAAACTTAGTCAGAAATTAATCTTCTGGTGATGCAAGTTTTTTCCAGGAGTGATAGTTGAAATATTGAACCAAGCATATGCCAGGGCATTGACCAAATTGGAAAAGACTCAGCAGTTACTGTATACAACCTTATAGGTACATGTCTGCTAAATATCTGCCCCTCCAAATCAGCGCATGAATGAGCCTCAGAAAAGTGCATAGAAGGTCACTGTCATCAAAATATTTTATTTCAAATAATATTTTTGATGATATAGGTTGCATAAAATTACAAAACATTTAAATTATAAAAGAAAAAATAAAACTTTCATGTAATTCATGCACATACTCCTGTTGTAGGTAGGATCTTGACTTTTTCACTTATAAACCTGTTTCCATGTCATTAAAAAAATCTCTGGTAGCTTTATACTGATAGCTGCTTACTATTTAACTTTAGAGGTAACTGATTTAATCCTCATAAATTTTGAGGATTTCAAAGTTTTCATTTATATAAATAATGTGTTGATAAATATCTTTGTGCCTGAATTTCTGTTTGCCTTAAGTTTATGTCCTTAGAAACATTCCTATAACAATTATTGGTAAAGATGATCACAGAACCACTTAATATTATAAACCTGGACTCTTACTAAGCTGGATATTTATCTCAATTTACCTCTTCAGTGGGGGCAACTGCCCTTCCATTTATGACAGCTACCACCAATACCAGTAATTATCATCATCATTATTATGGTTATTACCTTTATGTGATCTATCACCTGGGACCCCATCACATTCTATCACATCCCCACCAGCTCCCCTTTCCTGGTTCCCCCATTGTGTTAGGCTAACACAATGAACTTTTATGTAGTTCACAAGGCTATGTGTGAGCTAATTTTGCCTTGCCCTCTCTATCTCATGTCTTGTTATTTTATCCTTGAACTCCATGTTCTAGCAACATTATACAACTTCCCATTTCCTAAATATACAGGAAGGTCTCCAAGAGTTTGTATATGGAGCTTTCTTGCCTGGGCCACTTCACCACCAACCCCCAACTTTACCTCCTTAGCTCTTGTAATCTCTCCAATTTATGCTTTGATATCTTCCTTAATAAGGAAGCCCAGCCATGCACTGTGCCCCATCCCAAGACTGGGCTATGTGCCCCTGGTAATGCCCCCATTGCACTGGGTGGGGTCCACCCTATTGTTCATCATGCTGTAACATAACTGACTATCTTCACCACCAAATACTAAGCTCCTTGAGAACAGGGACTGTGTCGTGCTGGCTATTCTATCCTCAGGGCTTTTTTCAGATCTGACCTATGGTAGGCAGGGAAGAGATATTTGTTGAGTGAACAGGACACAGTCTGTGTGTAAAGTACTGCTTTGCTGCTCTGATTGAATGAATCTGAGAAAGTACTCAGGAGCTGGGCAGTGATGGGCCTTGTGGAGGTGCCAATTTCTTGAAGGATTTTTTTTTTTCTGATTAGAAAATGATGCACCTCAGCAGAAATGGCAAGAAAGTCAAACCAAATGTGTAAGGCTCTGGTTAGTGAAAAGGCACAGAGAGAGGAGGGAAGCGCATCCATCTGTCATCACATGGTGAGTTTAGATGGTAGATCTACATGCTAAGTTCTAGTAGAAAATTCCCATTCTCATGAATTGGCAGGGCAGGAACGGATGAATAATTACCACTTTCAAAAGCCCACAATATGGAGCTCATCATCCCATCATGGTCTGAGGAGAAAAAAAGCAAAACAAAGCAAAACAAAACCATGTCCAAGGAGGTAGCCTCTCACGCCTGCCATACCTGCTTTCCAGACACAAAAAGGAAATGTTTTCTCATATGTATCCAACACTTAGGGATCAGCTACCAGAATGAGCTACTAGATTCCAGCACTTTCTAGAATCTTTAGAGGAGACGAGCTTGTGGTTGACTCATCCCTCCATGATCTGCTGTGCTCTTCCTCTCTCCCTTGAGCTTATGTGTCAGTACAAATGCTTCTGGGCTGGCCAGTCCAAGCTGTCAGAAAGCTATGTAGTGCGTGGAAGAGTAGAGAATTGGACATCAAACGAACTGAATTCTGGTCTGTTTTGTAAGTAACTTGACTGTGTCTATTTCTCTATATGTTTGTTTCCTCACCTGGAGATAGAGGTGTCTGGGGTAGGCCCCTCCTGAGATCACCTTCTACCTCAGATTTTCCTAATTTGACTCCTACACAGCTCTGCATGGCATTGTTGGGAATCATTTAAGTATACAACATGATTTCCGTCTCGAGGCAGATGTGTGCGGGAGAAAAGACAACCTGGAATGGTTTACACATTCTTCCATTTGTGTCAATGCCAAATAAAAGGTTATTATCACACTGTTGGAGATAAAGGAAAGACTTCAGGGATGGACAAACGTTAAGCCTGTCCTTGAAGTAAGCCATTTTGCAAAGGCACTTGGCAAGAAATAACCCCTGCCATAAGCCACAGCCAAAGGATAGCCCTAATGTAATAAAATTTACCCTCCACCAGGGTCCTAGAGGATCCCTAAGAAGTAGGTGCTCAGTAAAGCTTATAGGATGCAATAAGACTGGTGTACTCGTGCCCAATCTACACTTTACCACCACACTCAGCTGTAATTCCTTATTCAGAGACTAAGTCTCTGTGACAACACTATTAATACTTTTAAAAATTATTTTAGCTCAGCATTGTATGGCATGTCTATATTTCCAAAAGGTCTTACATCGGTCCCTGAAGTCGGAGTCTTAATCTCTGACCCTTCACCTTGGAGGAAAGAGGGATTGAGAACAAAAGCTGGGCATGCACTGAGTCAGGATTAGACGGCAAGGCCCCTCTGTGACTTACCTCCCCAACCCCTCTTTCCATCTGGACCTCCTGTTATCCAAATGAGTCATCTACTGCTTGCCTCATCTGGTAGGTTAACTACCCAATGAACCGTGGGGCTTTACAGGCTCAGAAATTTTCCAATGGCTCACTATGTACACCTACCACATACGATTGTGCTTCCAGTGAAACACAGGGACACCTGCACCCTGATGTTTCTAGCAGCAATGTCCACAATAGCCAAAATGTGGAAGGAGCCTCGGTGTCCATCGAAAGATGATGGATAAAGAAGCTGTGGTCTATGTATACAATGGAATATTCCTCAGCCGTTAGAAATGACAAATACCCACCATTTGCTTTGACGTGGATAGACCTGGAGGGCATTATGCTGAGTGAAATAAGTCAATCAGAAAAGGACAAACAGTATATGGTCTCATTCATTTGGGGAATATAAAAAAAATAGTGGAAGGGAATAAAGGGGAAAGGAGAGAAAATGAGTGAAAATATCAGTGAGGGTGACAAAACATGAGAGACACCTAACTCTGGGAAATGAACAAGGGGTAGTGAAAGAGGAGGTGGGCGGGGGGTTGGGGTGACTGGGTGATGGGCACTTACAGGGGCACTTGGCGGGATGAGCACTGGGTGTTATGCTATATGTTGGCAAATTGAGCTCCAGTAAAAAAAATTAATAAAAAAAAAAAAGATTCTGCTTCCCCTCCTGTGTTCACCTTTGGATTTTAAAAGGGAAAAGAAAAGGGAGGCACACAGAAATGGAGAGGGAAACAAGGCATGGGGGAAGGGCAGAAGGGGTGCTCCGGAATTGTTTATCTGGCTTGGAAGTAGGAGACTGAAATGAAATCAGCGGAGGACCATCTCTGTGCCACTCAAACTGGCCCCATGCCCAGCCTCAGGCTTCAAGTCTCCATTGTGCCCTGGAGAAGTGGCTGGGTGATCTGTAAACCGTGCAATGTGGATTCACTTTCTGAATTGTATTTTTCATATGCTATTAAAATGAGTTTGGACTTGACTTTATTAAACAACAAGGAGTTATCACAGGTTCTTAGTCAAGGGGAATACTTGAATACAGCAGCTTACATTTTGTATCTGCCAGAATCATGGGGGGAAACAAAGGCCACATTCCAAAGGGTGTTTGAAGAAAGCTCATCAAAGAGAGGATATTCAATGATGGGGGTGGATGTAGGGGAGTCAACAAAGGAGAATGCGGGAGACCTGGAAGTGCCACTGCAACTGGATCACGCTCTTGCTTTGGGAGGCAGGCAGCTGTCTGCCAGAAGCTGGAGCCTTCAGTAGAGAGGATCACAGTGTGGCTGAAAGGAAGGGAGCTGGTGAAATAGCTCTGACTTCTCTTCTTGCCTTCTAGTCCCCCATGAAAGTCTCCTATTGACTGAACACAGTGAGATTCACGGAGAGGGCAAGAGACCCTTGGATGCTGTGCATTCAGGCCTGCTCCCCAGCATCACAGCGGGGTGGGGATGTGAGGCACTGGGTCCACAGGGGCAAACAGAGAACATCTACCCCACATCTGTGTAGTATTTATGATATCCAGACATATAGCTATTCTATTTTGTAATGTCATTTGGTCCTCACAACAATCCTATAGGGTTTTCTTGTTTTTCAAACAAGGTCAGTGTGGCTCTCAGGGATCAAATCATTGACCCAACTAGAAGAGGTGGCAAAGTGAGGACATCAAACCAGCTCTTGACCCTTCGAGATGTCACTCCCTCCCTGTCTTTTCTCATCCTACTGTCCCTCTTCTCTTCACCTGTCCAGGGTTGACCTGTGCTTCAGGTTTAATTCAAAACTACTTGAACGAAGTAACTCCATCGGTCCCAGTCCTTCTGATTGCCAAGAGCCCTGGGTTGTTCAACAACGCAGAACATAGCAACTACTTGTTTGTATTGTTCTATGGTGTTGTTCCCTGAGTTCCAGGGTCTGTTTTCTTAAGATCAATAGAAGATTCCTTTGGATAGCAACCTCCAACAGCACCTGGCACATCCTACCACTCAGCCAATGATCAATAAGTATTACCTAAATGTAAATAAGCAACATGGGAAGGCAGTCAGGAAAATGGGCATGTGACTGAACATACATGTGTCAGGCAGGGTTCAATGCAGGACACAGCCACTCTAGCCAAAAGGGATTCAATACTGGGAATCAGGAACTCTCACAATTGGGTGAGTAGTAGTAAGGGGGCCAGCTTCAGGTGATTGGTTTCAAGATCAAATTACTCTAGCTGTACTCACAGGTCAGAGAGTTGTTACTGCTAATGACACCATGCAACTGCCTCACGCTTCTCAAGCAGTGACCAGTCCCTGAGAGTGGAGTGAAACCACCACACACAATGACCTCTAAGTGACCTTCTTACAACAGCTACCAAGCAGGCAGTTGACCTCAGCTTGCTTCTCCATTATTCACACATATTCATTTCACTTGGCTCAGCCTGAATTACACCTCGAACCCTAGCTCTAAGAAACAATGGGAAGGCAGTTTTTGGCCTCTCCTCCTTTGCAATATTGAAGGAGGTGGGAATGGATTCTAAGTGCTAACAGCGCACACACAGCACATGGCTATAAGTGTGCAGACAGACATAAGGCGCCCATATGCTGCCACAATTCAGAAACTAGATGTCATTGTGGCTCGATAACTAGGGGCATGGGTAGGCTTGGTTAGTTGGATTATTTTGAAGAGTGCTTTCATTCCAATCTGCTAAATTTGATAGGACCTTCA
Organism: Vulpes lagopus; assembly: GCF_018345385.1. NCBI lineage: Eukaryota > Metazoa > Chordata > Mammalia > Carnivora > Canidae > Vulpes > Vulpes lagopus. Next base: position 8,611,578 of record NC_054836.1, on the reverse strand, counting down.
AGATCAGTCTTGGAGGGAAGCGTCATCAAAGAAAGAATCTGTACCAGGAAGGAGTATGTGGAGAGGCAAGGCAACTAGCCAGCAGGGGTGGAGAGGGGGTGAGTCGGCATACCAGATGCTTTTAGCAACATGAACCTGAGTCTCCTGAACATCATCTGCTCATTAAAAGCCTCCCCCCGGGATCCCTGGGTGGCGCAGTGGTTTGGCGCTTGCCTTTGGCCCAGGGCGCGATCCTGGAGACCCGGGATCGAATCCCACATCGGGCTCCCGCTGCATGGAGCCTGTTTCTCCCTCTGCCTGTGTCTCTGCCTCTCTCTCTGTCTCTCTGTGACTATCATAAATAAATAAAAATTTAAAAAAATTAAAAAAAAATAAATAAATAAAAGCCTCCCCCCAGCCCTCTGTTTCCCTCACCAGCCACACAGAAGTGTGGTGACCATCTTGAGTCTTCCTTGATCAACAGGGCCCCCTAGTGGTGTAGCAAAACCACCGTATTTTCTGTAGCGTCATAGCAAATTAAAAAGCTCAGTTTTATTTTTATTTATTTATTTTTTTTCTAATTGCATCACTTTATTTCACCGACCTCCACTCTCCACTCTCCGCTCTCCATCTCCCCAGCCCCCAAACCTCAGAGCAGGAAACAAAAAAGCTCAGTTTTAACTCAACGTATAGGTGGAAAAAACCCACAACTCTCAATGAGACAATGAGCAAGTTGGAACTTATAACTGGAACCCATAACACTTAGGCCACTGTAATTGGGGCAGCTTCCACCTCTCCTCCAGAGGTACCAGGCTGACTTCAGCTAGTTATGATTTAGACAGTGGTTCTCAACTGGGGCTGTTCTGCACCCACCCCCCACCCCCACCCCCACCCCTACCCCTAAAGGCACATTTGGTAATGCCCAGGGACACTTCATTGTCACTACTCGGGAGGAGGTGCTATTGACAGCTAGCAAGGAGAGGCCAGGGATGCTGCTTAAATACTCCACGGTGTGCAAGACGAGAGAAGGAAAGAAGAAAGAAAGAAAGAAAGAAAGAAAGAAAGAAAGAAAGAAAGAAAGAAAGAAAGAAAGAGAGAGAAAGAAAAGAAAGAGAGAGAGAGAGAGAGAAAGAAAGAAAGAAAGAAAGAAAGAAAGAAAGAAAGAAAGAAAGAAAGAAAGAAAAAGATCCAGTCAAAATGCCAATAGTCCCTCAGTGTAGAAATTCTGCCTTGGAAGAGGAGTTTCCCCCTCAGGATGTTCCTTGGGATGTCACCAGGTTCAAACCCTCTGCATTGCTTACAGTTCTCCTCAAATCTGAGACACTAAGAGAGATGCAAAAAGAAAAGACTTAAAGCCCACAAACTTCACAGCCATTAGGATGGTAGGATGGCTATTATTTAAAAAGAAAGAAAAAGAAAGAAAGAAAGAAAGAAAGAAAGAAAGAAAGAAAGAAAGAAAGAAAGAACAATAAGTAACAGGATGCTGATGGGAATGTAAATGGCACAGCCGCTATGGAAAACTATATGGTGTTTCCTCCAAAAGTGAAATCACGGGATATGACCCAGGAATCATTACACACACACACCCCAAAGAGCTAAAAGCCAGGATTCAAACAAATACTTGTTTATGAAATCATTACTCACAGTGATCCAAAGGTGGTTACAACCCAAATGTCCATCAACAGAGGGACGGATAAACAAAAAATGTGATCCATGCATACAACGGAATATTATACAGCTTTAGGGAGTCAAAACGTTCTGCGATATGCTATAGGAGATGAAATCTGAAAACAGTAAGTGAACTAAGCCAGACACAAAAGGACAGACACTTGTGATCCCCTTCATATGGGCTACCCGGAACAGGCAACTTCATAAACAGAGACAGTAGAATGGTGGTTGCCAGGAGCTGAGAAATAGAACAGGGAGTTACGGTTTAATGGGTACAGAGTTTCTGTCTGGAAAGGTGAAACCATTCCGGAAATGGACAGTGGCATTGCTCACCCAATATTGTGAATGTACTTAACATCGCTGAGTTGCACACTTGAAAATGGTTAAAAGAGAGGCGCCTGGGTGACTCAGTGGTTGAGCATCTGCCTTCGTTTCAGGGCGTGATTCCAGGATCCTGGGATCGCAGGGAGCCTGTTTCTCCCTCTGCCTGTGTCTCTGCCACCCTCTGTGTGTCTCTCATGAATAAATAAATAAAATCTTTAAAAAAAATGGCTAAAAGAGTAACTTTTCTTAAGAGTAACTTTTATTTATTTTTTTTAAGATTTTATTTATTTATTCATGAGTATACACAGAGAGGAGAGAGAGAGAGAGAGGCCGAGACACAGGCAGAGGGAGAAGCAGGCTTCACGCAGGGAGCCTGATGTGGGATTGGATCCTGGGTCTCCAGGATCACACCCCGGGGCTGCAGGCGGCGCCAAACCTCTGAGCCACCAGGGCTGCCCTAAGAGTAACTTTTATATCATGCATATTTTATTACAAGAAACCCCCTCAAAACTTGGGGTTCATAGCTCTTTTAGCTCACACAACAGCCAAGGTCAACAGGGTCCCCAACTTGCCAAGACCCTCCGACTGACCGACAAGGGCCCAAGCGTGTGTTTGCCAGGACTGGTGCCAGGACATGACATATTAGCCAAGGATTTGCTGCACATGGCTTTGATTGCCCAGGGCTCAGATTGGATTTCCTGGGACTGGGGACAGCTGGCAGCAATGCGGCCGCCCCTTTAGTTACCAGGAGGGCATTGCTTAAAAGTCTGATACGTGCTGCACGAGGGAGCTCCCTGGAAGGCCTTTTGGCCTTAGCTGCGGATTCAGCAGGACTGTCTTTCTGTGGGAAAGAAGATAAGAGACAGGGGCTGGAACTTGTAGAAGGAATGAGGACAGTGCCAAGTCCTTTTGGCTGTCCCGGATTCTCTGCTGCGCCTGTGAGGGGTCAGTTCTGCTCAAGACAAAGCTCCTTTACTTCCCTTAGTCCATTCCGCAGTGGCATGTCACCCTTTGCGTGTGCGCGTGCATGCCCACATGGGTGGTGTGTTTAACATTTTCCTTTAAGTCCCTGATCTCAGTCTTTAGAACATAGGAAGGGTGAGTCCAAGGTTGTAGGTTCGACTCCAATTACAAACAGCATTACAGGGTGCAAAGTGCTTTGGGTCTCAGAAAGCACCCTGGTCTCGGCTGACAGCTGTCACAGGGAATCAGTAGAGGAACAGGGATGACTCTGGACAAGCTGTCCACACCCAGCCATGCCCAAGCCCCCCAGGCAATGGAAGCCTTTGTAAAGCACTGAGTAGTGCTGTAGGATAGTGGTAACTGGGATACGGCACGGGCTGGTTTTCACAGAAAGGATGCCGCAGACAGACCCCAGGAATACCCTGTTGCTTATAGTAATCACTTCCATCAGCTGAATTAACCTGATGATTCTCTTTTTGCAGTTGCAGGTGGTATACACTGTGCACACCCCAACCTTTTCCCCAATAATCCTTTGGCATCCCCATCGAGAGGTGTCATTAGCCAGTGAGGGTGGTAGCTGGGCGAATGCGGGCCCTCAGCTCTCAGGACTGGAGACATCCACATATCCAGCCCCTGCAGAATCCACTGGCCAGCAGGCCACTCTCCTGGCGGAGACCTTGACCAGTGGTGCTAGTGCTGCTACAGGATTGTCCTCACAACCACAGAAAAGTGCTTCACCAAGGGACCGAGTGTAGGGTCACAAACTCCATGAGTACCTAAAGCCTGGATGGTAGGGGTAAGCCCACACCCTGACGCCAAGCATGTCCCCGTCCATTGCCCACATGTGCAAAGTCTGGGGCAATAGGAGAAAACGCATCTCTTGAATCTCTTTACTATATGTCTCCCCCCAAAATTCAGTGTACTAATTCCCGTCTCTGGTTTTGTTCATGTTGGTCTCCCAGAACCAGATGCCTTCCCATTGCCACCCATCTCTTGGATATCTCCGAGTTTTCCACCCATCTTTGCGCATCCTGGTGTTTCGGGTCCAGCAAGCCACCCCATAAAAAGGTCTTCTCCGGAAGCCTTTTATTTGCAACCCCGAAATCTGCCAGCAGGTGGCGGCCGCACGCTGCGCTCCGCGATCCCGGGGCGAGGGGCGCTAACATTTCCCCGGGACCCCCCTGCGGTCCACCACTCACCTCGCCCCGCAGTGACCCTAGTCTTGCCGTCCCCATTTTACAGATGAGGAGACTGAACTGCGGAGAGGCCACATAACCACGATCTCACCGCTCACGAGAGTCGGGGGGGGAGGGGTGGTTAGGGCTTTGAGCCCGGCCTGACTAGTATGTTGCCGAATTGCATTTAAATTTTAAAAAGTAAAAAAAAAAAAAAAAAAATTAACGCGGACCTAAAAAAAGAAAGAGTCGTGCCCTGAGGGCAGAGCGTCCTGAAGAAGCTCCTTCCGGCCCCGCCCGGCCCTCTCCCCGCTCCGTGGGGCTCGCAGAGGGGTCGACGCATGCCACGGGCTTGACTGGCGGAGTCCGCGGGGCGCGGGGGGCGGGGCACGGGGGGCGGGGCGGGGCGGGGCGGGGCGCGGGGGGCGGGGCGGGGCGGGGCGCGGCGCGGGGGGCGGGGCGGGGCGCGGCGCGGGGGGCGGGGCGGGGCGCGGCGGGGCGCGGCGGGGCGCGGGGGGCGGGGCGCGGCGGGGCGCGGGGGGCGGGGGCGCGGCGGGCGGGGCGGGGCGGGGCGCGGGGGGCGGGGCGCGGGGGGCGGGGCGCGGGGGCGGGGCGCGGGGGGGGCGCGGGGAGCGGGGCGGGGCGCGGGGGGCGGGGCGCGGGGGCGGGGCGCGGGGGCGGGGCGCGGGGGCGGGGCGCGGTGGGGCGCGGGGGGCGGGGCGGGGCGCGGCGCGGGGGCGGGGCGGGGCGCGGCGCGGGGGCGGGCGGCGCGGGCGGGGCGGCGCGGCGGGGCGCGGGGGGCGGGGCGCGGCGGGCGGGGCGGGGCGGGGCGCGGCGGGGCGCGGGGGGCGGGGCGCGGCGGGCGGGGCGGGGCGGGGCGCGGGGGGCGGGGCGGGGCGCGGGGGGCGGGGCGCGGGGGGCGGGGCGCGGGGGCGGGGCGCGGGGGCGGGGCGGGGCGCGGCGCGGGGGGCGGGGCGGGGCGCGGGGGGCGGGGCGCGGGGGGCGGGGCGCGGGGGCGGGGCGCGGTGGGGCGCGGGGGGCGGGGCGCGGCGCGGGGGGCGGGGCGGGGCGGGGCGCGGGGGGCGGGGCGCGGGGGCGGGGCGCGGGGGCGGGGCGGGGCGGGGCTGCTCCCCCGCTGGGCTCCGGGCCCGGCGCGCCCCTGCCACGGCTCAGGCCCAGGCTGTGCCCCGAGGACCCCCAGGCCCCGCTTGCCTTGGGCGCCCACAGCGCTTGGGGCCGAGCCTGCGGAGGAAGGGAAGGCAGGGGCGCCTGGGCGGCTCGCGGGCGGGGGGCTGCGGCCCCGGGAGGGGCCCGGGGCGGGCGGGGGCTCTGCTCGGCGGGATCCGCCTCCCCCTCCCCGGCTCGTCCTCTCTCATTCATAGACAGAGAGGCAGGGGCAGAGACACAGGCAGAGGGAGGAGCAGGCTCCGCAGAGACCCAGCGTGGGACTCGATCCCAAAACCTCGGGATCACGCCCTGAGCCCACAGACGCTCAACCCCTGAGCCACCACGTACTCCCAGCGACCTCCAATCTTAGCAGGAGACTCCCAAAGCTGGAGCCCCCCAAATGTCAGGGCCCCCAGATTCCCTCTGAGACGACCCACAGCTCACGCTGCGCCTTCTCGTAAAGTCGGATGTGATGCGGGCAGCAACCCCATCCAGCTGCTGTGCTGGGAAAAGGCGGCAAAAGCTACTGGTGCCTCTGAAGGGGCTGGGCTGGGATTTAGCTAGAATTTGATGGCAGTGTGAACTTTTTTTTTTTAAGATTTAGTTGTTTTAGACAAAAAGAGAGCATGAGCACGGGGAGGGGCAGAAGGAGAGGGAGAAGCAGATGCCTCCCCCACCATCAGGCAGGGAGCCCAGTGCAGGGCTCGATCCCAGGATCCTAGGATCATGACCTGAGCCAAAACCGGGAGTGGGAGGCCCAACCCACTGTGCTACCCCAGTGCCCCCCAAAACAACTTCTTATGTCACTTTTGAGGTAACCGATTTCAAGAAACCAGAAGTCGGAGGGAGAGGACTCAGGCGAGTCTGGAGCCGTGGGAAACCCCTGCAGGTACTTGTGCGGGAGCGCCCTGGAGGCGCAGCGCCCAGCACAGAGTAGCACAGGGGGGTTACAGTCCCGTGTGCTCAGGGAGCCAAGGCGAAGGCACTGGAAAGGAGAACACAAACACAAACAGGACAGACAGGCCCCAACCTGCTCCCAGCATGTGCCACCACTGCTGTCCCCAACAGAAAAATCCCTGTGTGACTCCCAACGTCGACCAGCAAGGGAGCATCCCGCTCTCGCAACTCCTTTGGCCAACAGCCCCGGTGGGAGACAGTATTTAACCCCTGTAAGGACCTCGGAGAAGGACACATACTATTTGAGCAGCTTTAGCCAAACCATCTTTCTTCCGTCACGTCAATATTATTAGCAAGCAGAGAAAATCAACCGTCCAACTGAGCCCTGTGCTGCTGTGGTCGCGTCGGGCCCACAGGCCCCGAGTCTGCCTGCGGCTGGCCTCTGCCTGTCTCCTCCCAGCTCACCAAGCCCTTTCAGCGTCCAGGCTTATTGGAGTCTCAGGAGTCTCAGTGTGGATGAAACCAAGGCCGAGAGACTGGATGTGGCTCCCCCAAGCCACGGAGCCGATGGGCGAGTCGGGACCTGAACTGCGGCTTTTTTTTTTTTTTTTTTTTTTTTTTTTTTTTTTTTTTTTTTTATTTATTTATGATAGGAACACAGTGAGAGAGAGAGGCAGAGACACAGGCAGAGGGAGAAGCAGGCTCCATGCACCGGGAGCCTGACGTGGGATTCGATCCCGGATCTCCAGGATCGCGCCCTGGGCCAAAGGCAGGCGCCAAACCGCTGCGCCACCCAGGGATCCCTGAACTGCGGCTTTTCATTCCAAATATCATCCCCACCTCATTTTCTCCTTTTTTTTTTTTTTAATAGGTCAGAGACAAGTGATACAAAATAAGATCGATCTGGGGAGTTTTTAAAAAGCAAAAATTTTCATTTTAGAAGATCATCCTGTATTCTGTGATCATTTCCTTCCTGCCTGTTTTTTTTGGGGGGGGAGTTTGGGGGGGGTGGCATTGAAATGTCCTTTCTTTACAGAACAATGCTGATTGTGGTTGGTGGGTCTAACACTTTTTCAATTTAAGCCCTACTTATTGAGATAGAAAAATGACAGCCCTATATTTGCCTCTAAGATTTCTGCTGGGAAACTTCTCTGGCGTTTGACATCTGAAAGCCCGAGGACCGTAGCCCGTGGTATACAGTCATGTCCACCTGCCAGATGCTTGGAACAGCTGGGAACCCTGGCAAGCCCACGTCTTCTGACTGGCCCTGCTAGAGTTCATGGAGGGGACCCAGGTTCTCCACCAAGGTGGTGACAGCCCTTCCAGTCCCTGGCTGCTGCCCATCTTAGATGCTCCATCACCACCTGGTGGATATTGGTGGGGACAGGAGAGACTCCATATAGGTCACACAGGTGGTAAAGATCTCCAGGCGCTGCAGCTGCTTGATATATCCTGGGAGACAGAAAAGACCTTGCCATGCTTCTCAAGCAACTTTGCTTATCTATAATATTCAGTTGTGCAAACTGGATTCAGTACTGCACCTTTTGCGAGAGAAGTTTGTGAACCACTAGACCCCAGCTGTGTACTAGTTTGAGCTGTAATCTTCCAATTCCTCTTCTACATTAAAATGCAAAATCCTAACTTGAGTCAAGCCCATGCACATTTCGGACCCATCGCCCTTTCCAGGAAACCCTAGCCTCGCGGTCCACCACGCCACAGTGTTAGTGGAAGCCATTTCACTCCCTAACACCCCCACATTGTGCCCCGTCCTGCCCCTCCCCTGAATTCACTATTTATTTATTTATTTATTTATTTATTTATTTATTTACTTATTTATGGGAAGGAGAGAGATAGGCAAGGGCAGAGGGAGAGGGAGAGGGAGAGAGAGAATATTAAGCAAGCTGCACACCCAGCATGGAGCCCAGCATGGGCCTCAGTTCCATGACCTGAGCCAAATCAAGAGTCAGATACTTAACTGATTGAGCCACCCAGGTGCCCCCAAACTTTTTTCTTAAAGTAAGCTCCACACCCAATGTGGGCCTTACACTCACAACCCCAAGGTCAAGAGTCTCATGCTCTGTGGACTGGCGTCCCTGGCGTCCCCCAGGACTAGACCTGACTTGGTTGTTGTCTGTCCTTCTGAGGACCTCAAAAGGCTATTCCATGCGTCCCTGGCGTCCCCCAGGACTAGACCTGACTTGGTTGTTGTCTGTCCTTCTGAGGACCTCAAAAGGCTATTCCATGTTTTCACCGACTCCCCTAGAAAATATGAGCCAGGACCTCTCACAGGAAGCTGTGGAAGCAATCAGCTCATAATTGTATGCTGAGTGTGTGGAGGACGGATGGGGTTGCGGCTCAATTCCCCACTATCCCCTAAGGAAGGCATGCTGTGCGATGCACTTAGCATCTCCCTATCATGGTGCTCGCTACCCAAATTGTCTTTTTTTTTTTTCATTTATTTTTTAAGGACTAAAGCTCCCCCAAACTACCCCAGTCAGATGTCAACATTTCCAGGGACCATTATGAATAGAGTTGTAAGAGAGGATGTTGGTAAATGGAATCGGACTTGATCTGCTTTGTGTTCGATATAAAAGACAGATGTTGTATGGGCTCCAGAACTCCTCTGCAATCCACTCTGGCCCCTTAAGCAGGTGACACATGCTCATCTAACCTTGGGGATTTGTTGGGAACACTGGGAGCCCTTGGCTGAAGTCCCTCACACTGAGAAGGAGACAGGAGCTGTAACTCCTCAGTGGTCTCTCGGTCTGAAGGCTTCACCTCCACAAGTCCTTTTGTGCAGAGACCCTCCCCTCCCTGCCCCCAACCCAGGAAGACTGCATGGAGAGAGATGTCTGTTCTCTAGACTCTTGGTGATTGAACACAAGGCTCCTTTAGAACCACTAACCGCTGCTCCCAAGCTGCGATGCCTCCCTGGACCTGTATGGTGCCCCCCATAGCCAGAGTGCCATCCTGGCTGGACGATCAAAGCCACCAAGCTCTGCTTTTCAACATAAACCTTCTGTGACTGCCACCCCACTGCCCCCTGGGGCCAGGGCAGTGGCCCCACCAGTACCACTGCTAGCAGAGCACACTTCCCAGATCTTCCAGAATCCCACCTCTCCTTGAGAAAGTACTGCTGTCCTGCAGAAGCCGGTCCACCACTGTCTTACTTGAGGGTGGAGGAACCCCAGTGGAGATCTTCTTGTTCTTCCTATCTCAGGCAGATGGGAGAATGGACCTCCCAATGCTACGTCCCCCAGGACTAGACCTGACTTGGTTGTTGTCTGTCCTTCTGAGGACCTCAAAAGGCTATTCCATGTTTTCACCGACTCCCCTAGAAAATATGAGCCAGGACCTCTCACAGAAAGCTGCGGAAGCAATCAGCTCAATCCACTGGCAATGAATGGGCTTCCTCAATCCCACACCCAGCAGCTGACCCGAGGTGTCTCATCAATAAAAGTATGTCCAGATGCACCTTTCTGATACCCACTCCCCATGATGCAATCTGGAGAACAAAGTCCTCTAAAACACCTTCCCCCAGAATTAGCTAAACTCAAGTTAAGGTTAAAGGCCAAGTGAGTCTGCCCAAGATTTCTGGCCCCAACTGCAAGCCTGGGGTTTTCCCAAAACCATCCTCAGTTTGGATCCTTCACTAGAATGACTCACAGATCTCAGGGAAGTGTTGTATTTATGCTTACAGGTTTTTTTCATAGCACAGAGAAACAAACCAGAACCAAACAGAGAAGGACACACAGCGCAAAGTCTAGGCGAGTCCCAAGTGTGAAGCTCTTGTGTCCTCAGGGACACGTTATCCTGTTGTCATCAACGTGTGACAATACAGAGTGTTGCCAGCGGCTTACCGGGACTTCGGTGTCCATAGTTTCTACTCTGTAGGCATGACTGATTGAATCTCTTGCCACGTGGTTGCCCAGAGCTCCAATCCTCTCATCACATGGCTGGTCTCTCCGACACGGCTAGCCTCACCCTAATCACCTGGTTAGCGTAAACTATCAGTGTGACCCAAGAGGCCTACCACCAGTAACAAGACATTCCTGTCACTAGAGAAACTCCAGGGTAGCTTAGCAGCTACCTCGCAGGCCAGACAAAGGCCAGACCTCTGTGTGGGTACAGCGAGGTCTCCACTACACACATCTCCAGGACAAAACAAAGTCCCCTGGGGTGGTTTGTTCTAACATTCCTCAATGTCTCATAGACCAATGGCCCAACACTAAGCACAGGTCAGAAAAGTCATAACACTGAGCTTATCCCGAAGTAATGTGGCCAAAGTGTGAGGCCCTTTTTATCTGCCTCAATTCAGGGGTAAATTGGAGTATTTAATACGATATCTCCACTGCACGCCCTACGCCCTAATGGAAAACTTCCATAAATAGAATTTCTCTCAGCTAAGCTTTTGAGAGCTAGCAAGTCAATTTACACTCCCTGACAACCATTGGAGAGCAGGTATTTTATGTTATGGCTAAGAGTCAAGCCATGTGCCTTAAGAGTCTGCCCAGCGAAGTGTGGGAATGATGGCCTCTGACGAACGTAGAAAGGCTAATGAGGATATGGACCTACAGAGAACTTCCCTACCCCAAATGTGATGAACTTTGAAGTATCCCTAGCACCTGAATGGATTAAAAACATGTCCCACTTTCCAAAATGTACGGGTGTATATCAAATTAGCAGCATTCTTTCTGCCAAAAGAACTTTCCAGGTCTATTTTTAAGTGTAACACTTTGGCAAGTAAAGGTATTCAAAACTCTGTGAGCTCAAGGAAGCCTTACTCTGTGAACAAAGTAACTTTTAAAAAAAAATTCTCAGCCATCAAAACAATATTTTAATGAATCTCTGAAAGTATCCCTATGTACCTGACAATGGGAGGCGTTTTTAAATTACCATTGGATCCATGCTTAACAATTGTGTCTATGCCCTGCCATGTATGATGCTTAATTAATTGGTAGCCATTGGTTGCGTACAGTCTAAAACAGCCCGTGGAAAATGGTGTGCAAGTGTCATCACAGGACAGGCTTTGTCATGCTAGGATCGGAAGACCTCAACCTGCCCCACCACATCTGCCATTTGGGGAAGTTTATATCAATTTCACCAATTCTATCAGTGTCCTCTCATTTTAATGTAAGAGAAAAGTAGATCGATGTAGTAACCTCACTTTCAAGAGTAGATATCATGCAGCCAATGACAAGAAAAACTGACAAAAATTAACATCCTTCTATGAGGCAGAATTTGTCAAGATAATAACTGCTTGGGGACCCCCACAAAAGGCATGAGCCAAATCATCACTTCGCTCCTCTTCCCAGCAAGTTGGCCACAGTACCCTCCTGACAACTTGTCCTAAGAGTGTGGTTGAATCTAAGGATTCACCAGCAGCCGTTTACCTTGTCTTAAGTTTCTCACAGTTAAGAAAAGAAATGCTCAGGCCAAACTCCTCTAAGGCAGGTCAAGAAACGATGTCCACCAAAGGGATCTTTCTGGATCCTGCACCGCTTTTGTGTTTCTGTGATAATGTGGCACTGTAGCATTTAGCGACATCACTGTGCCACTTTCCAAACCACGCTGGGCATGTTTTTGGCAAAAGTACAAGATTCTTTTTATAAATATGTTCTGTATGTTGGCAAATAGAATACCAATAAAAAAATAAATTTATTATAAAAATAAATAAATAAATAATCCTCAGTTCACTTTGTGTGAGTATTTACATATATCACACATATGTAAGGTATGTGTGTTCCTTGGAAGAGGGTAACTACAGACGTTCAACATTCCATAGGACCCAGAACTTTGCCTTTCACCAAACAGGTTCATATTTAATAAATGATTTATTAAATCATGGAAGGGTTTTAAGTCAGCATGTTACAGACTCCCCCACAGGGCAGACTCTCTACAAGAATTTCTTGTGATGTTACAGTTTGGATATATACAGGAAATATTACTGATGCAGTGCGCCTGAACTAATAGCCCTCCATCTAAGAGGAATCTTGAAAGAGATCAAAGGAGATATGTAATGGTGAAAGAAATGAAATAGTTTGGGTTCCACTTGGCAGTTCCAGAAATGTAGGTTACTCCCAGAGTATGTGTAGCCCTGGAAGGTTCTAGTCCTAGCACACCCTAGAACAAGTCTCAGGGTGAATCCAGAACAACTATAGCCCAAAGCACATAAATTATCATTTCCTGTGCACACTACCCAATTTTTTAAATTAATTCATTAATTAATTTGTTATTTTGATTAGCCATTGCTGAAACTTATTGCCAGGAGCCTATAGGAGAAATAATAATACGTTCATGGTTCACAGTTTACAAAACACTTTCGTGTCCAGTATCTCATCAAATCCCTTCTAATAACCAGGTAAAGTAGATGCTATTTTCAGAAGACAACGGCTTAGAAACGTTGCCCCTTACCCAAGCTGGGTGGGAAAATTGTGTCTCAAAACTGGGACTTCAGCTTCAGAGCTAGCTCTCCCCCACTCCGCCATTGCTTTAGATCATCTGACCCTAAAGAACATACTTAAACAGATCCAAAGGACAATGTGGACACAAACCCAAGTTGACTAAAAGTTATTATCTTGCATATTAGTAATTTCAGTGGGGTTAATAGTAGGGTTGTTTTGTCAAATTTTCAGAGTTCTTTGATGGAGAGATCAAATCCTTTTATTCCTTACTTGGAATTCATCCCCGGCCAGTGATTCTGATTGGTCTCATTTGTAGTTGGAAGATACTGGAACAACCAAAATGTCCAACCGCAGAGGATGTATTAGATCAACCTCAGTCTGTTGGCTTCTCTGCTGGAATTTGGAGAACCTCTCTCTCTTTTCTGTTCAGTCACCTGTGAGACTCTGGAAGCTTCTGGTCTCAGCCTCCCCTTGCCCACCCAGGCACAGGCAGGACTTCAGGAGCCATGCAACCATAGGAGTGACAAACCCTCTGCTCAGAATTTCTCTTCCTCACTGATGGATAGGGAAGCAGCCACCTGGTAGCATGTGTCACTAACACCAAATATGAAGTGCCACACGATGACTTGCTAATATGAAAATTAAGTTGTAAAACAGTAAAAACAAAACAAAACAAAAACCCACCCCCTTTACTGACTTCAGTTGTAGACCAAGGCAATCTTTTTTACCCTAATCAAGATTTCACACACTTCCCCTCTCTCCTCTCCTACCCCCACCCCACTGTATGTATGTTATCATGGGGAGCGCACTCATTTCAGAGGTCCAGTCCTCACGTGACAAGAAGGATTTTAAAATGAGAAAAGCTGAGGGTGGAGGATGGAGGAAAAGAAACAAGCTAGCTAGATCGACATGCCTCCAAATCTCAGGGGGACTGGCTAATGTTAGTGCAGCTTGGAGACCGCCTAGTCATTTAATGAAACACAGGGAAGAGAGAGATGCATTTGCTATTCTAAAAAGCCCCAAGTCAGTGAATGCAAATGTGCCCTATTCAAGAAAACCAAATTAAAGGAGCTGCTGGGAATTCTCTGCATAGTTAAGCAGAACAATTTTTCCCCCTTTAAGGCCATGTTTACCCTTCAGAAATCACATACCCTTAAGCACAGAGACCTAGAAATGCATCATTTTCAGGAAGGATGTATTGCATTAGCCCAGCCTCAGCCTTCAAAGAAAGAAAAGAAAAATCCATCATTATCCTGGACATCTGCCATGCTGCAAAGAGAGAGAATGGACCTCAGGGCTCCCATCTGACTCTGAGGTGACAGGTGTCTGGGGCAGTCAGAGCCTTGGCCCTGCTCTAGCCTACGGACACATTCCAGCATGAGGACAGTTCCAGAGATTTTAGACCAGGGAAGCACCTTCCAAAGCCAGAGACGAGACATAGGCAAATGAACAGGTATGTGGAGAGCTCGCACCCCAGTTCCTGAAATGTGTCACTTACAACGATTGATCCGAGATTCATATTCTTTGCTTAAATGGCTAAGAGAACCTTCTTCCAATTGTTCTGGCTTCATATCCAACCAGCTTATGCTGATTTCAGGTTATGGGAATGCGCTCAGCCTAGTCCAAGCCCAGAGGGGATTGATGTGAGGATTCAGAAATCTATCTCCTAAGGAAAAACAAAAACAAACCCAGCGTGGGCAGGGGCCTTTCCACCTCTTTCTCTGGGTTTCTCTGTGTCTAGGTCTCTCTATCTCTCCATCATGGTGTCTGTGTCTCTCCCCTCGAGAAGACTTTTCTTCTTGCTTCCTCCACATTGTCTTCGCTGGTAGGAAGTTCCTTCCCACAGCACCTGGAGGACTTGTCTGCAATGCAGACACCAGTCCTGATTCTCCATTCCAGATTCCTAGAAAATCCCTGAGCAAACGGAACATACCCTCTTGTCTTTATGGAACTGTAATGTAATAGAGACAAAGGACCCTGTCAAAACCAGGCCTGGAAATTTCTAAGTCACTATGTGAGAAGACGTCGTAGGCTGCTATGGTAGAGAATGGTTGGGGGGCTCTAGACACTGAATGTTTGTGTTTTCCAGAATTCTTGTGTTGTAACTTAAATACCCAAGGTGATGGCATTTGGGGGTGGGGCCTTTGGGAGCTGCTTGGGTCATGAGGGTGATGTCCTCATGAATGGGATTGAGTGTTCTTGTAAAAGAGCCCCCAGAGAGCTCCCTTGCCCCTGCCACCCGGTGAGGCCACAGCAAGAAGGCATCCATTTATGAACAAGAAAATGAGCTCTCACCAGACACAGAATCTGCCAGCACCTTGTACCTAGACCTCCCAGGCTCCAGAGCTGTGACAAATAAACTTCTGTTATAAACAACAGCCACCCAGTCTGTGGTATTGATTTAGCAGCCAGAATGGCCTATGACAGGGAGGATTATATAAATTGGGGGTGCCCAGAAGTGCTATCCTGAGGGACCAACATTGAGGCCGAACCCTGAAAGAGAAGTAGGAATTAGCCATTCAAAGAGAAGGGGAAGAAGAATATTCCAGGCCAGAGACCCACATGAACAAAGCCCCAGGGCAGGGAAGAGCTGAGCTTAAATGCCAGTGTAGTCAGAGGTGAAGGAGGTAAAGTGTAAATTGGGATAAGCTACAGAGATCTCAGGAGCTACAGTGAACTAGGGCTCACAGCCATGTTAGATTTTATAAGAAGTACTATGGGAAGCAATGAAAAATTTTCAGCAGAGGCACCACTTTTCTGTTTGTTTTAAAAGATCATTCTGACAACAGCATGAACTGATAACCAGAAAGCAACAATGGAGCAGGGAGGCTAGTTAGGAGCCCGTTTGAAGGGTCCAGAGGAGAAACTATGCTGGCTTGTTAGTTCAAGGTAATGACAGTGGAGACAGAAGAGAAGGTTCTGGGATAAATTTGGGAAATGGAAATGGCAGGTGTTGGGAGTATATATATATATATATATATATATATATATATATATATATAGTGTGTGTGTGTGTGTGTGTGTGTGGTGGGGGGAGGCAGGTGACATAGAGGGTAGAACTAAGAATGCTCCCCCAGACTTCTGGTCTGAGCAACTGGGTGAATGCAGGTGCCAGTACTGAGACCAGAAGCCCCAGATAGAGCAGGAGCAGATAGGGTAGGAGGGGAAACTGCTCTGTTTTGGTGTTGTACTTCAGCTGCCTCTGAGACTTCAAAGTAGAGTTGCAGGGTGGGTCATTGGGTATCTGTATATCACATATATGAATCAGAAGGAAGATCTGGCCAAGAAATTTGCATTTGAGAGCCATTCAGATCAAGAGGGTTTTTAAATCATGGGCATGGATGAGGTCACCCAAGGAGAGAGTGGAGCACGAAGTGAGAACAGGGTCTAAGGCTGAGTCTGGACGACTCCAACATTGGGAGCTCAGGGAGAGGAAAATCAACTAGGAAGTCTGAGAAGAAATAACTGGAAAGGAATGAGGAAAACTGGGCAAGCTGGCTGTCACAGAGCAAGGAAGGAGAGGGGGTTGTCCCACCCCTCTTCTGGTCAGTGCCCCAGAAGGTGTTAATTAACTATTATACATTATCTGATGATGACTCTATCCCTATTTTCCTTCCGAGCCCTTCCTGTTTTACAACTATTTCAGGAAACTTTTTATTCTAAACTCTAAATTGTTAAGCATCCGGTCATCCTACTCATGTATCCATCCATCCATCTACCCATCCATCTGCCCATCGACCTATCCATCTATCCATTTACCTAACCATCCATCGACCTATCCATCCATCCATCCATCCATCCATCCATCCATCCATCCATCCATCCAACCATCCATCCACCTGTCCACCCACCCATTTATCTAACCATCCATCAATCCATTCAAATCCAAACAAATCCAATTTCCCACTAAGGTGCAGGACACACAAGGGTCCACTAGGAGGAGCCCTCAGTCCTATTTCCTTTCCAAGGTTCCTTTTTCTTTACTGGTTTTTGTTTTCTGTCTCTGAAGGAATTGTACAAAATTTGCTGCACGTACATATAATGATATCCATTCTGGTAGTTGGTCTTGGGAAAGTGCCTCAGATCGCAGCTTAATTATATTGAGTTAGTAGTAGTAATAATAGCATTAATAGTAACACCGTGATTGGAACAATCTTCCCTTTAATGAAGACAAGGAATATTTCAGCGTCCATGTTTCCCTCACTGTGCTTTCATACAGTCTAGATTGCTTCTAACGCATTTGAGCCCACTTTCCTCCATTCACTTAGTTTCTTTCAACATTTGCTTTTTCTTTCAGCCTGTCAGCATGAAAACCCCTCATGTGGTGCTGTGCTAAAGGCCACATCACAGGGTGATGTGTTAGAGAGCTTCACAAAGGCTGTGAGACTATCTTCTGTTGTGCTGCCTCATTCTCTCCCCACAGCAGGGGCCCATCCTGGTTCAGCCAGCACTTCTGCCCGTGGCCAGTGTCCTCCCTAACTTCCACCACCACCAGAAACACAGGATCTCCCTGAAATTTGCCTTTTTTGTAGGTCACATCTCCATCAACTCTAGAATGGTGGTGGATTTCACTGAGCTTCCCCACATAGGCTCACATATGTCATAGGGACCCTACGTGACACAGATTATACACAAAGGCCTTACCAGCCTATCCTCAAATCTTCAACAGTGTCAGCATTTGCTTTTTTGCCACTTTCTTCTTTCTTTCTCTAGACTGTTTCAAAACAACTTGCAAGCGGTTCTCTCACTGTGCCCCTCCGCCTCTCCACTCACTGCCACTTGGCACATTGCAATGACGCCAAGTCCAGCCTGGATTTTCATGTGCTGAAGCCCGCCTTGGTCTTTCTTTAGGGCTCATATCACATAGCACTCAGCTCTTTTACATTCTCCTTTCCCTAAACCCTGAACCAACTCCATCAGCGGGTTGCCTCACACCCATTTGGAAAGCAGGTAAGGACGTAAATCCTTAGAAAAATAGATAGACTCAATCAGCTTGTGTTTGCTGTGGCAGGTGATGAATTGGGGGGATTAAATTTCCAGCGAGTGAGAGCCGTTAACACAGTAATGGCTCCACCAAAAAGAGGTTTTTGAGTGTCTTTCCCTGGGGGTCTTTCAAAATAAAATGAACCTGCTTCAGATGATTTAGGGGCACAGATTAGATGACTCTTCAAAATTCCATTCAGTGCTGAGTTCCCATTTGTCTCTCCCAGACTCTGCCCTCTGATTTCAGAAGGCTGAGTTAAGTTACACTGGGATGGACTGCACCCACCCTCTCCACCTGTGTTTTCGGTTGCCCCAGTTTTATTGACGGAGTGAGGTAACTTCTTGTAAATCCATCAAAAACATATCTGAAGCATGCTCTGGGGCACATATTAAATCTAGAAACCTGATATCCTTTCATTTTTGTCCCTGAATAACGATTAGGGATCTATTCCCACAGTTGGCCATGTCTTGAATTTGCCAACCTGATGATTTTCTTTGCCCAATGTTTATCTTACAAGTTTTGAGTGAATTTGAGCCACTGAAAGTCTCCCAAGAAATAGCTTAAAATGTGGAACTCTTCACTTAAGAAGTTAACTATGAACCCAGATGTGTACCAGGTGTGAAGCCTTTTACATTCAAAAGACAAAGAGGATTGATTCTCCCCCTCTTGCTCAGCCCAGGTGTATGGATTAACTGGGTAGCTGTGACTCCAACCATCTCCTTGCTCCACAAACATCACTGAGCACTCACCATGTGCTGTGCCCAGTGCTAGGGAGACTTCTGAAGACACAGCACAGTATGACTGTCTTCCAAAAACATAGCACATCCTACAACAGAGAAAGGAGAGAGCAGGAAAGAGGGTGAGAGTCTGGATTCTAGAGCCAAATGCTTCTGCCCTTCTAACCAACCCCAGTCACACCACTCCACAGCTGTGCAACTTTACTGAACCTGTTAGCACCTTGATCTTAGACTTCCCAGCCTCCAGAACAATGAGAAATAAATGTCTGCCGTTTAATTTTTTTTCTAGATCCTGCTAAGCCTTGGTTTCTTAGTCTGTGAAATGGGGCTAAACATTAGATTGCTGTAAGGATTGGGTGAGCAAATGAATGTGAAATGTTCAACCAGTGTAACCAGGGTTCAGAGCCCAGCAAACATGGAATAACTACTCCCAGCCCCTGACTTTAGCTGGGCTGTTTGATTGAAGGCATGTCTCAGCCCCAGGGCTATATTCAAAAGAAATACAAATTCTCCCACGGAAGGTTTTGAAAGTTAGTATTTACCTTCCCAAAAAGTATCTCAAAGAGGCAGAGAGAGAATGCGTTACACAATTGAGGGAGAGTGGGGCTCCCCAACAAGGATCATTATACCTCTCCTTCCCCAGAAGCACCCCTCTCAATTACAACCCCGCTTCTCTACTTTCCATAATCCTCTTCACCCTCTCATGCTCTCTCTCCCACTCCCAAACTACCCCCAGTACACCCTGTCCCACTTTCCCGCCACCAGGAAACCTCCTCCTGGAGCATCCTGAGTTGGTTTCAAGCCATGCCAGGCATTTGTCAGCCTCTCTAAGGACTGTGAAGGTTAGCTTGAGGGAAGTGATTTTTCCCACTTGTGTTAAACAAAACTGGATTTTATTTATTTTTTAAAAGATATTATTCATTTATTTGGGAGAGAGAAAGAGCATGAGCAGGGGAGGAGGGCAGAGAGAGACAGAGAAGCAAATTCCCCCAAGGAGCAGGCAGCCCAGTGTAGGACCCAATCCCAAGACCCTGGGATCATGACCTGAGCCGAAGGCAGACACTTCACCGACTGAGCCACCCAGGCACCCCAAAAACTGGATTTTAAAGAGAAAATCTCCAGGAGAATCTGAAAGGATGGAGGAGAAAATAGAAGAAGGTGGAAGGCAAAGGTTTTCCCCTGCTTTGCAAGGCAGAATGGGCACTTGTCTTTCCAAAGAATGGAGGGAATGACTATATGTTTACCCTGGGAGGAATGTGGGGTTACCAGTCACACTGAGATGTGAGTGGCACACCTTTCATAGGCTCCACAGAGCCTCTGGTTACTTCCCACCATCGCTGTGAGAGCAAGGCATTCTGCAGAAGCTCCGAGAATGCAGGTTAGCACCCCACATCTCTACCCAGGAACCCCAGAGAACATTACTCGCATCCCCCACCCTCCATCCCCAAGAAGAAAGAACGGAAGAAATGTGTGTTTGGTGGTGCCACTGGTCATCCAGCTCCACACTGCCAGGCCAGGCTGATGTCCTTAAGGTCAACCCTCTGTCTCCAAAGAGGAACAAAGCATTAAAGGATCTGGAGGATTCCACAAAGATGGTATGCAGTAAGCAGCTGTCCAAAGCCCCCGGCACCCCAATGTTTCTTTTTTTTTTATATTTTTTATTTTTTTTTATTTATTTATGATAGTCACACAGAGAGAGAGAGAGAGAGGCAGAGACACAGGCAGAGGGAGAAGCAGGCTCCATGCACCGGGAGCCCGACGTGGGATTCGATCCCGGGTCTCCAGGATCGCGCCCTGGGCCAAAGACAGGCGCCAAACCACTGCGCCACCCAGGGATCCCTACCCCGATGTTTCTATCAGCAATGGCCACAATAGCCAAACTGTGGAAGGAGCCTCGGTGTCCATCGAAAGATGAATGGATCAAGAAGATGTGGTTTATGTATACAATGGAATATTCCTCAGCAATTAGAAACGACAAATACCTACCATTTGCTTCAACGTGGATGCAACTGGAGGGTATTATGCTGAGTGAAGTAAGTCAATCGGAGAAGGACAAACAGTGTATGTTCTCATTCATTTGGGGAATATGAATAATAGTGAAAGGGAATATAAAGGAAGGGAAAAGAAATGTTGGGAAATATCAGGAAGGGAGACAGAACATGAAGACTCCTAACTCGGGGAAACGAACTAGGGGTGGTGGAAGGGGAGGAGGGCGGGGGGTGGGGGTGAATGGGTGACGGGCACTGAGGTGGACACTTGACGGGATGAGCACTGGGTGTTTTTCTGTATGTTGGTAAATTGAACACCAATAAAAATTAATTAAAAATAAAAAAATAATGCAAAAAAACACAAAACAAACAAACAAACAAAAAAACAAAGCCCCTCATGGGGCCCCAAGCCTCAAAGCCTCACGTGGCTCTGGGTGTGATGGGGCCGCAGTGACAGCGGGTGTCTGGAGAACACTTAGCAACAGCTCTCTCATACATTACCAGAGCTTTCTCCATTAACCCTGGCTCTGCATTTAATCAGACGTATTTTAAGGTGGATGAAGGCTAAAGAGACAGAAGTTCACTAGAAGGCATTCCATATGCCAGGAGCTTTACAGATGTGATTCTACTGAATTCTTGTTATAATAGGTAAGTGCTATTATTCTCTTTCATAACTGAAGAAACTCCAGCTGCAGGGGTTCGAGCGAATTGCATGAGGTCGCAACACCTAATAAGCAGAGTCAGGATTTGAAGCCAGATTCATCCGATTCCAAAGTAGCTACTTTTCCTGTAACTGCATGCAGGTTCCCTTTCCTCAGGGTTTTACATCAAAATGGCAGCCCCTTAACTTTTACAGACCAGCTTACACATTTGTAAATGAAAGCTGGATGAAGAGACCCTCCAAAGAATCATTTTCTCAGAAACAATCACGCATGCCGAGCTCGATTATAATCATCAATCCACCCATTACTCAAAACCCTGCTTGTCCTCTGCTGTCTTCATCCGTAGATTTACTTATTTCCTGGCCATGTCCAGAGCGGACAAATGACCGTGACAGCTGACATGCAAGTCAAATAGGATTTCTTTGCAAATGGAGGAGGAAATTCTCTTTTCGAGAACATTATGGTCCAGGTCTCAGCCCAACATAGGCTCCGAGCGGTTACGATCATTTGCCAAAACAGTCGGAGCACCCAAATCACACTGAACGATTAGGCGTTCACTGCTGCCATTCATCATCTCAGGAGCCAAAATAAATCTGGGTAATTCTTTTTCTTCTTTCCCCGAAAGATGGAGAATCAAACATCAAATGAACCTGATTCCTTCCCTCCTAAAGCACATTGCCTAAATGGGCTCCTTTTGTTCGCCCCATTAATGAACTCCCCTCACTGTCAGGTGAAAAGACCAAAAAGAAGGGGGAAAAAATCTTTGATTAAAAGAAGAAGAGGAGGAGTCCCTTAATCATTACCTGCCCAGTCTGGGAAGTCTGCAGAGTGTCTGGGGCAGCTCTATTAACGGTTTCTTTAAAATAAAAAAAAATGAAAAATGAACCTCCTGATATGTGGCTTTTGTGTTCTTACATGTCTGATTTGACCTTCCCAAATGACAGCTGGGTCTAGAAGGAGATGGCGTAGAGTGTCTCAAAGAGAAGAATTAAGGGAAGTCAACGGGCTCCTGAATCTTTGTTCTTTTATTATTTCTCAAACCCTCATAGGTAGGACCAAGAGGCCTGACCTGACTTGCTGAGACATTGGGCAGAGAGAAACCGGCAAAAATGAAGCAAAGCATGAACCCTCTGGATATCCCAGGAGAAGGGAGAGGAAAACTCGGGGTCCCTGGGTTCCCTCTGTCACACAGCCTCACAACACGTCCCTGGAGGTCTGGTGTCTGTGGCCGCTCCACCCTGGATTGCCCCGGGCTGGGCCATCACCCTCAAAATCCTTGCAAGGGAAAAAAGTGGTGTCAGCCTCTTCCCACACTGTGCATAGCCCACGATGGCCTCACTCCCCGAGACGACAACAGGTGTCACCCGAGGCTCAGCTTCTCAAAGCTCCTGCGAAGCTCTCCCATGAGGCTCCAAGGACCAGGCCTGCCTCCTTAGGGTCCACCGTGTATGTGTTGCTCTCTGGCGCATCGTGGACTCTGTATTGACAGAAATAAAAACGAGGCTGACACGTGCCAATGAGCGAACAAGAGGGGAGGAACCTCAGAATCCTCCTGATGCCTCCGCCGTGGCGAGGTGAGGACCCTCTTTGGAAACCTGGGCTGGAGAACACATCACCAGTGTGGCCGTGGCCGGTAGGAAGGCGAACCAGACGGCGGGCAGCGAAAGGAGAGGCGAGGCACCTCTCTCCACCCTCAGCTACTTGCAACCGCCAAGCAAACAACCAGTTGAATTATATGTTGTGCAAACAGCGCGTGCCAGAGACTTCAGGTCCCTGTAATTAGCCGCAGAGGGGGGTTGGCCTGCGTTTAGAGGCTTGCCTCTAACGAGATCATTACTTTCTACACTGATCCAATTCTGCGTGAGGAGTTTCTTTATGATCCCTTCACCAACTTCCTAAAAGTTTATGTTTGGCAGGAGGCAGGGGGCATCTACACCTAAAACTTGGACTCTGGGCCCCAAGAATGGTCTGAAAACTCAGGAGCTGCACGTTTAAATTGGACTCCTGCAGGATGAAGGTTTCTCAGGTTGCAATTTGGTGCCTCGGTTTCCCTATCTGTAGCCCTCCTGAATCCCGTAGGATCGAAAGGATAAGAATTTTAAGAGATTAAGAACATGGAGCAGACACAAAGCACACATGCAATTTATAAGGTTGCCTTATTCTGAGACAACCGAGGCACTTTAAGTAAACTCACTCAAGTAAACTCAACTTATTTACTGAGCCCAGGCTGTGGGCGCCCAGAAGTGATCTAGGTGCCGCTGGTGATGCAGTAGTAAAGGGAACAGCTAAGTTTGAGTCTTTAAGAAGCTTATATGCTACTCAGAGGAGACAGAAAACAAACTATAACATAATGTAACAGTGTAATATAATATAATAATTTCATGTATTGCTAAGTATGTTTTAAAAATAAAGATCAAGGGACTGGAGGCTGATGAGGGAGTAAGGATGCTATTTCAGACAGGGTGACCATACACCGTCTTTCTAACAATTTGGTATTTGGGCAGAAACCCGAACGAGTGGGAGCAACACGACATTTGAGAAAGGAGCACTCGAAGCCAGGGGAACCCACAAAATGCAAAAGCAGCTCACCTGTTGCTCAACATTGCAGTCAGGAAAGAGACCAAGATCTGTCTCCCCAGATGGAGGCCGAGAAGGTGAGGTCTGGGGAGAGGCAGAGACTCCGCAGAGTCCACAGGCTTTCACAGTGTGGCCGGGAGCGGGTGAAGGCAGAGGAGGCCTGGCAGCAGTGAATGTGGCTCCATCCAGCAGCTGACCGTGCATGCCGTGTTTGGATGCAAGCTGGAGCAGCCTCCCACCCTGAGACCCATCTTTCTCTGTGAAGATCCTTCGACTTTTTTATTATTATTATTTTTTGTAATGGGGATTGAATTGTGTGTGCCACCGAGCAGGGCAGCAGGAAGCTCTGCAAGTGGCCTGACACAAAACACGGCCCTTCCCCACCCACACCACACATGTGAGGGGGCAGCTAACCCCGCCAAGCCAGGGCCCCGTCTTCATAAACCAAGTGCCCATTACCCTCTCACTAAATATTGTTTTTGCAAGGGCTTGAGCAAAATGACAAGCCCCTTTACAGTCTGAGTGCACCCCACCGTAGTGCGTATATTATCTTAAGCCATAAAATGCTTTGAGGTTTCTTGGGATGGGAATGGGTATAAAATTACAGTCCATTATTATTATATATTTCTTTTCATTACTCTCTGTTATATTTTGTGGGTCTCACCAAGATAATTCTTGCTCCGCTGTTTACAACCTTCAGATATAAGTAGATGGTCCCTAAGTTCCCCCCAGAACATCATTTACCTATTCAGCTCTTTTAATCTTTCTTCATAAATCCAGCTGTCCTCTTCCATCACTCTGGTTGCTTTTCCCCCAACATTCAGCCCCATTTGTCTGTACCTGCCTGGTAATTAGAGGCTCAGAGCTGAGCACAGCTTTCCAGGTGGGGTCTCAGCATGGTTGTCTGTTACTTCAAGTGTTGCTTAGCAAATCCATTTCCACCTCCTCCTGGGCCCCACATTTCACCCCAGACAGTGTAATACAAAGGGAACCCCAAGGAGAACAACACAAATATTACCCCGACCCAGAAAATGGGTCCTGGGAGGAAGATTACAAAGCTGGGCCCTGTTCTGTGTAGAGCCCAGAAGCAGTCCCAGCAAGATGATATAAAGAGAGTAAGGATTCATTTTCTCCTTCATCTTCAGTAACAAGAGAGCAGATTTGACTCCACAGAGGACACATCTTGTGTTAAATGTTATTAAAATCTGCCTGGGGCTGAGCTTTCTGGGGTTCCTCTCCTCCCAGAAGTTACTAGAAAGCTCCTCTTCGGTAAGATGGGACACAAGGAGGAGTGTCCCGTCCCAGGACCAGCATGCTTCTTCTCCCTTCTCCACACTCTTGCCCCCCTCCCCCCGCCCCGCCATCCTCTTCCTCTCCTCAGTCATGGAGAGCGCAGCTTCCTAGCTGCTCACGGGCCAGACCATGACCTGGGACTGATGCATTTTCTCCTTGGCAGGTTTAGGTTTAGGGAAGGGAAGAAAACCACCTGGGCAGACAGCTTGCATGAGACTGTCACACCTCTGGCAATGGTATCAGCTTGGTTTTGCCTCATCTTGTTCACCCACCCCAACCCTAGAGAACATGTATTATAGAGTAGGAATCTGACGGGGGCTGGGGAGACATCCCCAAGCAGTGGGTTAGAATGTGTTTTTGTTGGTGGTGGTTGGTTGGGTTTTGAGAGAAAGAGAGAGAGAGAGAGCAAGAGAGAGAGAGCATGCACACATGCTTGAGCTGGTAGGGGCCCAGAGGGAGAGGAAGATAGACAATCTCAAGCAGACCTCCCGCCTGCAGTGCTTGGAGCCTGACATGGGGCTCGATCTCATGACCCTGAGATCATGACCTGAATTGAAATCAAGAGTCCGACACCTAACTAACTGAGCCACCCAGGCACCTTAGAATGCGTTTTTAGGGGATCCCTGGGTGGCGCAGCGGTTTAGCGCCTGCCTTTGACCCAGGGCGCGATCCTGGAGACCCGGGATCGAATCCCACGTCGGGCTCCCGGTGCATGGAGCCTGCTTCTCCCTCTGCCTATGTCTCTGCCTCTCTCTCTCTCTCTGACTATCATAAATAAATAAAAATTAAAAAAAAAAAAAAGAATGCGTTTTTAAACCAGACAGCACTGGGCATGGGGCCTCATTCTCCTGTCAGCTGTGTGCTTTAGGGCAGGCAATCTAATCAACCCAGGCCTCAGTTTCCCCATATGCAAGACAGAAGCATCTCTCGAGGTTTTGTGAAATGGAAGGGAGAGGGGCATAAGGAAGGCCCCTAATACTTCACAGGCATTTATTTGCTGTTAGTGTTTCTTCTCTGGGAGGGAAACCTATGATGGGGGGCTGGTTCTGGGAGAACTCATGACATCTTGTGCTTATAAAATCTCTGTAATTATCTCTACTTACGGAAAGTTAGTGTTTGGAGGGAAAAAAATTCAAAGAATACAGTCAGTCAAATCCATTAGCAAGACAGCCTGGAAGTTCATAACCTAGCTTTGATCTGCAATTTAGAGGAAGGAGTTTCCAAATACTTGAGGGATCATTTTCCCCCCTTGATGTGATGTTGGAATTTAACTCCCATTAACCGTTACAGATATAATGAGTTGGCATCCAGGGGAAACATACCCTCTAGTGCTTAATGAACACAAAATAAAACATTTCCTTTTATCTTCAACATCCACCAGAGTAATTTGAATGATGATATTCATATTCATGACGCATAAGACCCTTCCATCAGCTCTGTATTGTCACTAACACTCTTATAGAATGCCAATAAGTATGCTGAGATCTTTTTTGATGATACTGTGGTATGGAAGCTGCCGCTGCAGATGAATCATGGGGTCGCAGGTCAGTAGAAAGTAAGAAACATTCCACAGTGGCTGTGTCTTTCCATTGGAACCAGTGGAAGTTGGTGGCCTTAAAATAATCACTTCCAAATAGAACATAAATTAATAGAGCAGGGCTCCTCTACCACCTGATAGGATGAAAATAGGGCCGTGGCAAAAATGAAGACTGTTCTCCCAAGCAGGAAGTTCTACAGTTTGCCCAGCTGGGACTAGAAAGGGCAGACTTGGGACTTTGAAAAAAACTTCGGGGTAGAGGGGAAGGCTGTTCAGGCTGTGCACATATTGAATGTGAGAAAATCTCTGCAGTGAAGCCAACTCTCTCCCTCATTGTACCTGCAGGTCCTTGAGGCACAAGACTATGTCTTTCAGGTCTTTATTTTCCCTGCCTTTCCTAGCACAGAGCTTGGTGCCCAGTGGGTAGCAATCTTGAAGCCTTCACCGTGCACCAGGTCCTATGTTAAGCATTTTGCATCATATCATCTTATCCGTTTCTCATTACAAGTCTAGGAGAGAAAAAAAATAGTATTATTACTTTCCCTTTTTATAGGTTGACAAACTGAGGTCAGTTTAGGGAGTTCTAAAAACGTGTTCAAGGTCACCCAGTAGATGTCAGAGCTGAGACTTGAATCCAGGTCTGTCTGATGCCATAATCTGTGTTGAAGCTACACACTCTGGGGTATTCAGTGAAATGTTTGCTGAACAGCACTAGAGTCAGTAATAGGGTCAGCATGTGCCAAGGCCTTTTATACACAAGTCTGTGGATACAAACAGTAATTCCAATATGGGATAAGCCTAGAAGAGATATATAACATTCTGTAAAGAGCTATATAGTTAATATGTTGTAGGCTTTGTCATGACTATTCATCTTTGCTGTGGCAATTTGGCTAAGTCCAATAAAACTTTATTGACAAAAGCAGGTAGTGGATGGATCTGCATTGCCTTCCCATGTGGAATTTGCCAACTCTTGGTATTGCCAACAAAATCAATGGCTACATTAAGTTGGAAGACAGGTATACCCCAAAGAAGATGGAGTAGAATTTGACACTATCTCTCTAAGATCCCAGAGGGAAACAGATAACACACTCAATGAGTTAACTAAATAGAGTTTTTTTGGCAGGACTTCACCCAGAAATGTGCACAGAGATAAGAGGACCAATAAAGGATGGTGAAATGTCCAGGGACCAGCAACACTGGGAAGACATTACCAACCCTAGGCCTAAAGGGTCAAAGGGAAGAACATTATCACTGGAACATGACATGAACCATATTCATGGGAAAGGAGCTCTCTGTAAGGAATTGTGGCTCTAGATAGAAAGATGGATCCATTGCTTGAACCATGGCCCAAGAGATGAGGGGCAGGGTGACTAAAGACCCAACCTCTCTCACTTTGTGCCCTCTGATCTCCTGGCCTTCTACATGCCAAACTCACCTGGAAACCAGGAAGCAATGGAGCCTGGTGTGTAGCCCAGATGAGTAGAATTCTCAGGGCTCAAAGCAGGATGGAGAAGAGTGGAAGAAGGATCTGGAAAGATAATGGAGAATGATCATCACAGTTTTCTATGTTAAAGTTAAGCAGCGCTCTTCCACTAAGATGCTTACTAGTTTTCATGAATCAACCAATATTCTTCTATACTTCCTTTTCCCCATATCTTTTTGGGCCAAGAAACTAGAAAAGGGTATTTTCTGGACAAACTACTAGTGGTCCTACAGATGGTAGCTTTTTTGGAGAATAATTTTGCAGTTCCCTCTACAGATATACTGGAAAAGTTTCCTTATGTACAGTTGCCCTGTGTCTCTGAATGCAAACGTGAAACCAGGTAAAAACCAAACAATGCATAGTGAATCAATGAATACTAAGAGAGAGTTAATAACATTATTAAAAAAAGAGGATGCCAGAAGGTTGTGACCTCTGGGTGATTTTTTTCTTGATATTTTTCTGTATTTTCCTTTTATTCTGTGGTAAGCAGGAAAAAGACACACACCCACCCAAAAAAAAGAAGAAGAAAGAAAAGGGAGATCTGTCCTAATAACATACTTTATTGTTCCGAAAAATGTCAAGGTTTACAACTCCAGGCTCTCCCGAGGATGTGTTACCATTACCTACACACAGTCACTAATGCATTCACTC
Organism: Vulpes lagopus; assembly: GCF_018345385.1. Lineage (NCBI taxonomy): Eukaryota > Metazoa > Chordata > Mammalia > Carnivora > Canidae > Vulpes > Vulpes lagopus. Next base: position 8,583,089 of record NC_054836.1, on the reverse strand, counting down.
ACTCATTTCACAAGTATTTACTGAGCATCTAGTATGAAACAATTAGGATGCTAAGCACTAGGTTGCCAGTGCTGAAAAAGATTAGCACAGCCCTGCTTACATGGAGGCACCAGAAATAGATAAATGAGGCCCAGAGTCCTTCACCTTGAGGTCTCCCCAATTCAGATACATTGAGTACCCAAGAGAATAAGTGCTATGAGACAGGTAGGCAGAGGAAACTATAAGCACCCAAAAGGTGCTTAACCCAGTCAGGATTAATGGAAAGATTCCTGAAGGATATAACTCCTGAATTCTGTTGGGAAAGAGATACACAAAATTTACGCAGAAGAATAAGGATGGCAAAGGCAGTCCAAGCTGAAGGACCAGCACAAGCAAAATGTTGCAAAAAGTGGGGGTAAAAGGCTCTAGAAGAGTGCCGTCCTGTTTCTTTGATGATGGAAAGGTTCTATAAATCTACCCAAAATGGCAGTCACAACCACCTGTTTTGTTGAGTGGCTAATCTGACTAAAGAACTGAGTACAGGGGCACCTGGGTGGCTCAGTGGGTGAGCATCTGCCTTTGGCTCAGGTTGTGATGCCAGAGTCCTGGGATTGAGTCCCGCATTGGGCTCCCTGCAGGAAGCCTGCTTCTCCCTCTGCCTGTGTCTCTGCCTCTTTCCGTGTGTCTCTTGTGAATAAATAAAATCTTTTTTTTAAAAAAAAAAAGAACTGAGTATTTCATTTTAAATACTTTACATTTACATAGCCACATGGGGGGGATCCCTGGGTGGTGCAGCGGTTTGACGCCTGCCTTTGGCCCAGGGCACGATCCTGGGGACCCGGGATCGAGTCCCACGTCGGGCTCCCGGTGCATCGAGCCTGCTTCTCCCTCTGCCTGTGTCTCTGCCTCTCTCTCTCACTGTGTGCCTATCATAAAAAACAACAACAACAACAACAACAACAACAACAACAAAATACATAGCCACATGGGTCTAGTAGCTACCAAATCAGGTGGACAACACAGTTCTGGAAGAAAAGGTTGGGGTCATGGTTCACAGCAAGAAGGCCATCAATTGGACTATATTCAATGGGCAACGGGAAGCCACTGAAGAGTGTTAGTCTGGAAATGCCCCATGGCCAAAGTTGTGTTCATGGCAAATTGCAGCATGTGGAGGATGAAACACAAGGTGCTGCAGAAGCTCTTAAGATGGGGCCCCAACTCAGGATGAGGGTGGAGGGATCATTACAGAAGAGGAGGCCACACCTGAGCTGACCTGAACCATGGGCAGACATTTCTCAGCTGGCCCTGAAGGCACCAGAGACCTTGACAGGTGCAAAGTGACAAAAGCTGTCATGCTCAGGGAGTCCCAGGTATTTCCCATAAACCAGGTTCTGATGCAAGAGGCAGTGGGCATGAGATGAGGCCCCAGAGACCGGGATGGGGGCAGGCCCTGGAAGGAAGCTTGGGGATTTTCCTGTAAAGAGGTAGGGGGTCAATGTAGGCTCTTACACAGAGCAGCAGATCTTAGGTGGGACTTTGAGTTAGCTATCAACCTCTCTGAACTTCCATTGCATGTTTAGGGAACTGCGAAGCAAGGATAATGAGGCTCCTTGCACAGGTGTGCATGAGGGCCACCAGCTCTCCTGCAGCAGAGGGGCTGCCTGGCCCCTCCTCCTCCCTGTCACCCGTGGCATCTCAAAACGTGCTGTAGCTTCCCCTTCTTAGCTGTCACCACCACGGCCTTGACACTGAACCATCTGGAACATCTTCTTTTCAAATCCACACCCCCCACCCCCAACATCCCTATTCTAAATCATGGGTGTTAGGGGCCTTGAGGAGGAAACCAAAGCTCACTCTGGAACAATGACAAAAAGCATCCGGATTGTTAGAGAATTTGTGAAAATAAAGAAATGCCAAGACTTTTATCTGTAGTGAAACCCCAGGCCGCCACACTGGTGCCTCATGGGAAACCAAGTTGGTATGAATTCTGAGTTGCTCAGATTTTGCACGAAAGAACTGTCTTCCTTCACCCCTTCCCCCAAACACCAGCTAAAGTGAATGGGGGTAGGCTTGTTATAGGTGAAATCTTCTAGGTCCACATTTTAAGTATTATTCTCTAGCAGATCAGGGGCTGACTCTCCATGTTCTGAGGGCATGATGCAACGTCTAGCAATCAGAGGCGTGCCAGTTGGGCTGCTTGCAAAAGCCACACTTGAAAACACACACACACACACACACACACACATACACACAAACCTGTTGCCACATCATTGAAAACTTTGGAAAACATTGTGTGTAGGAATAAGTGCTCCTTGCGTCAGGGCAGTGGGCAGTGACACAAAACCTCTGCCGCGGAGTTGCTCTGACCACTCTTCCTTGTTACTGCTTGATGAGTTATGTGTTCTTTCTGAGCCATTTGTCATGACTGAAAAAAAAGTTGGGGGATCTGAAGCATTCTAGAGGAAACTTGGTGCCAAATAAAGAGCTGCCCCATGATCTGACCCTTGTGAGGTTGTGCTACAGATGTTAGGTCGGAGCTTGAAAAGAATGATCCATTCTTCTCTGTTCTGTTAGAACTTGTTGAAATACCATTAGAGCAAAACAAAGGAGAAACTGTGTGCTCAAAGTTTTGCAGGTATAGACTGCAGTGTGCAAGGAAGCGAAGCCCTGGGAGGGTGAATTCTCAGGACATGATCCATAGTGGGAAAGAGCACACCCAGATCCCAGCTCGGCCAATGAGCCCAGGAGCACAGTGTTCAACGTCTCTGAACTTCGGTTTTCTTATCTGTGTCTGTAAAACGAGAAGAAAATGATATGCTTCTCTCATCGGGGTGTAACACAAGAGATAGTGTAATGCAAAACATCTGGCAAAATGCCTGGTGCAGAGCTGCTGTTCAATACTTATCAATTATCTGAAAGATAATTGCCATATGACAAAGTAATTTATTCATTTGGCAGGTGTATATATTGAGTCAAGCTATGTGCCAGGCACTCTTCTAGTTGCTGGACGAACATACAAAACCCTTAGTTTTCTGGAGTCTACTATGTAGTGGAAGGCACAGAGATTAAAAGTGAATATATAAAAAGATAGCTAATACCATATTAGGGAATAGTAACATAAAGAAAATAAAGCAGGCTACATTCAGGAAGAATGTCAGAGGATGTTATTTCAGAAACCGTGGTCAGGAAAGGTCTCTCCAAGGAAGTAAATTAAGCACAGGTATTAACAAAATGAGGATGATTGCCACAGATAAAGCTGAGGAAAGAGTGTTCGCAGCAGAAGGAATAGCAAGTGCAAAGGCCCTGGGGCAGGAATGTGCTCCACATATCGCAGGAACAGCAAGGAACTCAGTGTGGCCCAGAGAGCAAATTCTCAGGGAAGAGCAGTGGGTGAGTGGAGGAGAGATACCAATGGCTGGTCATAAGCCGGGGTGTTTTGAGAAGTGCTAGTAGTTTCATGTGTGTTTATCTTGTCTCTATGATGAGACTGAAAATCTCTTGGGTCAGTGGATCAGAGCAGTTATGACTCTGGTCTCTCGTACCTGGGGTGTTAGCCATGCTCAGTCTTTTTATATCGCTTTGAAAATCTCTCTTAATCTCTCTAAGCCCCAGTTTCTTCCTCCATAAAAGGAAGATGGAATGGTGCCTACCTCCCTGGATTTTTATGATGATTAAATGAGATAATTTTAGTAAAGTGCCCGGCATTAAGTGCTCCATATGTTAGCTATTATTATTGAGGGCAGCAGGACCATTCTCTGCACTTTCCCTTTAGCAATCAACAAACACGTATTAAAATCTTACCTTTTGCAAGCTTTGTGATATATAATCCCGTACTCCCCACTGTGTGTGTTGGGCACATAACTCGACTCTTAATTAATTTTTATAGCCTTACAAGACAGCAATACTTTCTAACCCAGCAATCAGCTGACTGATCACTCTGTGCAGAACCCAAGAATCAGAAAGAAAATAAATCTTTGAATTCCCCAAACACCCGTCAGAAACGATTATGCACTAAAGCTGTAAACTTGAGCGACGGCGAGCTCTTCATTCCTTCCGTGCTTTTAAACCCAATCACATGCTCAGTCGGCCAGGTTTTCTCAGGTCACAGAGGGTTGAAAGGGACGGTGGCCAAAGGCCAAGATGCTGAATGTCCAGAGAGCCAAGAGCACCAAAGAAGACAAAATCAGAGCTTTAAAAAAGCAGAGAGAATTCCAACTATTCATGCACTCCCTTATTTATTCAATAACTCATTCACCTGACTAATATTTATGAGGGACTCTTGCCAGCGAGGCACTGTTGTTGAGAGCTGTGCACACAAAAGTACCAAGAACATCATCCTTGCCCTCACAGGGCTTCTTTCAGCAAGGGATCTGACTCAAGAGCATGCTGAGTGCTAGGCTAGGGTCAGTACTGAAGAGCAGAGGGAGCTGGAGAAGCACCGATCGGTCTGGGGCCACCAGAGACCATTTCCTGGAGGAAATATGGGGCCATTGATATCAGGGCACTCAGGCTGTGGTTCATTCAGTGACTCAGTGAGAATCATCATGCTGCAGTCATGGGTGCTCAAAACCATGACGCTGAATGCACAAGATAAAGACAACCAATGTTCACTGTGCTACACTTGGTAAGGTGGGGAATTACACAAAGACGTCCATTCAAAATTATTTTAGTACAAGTTTCAGCTCCCTTTCAGCCTTTTTTTTTTTTTTTCTGAAGTTCACATTGCCTGGAAATTTTGGCTTAATTTCTAGGTTGGACTCTTGCCCTTGTGGCACTAACATTTATTTCCTAGTGAGAGTCAGTCTATGAGGAATTATTGTTAGGCTGTAGTTTTCAGACAATGTATGAGGTATACTGTGTAATATTTTGTATTATACCTAAGTATTAAATTAAATATCTGCTTTGGTCTTTTTTTTTTTTTTTAAGTATCTGGTTATAGGGAGAGGATTTAGGAAGAAGCATTCTTCACTATAGGAGACCTATGAAAGCTTGGTACTACCCAGCTTGGTACTTGGTACACTTTTGAATCTAGAAGACAAGTAAGTCTGTTAACTTGACTGTGACTCGTAACTAAGTAATGGCCAGTTGTCCACCTGTTTGGTTTACTCAGAAATACACGCCATTGATATTCAATGCAATGCTGTTTGTTAGAGTAAAAGATTGAGAATAATCTAAAACTCCAATAACAGAGCACTGGTTAAATAAAAGATGGCAAATCCATAAATGGAATGTTATGCAATCATTAAAAAGAATAAGATTATGCTATATGGAACATTCTCCAAGATACATGTTAAGTTAATCTATAAAAAAATAGCATCTAATCTTTTTTCATTTATTTATTTATTTTTTAAAATATTTTTATTTATTTATTCATGAGAGGCACAGAGAGAGAGAGGCAGAGACACAAGGCAAAGGAAGAAGCAGGCTCCATGCAGAAGGTGGTGCTAAACTGCTGAGCCACCGGGGGGTGCCTGCATCTAATCTTTTTTTTTTTTTTAAGATTTTATTTATTTACCCATGAGACACACACACACACACACACAGAGAGAGAGAGAGAGAGAGAGAGAGAGAGAGAGGCAGAAACACAGGCAGAGGGAGAAGCAGGCTCCATGCAGGGAGCCCAACGCGGGACTCGATCCCGGGTCTCCAGGATCACGCCCTGGACTGAAGGCGGCACTAAACCGCTGAGCCACCTGGGCTGCCCTCTAATCTTTTTTAAAAATAAAACCTCTTTTGTAATGAATGGGAGGATGCGCAAAACATTAGTGACAATGGGAGCCTCAAAGTAGGGGTGCTGGGTGACCAGAGTTTAGGAGAGGAAGGAAAATCACGTTACACTGGTAAATTTTTATGTATTACAAATTCAAAAACAAATTGCAAACAAAATTTTAAAGGAAGAAAAAGTAAAAAGTATCACCAATTCCAGAGGGAACACGTTGGGTGTAAGATGGTGTTACACACTGAGAAGGTGTCAAGCGAGGGCTGTCCTGGCGCTGTCATTTGGGGTAGAATCAGTGATCATAAGTCAGCAGTCTGCAGAGAGAATCTGTCTCCAAGATGGGTGTGCTCCATGCTTTAAAAATGTGGATTCAAAGGACTGAGCACACATTTCTCCAAAGAAGATGTACGTGTCCAATAAGCACATGAAATGGTGCCAAGCATCACTAATCATCAGGGAAATGCAAATCAAAATCACAATGAGATACTATATTCCATCGATTAGGATTGCTACTATCAGACAAATAGGCAAAACCCCAGAAAATAACAAGAGTTGGGGAGATATATGGAGAAAAGGAACTCTTGTGTCCTTTCCTGGAATTATAAAATGGTATGGTTGCTGTGGAAATAGTATGATAGTCTTCAAAAAAAAAAAATGAAATACAGAATTACCATGATCCAGTGCAACAATCTAGCAGTTCCACTTCTGGGTATGTATCCAAAACAATTAAAAACAGAGTTTCAAAGAAATGCTTGTACACCCATGTTCATGATAGCATGATTCCCCATAGCTAGAAGGGGAGAGCAACCTGAATGTCCATCAAAGGATAAATGGATAAACAAAATGTGGTAAATACACACAATGGAGTATTATCCAGTCATTAAAAGGGAGGAAATTCTGACATATACCGCAACAGGGATGAACCTGGAGGACATTATGCTAAATGAAAAAAGCCAGTCACAAAAAGACAAATACTGTGTGATTCTACTTACCGGAAGTACCTAGACTAGTCAAATTTATAGAGCCAAAAAAAGTAGGATGGTTGCTAAGGGCTGGGGGGAGAGAAGACGAGAGATGTTCAGTGGGAACTGAGTTTCCATTTTGCAAGATGAAAAGAGCTCTGGGGATGGACAGTGGTAATGGTTGTACAACCATGAAAGTGTATTTAATACCACTAAACTGTACACTTAAAAGGATTAAGATGATGGATTTTATGTTATATGTACATTAAATAATTATAAAAAAAATTCATGTGAATTTGGATGTATCCAGACAGACTTCCCAATTCTTCAACCAAATTCATATGTTTTGTAGCCAGACTCACACATTTGCATGAAAAATGGGTTTTGCACATTTACCTCACCTCCCTGGCCCCACATGCATCTAAGTTTGTGAGCCTTAGGAAATGTATTTAACCTTCTTAGATGTGTGGAAGTGTCTGGAAGCTGAAATCATCAGACTCTGTGATGTACTGCATTCACGCCCTGCAACAGATTGAAGATGTTTTGGTACATGGGTTAGTGACAGCTTCACATGCACTTTAGTACCTCAGCTGGGCAAAAGGTGACAGAATCAGTGCAGGGAAATTGAAATGAAGTGATCCCATGGGTTTGGGTTTGTTTTTTGTTTTTGTTTTTGTTTTTTTTCCTCCTTAACATCTTATCAGTCATTCCGGGTTGGGTGGGGAGAGGGGGAAGCCTGGTATGTAACTTTGAGACATGTCACACCATGTAGAAAACCTGGTTCTCTGCTATCATTTTTAGGACAAGTGATATAACAGTGTCTTTTCCTCATGGTTAGATTTTCCACCTCAACTCAAACAGGAATGAAGGAGGAAACTGTAAGGTACATAGATCAATGGGACAAGATTTCTGCAATTCAGGCCCACAGCCCCAGGCACGAAGGACTGGCACTGAGTGGCACTTAGGGACTTCAGATAACGATTCTTACTTATTTCTTCCATGGCAGGTAGCACTTTCAACCCCTTTCCTGTTTGTGTATAAGAGATCCCTAAAAAGGAGCTGGTTTTACTAAAGATTCCTCTTTTTCTTTTTCCCTCCCTCTGCTTGTCCCTCCATCCCTCCATTCCTTTTTTTCTTTCCTTCTACCTTGCTGCCATAACCATCACTTACCAAACTTCCGCTATAAGCCAGACATATCTAAAAGTAGAAGATACTGTGGCTACTAAGACAAAGTCCTAGACCTTTTCCCACTAACATCCTGGTTAGGAAGATTGCCTTCCTAGCCCAAACTCTAAAACTCTATGTGTCTGAAGGTAGTGCTCTGAAAAAAAAAAATCTGTCCTTGAATAATGTCCTTGAAGAAGCTAGAGTGCATAAATCCATCAATACGCTGGGGCGTTGTTTGAACCTGACCTCTGAAACAAGCAACAGAAATATTTTGACTTTATAAATAATGCCTTAAGTATATTTATAGTGTGTCTTTCCAGGACACAGCTCCAAGAATCTCAAGATTTATGTGATATATAGAGAGGAAAATCATCCTTGTGTGATACATATGGAAAATAGGTTTTAAAAAAATCAAGTGACAAACCTCTGTAGGGTAATCAACTTGAGGACACTTGTCAACCAGTATCCCACAGGAGTCATCTTACTTAATTTTTTTGTCAACAACGTGGTTAAGTGGATCTTATAAATGATTCAAAATATGTCTGAGTGGCTGGAACTAGAAGCAAAAATGGTTTTTCAAACAACCTTGACAGCGATTCCTGTTGACAAACAAGGGGGAAGAGATGATGAACGTTCCCAAAGTGATAGGTCCTTCTTCACAAGGGAAGGGGGTTGTGGGAAGGTTTAGCACATTGAGCCCAGCTGCTGTCTAAGAAATTCTGTTCATTCAAAGATGCCAGAATTTTGAACTCAGAGAAGAAAAGAAGAAAACATCTGGGAGACGAAGCCTTGCCTATACTGCATAACTTTGGTTTTACAATCATGTCATCGGCGAAGAGGGAGAGTTTGACTTCTTCTTTGCCAATTTGAATGCCTTTAATGTCTTTTTGTTGTCTGATTGCTGAGGCGAGGACTTCCAGTACCATGTTGAATAGCAGTGGTGAGAGTGGACATCCCTGTCTTGTTCCTGATCTTAGGGGAAAGGCTCCCAGTGCTTCCCCATTGAGAATGATATTTGCTCTGGGCTTTTCATAGATGGCTTTTAAGATGTTGAGGAAAGTTCCCTCTATCCCTACACTCTGAAGCGTTTTGATCAGGAATGGATGCTGTATTTTGTCAAATGCTTTCTCTGCATCTAATGAGAGGATCATATGGTTCTTGGTTTTTCTCTTGCTGATATGATGAATCACATTGATTGTTTTACGAGTGTTGAATCAGCCTTGTGTCCCGGGGATAAATCCTACTTGGTCATGGTGAATAATTTTCTTAATGTGTTGTTGGATCCTATTGGCTGGTATCTTGTTGAGAATTTTTGCATCCATGTTCATCAGGGATATTGGTCTATAATTCTCCTTTTTGGTGGGGTCTTTGTTTGGTTTCGGAATTAAGGTGATGCTGGCCTCATACAAACGATTGAAAGATTGAAGTTGAAATGACAACCCCCCACCCCCCCCCCCCCAAAAAAAAACAGGTTGTCCCAGTTGTTGATTTACAGCTTCTCACCTCCAAATTCACTCTTCACAGTTTTGCATGTGGTGCTGGCGCGCTGGATCCTGTGGACATCTGTCCTCTGCCAGGTGACCCAGTGAGGAGCTTTGTCACAGGATGTGCTCCAAGAGCAGTGTTGTGAGGATGCAGAATTCAGCAGACCTTTGCAGGCGTCTACTAGAGAGTCCTGTTCCAGAGCCAGAGCCGGCTTCCTAGGAAGTACCATATCCCCAAGCAGCTTCCTGATGAGTTGGCCAGTGACCCAGCTGGACTCCAGAGGGTGGCTCACAGTGAGTTTGATTGGCAGCTCACAGAACTCTGCTAGCCAGATGGCCATAACCACACCCTTTTCAGTAAGGCCCAGATCTCAGTTTGGCCTTCAAGAAGGCCGTCTTCCAAATTTGTTCCTTCCTTGGGTTGTCTACCTCAGTCTCAGGTGGGAGCTGCTCCTCGTATCTGCTATATGTACAATCCTGGGAGTTCCTTAACTCCTTAGAGTCACGAATGAGAATTCGTGTTACTAGTTAGTAATTCTTGAGATCAAACTTTCCCTGTTCACGACTGTGTGATTTCTGTTTCCTGAATCGCGTGCTTAATAGCTCACCAGAGGCTAAGTGGGGCAGATTCCATAGTAGTGCTATTCGTAATAGCTAGACTGTCCATTCCCAAAAGGAGAGAAATAATTTGTGGTATATTCATGGCAAGGAATGCTGGAGAGCAATGAGAGTAAACGAACTACAAATACATGCAACAACACAGACAAACAGAAACAGAATGTTGAATGAAAGAAACAGAAACAAAAGAAAATATGCTGTATGATTCCATTTATGTGAAGTCCCAAAACAGGCAAAACAAATTCTGGTGCTGGAAAGGAAGAAAAGTGGTTATTCCTGGAGGGGATTAGTGATTGGGAGGGGGAATAAGGAAATTCTGGAATGTTTCTTGGCCAGGGTATTGGTTATGTATATCATTGTTTATGCAAAGGAATTGAGCAGTGCATTTTTTGTGTTTATACTTTTGATGTTTAAAAATGAGTCATGGCTGAAAATATGTACTATGTAATAAAAATATTTAATAAAAACATACATATTTATTGAATGTACAAGTTATTAATTATCTGACTCAAGTAGTAAAGCAAAGCTCATTCAAGTCAACAAAAAAATATATGTACATAGTACAATATCAGTCACTGTATATGATACTGAGGATCAAGGGATGAATCCAATATTCTTGGTTCTGTCTGCAAAGGAGCATGGTCTACAGGGGAGACCGACTTGAAAGTGACAACTACAACACAACAGGTTTCATGGGTTCGTTCAGGAATGGATGAAGCGCTGCAGAGAGAGGAGGGAGCCGGGAGTGGTAGACTGTAAAGCTACACACAGAAAGGTGGTATCTGAGAGGGGACTGTCCCTCCACACGGTGCAGAAGTATGTGCTTGCTCCACTGTCCTCCACTGCTGTGAAGGGATGAGTAGAAGATGACCAGGGAGAACGGGGGTATTCTGAGCAGAGAGGACATGTGCAGAGATGTGAATTTTGAAAGTCACCATAAACTCAGAAAGCAGAGAGTGTTTAATGTGGTAAGAGTCTGGATAGCACTGAGAAGGACAGTAGCAGATGAAACTACAGAGATCAACTGTGACTTAATTGTGACATGCTTGTCTACCTTCTGCAAGTGTGGTTTTTACACAAGGAGCCAAGAAGTGCCATATAGCTAGTCTTCAAAGATGCCCTCCTGGCCCGCCCCCAACTGATGGCCTTGGTTAGACCTCTCCCACAGCGAATCTGGGTTGGCCAATGGAACTAATAGATTTTGGTGCAAGTGACACTATGTGACTTCTGAGGCCACTGCAGCTTCTGCCTTTGTTTCTTGGAAAACTCATTCGAGGGATGACAGTTGTCATATACGAAGTCCAGCAATCCTGAGACTACAGCATTGAGAGGAAGCACGGCCTAAGAGAGACCATGTGGAGAGGGCTGTTCCTCAGCCCAGCTTTCAGGGGACTCCAACCTCAGGTGACATCTGACAACCACTACATCAGAAAACCCCAATGGAGCTCCGTGTTGAGCATGTATAATATAAAGAACTGCAGGAAAGAATTTTTTTTTTTGGCTCTACACTATATTTTGAATCACTACACTTCAGTGTGATCTATTACACAGAACTAAACAACTAGAAAAGACATTTTAGCATAGCAGTGCGACACAGAGAGTTTTGCGTTTGTTTTTTGGAAACACAGTCTGGAGACAGCATGAAGGGTGGGCTGAAGAAGGCAGAGGTTGAAGGCACCAAGACATGTTTAAAGGCTTCTGCAAGAGGATAAGTGGATTGAGAGGCTGGGATCTAGAAGTATCTGTGAGGCATACTTGACAGGATATAGAGATCAAATAAATGTGCGGTGACAAGGAGAGGAAGACTGTGAAAATCTTTCAGGTTTCTGCCCAAAGAGAATAGGTGGATAGATAATGTCCTTAGTAGAAATAAGGGCCTATTGGGACACCTGGGTGACTAAGTCAGTTAAGTATCTGCCTTCAGCTCATCATGATCCCAGGATCCTGCTTCTCCTTCTCCTCCCGCCCCCTCCCCTCTCCCTGCCTGTGCTCTCTCTCTCTCTCTCTCTCTCAAATAAAGCAATGAAATCTTTTTAGAAAAAGAAATGAAGGCCTATATGGAAGGGTAGATGAGCTGTGAATATACTTAAGCTGAAGGGTTTACAAGGACATATTGCTGAAGAAGTCAAATAAGCAGTTGGAAAGTTTAAGGCACACAGGAAATTGGGGCTGTACCTGCCCATATATACACACACGGGCTCTGAGTTACATAGAATGATGGTTCAAGTTATGGAAACGAGATCACCTATAGAAAGTGTTTCGGGCAGGAAGAGGAGGAGGGACAAATAATCGGACTTTGGTAGGCTTGGGGCAGAGGAGGAAAAGCCCGCAAACAAAACTGGGGGAAAAAAAAATAGAGAAATAGAAAGAGAAGCAGGAGACTTGTGTCTTATAGGCAAACGGACAAGAGAATGTCAAGAGGATGGAGCTTTCATTGTCAAAAGCCACTGCAGGATCACGTAAGGTGAGAAGGTGGTATATGGTTTTGACAATTAAGAGGTCATCAAGAGTCAGCCTTCGATCAGAGTGAAAAGCAAAGACTATGAATTTGGATTAGTCTTTAAAGATACCTGGTGGCCACTGAGGGGTCCCCTGATGGGATGAGCCCTGGGTGTCATACTGTATGTGGGCACATCGAATTTAAATTAAAAATGTAAAAAAAAAAAAAAAAAAGATACCTGGTGGCAAAATGAAAAGCCAAGATAAGTTCGTCTGAGCAGGACAGTGAGCCATGGGGGTGGGGGGGGGCTCGGGGCAGGCTGGCCGGCGCCACGCCCCTGGACCAACAGGAGGGCCGAAACGGGTCCCCGGGCTCGCCGGTACGGGCTCACAGGCCTGCGTCTGCTCTTCCAAACGTGGTCCGCAGAGCAGCAGCGTGCGCGCCACCCGGGGGCACGCACCACGGTGCTGACTGACTCACAGCCTGCAGTTAGCCAGGCCCAGGGGTCCAGGTACCGCGGCGTGCCCGTGCCCGCCTCCAGCTGGGGCGAGCCTCGGCCAGGAAGTCGCCCGACGCAGCGGCGCCGAGAGTCTCAAGCTCTTTCCAAGAAGTAGACGAGCAAGTTCGCAGGCTCCGTGTCTACGCCCGCTCTTGTCAGGAGAGCTGTTTCGGAGGACACCGTCTCCCACAGTCCATCCCAGACCCGCACTTCTGGCGCCGTCAGCGCGACCCGCACAGCACCCCCGTCTCCGAGCCTCCAGCGGCCTCTCCGCACCGGAACTTCACTTCCCAGCAAGCCCAGCGGCGTCCTGCCGCGCGGGGCACGACGGGCACCTCGTCGCGCTCCCCTCTCCGGCGGAAGAACCTTGAACCTTGAGGCGGGACCCGACGTGGCCGGACGCAAGGGCGCGCGGCGCCCTGGGACATGTAGTCTGGCCCCGGCCGGGACGCCCCCTCGGATGAATGGGGCCCGGGCGGACTGCGAACTACAGCTCCTCGGCCGGCTGCGTCGGTGGCCGCCGCGGGGGAAAGGGAGCCGGCCGCGGCCCGGCGGGGATGTTCCGTGCGGCGGGGGACGCGGCGGCGCGGCTTCCTGGGGCGGCGGTGTAGGCGGGCGCCTGCTCCCGCGCCCCGGCCATGCGCCCGGCCTTCGCGGTGGGCCTGGTGTTCGCAGGCTGCTGCAGTAACGTCGTCTTCCTGGAGCTCCTGGCCCGGTGAGTGCCCGGCGCGGCGAGGCGCGGCGCGGGGCGGGGCGGGGCGGGGCCGCTGGGGACCCGGCATCCCCGGAGGGCGACGCGGGGCCCGCCGCCCTCACCGCCTCAGCCGCGCACGGGCGCTGAAGCCTGCGGAGGGTTCCCGGCCGGGCCCCAGGCGGCCGGCGGCTCGTGGCAGCAGCCGGCGTTCCTGCAGCTCTGGCCGTACGCCGGGCTTGCGCGGGGTCTGGTACTCGAGGAGCAGCTTCCACTCAGGTGGCCGCCGAGGCGTTTGCGCTGTTGGCCTTGGAGATGGCCTGGACCCAGGCGCCCCGCCCGCCACGGCGTGGACCGAGCCCCAGTCCGGAGTCGGGCCCCTCGGCCGCAGACAGGAATTGGGCCTTGCGACGCTGCAGCCCGCGGACCGAGGAGCGCGCGTCCACACCAGAGGGCAGATGGCGACCCTGCGCGGGGGGAAGCGCGGGTAGCTGCGAGTGGCTGCGGGGCTCAGTGCAGGCGCCGCCGCAGCGGACAGGCGGCGGGGGACCGCACGCGCTCGGCGCTCGGCCCGGACCGGCAGGTCCTGGTCTGGGCGTCCTTCTCGTTTAGCCGCTCTGGGCTGAGGACCCCAGACTAGATGTCTGTGGGGTCGTCCCGCGCCCAGGGTCCTAGGTCATGTGGATGTGTCTATGGCCCAGTGTGATATTCCGTGGCCTTCACAGGATCTCTGCCTAACGTTTCGAGCTCTGTAAGAGCGTAAGATTTCAGGCTTATCAGAACAGTCTCGTGTACCAAACAGGCCGGGAGTCACAGTCTCTTTACTGAAAGTGAAACAGGCCCCAAGAAGTTAGGTGAGGTGGCAGGGCCAGAACTGGAGTCCAGACACCTCTGCCCTCTGCCCCAGCCGCCCACAGAACTTGGGTCAGTCCTCCCGCGCAGCCCGCTAGGACTGTGTTGCCTTCGCGTTACCATCGATTAGTCATTCTGAAGCAGTCAGTTTGCTCAGGGTGTGGGTTAATTTTTGCTCTTACAGAGCTTGAAATCTTATGCAGAAAGTGTCGATGAAGATCCGTCACTTATTTTGGGAGTAGGTGAAGAGAGGTTTAAAAATGGAAAGAAAAAAAAAAAAGCATCCCGTTGTCAGTCTGGTACACGTGGAAGGAAGATCACTTCGGAAATGGATTTAAAAATATTAAAAAAGTGGTACGATTGGGGCAGCCATGGAAATGGAGGTCAGAGAATAATGTTATATTATAAATGTATATAAATATAATACTTGCGTTGAATATGCCATTAAATTAAATCATGCCACAGGCTGTATAACATCAGCATATGCTGGCACCTGAAAGCTCTCCTTACCAAGTGGGGCTCTTGGCTAAATTAGTTGAAAGGTGCAGGTGGTGGCTCCAGCCTCACAGGGTTTTGAAGGATTCCATAAAATCCAGGCGCAAAGCACCTGAAGCACATTGACTTCCTCTTCTAACAACTTCTGTTTCAGTACAGGTGAACCTTGTATTAACGAGCTACTCCTGAAAAGTCGTGGATAAATCTAACGTTATGGAATGTTTTGGTGAAATATAGCAGCTTCTATGTAGAACAGCTGGAAGAATTTATAAATAAATCCTTTTTTTTTTTTTGTAAATCTAGCTTTTTGCATACAGCAATGGGTTTTCATAAAGTGATGGAGGGATGCATTTATTAATTTAGTGACTGGTGTACACCAGACTGAATAGCAGCTTTTTCCTGATTTGCTCGGGCAACTCACAACGTACCTTGTTAAACGATCAATAAAATAAGAGCAGGTTGGACCAGATGGTCTTTAAGGTTCTTTGTAGATTTGGCCTCCTCATAAATTTTGACTTTATCATGGGACATTACAGTGGAAAGCTCGTAAATTTTTGTAGAGCAGGAACTGTGCTCTCATATGGCTTCCTTGGAACCATTATGTGCCCTAATAAGTGCCAACTAGAACACTAAATATAAATGGAAATGGTAGAGTGACTTGCAGGGAGAAGGAAACATTTTTATCCATTTCCCCCCAAATTGGAAAACAGATTTAGGTTTTTCTTTCTGATTTTTATATCTGTAATTGGGACCTATAATAAAAAGCACCACCCAGCCATACAGAACGGACATGAAGTCATGAATGGATTCCTTGATGTCCTTCCTGAAAGAGCTTGGAAACAAGATGCGCACACACCAGCTAACTAGCTAGCCAGGGTAGTGTGTGTCTTACGTCAGGAAAGCAATCTGAAACATTTTCTTTTTCCTATTTTATTTCACAATCAAGTGTATAATGTTAACTCAAGGAAGTTTCCTAAATCTGGAGAACTACAGAAGGCATAAACTTCTTCAAAGTTGCTTGTCTTTCAAGTAAAAATTTGAATTGGCAAAGAGAATTCAAAGTAAAAGAAACTTTGCAGTTGATTATAATTGTTAAGAAGTTAAAGTTCAAGGAAACAAGTGATTTAGAGAAAAGGACCCACAAGCTTTTATACTGAAGTTTTAAAATGAATTACTCAAGTTAAAACAAATAGTTCCATTGGTAGCCATACAACAGCGTGTTCCCCAAAAGAGCTCTCTAAAATGACTTTTTAAAAAAATTTAATTATGTGAGTACATTAGGGATATTTTTAAATCCTATGGGAATAGACAAAGTAGAATAGGGTTGTCAAGGGATGAGGGAGGAGGCAATGGAAAGGGACCCGGATGGGTATGGGATTTCTTTGGGGGATACCCTAAAATGGTAAGCTGCACAACTCTGAAAATACTAAAAACCACTGAATTGTAAACAGTTATATAAGGGAGCCTGCAGACATCACTTATTTGCCCTGTAGCTCTGGGAGACTTACCTGAGTCAGTGCCATGTGACCCTCAGTGTCTTTAGCAGTGCAATGGGCATAATAACTACCTCTGTAAAAATACAAATAAAGGTAAAATTAAAAATTATTATGCCTTTTAAAAAATTCTGTGAGAAATACACTTGTAAAGTGAATCATTTTTAGAAATAAATGGCTTCTTTTTATCTTTCACACAATACTAATATTTGAAGTCATATTTCCTTAAAGTGAGGCACCCTTATATTCATTCAGCCGCTTGAGTGAAGGCCAGATACTGCGCCCAAAATGCGGGGCACGAAGATGAATTGGACGTGGTCAGTCCCCCGACCTTCCTTCCCTGTGTGGCCCCAGGTTCTTCTGTTTCATACCCCGTGTTTGTCACCCTCATTACGTTGTCATCTCCTTAAGGGTTCAGGGATCATCGGTCACCACAGTGGGAGCTCCCTAGCACCTAACGTTACACTTGGTAGGTTCTCCATAATTGTTCTTCAGTTGAATTGCCTTGATCTATTGGTAAAGAGAAACTGGGTGGGAAGCAAGGAAGCTTGTTGAACCGCATTTGGGCTAAGCCTTGTGATTGGCACTTGACATTTTCTCATTGAATCCTCACTCCAGAATTAAAAATTTATCACCTTTTTATAGGTGAGAAAAAATGGTCAAGATAAATGTCTTTAAAAGGGTTACTATACTTTAATTGAAGACCTTCCAGTGTGCAAGATCCTGATGTTCTAGTCTTTACCTTTTTGCCCCCCCCTGTGGCACACTATCGAGTACTTTCCAGGGACTGGCTTATTTACTCTGCAAGAAACCATCGAGACAGGCACTAATACTGTTCTCATTTTAAAGATAAGTAAAGGGATCCCTGGGTGGTGCAGCGGTTTGGCGCATGCCTTTGGCGATCCTGGAGACCGGGGATCGAATCCCACGTCGGGCTCCCGGTGCGTGGAGCCTGCTTCTCCCTCTGTCTGTGTCTCTGCCTCTCTCTCTCTCTCTCTCTCTGTGACTATCATAAAAAATAAAAAAAAATAAAAAAAAATAAAGATAAGTAAACAGGATATAGATAGGGTAATTAACTTCCACTCTCACACTTCCATTCTAGAAAACTGGATCCTGCCTGCCATTGTGTAATTTTAACCACCATGGTTATTATTATTGCTCCTTATCTCGACTTACCCCTGTCAAAGACCTTTGTCTCTAGACACTTTTTTCCTAATCACCCTTCCACAGATACATTTTATATTCTTTCATGTGCTTGATACTTAGAAATACAGCATGCATCTCCCCACCCCAAGAATCACTTGTTGCCCCCATGGGACCTTATCTAAGTGATGTTCCAGTCACCAACAATGGGTCCATGTCTTCTATTGACACTAGTCTTGGTGGCTCTGGGGCAGGAGGCTTTGTGAACATTCCAGGAGACCTGAGCATATTGTTGTGCTTGTGCTTTGCTGCTGAAGCTGACTAGTAACCTGACTGAAGCCCTTTAGATGAAGTGCATATCCCAGGTACATACGATGAACTTCCCAAGTTGACTAGAAAAGTTGTATCGTAGTTCTGACAACGAGTGTTATTGGCGTGATTCTTACTCCTGGCCTGCTACACCTAGGAAAGAGTGAAATAAGCTTGGATTCTTCTCTGTGAGCTCTGTTGATAGTCTGTGTGTGATCCATGGGATATGAGATCTGAGATAAAGGTCAGTGGGTAATAGAAATCAATATTCCCTGTTACTTCAGATTCTCAGTATAACAAGTCTTGGTGCCCTTTATCTCAACTTTTTGTACCTTATTTGCCTTTTTGATATTTACTACACAGGAAGCATCCAGGATGCGGGAACATTGTGACATTTGCACAGTTTTTATTTATTGCTGTGGAAGGCTTTTTCTTTGAAGCTGATTTGGGAAGGAAGCGGCCAGCGATCCCAATAAGGTATGGCGCATTTTGAAGTCTCCTTTAGCCGTTTTTTGTTTTTGTTTTTTAAGAAGTTCAGGGCTATTCTGGTACCTAGATAAAAGGAGTATGAGACATCCTTTTATACGATCTGTGTAAAAGATATTAGTAGAATAATGTAATTCAATTTCTGAATTTAATATGTTGTAAAACCCCAGGGGGCCTATTTTTAGAATAAAATTCCCACCGCAACACAATAATTATGACAGAGACAACAATGTGTATGTGTGTAATACATGGTTGGTTAAAGGCTTAGTGTGACCACGATGCTTTTTAATAGTTATGTATGCTAGCCTCATGTTGGTAAAGTTATCAAAAGCACTAAGAGTGGTATTATTGTTCCCTTTTAAAAATGAATGGTTTTGGGGAATAAACAAGTGGTGCTTATGCAGCCTTGTGTTACACTAAATGCCACTGAATTGTTCACTTTAAAATGGTTGATTTTATGTTATGTGCATTTCCTCTCAATTAAAAGAAAGTGAATGGCAAGCTAAGGCAAAATTGTTGATTCCAGACCTCTACCCATTAGTCTAAATTTGCATAACTGTACTCAGGGGGCCAAATAGAAAACAAGACAGTTCTTCTAATAAGCAGTGTATTGAAAATTCAGCATTCTTGCTGAGAAGAACTTGAAATAAAAGTGTAATGCATCCAACTGTGAGTCTGTAGTAAGATCAGGTCACTTAATCCCTTTGATATGGATATTCCTGGTGTGACCCTATCCAAAGACTGGTTAGGGCTCATAGTGGTTGGTGTTCTTTTGCAACATTCTTGAGTAGCCTGCTATAGAAAATCTGGTTGAACTTTGTTATTAATCTTGGGCTTTTAAATTTCCCAGCGTGATGCTCAGTATTCTGAATAGGTTTTTCATTAGCTTTAATATCTACGTAAAACTTTCTGCTTCCTAGACCAGCATTTACATCATGGTAGGAGCCTCTTTTTTTTTTTTTTAATTGCTCTATTGTTTTATTTTCAAATTTTTATTTAAATTTTAGTTAACATACAGTGCAATATTGGTTTCAGGAGTAGATTCAGTGACTCATCACTTACATGCAACACCCAGTGCTCATGACAAGTGCCCTCCTTAATGCCCATCACTCATCTAGCCCATCCTGCAATCACCTCCCTCCATCAGCCCTCGGTTTGTTCTCTATTGTTAAGAGTCTTCCTATGTTTTGCTTCCCTCTCTTCCCCCCCACCCTTTTCCATGTGTTCATCTGTTTTGTTTCTTAAATTGCACATATAAGTGAGATAATGTGGTATTTATTATTTCTCCTACTGACTTATTTTACTTAGCATAATACACTCTAGCTCCATCTTGCAATCTTGCAAATGGCAAGATTCCATTCTCTTGAATGGCTGAGTAATATTCCATTGCATATATTTACCACATCTTTATCCGTTCATAAGTTGATGGACATTTGGGCTCTCTCCATAGTTCAGCTATTGTTGATAATGCTGCTATGAACATTGGGGTGCATGTACCTCTGAAAATCTGTATTTTTGTATCCTTTGGGTAAATATCTTGTAGTGCAGTTACTGGATCATAGGGTAGCCGTGTTTTTAGTTTTTGAGGAACCTCCATACTGTTCTCCAGAGTAGTTGTACCAGTTTTCATTCCCATCAACAGTGCAAGAGTATTCCCTTTCTCCACATCCTCACTAACACCTGTTATTTCTTACGTTGTTAATTTTAGCCATTCTGACTGACAGGTGTGATGTGGTATCTCATCGTGGTTTTGGTTTGTATTTCCCTGATTAAAGATATTGAGCATCTTTTCATGTGTCTGTTAGCCACCTGGATATCTTCTTTAGAAAAGTATTTATTCGTGTCTTCTGTCCATTTCTTAACTGGATTGTTTGGGTCTTTTTGTGCATTGAGTTTGATAAGTTCTTTATAGATCTTGGATACTAACCCTTTGTCAGATATGTCACTTGCAAATATCTTCTCCCATTCTGTAGGTTGCCTTTTAGTTTTGTTGACTCTTTCCTTTGCTGTGCAGAAGCTTTTTATCTTGAGGAATTACCAATAGTTCATTTTTGCTTTTGTTTCCTTTGCCTCTGGTGACAAGTCTAGTAAGAAATTGCTATGGTCAAGGTCAAAGAGGTTGGCTGCTGCCTATTTTCTCCTTTATATTTTGATGGTTTCCTGTTTTACATTTAGGTCTTTCATCCACTTTAAATTTATTTTTGTGTATGGTGTAAGAAAGTGGTTCAATCTCATTCTTCTTCATGCTGCTCTCCAGTTTTCTCAACACCATTTGTTGAAGAGACTCTCTTTTTTTCCATTGGCTGTTCTTTCCTGCTTTTTGAGTATTAATTGACCATATAGTTGTGGGTCCATTTCTTGATTCTCTATTCTGCTCCAATGATCTATGTGTCCCTGATAGCCAAAGCAGTCCTGAAAGAGAAGAACAAAACTGAAGGCATCACGATTTCAGGTTTCAAGCTATATTACAAAGCTGTGGTCATCAAGACAGTATGGCACTGGCACAGAACAAGGACACCCCACACACACATTTTTGATTCCTCTGACCCTTTTCCCCCTCTTCCCACTGTCTCCATTCAGGTTGCCACTAGCACAATTCAGGAATCCATTCACTCTCAACCATTAACTTGAATAAGGTGTCCTAGCTGGCTGGCTTCTTGCCTCCCATGCCACCCCTCCATCCCTGTGTTTTGACTTCCTACTGTTGTATTGTGACATCCCCCTCTCACAAGCACTCAGGGGGTCACCAGTAGGTTCAGAGAGGAGCCCAGCTCTCTAACCTGCCCTTTGAGGCTCCCCGGGATCTTGCCCCAAAACTTCTACCTCCATGTGTGTCCCATGGTGCTGGCTATTTTATTTTCTATCTGTGAAGTTGCAGTCAAAATCTTGACATCATGGAAATGCCATTCATCCCGAGGAACAGTTTCTAGGCCATTCTATGTAGGCGCAATGTGGAATAGTTGGAATTCATTATTCTATAAGGCCTTCATGAACTCTATCTCCGAATGGCATTGTTTTAAGAAAATTTGGCAAGAAACCTTGTAGTATTTTAGAAGCTGTGAAATAGCTGTTCTTGGTGTTAAAAAAAAAAAAATGTCAACTGAGTAAATTTGAAGATCTAAGTGGTTTTAGTAGATGATTCATGAATCAGGCAGTCAGTATCCATCTACCAAGAATAGAGGACCTCTACCTCAGCTAGAGAAGGGAAAGGATCTTCAAGGCAGAGAGCATTAAAAAAAAAGAAGAAAGGAATTTATTAGCAAGATATGCATTGTTTAGGTGAAGTCACCTCGAAAGGAGAGCAGAAGGGGGTCTATCAGAAAATTCCTCAGTGTTGACCAGGAGATTCTATGTTGGCTGGTTAAAGGTGACATTGGGTGGGGGGAGGAATAAAGTCTTGGTTTAATGAGGTGGGTTGTTAACCTAAGTGACACAATTTGGGGCCTGTGGTTTTCTTTTGAGCACTACCCCATTTCAGTCAGACTCTCAGCTCCACTGAGAGATGTGATAAACATGTAAGGCCTTAGCACCACTCTCCAGTTACTGCCCTGAAGTTCTTTAAGTTTCTGTTGTTCCTTTGTGTGATATCCATAGATTGTAACCTTTTTCTTTAACCTCTGTAGTATTCACAGGTCACAACTTCAGATTACCACTCCTTAAATTGGTTATTTTGTTCCTTAGATGTTCCAGTTTTAGGGAGATTGTTTGCTTGATGGTTAGCGTCTACATATATTTCAGGGTTGTGAAAGAATAAAATGCACCAGAGAGATTATTATCATTACCATAAGTGGGATAAATCCCAGTATTTGGAGTGCACTTTAGAACCATTGTCCCCAAGACCCAGACCAATCAAAATCAAACGAGTCCAAGACTCTGTGAAGAGTCACCTTTTTAAGCCCAGTGACTTGTTCTGTGATCCTACCTGAGTTTCAGCGTCCCCATGTGTCCTGTCCAGGCACACCAGGTGGTATTGGCCACAGCACAGGCACCTCCTTTGTCAGCTAATAGATAATAGCTGTTCTGTTATCTGGGAAATAGGGACCTGTCAAAAGGAGTGAATTCATCATGAATTCATGATTCATCATGAATGTCTTCTGGTAGGCCCCCTCCCCTTTTCTTAAAAAAAAGATCTATTTATTTTAGAGGGGGCACACAGAGGGAGAGAATCTCAAGCAGACTCCTCACTGAATGTGGAGCCTGATGCAGGGCTCATTCTCACCATCCTGAGATCATGACCTGAGCTGAAATTAAGAGTTGGGCACCCAACTGGCTGAGCCACCAGGCACCCTGATAGGCGCTTTCTAACTCAACAATGTAAATTTAGGGAAGTCGACCAATGAAGTGTCTTATTTTATCTGTGAAAAGTTAGGGGGGGGGGCACAGTTAGATTTTTTTCTATTTTGAAATAAAGGGTTGTTTAAATTTCAGAGGTTGCTGTGTTATAAGGACATTGAGACAACACAATCTGGCAGTGAGGGGCTATTTTTGCGGAAGCAGAATGGACTTTATCCACATGTGCCACAGTCTTACAAATACAATATGAAGGCTTGGTGTTATTTTTTTGACAGTGTTTTCCATGTAATTTACACATCAAATGAGCCTAATTCATTTAACAAGTCCTTTGGAATGTTTGGGTCAAAAAACTTCACTTATGATTTGGTTGAGGAAGTTACTAAAAAAATTTTTTTTTAAGATTTGATGTATTTAGTTGAGAGTGAGAGCGCAGGGGAGAGGGGCAGAGGAAGTGGGAGAAGCAGACTCCCCATTGAGCAGGAAGCCTATTGTGGGGCTGGATCCCAGGACCCTGGGATCATGACCTGAGCCGAAGGCAGACGCTTCACTGACTGAGCCACCCAGGAGTCCCAGTCAAAAATATTTTTTAAAAAGGTTTTAAAGTTCTTACCTAAATAGGATCACAGATTACCACAAAATCTAATACTTAAAAAGTGAAAGGGATTTTTACAGTCTTAGCCAAATGAGACCAAAAGCCTAAGAAAATCTTGTCCTTTTAATAGAGATAAAACCAAATTCTACTTTTCCACTAGCTTACTTTTGATATTAAAACTCATTTTTAAAAATAAATTTATTTTAATCGTAACCAGTTTGACCACACATGAAACTTCTTGTTTAAAGATTATTTTTCCACAAACCTACTACTTTTTTCCCCCTCTGCATTCCAGTTTTGTTCTATGTTTTTTCCCTTTAAACAACCAACCTCATTTTAGGACAAAATTACTTTTTTTCCCCTTAACAAAAAGTGTATTGATAATTTTTTTTTTAATTTTTATTTATTTATGATAGTCACAGAGAGAGAGAGAGAGAGAGAGGCAGAGACACAGGCAGAGGGAGAAGCAGGCTCCGTGCACCGGGAGTCCGACGTGGGATTCGATCCCGGGTCTCCAGGATCGCGCCCTGGGCCAAAGGCAGGCGCCAAACCGCTGCACCACCCAGGGATCCCCAAAAAGTGTATTGAAAGAGGACTTTGGCTGCCTCCATTTTGACCTCAGACATTCTAGTCGGGTTCTTCTTTCCAGCTTGTCTCTTGGCTCAGGCTGAAGACCATGAGGGCAAAGCATCCTGTGATGGGAACGGAAGCTACCCCCTCGAGTAGTAGGAACTGCCCTGGGCTAGCAAGGTCCTGTCCATGACCGACCTGAAGACAATGGTTAATTTGACTTTCACTGTCTATGTGTACATATCGTGTACATTACATTTTGCTCCACATTTTCTTAAATATAAATCTGGAAGTATTTTTGGCACTTTAGACACATTTTCTCCACATTTTCTTAAATATAAACCTGGAAGTATTTTTGGCACTTTAGACACAGTCTCTCAGATGTTAGTCCCCTATCTTCTGGATGTTGGCCTCACTGAAATAAATTCCTTGTTTCACCACCACTCTTTTTTCTTCCTTCAGATTTTGTGAGCAGCCAATGGCCAAACCTGGTCTGTTTAGGACCCCTGGAGCCAGGTGTTCTTGGGTTCCTGTGCCCTGGCTAAACTAGCTCCATTTCTCACTGCTTTGTCTCCTAAAAACACATCCTACTTTCCTGCCATACAGGGATGTTTTCCTTATTATTTCTACTAGCTTTAATTACATATTAATTAGAATTCTTCGTTTTTAAGATTTTATGTATTTATTCATAAGAGATACAGAGAGAGAGAGAGAGACAGACAGAGACACAGGCAGAGGGAGAAGCAGACACTCCTTGCAGGGACCCTGATGCAGAACTCGATCCCAGGACCCTGGGATCACAACCTGAGCCGAAGGCAGATGTTCAACCACTGAGCCACCCAGACGCCCTCTATTAATTAGAATCCTTAATCCTGAGAAACCTTAATTTCTATGAAAACTAAGAAGTAAGCTATTGGGGGGCTGTCAGTGTTACCAGCATTTTTTTGAACTTGAATTTTATGAATACATTTCAAAAATTTTAAAAGCACATCCCTTTTAAAATTTCCCAGTGGAGTATTAACATATCCAAATATTTTAGTTTCTCTGTCATAAGAAACCAAAAGTAGATAAATTTAGTTTAATAATTAACGGTTTAGTATTTTGTCTTTTTTGGAAATTATCTAGATTTGTTGTCAGTCTTTGCTTTACTTCCAGTTAGTTAACATACAGCATTATATTAGTTTTACATGTATGATACAGTGATTCAGCACTTGGATACATCACTCTGTGCTCATCGTGACAGGTGCACTCCTTATTCCCTGTCACCTAAGTCACTCATCCCTCCACCCCCACCCCTCTGGTAACCATTAGTTTGTTCTCTATAGTGAAGAGTCTATTTCTTAGTTTTTCTCTTTCTCCCCTTGGTTATTTATGTTTTTTTTTTTTTTAATTCCACATATGAGTGAAATCATGCGGTATATCCATTCTCTGACTTACTTAGCATTATTCTCTAGCTCTATCCATGTCATTGTAAATGGCAAGATGTCATTCTTTTTATGGCTGAAAAATATTCTGATATATATAGATACCACATCTTCTTTATCCATTCATCAGTTGATGGACACTTGGGCTGCTTCCATATCTTGGCTATGGTAGATAATGCTGCTATAAACATAGGGGTGCATGTATCTCTTTGAATTAGTGCTTTTGTATTCTTTGGGTAAATACCCAGTAGTGTGATTACTGGATCATAGAGTAGTTCTTTTTTTAACTTTTTGAGGAACTTCCATACTGTTTGCCACAGTGACTGCACCAGTTTGCATTCCCCAACAGTACATGAGGGTTCCTTTTTCTCTATATGCTCACCAACACTTGTTGTTTCTTGTATTGTTGATTTTTAGGCATTCTGACAGGTGTGAGGTGATACCTCATTGCAGTTTTGATTTGCATTTCCCTGATGATCAGTGATGTTGAGCATTTTTTCATTGTCTGTTGGCCATTTTTATGTTGTCTTTATTTATTTATTTTTTTTTATGTTGTCTTTAGAGAAATGTTCATGTCCTCTGCCCATTTTTAATTGGATTATTTGTTTTTTGAGTGTTGAGTTTTATAAGTTGTTTATGTGTTTGGATGCTCTTTATCAGATATGTCACTAACTAGTGTGAGAAGAATAAATATTAACTCTCCTTTAAATGTCCCTGTGAAGCCATCTGGTTCTGGACTTTTGTTTGTTGGGAGTTTTTAAATTATTAATATTGATCTGTTTATTGATAGTATTGATAGTTTTTGTAATTTATGGGTTTCTGGGAATTTATCCATTTCTTTTACGTTGTCCAGTTTGTTGGCATATAGTTTTTCATAATATTCTTTTATAATTGTATTTCTGTAGTGTTTGTCGTTTTTCCTCTCCCATTTGTGATTTTACTTATTTGGTTCCTTTCTCTTTTCTTTTTGATAAGTCTGGCTAGAGAGTTATCAATTTTATTGTTTCAAAGAACCAGCTCCTGGTTTCGATTTGTTCTATTGTCTTTTTAATTTCTACATCATTTATTTCTGCTCTAATCTTTATTACTTCTTCTGCTTGCTTTAAGCTTCATTTGTTCTTTTTTTAGCTCCTTTAGGTGTAATATTATGTTATTTGAGATTTTTCTTAATTCTTGAGGTAGGCCTGTATTGCTATAAACTTCCCTCTTAGAACTGCTTTTGTTACACATCATTTTAAACCATTGTGTTTTCATTTTCATTTGTTTTTGTGTGCTTTTTAATTTCTTATTTCCTGATTGATTCCATTCGTTGTTTAGTGGCATGTTATTTAACCCCCATGTATTTGTGACATTTCCAGATTTTTTCTTGTAGCTGGCTTTTAGTACCATAGCATTGGATTCTTTTCGAATAGTCTTTTAATTTGTTGAGGCTTGCGTTGTGGCCTTGATATGTGATCTTTTCTGAAGAATGTCTGTGTGTACTTGAAAAGAATATGTATTCTGTGTTTTAGGATGGAATGGTCTGGATATATCCATTAAATCCATCTGTTCCAGTGTGTCTTTGAAGGCCATTGTTTCCTTGTTGATTTTCTGTTTAAACTATCTATTGATATAAGTAAGGTGTTAAAGTCCCCTGCTATTACTGTATTATTATGAATTAGTTCCTTTATGTTTGTTATCAACCGTTTTATGTATTTGGGTGCTCCCATGTTGGTTGCATAAGTATGTATAATTATTATTTCTTCTTGTTAGATTCTATTATTACTATTTTTAGTATTATTTACTATTATTACTATTTGCTGTCCCTATTATTACTATTACTATTATTACTATTTACTGTCTTTGTCTCGTTATAGTTTGTTTTTTGTTTTTTTTTTTTTGCAATTCTCAATTTATAGTTTTTATTTATTTATTTTTACAGTGTTTGTTTTAGTTTGTCTGATATAAGTATTAATATTCCAGCTTTCTTTTGACATTCATTTGCATAAATGTTTCTCCATCCCTTCACTTCAATCTGTGCATATCTTTAAGTCTAAAATGAATCTCTTGTAGACAGCATATAGATGGGTCTTGTTTTTCTTATCCATATTGTCGCCCTATATCTTTTGAGTGGAGTGTTTAGTCCATTTAAATTCAAAGTGATTATTTATAGATACATATTTATTGCCATTTTATTACTTGTTTTCTGATTGTTTCTGAAGACTTTCGCTGATCCTTGTCTTTCATGGTTTGCTGGTTTTCTTTAGTGATATATTTAGATTTCTTCCTCTTTATTGTTTGCATATTTATTACTGGATTTTGATTTGTGGTTACCATTAGGTTTGTATGTATATATAACATTTTCTGCATATAGCCATCCATATTAAGTTGATGGTTGTTTAAATTTAAACTTATTCTTTACCCCTCGCTTCCCCACATTTTAGGTATACAGTGTCATGTATTACATCTTTTTATTTTGTGAGTACCTTGACTGATATTTTACAGAAATACTCGTTTTTACTGCTCTTGTGTTTTGTACCTTCATATTGTCATTTTTGGTCTTTCCTTTCCACTCAGAGTCCCCATTAATATTTCTTGCAGGGTTGATTTAATGGTCACAGACTCCATTAGTTTTTGTTCATCTGAGAAACTCTTTCTCTCCTTCTATTCTGAGTGATAGCCTTGCTGGATAGAGTATTCTTGGCTGCAGATTTTTCCCATTCAGCACTTTGAATGTATCATGCCACTTTTTTCTGGCTTGCAAAGTTTCTGCTGAAAAATCCCTTGATAGCCTTATAGGGGTTTCCCTTATATGTAACTGTCTTCTTTCATCTTGCTGCTTTAAAATTTTTTTTATCACTGTGTTTTGCCATTTTAATACAATATATATTGGTGTGGATCTTCTTTTGTTGATTTTGTTGGGGATTTCCCATGCTTCCTGGATATGGCATATCTGTTTTCTTCCTCTAGTTAGGGAACTTTTCAGTTATTATCTCTGCAAATAAATTTTCTTTATTTGCCCTCTTTTCTTTCTCTTTTTGTAGGACACCTGTAATGCAAATGTTAGTGTTTTATGGAGTCACTGAGTTCCCTAAGTCTGTTCTCATTTTGGATAATTCATTTTTCTGTTTTGTTCATCTTGATTACATTCCATTACTCTATCCTCTAGGTCATTAATTCATTCCTTTGCTTCCACTGCTATTTATTGTATCAGGCATGTTTCTCGTTTCATTTATTGAGCCCTTTATTTCTGTTATGTTGTTATCTCTGTGTTAAGGGTCTCGTTCGTGTCTTCCACTCTTTTCTCAAGCCTGATGAGTATCTTTGTGATCATTACTTTAAATTCTGTATCAGGCATATTATTTTTGTTTCACTTAGATCTCTGTCCATGGCCTTTTTCTATTCTGTCATTTGGGACAGATTCCTCTTGTCTTCCCATTTTGTGTAAGTCTCTACACCTGTTTCTCTGTGTTAGGAAAGGCAGCTACATCTCTTCTTGAGGATAATGGCTTTATGAAGAAGAGGTCCTGTAGTGCCCTGCAGTGTAGTGTCCTCTCTTACCCTGCCACTTCAAGGAGTGTCTCTAATGTGTACAGCATGTGGTCTGTTGTTGTGTCTTGGCCACTTTATCCTTCAGGCCAGTTGTCTACAGAGGCTTTCTTTGCCTCTTGTGGGCAGTGTTTGGTGTCTGGCCTGAATGTGCTGCATTTTAGCTAGTTGTGCACTGGTCTGCTCATGAAATGAGACCTTTCATCACTGCCACTGGAACCAAGGCCCTGCAGAACTCAGGGCCAGGTACACTTCAAGTCACTGGTGCTACACACTGTATTTCCCCAGGCTGTTTGCCCTACCTTCTCTCCAAGAGTGCCTCAAAGGCTCTATCTGAACGAAACCCACTGACCTCTAGACCTCCAGGCTTTAAGCTCTACTGACTGCAAGAACTCACGAAATTCAGCCCCTCTCACTTTCCAAGCCAATCACTGTGGGGATTTGTTTTCTCTGTTGCTCCACCTGTGTTAGTCTGTCTCTTGCTCTTCTCTGCAACAACAGCTCCAGGAGTCATTTCTCTCTCAAACTGTGTATCTGCACTTCCTACCTTCCTTGATGTGGCCTCTTCTCCACCTTTAGTTGGAGTTTGTTCTGCTAGTCTTTGGGTCAATTTCTGGGGTATTTAGGTTGATTTGATAGTTATCTGGTATGAAGTCAGCCTAGGGTCTTTCTACTTCTAGACATAATCTAGATATCTAATGAATTTAACTTAATTCATCATTTAACCTAACTCAGCAAAACTTTAAGGTTTTAGGTAACCAAAAAGAAATTGAGAAAACTATTAAGTAGACATAAATATTGTTGAAAGTTTATTTATGAACTTTTATTTATCTATTTAACTTACTTGTCTTTAATAACTATGTTTAGATGACCTATAAAAACTAAATTAAACATTAGATGAAGTCAGCCATTATCCTAAGCTATTAATTTTTGTTGACAGATCTTATAAAGGTGGGATCCCTGGGTGGCGCAGCGGTTTGGCGCCTGCCTTTGGCCCAGGGCGCGATCCTGGAGACCCCAGATCAAATCCCACGTCAGGCTCCCGGTGCATGGAGCCTGCTTCTCCCTCTGCCTATGTCTCTGCCTCTCTCTCTCTCTCTCTCTGTGACTATCATAAATAAATAAAAATTAAAAAAAAAAAACTTATAAAGGACAACAAGAACTTATTTGAAGGCTAGTAAACTGAACTAGAATAACAGTTACATATTTAGTGTTGGTAACTCTAAAGACATGCCTGTTTTAATTAAGCCATCAACCTTAAACTAGCATTTATATTGAATATTTTTTCAAACCATGTGAACTTGAAAAGTGGGTTAGTTTCTTTCTTTTTGAGAATTGCAGAATGCTTAATCCTTACAAGTGCCTGCCTTCAAACCAACTAAATAGAGCTTTTACAAATTAATTTTAGCAGAACCCCCCAGAAGTAGAAAATACCACAGAGCTACACCACGTAAATATAGATAGACATGAACATACAGACAGAGAGCCTTTATAGCTTCAGGGTTTTTTGTTGTTGTTGTTTTTGTTTTTTGTTTTGTTTTGTTTTTTTTATAGCTTCAGGTTTTAAATTACTGCCAGGAAATAGGTTAGGTACAGGATTTATGGTAATAATGATAAAAGTTAAATATCTGTTATTTTTCTGGTAGATGGAATAAGGCTATCAGTCTAGATGGCTAAAGCTTTGTTTAGTATTTGTGAAGACACTTAAGATTTGAATTTCTTCTTGGCAAGTCAAGTTCTAAATGACCTCTCCCCCTTGTGTTTTTTCTTGATAAGAATTACCACTCTGAAATTTGTATTTTAAAGGGAGAGACTAGAAAGGATTTCCTAAAGAAGACCAGTAGAATATTGAATATTTACATCTGAAAGCCACAGGGAAAGAACACAAGTTTCTCCTAGAAGGACTCTTACTCCCTTAAAGTCAGAATTTTTATACTTATAAGTCTTTTGAGATAGGGGAGTTTGTTAGTCTGGCTTTGGATGTATTTTTATGTGTGCTTGATATTGACTTCACATTATAGTAGTATTAGAATCTTTTAATCTGTAGGGACTAAAACAAAAATACCTTTCTAACCAAAAATGACTATTCCTTCTAAACTTGATTTTCTTGAAATAGTAGACTTTGTGTGATATGCTGTGATCTCTGCATTTTAGGTACTATGCCGTGATGGTAACCATGTTCTTCACTGTCAGCGTGGTGAACAACTATGCCCTGAATCTCAACATTGCCATGCCCCTGCATATGATATTTAGATCTGTAAGTGCTGCTGGCTCACATGCATATGTTCCTCTAGGAAATGAAGCTAAGTGGGTAGATTGAATACTTGACAAAAGTAGAAAGAAAATAAAGTGTGAGTAAAGGTTGGCTTTCATCTGCGCAGTAATGAGGAAAGTGGACAGTTGACTTTTATCCCTCTGAGGTCTTATGGGTGATCAATAAAAGCTGAAATTTCCCTGGGAAACAGATTTTACATTTAATTTCCTTCATCTGATTGATTTTATAGTCAGGCTTGCTATGAATGTTATTTAACTTATTTCTCATTACTTTTGGTTTCTATCCTAAAATTACACTTACTTCTAGTACATAAAATAAACACTTCCCTTTTCTGATGCCTTTTTTTTTTTTTTTTTTTAAGCAAGAGACTTTTGAGATGAGGGGAAATTCTTTTAAGGTTTATTTATTTTAGAGAGGGTTGGGTGCCTGCACTCAAGTGCTGCAAAGGGCAGAGGGAGAGACTCTCAAGGAGACTCCCCACTGAGTATAGAGCCTGATGCAGGGCTTAATCTCACCACCCTGAGATCATGACCTGAGCCAAAACCAAGAGTCGGATGCTTAACCAACTGAGTCACCCAGGTGCCCTAAATAAAGGGAAATTCTTGAATGTAAAGTTTGTCCCAGAGCAGCAGAGGTTTCTTCTTCCTCTAACGTTTGGTGGGAGATCTGCAAATGTGTATAAATAAATAAGAACAGAGCACTCTGTGAAGAGCGGGAAAAACTTCAAGGGGGAATGTAGTTAGGATTGCAGAAGAATGCAAATTGGTGACCGTTGGAATTACAATATTTCTGTGTAGTTTGAGATTTCTGTGAGACTAAAGGTGCTATCCCCAAAGGAACTTTTCAGAGCTAATTATAATTACAAAAATGACTTTCAAAGTACCAAGCACATAATAGACTTTCAATAAACTCTTGCTGATTGAGCGACACCTTTCCAGAGAAGAGAAAGATCCCTGCATGCCTTCTTTCATTAATTAAAACCAGGGATGAGGAAAAGCTTAATGAAAAAAAGCTTAGTAAAAGCTCTTGTAAATCTGATGGAAAATTAAACAAAATTAAATCTACAGTATAATTTGTTTCTGCTAGCCTTAATTTCAGCTCTGGCCAATATTTAGAGAATTGACCATTTTTATTCTCGTTATCTTTAGAAGGTTTATTTTACATAACATTTGTATGGTTTATACTTTTTGCCATCATAAGAATAAGTGAAGCTTACTAGTTATTCATCCTAACCTCCTTTCTGGCTCTTTTTTTTGCTTGTGCATGTTCATATTTATCTTGAATTATTTTCTTTCTCTGGTGCACTAAACCTCTATTACTGTTGTCTCCTTTTACAGGGTTCTCTAATTGCCAGCATGATCCTAGGAATTATCATTTTGAAGAAGAGGTAAACAGTACACTTTCATATTTTATGTACAAGAAGGATATCCAGAGCCCTGTCCATTAGCTGGATTCCTTTTCTTGTAGAGGTGATAAGTTTGCTTGTGATCATCTAGCTTGTTTCTTAGTGTTCTCTGTGGCAGTGTTGTGTATCTTGAGGCAGTGGGCCAGGTAAGGAGCCCCACCTGTGGCTTTGGAGCAGCATTTTCTCTGTAGAACTAAATAGCTCTTGTCATCATGAATCTTTAATACTGTAGTAACCTATGAAGCCAGTTGATCTAGAACTTCACTCTCCCATATGGTCTCCACTAGCTACATGGGATTATTTACACTTAAATTTAAGTTATTTCAAATAAAATAGTTTCTCACATTTTAAGTGCTTAGTAGTGACATGTGGCTAGTGGCGACCATGTTGGAGAACCCAGATACAGAACATTTTCAGCTTCACAGAAGTTCTTGGACAGTGCTGTCCTAGAAGGAGTTTATCAGCACAATGTGATGAAATAATGATAATCATCCATATTAGGAAGAAAATTCCTAATGAAGACCCAAATGGCCAACGAGATGGAACAAGAAGTTTTCAGGACTGTTCCATGTGGCTGTCACCAGTGGGGGTCTCCAGGATATGGTTGGGAAATACCAGAAGTATCTGGGATACTTTCTCAAAGTATGGATCTTCCACCTTCTTTCTGAGCCTTACCCCTTACTCCCAGGGAGGAGAGGAACTGGGGAGAGTCAGCACATTGTCTGGAACACTTCACAGGGAAAGTTCACCGTCAATGTTAAGATCACAACTGCACAAGCTCACGCCAGCTTTTCTGTGTATTCAGTATCTAGCCCCAGTGTTGGAACTCTAGACCAACTTAAAAAGTGCTGTGAATTAAGAGTGTGGGAACCTAGAGTTTTTAAGTAATAAGAGCTGTGTCATCAGAAGGACAGTTGTCCCTCCTGCTTAGGCTCATGAACCCATTATCTTCTGAGGCTTATGCATTCACCAAATGAGTACAACTGCATTCGGGTTTGTCACGTTGAAGTGACTGCTACATTTCTTGGTGGTATAGAATTCATGTTGGGACGGACCTGCTGTCCTTCCAACCTTTAATTTTGTGCATGATAGGGATACAGAAGATCATATTATGAAAAGAATGTATTCTCCTGATAGTGCTCTGAAATGTCAGGGGCCTTTGTTAAACATCCATTTCCCTGAAGAACTTGTTTTGGGTCTGACCCCTTGAGTCTACCCACGTAAGCCTGTGTGACTCTCCTTAGTGTGTATCACCCAGAGAGCAGGGATTTCCCTAAGGTAACTATGTAATATCATGAATTAGTAAGTTGCTGTCTCCTTTTGCGTATCTTGAGTAGAGCCCCTTTGGTCCATAGTGGGTTCCTCATTCCAGGATATGAAGACCAACTTTTTACTTACCTTAGCCTGCCCTTCATTAATTCTTAGGCCTGAATCATTTCCTGCCTTGCCCCTCTCTCCTCTGGTGTCCTGCTCTTGGCCCCGGATCTGCCGCTAGCCAGTTCTGTTGGCCCCTTATGAGGTGATGTGACCAGAACCGTACAAAGTACTTGACAGGAAATCTCGGGAGGTTCATCCTATCCATTTAATTCCTTTTCATTCTTGCCCGAGGCCTTTCACTTTTATCAGCAAGAGCACAGGAGAGATGTTAATGCGGTTGTTTTAGTTCATATGAAACGCCACTGTTCTTACCACCAGCAGTCCTTTTAGTGTAATATTTCTCCCTTTATCCAACTTATGTGCCAGCATTTAAAAACAACATTGATGTCATTCAGAGATGTTACAAAAAAAAAAAAAATCCTCTCTTGAAAATGGACAGTTGAATGATTTCTTGAGCATTGAATCCTGCTCCGAGCATTGAATCCTGCTCCTTGTCCCTGATGCTCCATTCTTCCTCTTGCGTGGCGTGTCTCTGACGCTCAGGTTTGCGGCCTTAAAGAGGAAGAGCAACAGGTGCCAGTGAAGACCTGTCTGGCTTTCACTGGAACTCTTGAGCAGAATGGAATGTCATGTCTGCTCTATGTCTTTTTTTATTATTTTCTGGTGAAACAGTCTGTCGGTCCACAGACTATTTAGGCAACACTGAGAAGGGGTGTTCAGTCCTCAGTCAGCATCCTGATTCTTTCACACACACATGTGATTCCATTGGCTATATTGTGGGGATTTGTACTCTTACCCAACATCCAACTGTGAATGTCATGTGGATATTCGTATCTGTGCATTTGTTTTCCTAAGGTGGTCTGTTCTTATTTTTGCAGATACAGCATATTCAAATACACCTCTATTGCCCTCGTGTCTGTGGGGATATTTATTTGCACTTTCATGTCAGCCAAGCAGGTGGTAAGAATCACTTCACAGATCCTTTATGTTCACTGCTTGCCGTGGGGGCCCCAGTACTTTTTATTGATGCGATACATGCACATGCTTATGCAATAGAAGGATTCGGGTCTCTGCAAGAGAAAAGTGGAGGTCAGTGGGTAACACAGAGGGTTCCTTTGTACCCAAGCACTTTGTGTGAAGTTTTGGCCTCTGTACCTGGTGTTTTTTCTTATTTCCTAGACTTCCGAGTCCAGCTCAAGTGAGAATGATGGATTCCAGGCATTTCTAAGGTGGCTACTAGGCAAGTACAGTAATTACACTAAAGCTAATAGCCTCTGCAGTCCTGTTTGCTGAGTTTTCTCCTGAGGGACAAGTTTCTTGGCAAGAAGCGTTGGCTCAACAGATTATGCCACCGAAGAGAGAGGCACCTGGAATCATCTAGCTTTGAACTTTGGTGTTGAACATGAAAAGAAGACAATGTCCATGTTTGGGGTAGTGTGTATGACAACACGGGGCCACGGTTTCCTTGGCTGCCACTGGTCTAGAAGGAAACGTACATGTCCGCTTGCCCGTCACTCTCCCTGGGAGTGAGTGCTTCGAGTGTCATCCATTTCTTCATGATCTGTCTGCTGAGGTGCAGCAGTAAATTTCCAGGGGACTCATTTCTAAGTCTTAGATTCATTTTCTTTATAAGCTAGCTGTTCCATAATGAGTGTTCCCAAACCTGCCTAATCATCAGGATCTCCTAGGGAATTTTTAAAAATAAGAGTATCTCTTTGTGGAATTAATTAGACAACTCCTATAGAGCTTTGACCTCATGTTGTAGGATATGGAGGTGGAACTCTTTTCAAGTGCAGTTGGTGGCAGCAGTACCAGATTAAGATGAAGTGGATGAGGGATCCCTGGGTGGCGCAGCGGTTTAGCGCCTGCCTTTGGCCCAGGGCGCGATCCTGGAGACCCAGGATCGAATCCCACGTCGGGCTCCCGGTGCATGGAGCCTGCTTCTCCCTCTGCCTGTGTCTCTGCCTCTCTCTCTCTCTCTCTGTGACTATCATAAATAAATGAAAATTTAAAAAAAAAAAAAAAAAGATGAAGTGGATGAGAAATAGTACAAAAACTCCATTCTCCCTGTTGCTTGGCTTGGAAACTATCCCTTTAGGTTGCTCTTCTTCTTCTTTTTCTTCAGATTGTATTTATTTATTCATATTGGGGGGTGTGGTGCGCAGAAGGAGAAGGAGAGGGAGAAGCAGGCTCCCCACAGAGCAGGGAGCCAAACACAGGGCTTGATCCCAGGACCCAGGATCACGACCTGAGCGAAGGCAGAAGCTTACCCGACTGAGCCACCCAGGCGCTCCTAGGTTGCTCTTCTTAACGTAGATCTGTATGAGCTGTTAGAAAACACTCTATCCAATAAGAAAAATTTGCAGAGGATATGAACATACAATTCACAGGGAAAAATTAATGTCTGATCATTGTACGTTCAAACTCAGTAGTCTTAGAATCTGAGAAATGCAAATTGAAACTAAAATGCAGTACCTTTTTATTTTTGGTCCATTTTTTAAGGCAAGAGAATGAATGATTATTTTCATTGCTGAGGGTGCAGGAAGAGAACCATTTTTGTATGAATTGTTTATGGTAGAAATTGACACAGCCTTTCTGGAAAAATTTATGTTTTGGGTTTTAAAAATGTCTGTACCTTTTGACTCGGTAATTCATTTAGCAAAGTTTATCCTAAGGAAATCATCAACATTTTGTTTAAAGATTTATGTCCAAGGATGTACATTGATTTTAATGGCGAAATAATTGGAAGTAATCTAATTCTCATGTTGTAAGACATTTAATATGGTCCCTCCACGTGATAGAGTCATGGAGCCATTAATTCATACTTTTGAAAAAATTTTAATGAATGACTTGAAGGGAAATCCAAGAAAAAGATTCTGAAGAAAGCAAGAGATACAACTGTGTATTCATTATGATCCTATTTTAGAGTAAAAAATACATACATAAATGTGTATATATATATATAGAGAGAGAGAGAGCAAACTATTATGGACTGGGTAGTTAGTATACTGTGGTTGAACTTCATTTCTTTTAAAAATGTTGTGTATGTTCTATAACTATCTCGTAATATATGTAGAACAGTCAGTGTTCTTTAGGAAAACATCTGGAAATGAGCAAATCTAGTATCCTGTAGCCTAATTTTTGGTTTTTGTTTTTTTTTTTTTAGGGATTGGGGCACTGACTTTTGCACTTCTGATGTCAGCAAGGATGGGTATTTTCCAAGAGACCCTATACAAACAATTCGGGAAGCACTCCAAGGAGGCTTTGTTTTATAACGTAAGCAATTTCTTAAACCTGGGGAAGATAGAAAGTACTGAATTGTAGTGTGTTATTTCAAATGAAATATGCATTTTTCTGATGTAGTTAAAGGACCAAGTATTTTTAATAGGCTACTACTTGTATTCTGAGCCACGATTCTCTACGTGAGATGATCATGATCAGTGAGCATGAAGCTAGCATGTCTGCTAACCAGGAACAATCCCTGGGAATGAGGACCTTTACCCCCAGTGTTCCTGTAGATAAAGTCAAGTTAAAACTACCATGGGAACTTAGAATAAGAAAATAAGTTCCAAAAACGGCATGCTGAGGGGGATGCTGGCAGGCTGGCAGGCAGGCATTTGAGGGAGAGGGGAAGAGGGGTGAGAGAAGTCCCTCCGGGGAGCGCTGCATATGATGGAGAGTTTCATTAGCTAATGCTGTGCACTTCCGCCTCTTTTTTGGAAGCTGCTGAGCTAGAGCCACCTCCTCTAACTCCTCCTCCTCCAGCCTCTCTCCTATGGGGAGAACGTCCAACCTAGGAGCGCTAAAGTTGCAGAAAATCAGTCTGAGATATTTAATTGGAGCTGGAGTATGTGGCTGGGCATTAAAAAAAATAAGGAACAGTCTGTGTGGTTCACATCTTTCTTTTAGGACAGTACCTGGCACAAAATGGCTGCCCCGTACTGTTAGCTATGATTCCATACCGTGGTGGTGCCGGGTTGTTGTCACACCCGTTTACCTGTGCTTCTGTGTTGTTTCCCCTTCATCCTCTTTTGATTCTTGTCTTCATTTTCCCTTGACCTCATATTGTCCTCAAATCTCATTTTTCCACAAGTTACCTGAATGCCCTGAGATCTGCCTTTGCTTTCTTCATAAATTGTATTTATTTTTAAATTTTTTCCAAGAATAGAAGTGTTTTTACTTTTTTTAAAATTTAAATTCAGTTAGCCAACATATAGTACATTGTTAGTTTCAGATGTAGATTTAAATAATTCATCAGTTGCCTATAATTTTTAAGTCCTAATATTTGCTATTTTCAAAAGGAGCAAAACGTCGGAAATTCTGTGGGCCAAATGACTAAGTTTAAATTTCCCTTTTGTCGCGGGAAGGATGCTTGTTCCTTTTATTTGTTTAGTGTGTGATGATCATCTGACTCCACTTCTGAAGGGCAAAAACTGTGGCATGTGGCCGATGGCACACTGAAAAAGCCATGTGGTCCAAAGCACCGGATACATTTAACCTAACGAGTCTAAATTGCTTTTCTTGATACTGCTTGTCAAACAACTTGTGAAACTGTAAGTCATTGTAAAGCCACTCTACATATTCTGTGAAGTAAGTGTCTGTATTTAAATTTACATGGAGCTTTGCGCACTGGCAGTATCGTAGCCAATGAGGTTTATCCAAGCCACAATTATTGCTAATTAAATTTAAAGGAATCTTTTTTCTCATAGCATGCCCTTCCACTTCCTGGCTTCATCTTCCTGGCATCTGATATTTATGACCATGCAGTTCTATTCAATAAGTCAGGTGAGTGTGGGGTCATCCAGTAGAATTACCTGACAGATTCTGAGGCCAACTCTCAGCCTTGCTATTGACTTGACCACCACTTTTGTCATGATCTTACCCAAATCCCTGCCCTGTTGGAAGCCATCCTCAATCCACCTCCCAGTAAGATAGTGCTGTTAGTCAGCAGTTGCAGCCACGAAAGCTCTATATAGGTGCTTTCTCAGTTATTTGCAAGTGATGTCAAAGTATCTTCAGATTTTGTCTTCTGCTTTGGAATTTGTTTTTGCGTTTGCATGTGGAATGTTTGATGTTTTGAGAATGAAAAAAAAAAATAGCAATAACACTCTGCAGAGATGGGACCGTGAGAAACTGGGCAGCAGTCCAGCTCTTTCTGCTGCCGCTATACCTCTTGTGCTGGTAAAGACAGACCTGCTCGCACACCCAAGTCCTAGCTCCCTTGGAGTAGAGGGAAACAAAAACACGAGGGGGCTTTTTTCTGAGGTACAGGATAAGTAGGCAGCAGGAATAAGCAAAATTTGCTTAGATGTCTACAGGGTAAGTTAGCTCTTGTTATAAAGTGGCTTTTTAATAAACTAGCTATAAATTGCCAATTAACTGGAAAGGAATTACTTATGTGATTATCTACTAAAAGACATACAGTTTATACAGACAGAGGAACACACAGGAACAAATAAACATTTGTAAAAATAAGGCTTTCCATTGCTCATGCCTAAAATGGTAAGTATATTTTGTAGAATGGCAGTGTGTGCCCTATAAACAGGTTTGCCATCCGAACCTGCGTTGTGAAGTTGTGAATGCTTTCTGTTTGAGTTTGCAGTGTTGCCTGTCCCATTCGCCCACAAAAAAAGTGTATCAGAAAGTTTCTATGTCTCTGAATTAATCATTTCTGACTTGTTTTTTAAAGATAAAATTGACACATAGCCATTTTTGACACAATGATTTTTTTAAGGTCTCTTGTGAGTCTCCACATAGTGTCAGGCTACTGAAATAAACATTATCAGATCCCTTGGGATTGATTTTGATATAGTTACTAGAATGCTGCTTCTGAAAGTCACAGGTATGGGTCTTTATATAAAATATTTTTTAGATTCTTTCAATTTCGGGACACTGGGGTGGCTCAGCAGTTTAGCACCTGCCTTTGGCCCAGGACATGATCCCGGAGTTCCAAGATCGAGTCCCACATCAGGCTCCTGGCCTGGGGCCTGCTTCTCCCTCTGCCTGTGTCTCTGCCCCTCTCTCTCTCTCTCTCTCTCTGTCTCTCATGAATGAATAAATAAAATCATTAAAAAAAAAAAAGAATCTCAACTTCTTCAAAATCATCCCTTAGTTAAGAATATGCTTTTTCTTCTCTTCCTTGCCTTGAGGTTATCTCAGATGAACGTATTATCCTTGAATTTGTTAAGAGAATTGAATATCCATCTAAATATTCTGAGTCCTACAGCTTGGCTATTCCCCAGCCAATTAATTCAGTGGATCTCTGAAGTTACTAAACAGTAATAATACTTGTTAACTTTCTTTTCATTTCAGTATGTCCTAAGTGTTTTAAAGATAACAGAAAACCAGATTATGGGAATTTCCCACAAATCCAGACAGTTATATTACATTTATGTATATGGCTTTTTCTTTTTTTGCCAGAGAAAGTAGCTATACTGTATATAGTTCAACCCCCCAAACAACCTGGGAATTTTTAAAAAACTGATCCTTTAAGGATCACTATGTCCTTACTCTTTGATCTTGAATATTTTATTTCCTCCCAAATATTTACTGTGTAAGCATCATTATATAAAACATAAGAATATATTTAAAGGAAGAAAAGTTAGAGTTCCATTGCCTTAGATGGCTGCTAATTTCATTTTGACCAGTTTCTTCCCAGACTGTTTCATATATTCCAACATAGTTGTCATCTTCGTGCAGATAAGATTTTATACTTGATTTTTGACTTTCCTTCTTTTTTATGTGACTGCATATAATCTTGATGATTCTTTTTTATTCAAATGTGTCATGCCTCACTTAGTGAAAGTTCCTTTGCTTACAGAGCCATTGCTCTAAGATTAGCCATTGAGATTGATTCAGTTTTTCCTCATTATAAATAGTACTCCAATCAATGGAGGACTTTCTTTTGCTTCTGAATGAGGATTAATTCCTAATAATGGCTATAAATACTTTTATTGCCCCTTAATATAAGCATTATGAAAGTGATTTAAGAAAAAATGCACACCAGTTGATACTACGACCAACTGAGTGGTTGCCAATTTCACTAGCACCTTTCTAGATTAGGATTTTATAAATTTTTAATTGCTGTTTTAATAGCTGTAAAATGGTAGCGTCTTGTTTAGTTTTGCATTCTTTGATTTACTAGTAGGGTTGCATGTATTTCCAAATGGCATTTAGTTACTGGTTGTCTTTACTCTTGTGTTGATTGTGTGTTAAGACCATGTCATGCTTAACTTCTCTGTGCCTCACAGTGTTTCTTTGTAAAATGAGGTCCTATTCAGATATATGGTAGAAAGTTTATTTTACAGTGTAAAGAAATCATAATTTAAGAAACCAATGTAATAACTCTTGATACCGATGTAGCCTGGATTCAAGACAAGTTTTACTGTGCTGTACAGTCCAGATCTGTTTGCAAAGGAAGTAATGCTGCGATCTCTATTCTGTTCAGTCTCCATTAAGCTGTCAAAAATATATGACGATCTCTCCTCTTAATCTTTGCAGAATTGTATCAAGTCCCAGTCATTGGTGTGACAGTGCCCATCATGTGGTTCTACCTCCTGATGAATGTCATCACTCAGTATCCTTTGCAGTCCTCTGCCATATGGTCTGCTCTGTGTTATTTTGACATAGGAATGTTTATTCTTCTAATGGTGCCGTGATAAGAGTTTCATTTCTGCCTTGATCTGTTCTGGACTACCGGAGACAGAGGTGCCCATCCAGTTAGTGCCTTCGTGGAGGGCCAAAGAAATGTTAGTGGTGCAGTAGGCCAGGAAGTCACTGGCCACCATAAGGAACTTGCTCTGGGTGGAGGGGTAGAAATCACTGGATAATTAAGTTCTGCTTAATTATTAGTAGATGAAATGAATGCTCTGTGATTTCAGCTGGGGTTTTTCAGTAGCCCAGGATACGTCATAAGCCACCACAAAATTCTGCAAGAAATTTCAAACTAATTAAAACCTATTTTTTTAAATTAAGGTTCTTTTGAACAACCTTGAGTACGTTATAAAAGTCATTAAGGCTTTGAAACAATGAAACAGGTTGAGATTGGTCTCATTCCTCTGACATCACCTAATAGATTTGCCCACAGAGCTCCTTTTTGGATGAGTAGGTGAGGCCCAGGTCCTATAAGGTGGGTTTGCTGACCTGTATTGAAAGTGTTTCCCACCGTCCTTCACTATCGGGGAGGGGACGCTCACTGTACACGGTGTGGAGAATTCAGAACAAGAACGGTGGGAGGTCTGCAGGCAGTTTCAAGTTAGGATCCACACACGAATGGTAGGACGTTCACCTGCTGGATGTTCTGCTAAGGAAGAACCTCAGAGTAGCCATAACGCACCCCCATGTTTTCTGGTTCTTATAATATGAACATTTAAACCAAGAGCGATTCCAGAATGTTCTCTCGATAGTCTACAGAAAACCACCTTAACCCCACTACCCCAGGTATGTGTGCATCCGGGGCGTCTTCATTCTTACCACAGAATGCGCCTCCCTTACTGTCACCCTTGTTGTGACTCTCCGCAAGTTTGTCAGCCTCATCTTTTCCATCTTGTACTTCCAGAACCCTTTCACTGTGTGGCACTGGCTGGGTACCTTGTTTGTCTTCATTGGGACCCTCATGTACACAGAAGTGTGGAACAACCTAGGGACCACCAAAAGCCAACTGCAGAAGGAGGACAAGAAGAACTGAGGTCTGCCTGGAGCAGAGACCAGTATGCTAATGTGCCAGGGCTGGTGAAGGTCTGGCCACCATTTCACTTTTGTTAATGCTGAAGTATTGAACCAGCCATGTTCCAGAGAATCCTCAGAAGGAGGGACTTCTCAGATTTTTTTAAGGCTGCACAGGCCAACGTTCGCGGACTCCAAATGGAAACCCCTCAACCACGAAATAGAAACAAGAATAGTTCTCTACTGTTGAACAGCCAGTCTGTTACTTGTTTTGTTTACCAAAATATTTAGTACCGTTACTTGTTTATTGAATCCTCAGTCCCCACAGCTACTAGTTTTCTATCCGTGGTCTCAGACAGGCTTTTCTCTTGTTGACATTCTGACAATTCTCTGCCATACGGTCATTCTCATCCCATACCCACCACCCTTTTTCTTGTCACTCTTCCCCTCCCCCACCACCTCTACAGCACTGGAGCCAGTCAGATGCTCCAGGCATCATCACCAGGAAGCAACTATGAGGGGCCCTGTGACATTGGGACTGGAAAGGAAGCGGCTGTCCCTGTGAGCTGAGCCCTGGTGACACTGGAGCAAGACTGGTGGTCGTCCTTTCCCACATCTTGCTTCCCTCCCCCCACCCCATGTGCAAGCCTTTTTGCTTTCTGTGCTTAGACCATCAGCATATCTGTATGGCACAGAGTTAATAAGAAAGAAAGGCTGTGTATGAATCAGGCAGGACGTTTTTCCCCTCAGTCTTCTATACAAAGCCCTTTAGCCCACAGTTGAAATGGTGATGCCAGGATGCCTGGGAGCAGCTGGCCCTCGTCGGCACCCAGGGCACCACAGCTCCCCTCTGGGCCCAGCCAGGCCCTCACGGGGCTGGTTTCAAGTGGGTGCATTCAGTGTTTGAAAGGCTTCTTAACCAGAGAGATTGAGCACTGTCTATCAGTGTGAGAGCTTCGTGGCCAGTCAGGCTAAGGAGTAGAGACTCTCATATACGATGGATGTGGGTGTGATGTATCAATCAGGTCCAGTCACAACTAAAATGAAAAGTTGTGTGTTTTCGTTTTTGTTTTTTTTTTTTTTTTTTCCTATAAGGTATCTTAGTGTTCTTGATGGGTATTTACAGGTGGTTGGGAAGTCATTTGTTTTACTCTGTGAGGAAGCGTGATGCCCCTGTAGGCTGATCATTTCAGAGGTGTGGTTTTCTTCCTGGGATAATTTTGAGAAAGAGGAACAGTGTCAATATGGTGTGTGTAGGTACTGAAAACTTGCATAGTTTGTGTGTGTGCACGCACGTTTATGCGTTTGTGTAGTTTCTGCGATAATATTAGAGGAGAAAATAGCATGAGAGTCTACTGTTTTATTTCCTCATTCTTCACTCAGCCCCGAACCTTCATTAAACTTGCACAAGTCCATGCTCTTCTCTCTTTTGCACACGTGAAAAAAGCCTTCCTCCCCCCCCCCCTTTGGATATAGATTGTATTCTTAAATTGTGATGCGGCTCTCGAGATCACCTTGGCTCACTCTGTGGTATGGCCTGTTTCCTCTTCCGCCTGCAGCTGTTCCCTGAATGGGTCTGAGATAAGTGTCCAAGAACCATTGGGTCACTCAGGGAAAGGAACTTAAGCTGCCTCATTGTTTGTTCCATAAAATGTAGATACTGTTTCTCCATCTAAGTCACAGGGTTTTCAGACAGTGTTGTTCTGGACATGGACAAATTTCTAGTGCTGATAATTGGTCTGTCCTAAAAAATGCCAAATTTGGTATGAACCCATTCGTGGAATCAAAAGGTATTTTCTTTGGAATATGTAGAGTTCCTCTGACTGATGGTGCTATGATAAGCATGAATTAAATATCCTCTTAAAAACAAAATAAAATTACTTTGTAAAAATCACTTGATAGAAGAACCCGTCCCTAGGGGCTATTAGATTTCTGTGTATCT
The DNA here is from genome assembly GCF_018345385.1 of Vulpes lagopus. Classification (NCBI taxonomy): domain Eukaryota; kingdom Metazoa; phylum Chordata; class Mammalia; order Carnivora; family Canidae; genus Vulpes; species Vulpes lagopus. The sequence goes on along the minus strand of NC_054836.1, from coordinate 8,538,682 downwards.
GGAGTCTTCGCAGGCTGGAGCTTTACGTAACTTAGTGTCCTCCTTTTTATGTTGATGAACATTTTTAGTAACTGAGATGTGTTAATGTACACAGCATTTAACTGGGTCTATTAGGTTTTAGATTCTGGATTTAGAAAGTACCTGTTCCTCTCAGGCTGAATACTGCTGCTGGTTTTATTAATAAGAGATTACATATGGACAGATTATGGCATTTACACTAAGAAATATAAGAACAGAATGTCTGAAATGCCTTGTGAGTTGATTTTCTCTCTAGTGGCCAGATGTAAGAAAATATGTCTAATGGACACTAATACTTTCATTAGCAACTTCTTTTTTTGACAGTTTGTTTCCATAGGATAACTGATTTTTCAATCAAGGTTGAGATTAATTTCAACTTGTATTAAAGAGGCAATAAACCATTTTGAAGAGGACCAGACCCACGCAGCTGGAGGAGAAATGTCTATTAAAATGCTTCTCCTCTTTCTCTGGGTCGACTATGTAATAACTTTGTACCCCAGAGATAGTTTGCAAAAGGGATTGATGTTTAAGACATCCAAAACTCTGCCCTTAGACTGAAGATCATAGCAGATGACACTAGCCAGAAACTGTCCTGTGTGCGTGTACATGTGTACACATATCTGTGCACCCACTTAACAGCTTGACCAGCACCATAAAGTAACAGGAGAAGATGGTGGATATTTGAATTATATTAATGTAATACCTAGTTAGCTTTTACCACAATTCTGTCCTCACATTATGTTCTCTTTTGTTTTTGTATTGCTTTATCTTTTATCCCTTTTATTTTCCTTTTCATCTAAACCAATCAGTAACGTACTTGGTAGGTGTCTGTCGAGCTTTAGACACAATCTAGTTTTTCCCCCCTTCTTCCTTTCCAGTTACCCAAAATGAAATGCTACATACAGTACCTTATTCTGAGAAGATTACCTGACATTTTTAAAGGATTCTAATAACTTGGGGTCATTTCTCGAGCAGCTTTCCTCTTTCCTGCCCTATTTTGTTTTCCTCCTGAGCCCCACCTCCATTGTCCTCACTGCAGTCTCTGTTCATCTGTGCACTTCTCCACTGAAAACTTGCATAGTTCTCTGTGCCTGTCATCTTGCATCTGTTTATGCCTCTATTCTCTGGGGCCTCTCAGCTGTTTTTGTGGATTTTTACAAGGTATTTTGTTAGACATTGTTACAGGCACTGATACTTGGAGTGCGAGAAGATGTGGCCCATATGTGAATATATGTATAGATAAGTATAAACATGAGGGTTAATGTAAAAATGTTTATTTTGTTACCTGAAACTGGAACTGAGAATCTTAACCACTATGCCCTTCTATATTTGGAAAATAATGTTCTTGTTTGCTCTTTTCACCCCATGTTGAGCTCACTTTGTTCAACAGTGCCAAATGCCTATGGAGAAGGGAGGTGGAAAACCTCAGGAATTATTCAGAGCCAGTGAATTAGCTGTGGGCTGGGAGATGTGCTCATGGGTGGACCACTTGGCATGTTAGAGTGAAGGAGAGGAAGAAATTTTCCTCTGTTCAAGATTCTTCCAGTTGGACTACGAATTAAAATTTACATGAGACAGATTAACAGGAGAAAAAAAAAAATCGAAGTTTGAGTTTGTGCACCCAAAACCTAAACAGAGGACTAGAGCTGGCATTTTTAAAATCTACATTTTAGACAATAAATCTGTTAGGAATTGACAGGATAAAGAAGATGGATGTTTGGGAGTTTTAGTAAGGAATTCAGGCTGTAGTAATAGATTAGTAAAAATATAGCCAGATTTGTTTCTGTAGCTTTCTTGGCTTTAAATAAAGACATCTTTTTAGTTCTTAGTGCAGGGGGAGCATACCTTTCAAATGGGAGTTTTGTTTTCTGTTCTTAGAAGGACAGAGGAGACTCTGAGTATCCTTGTATCTGCTGCTTCCCACATAGCTTCAATTCAAAATACCGAGTATGCCACTGTGGTACATTATGGGTAGTCTGCTCTTGGCTCCTGCAGTTCCCTCCTCTGCAACTTCCCTGGAAGTTTCACACATTAAAAGTTGATAGATTGTTCCATTTCAATGAACCTGCTGGGTCCTGACAATAACTATGTCAGTTTCGTTAAACTCATTATAGGAGGTGGCTATGTGTTCTCAAAGTTAGTCCATTGATTCAAATCAGGTAATGAGTAAGAGAGAGGCATTTCTGATGGGAGCCAGCCAAGTGGATTTCTGGATAGCAGGCAGTGGCAATCTGATGTATTTTCTTGGTTTGTAATTTTGAGTTTTTTGGTGAACTTTTTGAGTAGCCCATAGAGCAACAGGCATGGAGATTGTCTACATATGGGCTGTTCTGATTTCTCTGAAGTTGTTTATGTGTAGTTTGCAGGGCTTCAAGAAAAAGGACAGTTTTTTAAATCAAGTTATTCCAAGTAAAAAAAGATTGGGGGGGGGGGGTGTTCTTTGAGGAAGTTGTAGCCAGACACTGGAGAAAACAAGAAATCAAGATCTTGTCCAGTTCATAATGAAATGTATGAGAATATAGTATTCACAAAGGTATGTTACTGAAATAGCTTTTCTCTTTATAATCACACTAACTTTTACCAAAGATAGCCCAATTAAGACTAATTGGTTTGCAAAATAAGTCTAGTGTTTAAAAATTTGACCTGATTATTTACACAAGTGCAGTAAGAATAGTAAGTGATCCTATAGGCCCTTTTTTAAGGACTTTCTAGACTGAACTTTTAACAGCCTCTCAAGGTGAGAAGCCAAACAAAAAATACTTGCTCAGACTTCCCCTGTAACAGCTGTAGGTTTGGTTAATTCTTTCTCAAGTCCCCAAAAGTGTCCCGAAGTTCTTGGACCTGCCAGGAAATGACCCTCCCTCTTCACCTGGTAAATCTGCTGGGAACCCTGTAAGCAAGGTATCAGGCTGTTTTTCCAGGGGGCACAGGGGGCTTTATTGGCTCTGTATAGTCAACCTTATTTCCTTAAGCTGTCTGGTGGTGTCTGAGTTTGTGCAGGTCTCCCTCAAATATGACATTCTAGTCAAAGCCTTGGTAATATAATCAGTGTTTCCAGTTGTGTCCTATTACTCTTATTGAACTTATGCAAATGAGTATATTATGAAAATATAAGAATATTGAAGGGATTAGGTAGAGAAGATAAATGTTTTGTTCACAAAGATATGTTTTATCAAATTGCTGTAAGTTATAGTTATCTTAAGAAAAAATTTCTTTAAAGCTGGAAAAAAAAATCAGTGTTTAACAAAAAGTCATAAAAATTACAATCATCCTCAATTCATTCAGTTCCATGTTATTCTTACTTTGCTTAAATCTAATTCTTTCATTAGTTCTGGAAATTCTTACTGAGTTCAGTTGCGTGATCTTAATTATTATCAGAGACACGTGTACTCAGATTTCTTTCCATGAATCTCAATGCAGACAAAACATTTGCAGGAGGGTTTGTAAAAGCATCTGAGTATAACTGTCTGGAAACAACAAAAGACAAAAGTGGCCATGGTTAGAAATCTGATTAGAGTTCATGACCATGCACTTGACAAGGAAATTTGGTTATTTCTGTGACACACAGCACTTTAAGATAACATACTAGGACATACCTGATTTCTAAGAGTTTCATAGAGTTCTTAATACCACTCCTACATAAATATAATCTGAGAGGGTTTCAGAATCAGTTGACAGAGCTTCCCATGTAACTTAAGCCTAACTAGCGTAATCTTTTTATAAGGAGACCAAATATTTTGAAAATTTCTATTAGATTGTGATGAAAGGACTTTTTAGAATTTGATTTTGGACGGGATCCCTGGGTGGCGCAGTGGTTTGGCGCCTGCCTTTGGCCCAGGGCGCGATCCTGGAGACCCGGGATCGAATCCCACATCAGGCTCCCGGTGCATGGAGCCTGCTTCTCCCTCCGCCTGTGTCTCTGCCTCTCTCTCTCTCTCTGTGACTATCATAAATAAATAAAAATTAAAAAAAAAAAAGAATTTGATTTTGGAAAGTTTGTCAATAAATATCAAAAGGCTTGAACATTTTATTAAATAGGATTCCTAATCATTATGAAATATTTAACCAAAGTGACAATAAGATATTAAAGGCAAATACCAAAGGTTACATCATTGTGAGCAAAACTTGGCTCTTTTAATATTGAAGACTCAGTTTTCCTGATGATCAAAGATCTGATGAAGACATAGAATCTTAGATTATTGGTTTGCTTTTCATAAATTATAAACAAAATTATGTAATATTAAAACTTAAATTCTGATCTTAGCCATTACTGACCATATATTAAATTTTTTTCTATAAACCTACAACTTTCTTTTTTACATTCATTCAGGTCTTGTTCTAAGTTTTCCCTCAAAATGTCTTTCTAGTCTTCATACCTTTCTTTTATTGAAAACATTTTCTTATGTACAGAGTTGTTTCCTTTATTTGGGGGTAGCTTTAACCCATTTGATTTGAATTCTTAACACTTAAAAACTTCACTTACAGGATAGTTAAGTTTTAACTTTAGTATTGGTTTATCTTAACACTGGTTGGAAAAAAAAAAAAAAAACACTGGTTGGCTCAGTGGCTGAGTATCTGCCTTTGGCTCAGATCGTGGTCCCAGAGTCCTGGGTTCAAGTCCCACATCAGGCTCCTGCTTCTCCCTCTGCCCATGTCTCTGCCTCTCTCTCTGTGGGTCTTTTATGAGTGAATAAATAAAATCTTAAAAAAAAAAAAATTCACTTCACTTACTATATAGCTTTCACTAGAAATTGAAGTTTGTGAAGTAGAATCTTGATCTTCTCTCTGGACACAGTGAATCTATAGCTATATAGATATATATACTATATCTATAGTTCCTCCTTAAGAACTGAGGGCTGACTGGACAACTTCTGCACAACAGAGGATGGAGGGACCATGTACAGAATGGTGAGAGAGAGAGATGGTGACAACTGGGAACCCCGACACTATAAACTGCAATGGGGAGGGATAGAATTGGACTGTGAGCCGATTTATCTACCCTGGGATGCAGCTAATATCTAGTTGCTGTTTTAAGCCATGGCTTTTTAAAGAAATAGCTCTCTACCAAGCAGTAGGGTTCCTGCTAGAACACTCTCTGGGGTCAGAGAGGCTACAACATGCCACTGTTTACACTCTTCCTCCACCTTGATGGTAATGCAGATACAGATAGGATCCTGGCTGGCCTGCTGTATCACCAAGGTGACACAGGGGCAAAGCATCCTGGTATGCTCCAGGTGACTTGCCTGGGCACCCCCTACACATATTGCTGTGGGACTTTCTGCACAGGCCTCCTGTGGCTTCAGCTGTCCTGCAAGAGTGCTTTCTCAGAGCCCTGGGATTTCCAGTTTACCCACCTGCTACAGCTCCAGTCAGCCCAAACAGCTAGGCACACAGTCCATACCAGATATCCTTACACAAGACAATTTCTTCAAGTTTAGAAAGGAAGTCGCTGTCCCATCTACTTCATAGAAATAAACACAAACTAAATGAACGTGCTCTAAACAAAAGCACAAAACTTCAGAAAAAGAACTAAATAAAATCTACCCAATAAAGAGTTCAAAGAAATGATTAGAAAAATGCTTATTGGAATAGACACAAGAGTAGATGAACTCAGAACTTCAACAAAGAGAAAATACAAAAAAGCAGCCATCAGAGTGGAAGAATACAGTAACGTGAAAAATACACTAGAATCAACAGCAAATTAGAGGTTGCAGAAGAGTGGATCAGTGATCTGAAAGACCAGCTAATGGAAAGCACCCAACGTGAAGAGGGAAAAAAAATTAATGAGGATAGCTTAAGGGATCTTTGGGACAACATCAGGCTTACTGACATTTACATTAGAGAGTTCCCAGAAGGGGATGGGGTGGGGTGGGGGGCAGAAAACTTACCTAACCTGGGGAAGGAAACAAATATCCAAGTCCAGGAGGCCTAGAGAGCCACAAACAAGATGAACCAAAGGAGGTCCACAACAAGACACATAATTAAAATGTCAAAGATTAAAGAGAGAATCTTGAACCAGTAAGAAGCAACTAGTTGTGTATGAAGAAACTCCCATAAGGCTGTTTTTTCAGCAGAAATTGTGCAAGCCAGAAAGGAGAGACATGACACATTCGAAGTGCTCAAAAGAAAAAAGAAACCTATAACTAAGAGTACTCTACCCAGCAAGACTGTCATTCAGGATTGAAGGAGAGAGAAGGAATTTCCCAAACCAAAGGTAAAGGAGTTTATCACCACTACACTGGCCTTATAAGAAATGTTAAAGGGAATTCTTTACATGGAAAAGAAAAGATCATAATTAGAAGAAAATTAGGAAAAAAAATTTCACAAGTAAAAGCAAATATACAGTAAAAATAGTGTATCAATCACAAAGCTGAGATGAAGATTAAAAGACAAAAGTAGTAAAAGCAATTTTATCTGATAGTTACATTGTATTTAAGTAGGGACTCACAAAATAAAAAGATACAAAATATATATACATAAAATATGGAGGGGGTGTAAAACAAGTTCTTTTAGAATGTGGACTTTTTTTTTTAAGATTTCTATTTATTTATTCATGAGAGACACAGAGGGAGAGAGACAGACAGACACAGGCAGAAGGAGAAGCAGGCTCCATGCAGGGAAGCCTGATGTGGGACTCGATCCCGGGTCTCCAGGATCACGCCCTGAGCCAAAGGAGGACACTCAACCGCTGAGCGACTTAAGCAACAATCAACGATACAGACTGTGTACTTAGGATGTTATATATGAGCCTCATAGTAATCACAAACCAGAAATCTATAATATGCAAAAAAATAAAAAAGGAAGCCAAGTATAACACTAAAGAAAGTCATCAATTATAAGAACTACAAAATGGCACTAAGTACATATTGTTAGCAATTACCTTAAACTCTCCAATCAAGACATATAGGATTCTCTCAAATAAATGAATAAAATCTTTTAAAAATAAATAGATAAAAAATAGATGATAGATAGGTAGGTAGGTAGGTAGATAGATAGATAGATAAATAAAAGGGGGTACCTGAGTAGCTCAGTCTATTAAGCATCTGCCTTCAGTTCAGGTCATGGTCTTGGAGTGCTGGAATCAATCCTGCATCAGGCTCTGTGCTCAGCAGAGTCCGCTTGTCACTCTCCTTCCTCTCTGCTCCTCCCTCTACTTGTGTTCTCTCTCTCTCTCAAATGAATAAAATCTTAAAAAAAAAAAAAACCAGACATAGGGTGACAGAATGAATAAAAGGGCCAGATCCATCTGTATGTTGCTTATGAGAGACATACTTCAGACTATTTACAGAGTAAAGTGAATGGGGTAGATAGATCATCCAGACAGGAAATAAGGAAACCGTGGCCTTAAATGACCCACTAGACCAGATGGACTTTATACATACATACAGAACGTTCCATCTAGAAACAACAGAATACACCTTCTTTTTAAGTACGTGTAAAACATTCTCCAGAATGGATCACATGTTAGGCCACCAAACAAGTCTCAATAAATTTAAGGAGATTGAAATCCTATCAAGCATCTTTTCTGACCACAACAGTATGAAACTAGAAATTACAAGGATGGAAAAAAACAAGCACATGGAACCTAAACATGTTACTAACCAGTGGGTCAATGAATAAATAAAAAATGAAATGAAAAAATGGAGACAAATGAAAATGAAAACATAACAGTCCAAAATCTTTGGGACACAATAAAACACTTCTAAGAGGGAAATGTATAGCATTAGAGGCCTACCTCAAGAAACAAAAATTCCAAATAATCTAACAACATATAAAGGAATTAGAAAAAGAATATTAACAAAGCCCAAAGTTAGTAGAATGAAGGAAATAATAAAAGAGTGGAAATAAGTGGAAACAGTAAAAAAAATAAAAAAGATCAAGGAAACCAAGAGCTGGTTCTTTGAAAAGCTAAACATAATTGATAAGCAAAAAAAGGACTGAAATTAAAATCAAAAGAAGTAACAACTGACATCACAACATTAAAAAGGATTATAAGAGGGTACAAAAAATATATGCCAACAAATTGGGCAATCTGTATAAATTCCTAGATGTATACAATCTTCCAAAAAAATGAATCAGGAAGAAATAAAAAAATCTGAACAGGCCAGTTACTGGTAGTGAAACTGAATGAGTAATCAAAAAAATCCTCAAAAGCCTGCTTCTCCCTCTGCCTCCCTCTGTGTCTCTCATGAATAAATAAATTAAATCTTTAAAAAAAAGAAAAGTCTAGGAACTGATGTCTTCACAGATGAATTCTGTCAAACATTTAAAGAAGAGTTAAGAGACCTGGGTGGCTCAGTCGTTTAAGCTCCAGTTCTTGGTTTCCACTTAAGTCATGATCTTGGGGTCCTCGGGTCAAGCCCTGCATCAGGCTCTCTGCTCAGCAGGGAGTCTGCTTCTCTCCCTCTCACACTGCCTCACTGCCACTTGCATACTCTATAAAATAAACAAATCCTAAAAATAAGTAAATAGGGGTTAATCTTGTTTTGTCAAACTATTCTTAAAAATAGGAAGGAAATCTTACCAATTCATTTTAAAGGCCAGCAATCACCTTCATAACAAAATCAAAGACGCTACAACTATAGGCGAATGTCTCTGATAAACACAGATTGAAAAATCCTTAACAAAATATTAAACTGAATCCAACAATACATTAAAAGAGTCATTATCATATGGGATTTACTCCAGGGATGCAAGTATGGTTCAATATTTGCAAATCAATCAATGTGTTACATCACATCAACAAAATGAAGGATGGGGCACCTCGGTAGCTCAGTTGGTTAAGTGTCTGACTCTTAATTTTGGCTCACGTCATGATCTTGGGGTCCTGGGATTGAGCACTGTGTTGAGGGTTCCATGCTTAGTGGGGAATCTGTTGGGGATTCTCTGCCTTCCTCTGCCCATCCCATTGCTTGCATTCTCTCTAATCTTTTTTTTCTTTAATAAAGGATAAAAACCATATGACCATCTCAAAAGATGCAGAAAAAGCATTTGACAAGATTTAACAAAGTGGGTTTAGAGGAAATCTATCTCAGCATAACAAAGGCTATTATGACAAACATAACTGACATAGTCAATGAGGAAAAGCTTTCATCTAACAGGTTTTCCTCTAAAACCTGAGACAAGACAAGAATGTCAGTCTGCTCTAGCCACTTTTATTCAACATGATACTGGAAGTCCTAGCCACAGCAATCAGACAAGAAAAAGGCATAAAAAGCATAAAAAGCAGGAAGAAGTAAAGCTTTCAGTATTTGGAGAAGACTATATATATAGAAACCCTAAAGATTCCACCAAAAAAACCGTTAGAACTGATAAATGAATTCATTTATGTCTCAGGATATAAAACCAATATACAGGAATCTTTCTTTACACTAATAAATAGCAAAAAGAGAAAGAAAACAATCCTACCTATAATTGTACCAAAAGGAATAAAATACCTCGACTAGTACTCTAAAACTATAGAATATTAAAAAAAAAATGAAAGATGACACAAAAAATGGAAAGATATTCCATGCTCATAAAATGGAAGAACTAATATTGTTAAAACGTCCATACTACCCAAAGCAGTATATAGATTTAATGCAATCCTCATCAAAATATCAATAACATTTTTCACAGAACTGGAACAAATAACAGTTAAATTTGTATGGAACCACACAAAACCCCAAATAACCACAGCAATCTTGAGAAAGAACAAACCTGGTGGTATCACAATCCCAAACTCAAGATACACTACAAAGATGGAGTAATCAAAACAATATGCTACTGACACAAAAGTAGACACAGATCATTGGAACAGAATAGAGAGCCCAGAAATAAACCCATGCATATATGGTCAATTAAAACAGAGGAGGCAAGGATATACAATGGGGAAGTGACAGTGTCTTCAGTAAACGGTGTTGGGAAGACTGGACAGGTATATACAAAAGAATGAAACTGGACAACATCCTTACACCATACACAAAAATAAACTCAAAATGGTTTGGAGCCTTAATTATGAGACCCAAAGCAGTAAAACTCCTTAAAATATTAAGACAGGGGATCCCTGGGTGGTGCAGCGGTTTGGCGCCTGCCTTTGGCCCAGGGCGCGATCCTGGAGACCCGGGATCAAGTCCCACGTTGGGCTCCCGGTGCATGGAGCCTGCTTCTCCCTCCGCCTGTGTCTCTGCCTCTCTCTCTCTCTCTCTCTCTCTCTCTCTCTCTCTCTGTGACTATCATAAATAAATAAAAATTAAAAAAAATTAAGACAGTAATCTCTTAGATGTTGGCCTTAACAACATTTTTCTAGATCTGACTCCCCAGGCAGGGGAAACAAAAACAAAATTAAAATTAATTTTTATTTATCAAAATAAAAAGCTTCAAAAGCTTCTGTATAGTGAAGGAAACCATCAATAAAACAAAAAGTTCAACCTACTGAATAGGAGAAGATATTTGCAAATGATATACCTGATAAGGGATGAATATCGAAAATATATAAAGAGCTCATTATACAACTCTACATACACACACACACACACACACACACACACACACGCACGCCAAAAAATCCAATGTAAAAATGGGCAGAGGACTTGAATGGTTTTTTCCAAAGAAGACATTCAGGTGGCCAACAGATACGTGAAAAGATGCACAACCTCACTAATCAAAGAAAATGCAAAACTGAAATGAGATATCACCTTAGACCTGCTAGAATGCTAAAATAAAAAAAGACAAAAAGTGTTAGGATGTGGGGAAAAGGGAACTCTCATGCATTGTTGGTGGGAATGTAAATTGGTGCAGCCACAGCAGAAAACAGTATGGACCTTCCTCAAGGTTTGGTAATTCCTTTTTATGATGACACAAAAGACACAAAGGAAAAGAGTGACAATCTCTTGGAGGAAATAAATCCATAAAACCAAGAGTAGCAAGCCCAAGGAACCAGTTCCACAATATTTTCTCCTAATCTAAATTTAGAGAAATTAAGGTTGTCACCACTCTCACTCCATTGGACTCTGTAGACAGAGATTCTGGGAGCTGGTGTGGTAAGAAATCTCACCTTCTACCAGCTATCTGTCCGATGTCCCAAGATCTCAAAGCTGCAGAACTTTCACGGCAAATATCCAGTGGAAGTGTAACCTGCCAACTAGGCCAATTGAAGATGAGGAAGATATTTTTCTTCTTTCCAAGGTTCTTCTGGCTGGACTACAAAATCTATAGGAGAAAATTAACAGGAGAAACTAACATCTTATTTTGTGCACACAGACCCAATAATGAAACTGAGATGTAAATAAATGAGCAAGGTGGGGAGTTTTTGTGCATTTTAGACAGAGACAGTAAATCTGTGAGAAATTGACAGCATAAAGAAAATGGATATTTGGTAGTTTTATTAGGGAATTCTAAGTGGAATTTGGGCTGAGGTAGTAGATTAGTAAAGGAAAAGTAACAAAGTTTGTTTCCATAGCTTTCTTGGCTTCAAAATCCTTTTCTCTGGTAATGAGGATATCTTTTTAGCTCTTAGTACAGAGAGAGTACCTTTCATATGGGAGATTTATTTTATGCTTCAGGAGGACAGGAGAGGGTCTGAGTGTGAGTGTCCTTGGACCTATGGTTCCCCAAGTAGCTTCAATTCAAAATAATGACTATGCCATTGTGCTACGTTATGGGCGGCCTGCCCTTGGCCCCTGCAGAGGAATGTGGCAAAGACCTGGGCAAATGCACAGATACACATTGAAAAGATCTCTATCATATAGGTTTGAAATCAAGATCCTACATTATTGTAGTTTGTTTCTCTTCAGCCTGGAGTAAATAGAATCATGAGTAATTCTGCCCTTTGAGGAACAAAGCATTTTGGTCTCAATAGCTTTATTCTGAAAAGTAGATCTCACCTGTGTGTTCATTCTTAGGTTGAAGCAACTGTCAATGTAGATAAAATCCATTAACACCTTATTATTGATCGATGTTTCAACATGAGTATGAACAATATTTGTAAGTAAAAAGTGGTCATAAGTGTTAGGATATGTTCATTATGTACCAAGCTAGGGTGGAGACTGTATTGTGCTCTCCTTCCAGCAGCTTCCTGCCAATAGACACTGCAGAGAAAGGAGGCACCGGGGACCAGTCTTAGTCGGTGCTGTAGTGCCAGCCCCAGCCCCAGCCCAGTGTCTGACTTGCATTAATGGAACAAGTGTACTTTTCCCAGATTTCTTACTCCATCAAGTTTCTGAGAAACTTTTTATTGGTTCCTGATACCTGTTCCCGCTCTCCATTAGCTGTTTGGCAAGGAAACAGTAAGAGGAAACATTTCTGAGACTCATTTACAAGACTTCTAACATTTCTGAGAAGGAATGGAGGACACACGCAAGAGATTGCTCTCTGATTGCCAGTGGTGTTGCGGGGGGAAGAGCATTCTGGATTTAGCACCTTGTGTCTTTTGATGCTTGGTGCAGGAAGATGCCTCTCAGGGTAGCATTAAAGACTCTCCAGTTTTTGAAGTAGGCTGCCCAGGGTGAAGAGCTGGTTGGCTGATGCCTGGAGTTCATTGTCTGTCTATTCTCAGTACCATTTTGAGACATCTCCTCTGAGATTTACCTACTTAAAATGCTAGCCATTCTACCAAATAATCCTCAGTTTGAATCAAGGAAGGCAGGCTGCAAGTGCACCAGAGGTTGGCGGGGTTGGGGTGGGGGGAAGCTTGGTCTCCATTTAAAAGAAGACCCATACCTTTTAAGAAAAAAATGTAATAATTTGTTAGCTTCTTGAATTATTTATATCTTTTGACATGTGAGAAGATGCCCGTGAACCAAGGGGAGAAGCAGTGGTTGTTCCTCAGCACAATGAAAACGTCTATGCATCACTTGCAAGCACAGATCATTTCTGTGCTAGTTGTTCTCATCTAGAGAATGGCCTCATCCTCCAATAAAAGGGATGATTTATAAAGTGGGACTTCTGAACAAATTTTGTGGAGGAGAGGTGGGAAGGGACAGGGGAAGTTTGATTTTTCCAGCCTCTTTGCTCTTCCTTCAGTTTCATACTTTAAGAACAGAGATTGGGGGAGGAGAAGGCTGCAGAGCAGTAGGGTGTGTAGTAAGGCCAGCTTAAAGACATGAGTTCATATTCAGATTTCAAGCTTATAAATACCAACACTGATTTCCAGCCTTCTGAGTTATCTGAGCAGAAAGTTCAGGAGGAAAGGGAAATTTTGTAATAAACTGTTTTTGCCAAACCGAATGGGTCTTTTTACCATGATTTCTTATGAAGAGTAATTTTCTACCTTCTGAAACAACTTATCAGACACCTGGTTTTTATCTTGAATCTGTACATTGTTTCTTAATAAAAGTGACAAATTTCTTGCAGGTGTTTCCCATCACCATTACCTTTCAAGTGCTCGTGTACTGTTTCAAAAGCTCTCCAATTTTCTCCTTGGATAGTGGCGGTAGTGCCTTTCACTACAAACATCGTAAGCAACCTGTCTTCCTAATGCCTAGCAGCTGGATCAATCGTAACCCACTTCTCAGGCTACACACAAGTCTGTTTCTACTTTAGAAATTTAAGGAAGATCCGTCTACTTTTGGAGGTTTTAGAGGCTCAGGCAGTAAGTTGCTATAGCCAATCTCTCAAATCTTCTTTAATAAAAACATGTTGATTTTTTTTGGTAATACTGCAATGGCCAGTTCTCTTTATCTCCAGTCTGTTGCTTTTACATAAATCTTAATATGAAAGCATCTTTCCAAGCAGTCGGCTACACCTAATCTATGTTTAATGTTATCCAGTAGCCCGTAGATCCAGGACACCGAAAGAAAAAAACAAATGGGAGATTTTGTATTTAAATATAGGATAAGTAAAATTCATCTCTTTAAAAAATCACAGCACAACTGTATTGGAAGGATGAGGCTTGATGTTCCCAACTGGCCCTGAGCCTATGCTGGACCAGCCTTGGCTGCTTCTGAAGCCCCTTCACACTCAAGTCATACAAGAACAGAGGACGTGGAATTCTACAATGTGAACTGCAAGCCTCCAAAACGTAGAGAACCCTCCAGGAGACTACATCATGGTTTAGGTCAGTGCCTTAGCAAATTTTCTATCTCCCCCGTGGAGCAGTCTTCTCCAGGGCAGCTTGTGACTCCAGCGTATGGAAGTGTAATTGCAGATAACACAGCAGTGTCTCAGCCTGAGATTTCTCTCATTAATAAGGGCTCGAGCATATAGGTGGAAGACAGAAAAGATCCAATTTCTTTGTCCCTGGCTTCTATTCGTCATTCAAGCAACCATCAAAGATAAGCACAGATCAATGAATTAAGTGTGATTAATGTCAAAACTTCTTCAAAGAAAAAGAAAGCACATCTGGCCATGCAAGTACTTGTTGAGAGTTTTTCAGTGATGTTCTTTATCTGCAAATTAACTTAATAAAATCATCCCATCATTAAAATTAAGTTATGTTCATGTCTGATTTTTTCTTAATAAGCATGTCAAAAATTTAGCATCTGGCTTCATTATTGCACGTGACTCTGGTACACAGATGCATTCTGAAGCTAAGGGAGCTTCTGGTGAAAATTATTAGAGTTTTATTATTTCCCGTAATAGCTTCAAATGAAGTTTACTGCATGAACATATTCCTTTCATGAAGGCCAAGCATCAATTTCCTGGAGTCTTTAACGTGGTTACTAGAATGGATTTCATCCCAGCAATTAAATGAGGTGACATGGTACTAATAGTAAACCTATATTTACCATGTATGAGGCACTGTGCTCCACCTAATCCTCATGAAAAGTCATTGAAGTTAGAAAATTATCTTAGTTTCACAGGCCAGGAAACTGAGGCACAGAGGAACTAATGGCCCAGTTAATCATAAGCAATGGAGCTGGTATTTGAACCCATGTAGACTGATTCCAGAATCTACAGTCTTAATCACAGTGTTGTGCCAGCACTAAAATCTCAGAGGCCGTTTGGTGTAGATCTCTATATGCTAAAAGTCAGTGATTAGTCTTGAATTGTTTTTTTCGCCATGATGTTAACATGCATCTCTGAATTCACAACTTACTTTCTACCTTTTCTCTGAGAACTTATGATCTGTTCTGTAATGCAAGCAAGAATATAAAACCCAGGAAGTTAATAGCAAAACAGCACCCTGAAACGGGGCTGGTTCTTAAATGTTCACACATCCAAATGTACCTAGTATTCCTGGTATCTGAATCCATGGCTTAACCCATGGCTTCTGGGTTAATCAAGAAGATCAAATACGCAAGATGGAAACTTAGGTAATTAAATCACAAAGCCTTTATCAACAATTTGCTTAAGTAGCTGTAATTTACAGAATGTTTAATGTACGCATTAACCATTCTTCTAGTTTCTCCAAGGCCCATCTCAGAAAGCATTTAAATTATGTTATCTCATCTACCTGGATACATGCCATCCCTGAATTATATGTTGATCATAAACCTTCAACCATTATACAAGGATCATTACAAGAGTTTTCATTTTCAATGATTCACTATCTGGCACAAATGGAGTTTAATGCACCATCCATTATCCACTGGATTGTCCAATATCCCTCTTTCACACAAGAATCAATGTTACAGTATTGCTCAAATTTTGATTCTAGAAAATATTGGTCTCTGTAGATATGTTTGCATATGTAATTGTATCAGAAAATGAAAACCTGTCATCCCTTTTATACAAGTGTTATCAGGATTAGGCTTAACTGTGTGTAATGGAGACCCAGACCACCGTAACCTAATCTAATGGCTTATTTTTCACAGGAGATAGGCCACTAGTGGGACTAGTTCAGCCACTCGAGGAAGTCCTCAAGGAAAGCATCTAGAAGCCATTATACAATGACACATCTGCAAAAGCCCTCTTGTCTGCCTGCTGTTACCAGAGGATCGATTATATGCCTCTCACTTCTGCCTCCCATGTCACACCAAGTACATGTTGTTCGAGGAAACTGTCCCCCATTACTGCTGGTGAATATTCTGGGGGATGTACATTGCAAGACTCCCAAACCCTCTGCCACAGGGGAGAGATTAGAATTACAGGGGCAGGCCAGCATAGTTGGGCCCGAGGCTGGACTATTAAATAATATCTAACGTCCAAACAGTGGAGTGAAGCAGCATGCTTCTGCCTAATGTGATAGGTCGCCTCATCCAAACACGCCACCCTTTTCAGTCACAATTCCCTTTGCTATCCTGTAACCTGAAACCAAAAATTAAGCCAACTGTCATATGTCTTA
The DNA here is from genome assembly GCF_018345385.1 of Vulpes lagopus. Classification (NCBI taxonomy): domain Eukaryota; kingdom Metazoa; phylum Chordata; class Mammalia; order Carnivora; family Canidae; genus Vulpes; species Vulpes lagopus. Next base: position 8,522,460 of record NC_054836.1, on the reverse strand, counting down.
TGGAAAATGCAAAGGGGTAGGGATCTGTCACTGCTAATAAAATTAATTTGCTAATGTCAATACACTAATCCATTCATAACAATGCATTGTAGCAGTTGTCTGTGAGGCCATAGTTGGTGTTAACAACTTTCTTAGTTGGCCTTCCATGCCGTGTTCCCTCTGCCCTCTGTCTGCCCCTCAGCTCCTCAAGGGGCTTTGCCTCGTGGAATGACCCCAACCTTCGATCCTCAAGTGCCTGGCACCTCTCCTACCTGTACCGGTGGTGCCGCCTTCCATGAACTTGAGCCTCTGGACATGTAAGGACCAGGACGGGTTCCAAATTCCCCCTCACAGTGACCACGACCCTCTCCTTTGCCTGTGGCCCCAGGGATGGAAGGAGCCAACAAGGACCAGGCGGCGGTCTCACCTTCTTCCTCCCCCAAAAACATTTGACACATCCCTTGGTAAAAGCATTCCTTCCTTGGGATCTCAGGCTTCTAGGCCAGCAGCCCATACAGGGAACAAGAAACATTTTGCAGGTGGGTTTGGTGAAGGGTGAGGGTATGAATCCACTTCCCTGTCTATCCCAGTTCTTGTCCCTGTGTTTTCTCTCTGGGGGCGGAAAGGGACCAGGTACAGGCATCTGGTTCAAGCAGATAGGGCATCTTGCAGGACAGCAGGATTTCATTGCTCAAGCACTCCAACATCTCGAGACCAAACCAAGCAAACGCTGGTGTGTCGATTTACCTAGAACCTTCTCTTCTGGCTACCACATGGGTGGCCCGTCTCAGGTGTTGGTTACCGGTCTAGGCCAACTTGAGTGACACAGAGTTGGCCTGGCTTCATCCGTCTCTGGCATCTTCCTCCAACACTGCTTAAACACATGCAAATGAACACACACATTTGCAGCGTTTCTGGTGTGAATCCTGAAAGCCACATTTTCTCTCTTTTTCTCCTGAAGGCTCCCTGGCCCCCGGCCCCCACCCGCTTTCTTTGGCGGGCGCATCTTAAATGTGTTAAATCTAGGAAAAGATGTCATCAAAGGGAGAGAAACAGGTGGGGAAGAAAGAGATGAAAACACTCTTTGACAGTTCACTTCTGTTTTGCAGCTGTGAGGAGAGCCGCAGATTTGAATCGCATTACCTCCCTCACCAAGCTAATTAATTCTCCTTTTAAAACAAAACAAAGCAACGTCTCCTTCCTTCAATCAGTGTCAACAGCCAATTACAATCTTTCATCACCCAGTGTAATAACACAAATGTTATCAAGGAAGAAAACAGTTGGACTGACAAGATTAGCAATTCACTCCTTCTTTCTTAATCTTGTAATCACCCGGGATGCAGCAGTTTACAATAATATACACCCAAGTTTGCCAGTAAATTACCCCATAAAGGCCACGTGTAAATTCCCCATCATGTCATGTCTACTTTTGGCACAGAAGCACGTGTCTTCCTGTAGGAGACAGGGGATAAATTAAGATCAACCCCTTAGAGAGCTTTTCCCTCATCCATTAACCACTGCAGAAGGCTGTTAATTATGTAAAGAGGGGCATGGTGGGTAGAATACATAACCATGGATGGCATTTGGGGGCGACAGAAAACGCTGGCAGCTGACAGTGACAGAAGGTATTTTGCCAGTGAGACGATCAGCACTTTGCTGTCACGTGCTAGAAGACAAAAGGCTTCTTGCCTTGTTGGGATCAAATGTTGGTTGATAGGACTTGGGTTTCTTCCCTGACATCTTTTTTGGGAAGCCTGACTTGGTTATCAGGGCCTAAAAACCACACTCCTTGCAACTCTAGCAGTTGTGAGTGTAATGGTGTGAATGCTAAACTGCAACGGGATTGTGAAAGCACGGTCACATAGAACTGCTAGCAAGAAAACGGTCGCAAAGAACTGATCCCCAGCCCCCATCTGATTGGGCTGGCGGGGGTCTCGTTCTCCATTGGGGTGCTGGCTCCCACATCTCCCTGGAGTAGAACAAAGACCCCGGGAGCTTCTATGATATCTAGAAAGAGGATGAGGGGTTCTGATATCTGTTTGCCCTTGGGTGTTGGGGTTTCCAAAGCCTGGTGACCCTGCAGCTCCAATCCTGCTCTGGAAATACTGTCTTGGTTTCCCCTTGGCTATGTTGCTCTCAGTGTTTCCGTGGCCCAAATGCCCAGCTTCCCTCAGGTGGGGGGTGCAGGGCCTGGACAGGCAGCTAGAACCACATAAAAGTCTTCAAGGAAGGAAAATAATGGGAAGGCAGAGGCAAGTGTAGAGCTTGCTTTGCCTACCTTGGGTGGAGAAGGGATGGGGGCTTGGTGAGAGGCTTCTGTGTGCCTGTACTATCCTAGCTTCCCAGAGGACTCACACCTACCACCACTTGGGTCAGAACAGGGTATAGCTGGTGCCCATGCTGGCCTGGAGGCCCCTCGGCTTCGGCTGCTGCACCTATACTTGACTCTGGCCCCTGAAGGAGGATTTCTCCTTCCTGCATAGCTATGGGCACTTTAGATCTTTTCCGAGATCTATCCCACTTCTTTTGGAGCACCTCCCCCCCGCCCCCCATTGAGGACACTTCCTGCTTTCCCGAAGTCCTCCTCATTGGTGCCAGGAGGACCTGTGATCTAAAACTGAAAAGCCCAGGAAGGCACTTGAAGAAGCAGACCCCACAACTAACCAGCACCGAGAGTGTCACACTTTCCACACAGGATCAGATCTTAGCGACGTGAAAGAAAATATCAACACAGAGTCGGTGCTGCTGAGAGAGTGATTCCAAATGGAGCCAGGAGGCCATCGAGGAAGCAGAGCTGATGCACATCCCCACCTGAAAGAAAAGATAAACTTGAAAATATAGGTCATTGCCAAGCATCTTGGAGCACCAGTGGCAATGCTGCTGTGTCAAGAAATGAACTTCTTTCTTCTTAGAACACAGACTTTTTGCTTAGTGATAGCCCTTAGCAACCAACCACGTGCAGGTGAGAATAGCTTCAGCTTGTCAACACCAATCACAATTCTTGACAAACAACTTACGTGGCTTTACAGGGAGCCTCCTCTTTGCCTTTGTAAGCCCGCCTCTTTTCTCCTTGCTTTGGAATAGATTTTTCATTCCTGCTCCTCAGTCTCTCCCAAACTGCAGGTCTCAGGCCCCAAACAAAAGTCTTTGGTGGTTTGCCTTCCAGTCTTGCTGAATTTCTTGTTCAACAGCAATCAACTGGGTAATGTGATGAGATCAGAATATTTCTTAATGACAACATACAGCCCAAAACTCCAAATCATCCTTAAGTAGCCAAAATGCAATCACCATAGATAATTTATGGAAGCCATGGCAGGCTCAGCACGCTTAGTGCCTCGTGTTTGATGACCTCCCACCAGAAGTGAATGGAAATACCTGTATTTCAAATCAAAGATGCACAAACTCTGCATGTTGAGTTCCTTTCACACAACTAAGTCATAAATTCTGCAAAAACACTTTGTCGTGGCAGCCTGCAGGCATTCGAGGGCTGGTGCCTCTGAGCCTCTGCCATTTCCAGGCCCCAGAATGCCTGTGGTGGATGCGGCTGGCACGGCCCTGTCTGCAAACAGAAATATATGATGATAAAAGAAATTTTAGAATACATGACCGATGACAAGTTATTGATCATGGGCTATAAAGGATTAAGTATTTATACTGTTTCTAAGGGCATTTTCTAATGAATTGTTGAGTACCACAAGTCCCAAGTGCAGTGCTAAACTATAGCAATACCAAGCTAAAATACTTGGTACTAATTTTAAGGTGTTTGCAGTCTAATGCAGTAGCCATACGTACTGGTGATTCCCACCCCTCAAAGACAGCTACTGAAAACTACTGGTATATTTCTTTCCGGTTTTCTCTATGCCTGCATATCATATACCAAAATTAGGATCATGCTGAATAATTCGGTTCCGGGTTCTGTGTTATTTACTTAACAGTGTTTTGTATGTGTTTTTTATGTGCTTTGAAAACGTGATTTTTAATGACATCATGACATTATTATTTGTATGTCCCATAACTATTTGAACAAATTCATTATTGTTGAACATTTCATGTTTATGCTTCCAAAGTTATTTATCAGTAGTGACTGCATAAACATCCTTGTATATAAATCTGCCTGCATTGATCAGAGCTCTTTCTTAGAATGCATGCCTCAAAACAGATTTATTGGTCCACAGCCTCTGAACAGTTTTAGATTCTTAAAGATATATGGCCAAATTTTTGTGGGTCTATACATCATATAATTCATTAAGCAAGTATTTTATTTTAAGCAAGTATTTTCTAAAGAAGCTACTATGTGCCAGGTATGGTGCTCCAGCACAAGGAATACATTGGGGAGCAAAATCAACAGAGTGTCTCTCCTTAGAGAATTTATAAACCACTGAAATAGAGTTTAGATATAACCTGAGAACTGAAAGCAAGAATATTTGTAGAATTAATGTTATATTTCATGCAGAATTAAGAGCTTTGGAGAAGGAAAAACAGAACAAAATGAAAATTTTGACTCTCAGAATACCATTTAGGCAAATAATTCTGATGTTATTAAAATTCGCTAAGCATTATAGCAGCTGTCAAGTTGCACATAAATTATGCAATTACCCATAAATTATGTGTTCAGTCAGCTAAGGTTATGGAGGAATATTAGAAATTGGTTTAATTCCAAATGGTACTCAGTGGGAAAAATAAAAAAATAATTACTGTATGTTCACAATTTGAAAGTGAAAATAACTCACATGTCAAATGAGTTGTCTATTTTTCCAAAAAGTTTGCTAGGAAAGACTGCTGGAGCAGCTAGGAAAGGGAAAATTTAAGAGGAAGAGTCTACTGGGAATTTCTATACAATGTGATGGGCTGAGCTGACATGGATAGATCCCCCTCTTATTCCAAACCCACAGATATTTTGGGGGAAAGTAACAAGGAAGGGAGGAAGAAAAAGTAGGGTACAAACAAGGAGAACATATTTGTAACATATATAGCTGATAATTGATTAATATCAGCATTTATAAAGAAAACTCTTATTTTTTTTAAGAATTATTTATTTATTTATGATAGACATAGAGTGAGAGAGAGAGAGAGGCAGAGTGTGTCACAGGCAGAGAGAGAAGCAGGCTCCATGCCGGGAGCCCGACATGGGACTCGATCCCGGGACTCCAGAATCGCGCCCTGGGCCAAAGGCAGGTGCTAAACTGCTGAGCCGCCCCAGGGATCCCCAAAGAAAACTCTTAAAATCAGTAAGGAAAAGACAACTGTAAAGAACAGATGACATGAGCAGTAATTCATGAATAAAAAAACACCCAATGGCCGGCCCCTATATATGAAAGGATGCTCAATCTCACCCCTAATTAGGGTAATGCATCCTAAAAGCAGAGTGATAGATCATATTACATTCATCAGACTGACACTGAAAAGTCAGAAAATAGCAAGTGTGGACAAGGAGTATATCAACAGAAACTACAAATTGGTACAGCTGACTTGGAAGATAATTTGGCATGATCTTTTAAAGCTGAAAATGTGTCTATATTGGGACCAGAAATCACTCATGGGTCTACCTATAGAGATACAGAATGCCTTTCCTTGGCTTTACTGTTCCTTTTGTTTCTTTTATTTGGCTTTCTGAATCATATACTGATTGAGCTTTTAAGAACTTACCCCAATTAGAAGCACATGGAGTTTAGGTAAAATTATTGGCCCAAGCAAAATCTTTATTTAGCAGAACTCATGGTTAGATCAAGAATTTTGCCACAACTTATAAGTACTGCAATTTCAGGAAATATTAGAGATTTTATATATGTATTTATTTGAGAGAGAGCAAGAGAAGGGAGAGAGCAAAGGGAGAGGGACAAGAGGACTCCATGCTGAGGCTGGGGCCCAATGTGGGGATTGATCCCATGACCCGGACGTCATGACCTGAGCAGGAACCAAGAGTTGGGACACTCAACTGACTGAGCCACCCAGGTGCCCCTCAGGAAATATGAGATTGGATCTCTACACCTAATCTCAAAAATACAGTAAATATAAAACTTAAATATTCCACAATGGCAATTGAAGATATTTTTGACTGCATTTGGTAGGAATTACTCTGTCTTATAGGAGGTAGGGAATTAGAGGTGTGCATTAGGATAATAGGATTTTCAAGAGAACCTTATAAACTAGGGTGAAAATTAGATTTGGGACTTTAGTGTCTAGGATTCTAATTTAACATGATGTGGAATTCACCTCATCAAATTGCTAAACTAAATCTCTCATGCGAACAACTGCTTGGGTTAATTAAAAAAATCCGGAGCTTTTCACATGTTAATAAATAAGAAAAGATGTAAAACTGCAGACCTTTCTCCTCTTAAATGCAAGCAAGTGGTACCTGACCTTAGCTGAGCCATTGTGATTTGATGGAGGCATTCTAATTAGTGGATCAAATTGCTCTCATTTTTCATAGTCCTTGTTCAACAAAACTTGCTGCATATGCTTTTTGAAAATGCAGTGATACCATAGACTCTGTCTGGTGCTGGGCTGATTGTTATACTGCAGAGGTCTTCTTTATATGTCAACTTCATCATCTTTGCAAACAACTTCATTACCAACGTAATTTGGGATTGGCGTGCTTTCATTAATCTGCAACTTTAGGTTTTGATGCATGACCACTTTTCAGAAAAGTCTGACAACAAAACCATACAATACCTATGCATTTGGAGACCAAAGCAGCGTATATCATATATTCAACTATGCAGTGTCTTACCAACGCTGTTATAAGAAATTGCTAAGGTGTAATGGGGTATGGGAGAAGAGGATGTAGACTCTTTGATTCATATCATCCAGAGAATTTTATCCTGCTGACTATGCCAACTGTTGAGGAGGAATAATTTCCTCTTCCCTTCAAGGTCCTTCTAGCTGGACTAAGAATCCGATTGACATGAGATAGATTAAGAGGAGACAAATAAGATTTAATTTCTTAAATCCAGGGAATCCACACAGACATGAGATTCCAGAGGCTGTCAGGCTGAATGAGGCGTATAGGTCATCCTGAACTAAGGAGAAGGGGCAGGGATCTGGGACTTTAAAGGCAGGGAATGCAATCCATACACAGGAAGATGAAAAAGAATAAATGGAATAAATGTTTGGTAAACACACATTTGCTGGGCCGCTCAGGGACAATGGGACACAGAGGACTTTGACTACAGAGGCCCTGTCTGCCACACCTAGTTCATATCATAATGTACTTATCTATAGTGATAGCTCTCTTCCTGGAGCAGATCCTTTATCTAAATTATTTTTAGGCAGTTGAGGGAGAGGCAAGGAGCTTTTCCTGAATCTGCTGGGCTTTAATTGCTTTTAACTCAAAAATAATCTTCGTGCCAAAGTGGCCCGTCTCGGGTTGGCCTTCCCTTGGCCCCTACAGGATCCAGGTTATTCTCTGGGTGACCTCACACTACTTCTCCCCCAAACAAGGATTCTGCTTGGCCCCTGCACTGTGAGAAGGTGCCGTGACCATAGAATTGTTGTGATTCACTGGCTTCCCATCATGCCCTGGCTTTCATTTTTTTCCCATTCTCTTTTAGTTTTTGGTTTGTTTTACTAAGAAGATAAATATTATGTATATATAAATATATTATAAGTATACATAGATATGTATATTATGTACAGTGATATATACTGATTGGGTTTTTCTAGATCTATTTTTTTTGCCTCATTTTCTACTTATATTCTTACCCTGTTTTACAACTTATTTAATCTTTGGATACTTTGTCTTTTAAGATTTATCATTACATGTCTTAATGTAGCACTTTAAAAGCACTCATTTTGAAATTTTATTTCAAAATTGTTATTTGGGGCACCTGGGTGGCTCATTCAGTTAAGCATCTGCCTTTGGCTCAGGTCATGATCCCAGGGTCCTGGGATCAATTCCCAAGTCAGGCTCCCTGCTCAACTGGGGGGTCTACTTCTCCCTCTTCCTCTGCCCCTCCCTCTATTCATGCTCTCTCTCTCTTGCTCACTCTTCCTCAAATCAATAAAATTTAAAAAAAAATAAAAAATTATTCTTTTGGCATACCTTGGTGGCTCAGTTAAGCATCTCACTCTTGGTTTCAGCTCTGGTCATGAGATTGAGCCCTGCATCAGGGCTTAGGATTCTTTCCCTCTCCCTCTGCCCCTTCCACTCACACATGTGTACTCACTTTCTCTAAGATAAATAAATAAAATCTTTAAAAATTATTTTTTTAATATCTCAAATGCTTTTCATTTAACAAGTCCAATGTGGAAATTTGTCCACTATGGTATTTCTTATTTACTCTTCTTTTCTATTTGAGTTCTTATTTATTCTTGATTTCCTGGTTTTGAAATTCTGATCCTTAAATTTTTAAGTATCTCACTAATTCAATTTTATATGTCTATATTTAAATTTTTACTCATATTGTATGAATAGGAATGGAAAAACTGACCCCACATGACATGCAAGCAGAGTGATCATATAAATTAGTATCTATACTAGGATGCTTTTGAAAATGAAAGTGTGTCCCACTTATAACTTTGCTGAGACAACCAACAGGTATAAAGTGAGACAGCCCCAAGCTAACTGGGGCTGATCACTTAACCCACAAAAACCAATGTTTAGGTCTTCCCTAATCCCAGCGCTCCCAGACACCCTAAAATAGACTAGTATTTCTGGTTTTCCATAATAGATCCTTCATGTCTTCTAAAAATGTCTTGCCAAAAATACTTATAAAAGTAAAAATAGCTTATGTTTGTAGAGCATTTACCATTTGACAGACACTCTATGTGGACAATTCTGAAGGGAACAGGGTGCAAACTTCCCCTGAAGGCAGATGTAGCCTCTTTCCAAACTGAGATGGTATAGCCATTCAGTCTTCCCTTCCCATGCAAGTTTTTTTGTGTGCTCAAACACAGTAGTAACTGATATCCATCCAGTTAGATTTGGGGCCAGTCTTGCCAACAATGTGCTATCACATAAGATGGAAAGGTCAGAGGAAGGGTCTACTGGCAGTGAATTCTCAATAGTCCTGGCTGACTTGGCAAAAAAAAAAAAATACATAACCACAGGGAAGTGGTATTGGAGGGGACCTGGGAAGCCTGTCCTCTTGCTTTCTACCTTCCTCTAATCACATATTCTTATGTTTATTGTGGCTAACTTAACTCTTCTCCCTTATTGAAAAAAAGGAGTTTCCAGGTACATGCAATTCCTTCATTATGAGGAACCTGGAAAGGGTTGATAACACAAGAGTTAGCCCTAGCAGGGCTTTTTCATAAAATGAGAGAGCGCTATTTCTGCCGAACACCTTCTCCAACAGAATCCTAACTGGACATCTGTGGCTCTCTTAGATTGTCACAAATGTGGAGGGATCCATTCTACCTCCCCAAACAAACCTTGCCTGCCTCTGAGGAAAAACTGGTTTCTTACAATAATTATCACTACCACATTTTATTGAATCCAAGATATTATAAATTGTAATATATAGCATTTTATTTTCCACCAAGAAAGAAAAATAATGCTGCTGATTCAACTATGGCATGCCATCAATTTTAAAATGTGCCTTGATTTAAAGATGTTAAAATGCAAAAAATGTGCCTCCTAGAATCAATATTTTTTTCCTTCAATTTCCCACCACCTGATTATTAATTTTCTTCTAAGACCCACCACAGAGGACTGGGGACTTGAGGCTGGAGACTGCAGACTATTGTACAACCTAATTCATTACATCCCTTCACCTTGCCCCCATGCCACTCCCAGCTCTGTGAAGTGACATCTCCATCAGTCCCTCAGTGACTAAGCCTAGCAGTTGAAGAAACAGAGTTGAGTAAATTGCCTAAGGTCAGATGGCTTCACAGGTGAATTTAAACATTTAAAACATTTAAAGAAGGGTTAATATCTTTTCTTTTCGAATTATTCCAAACAATAGAAAAGGAAGGAAAATTTCCAAATTCATTCTATGAGGCCAGCATTACTCGGATATCAAAACCAGACAAAGATTGCACAAAGAAAGAAAACTACAGGCTGCTATCTCTGATGAATGTAGATACAAAAATCCTCAACAAAATATTAGTAAATTGACTCCAACAATACATTAAAAAAATCATTCACCATACTCAAGTGGGATTTATTCCGGGGTTGCAATGTGATTCAATATTCACAAATGAATTAGCACAATACATCACATTAACAACAACAACAAAAAAGGATAAAAAACACATACAATCATCTCAGTAGATGCAGAAAAAAAAATCGAACACTTGACAAGTTATAACATCCATTCATGACAAAAACTCTCAACAAAGTAGGTTTAGAGGAAACATATCTCAGATAATAAAGGCCACATATGAAAAACCCACAGCTAACATCATACATGGTGGAAAAACTGAGAGCTTTTCCCCTAAGGTCAGGAACAAGACAAGACTGTCCACTCTCACCACTTTTATTCAGCATAGCACTGGAAGCCCTCACCACAACAATTAGATAACAAAAAGAAATAGAAGTCCTCTAAATTGGTAAGGAAGAAGTAAACCTTTCACTTCTAGTGGATGACATGACACTATATATAAAACGCCCTAAGAACTTTACCAAAAAAACTACTAGAATAAATGAATTCAATAAAATAGTAGAATACAAACTTAATATACATAAATCTATTGCATTTCTATACAGTAATAATGAAATAGCAGAAATTAAGAAAACAATCTCAATTACAATTGAACCAAAAATAATAAAATACTTAAGAATAAACTTAACCAAGGAAGTGAAACACTTGTACTCCAAAAACTAGAAAACACTGATGAAAGAAATGGAAGATGATACAGACAAATGGATATTCCATATTCATGAATTATAAGAATACTGTTAAAATGTCCATACTACCCAAAGCAATATACAGATTTAATGCAATCCTTACCAAAATACCAACATTTTTTTCACAGAGTTAGAACAAATGATAGTAAAAGTTCTATGGAGCCACAGAAGACACCAAATAGCCAAAGCAATCTTGAGAAAGGAGAAGAAAGGTGGAGGTATCATAACCTCAAATTTCAAGATATCCTACAAATCTGTAATAATCAAAAACAGAATGGTACACATAGATCAATGGAACAGAATAAAAAGCCTACAAATAAACCTATTCTTTTTTAGGTCAATTAATCTATGACCATTGAGGCAAGAAAATGCAATGGGGGAAAAGACAGTTTCTTCAACAAAAGGTGTTGGGAAAAGTGGACAGCTACATGCAAAAAGAATGAAACTGGACCGCTTTCCTACACCATAAACAAAAATAAACTCAAAATGGATTAAAGATCTAAGCATGAGACCCGAAACCATAAAACTTCTAGAAGGAAACATAAGCAGTGATCTCTTTGGCATTAGCCAAAGAAACATATTTCCATATATGTCTCCTTAGGAAAGAGAAACCAAAAAAAAATTACATTACCAAGACTACACCAAAATAAAAAGATTTCGTACAGTGAAGGAATCTATCAGCTCTATAAAAAGGCAACTTACTGAATGGAAGAAGATATTTGCAAATGATATATCTGACGAGGGAATAAATATCCAAAGTATATAAAGAATTTATAAAACTCAACACCAAAAAAACCAATCTGCTTAAAAATGAGTGGAGGACCTGCATAGACATTTTCTCAAACAAGACATATGGATAGTCAACAGACACATGAGAGAATGCTTGACATTACTAATCATTAGGGAAATGCAAACCAAAATTGCAATGACATATCACTTTACACTTGCCAGAAAGGCTAGAATCAAGAAAAGAAGAAATAATAACCATTGGTGAGGATGTGGAGAAAACGGAACACTTGCTCACTCTTTGTGGGAATGCAAATTGGTGCAGCCTCTGTGGAAAGCAATATGCAGGTTCCCCAAAAAGTTAAAAATAGAATCACCATATGATCTAGTAATTCCACTACTGAGTATTTACTCAAAGAAAATGAAAACACTAAATCAAAAAGATAATCCAATCATGAAATGAGCAAAAGACATGAACAGAAATCTCACAGAGGAAGACATACACGTGGCCAACAAGCACATGAGAAAATGCTCCGCATCACTTGCCATCAGGGAAATACAAATCAAAACCACAATGAGATACCACCTCACACCAGTGAGAATGGGGAAAATTAACAAGGCAGGAAACCACAAATGTTGGAGAGGATGCGGAGAAAAGGGAACCCTCTTACACTGTTGGTGGGAATGTGAACTGGTGCAGCCACTCTGGGAAACTGTGTGGAGGTTCCTCAAAGAGTTAAAAATAGACCTGCCCTACGACCCAGCAATTGCACTGCTGAGGATTTACCCCAAAGATACAGATGCAGTGAAACGCCGGGACACCTGCACCCCAATGTTTATAGCAGCAATGTCCACAGTAGCCAAACTGTGGAAGGAGCCTCGGTGTCCATCAAAAGATGAATGGATAAAGAAGATGTGGTTTATGTATACAATGGAATATTCCTCAGCCATTAGAAACGACAAATACCCACCATTTGCTTCAACGTGGTTGGACCTGGAGGGTATTATGCTGAGTGAAATAAGCCAATTGGAGAAGGACAAAAATTATATGGTCTCATTCATTTGGACAAACATTATATGGTCTCATTCATTTGGGGAGTATAAAAATTAGTGAAAGGGAATAAAGGGAAAGGAGAGAAAATGAGTGAAAATATCAGTGAGGGTGACAAAACATGAGAGACACCTAACTCTGGGAAATGAACAAGGGGTAGTGGAAGGGGAGGTTGGCGGGGGGTTGGGATGACTGGGTGATGGGCACTGAGTGGGGCACTTGACGGGATGAGCACTGGGTGTTATGCTACATGTTGGCAAATTGAGCTCCAATAAAAAAAATTTAAATAAAATAAAATAAATCAAAAAGATACATGACCCCTAGGTTGACTGCAGCATTATTTACAACAGACAAAATATGGAGGCAGTGCAGGTGTATATCTGCAGATGAATGGATAAAGAAAATGTGATATGTATACGTAATGAAATTAAGTTTGTCATAAAAAAAATGAGATCTTGCAATTTTGCAATAACATGGATGGATCTAGAGGATATCATGCTAAGTGACGTAAGTTAGTCAGACAAACACTATATGATTTCCCTCAAATGTGGAATTTAAGAAACAAATGAACAAAGAAAAAAAGAGACAAACAATCAAAACAGACTCAAATACAAAGAACAAACTGGTGGTTGCCAGAGTGGAACTGGGTGAAGGGATGGTAAAATAGATAAAGCAGATTAAGAGTGCACTTATCATGATGAGCACTGAGAAATGTATAGAATTGTTGAATGATATTGTACACCTGAAACTGATATAACACTGTATGTTAATTATAATTTGGTAAAAATATTGCCTAAGGTCAGACTTCTAGCAAATGGCTGGTTCAGATCGAACTCAGGAATTCCAACCACAGTCTCACATCGCTATGCTATAGTGCCTTCCTACGTATTTAGACGAAGCCTCGAAAAAAATTGCTTTTGTTTGAGGAGGAGGTTGGCATGCAGGGATTGTGATTTTGTACTACATAGTCAATGCTGGAGGACATCACAAGAAATGGTGGGGTCAAACTCAAGACTATTTAATGCCTGTAAGGTAGAGAGGATTGTGGCCCACATTTACACAGTGCCCCCTTTGGGAGAATAGGAACAAAAGGTCTCTGAAGTCTCCAGTGTACAGAAAAGCTATAGTGTTCCTGGGCGACCATTTGACTTCATCTTATGGTCACTGTGAATCTTGAAACTGTGGAACTGATCACACTTCCTTCACTACTGTGACTAATGAGGAAGCTTACTTTCGTGACCCCCCCTCTACTAATTAGGGCTCGCACATGATATATTAAACAGTGTTTTTTCTCTTTGCCCTAAGATCCTTACTTTTTCAGGTTCTGTCCAATTGAATTGCATGGACCATAATATCATGTCCTCAAACCTTTTTGGAAGGCAGTGGAATATAATACAGATATACATCTTCATGAGCTCTTGGAAATTTAATGCTTTCTAGAAACTGAAATGTGGGTGTCCAGGTTAACATGGTTGCACACAAGCAGCTAACTATCCTAGCTTCCCATTCAATAAATCCTGAAGGATGCCCCTCTTATAAAATCCAAACAAAACAACAATAATAAAAGTCACTGGCACTAGGAATAAAATCTAAAGGTAAGCCCATATGCCAAGTCCTGTTCTTATCAACTGAACACAGCCTCTCAGGGAGAGCAGAAAGAAAAGAACAGAAAATATACCTTGGGAATAGAATAAATGTTAGAAAAACATTAACAAGTTGAGTCACCTATCACCTCTCATTTCTTCTGCTGGAGTCCAGAAGTCAAGAAGATTCCTCCATACTATGCAGAACTATTTCTGAAATTGTCTCCTCCCCTCACTTTCCCTTGTGCCTGTATATTAAGAATGTGACAAAGGGGAGATCATCATACATAACAATTAGTAATAAATACTGAAACTACTGAAAAGTCCCGAGAGAAACGGAAGAACCAAAATATTTAACACAAGGCCAAAGCAGCGCTTTAAGATTTGTTTGACAAAAAGAGGGGTAAGTTTCTAAAAAATGAGTCCTAATTAAATTTATAATTATGGAGATGGGAAAGGATGGGGGGAGGAGAGTAAAAATATTTTAAACTCCATGATACTCATCAAAACAGGCAAAAATATCAAATCACTACAAATGAAAAGAGCAAAATATGTAGCAAATGACAGAAACCAATAAGTGAAACAGCCAAGAAAAATCCAAACTCCCCATAAAACATAAAACAAAGTCATATAAGTAGGACTGAACTCTTCTGTATTAAAAAGAAATAATTTTGCTTCATGACCAAAGAGGCAAAGACTCTGAATGAGTTAAAGAACATCCAACTTTGTTTCTTAACAACAGTCAGACCAAAATCAAATTACACAGAAAAAATGGAAGAGAATAAAATGTACCAGGCAAACAAAAATAAGAAGTAGCACTGATATTATCAAAGGAAAGTTCAAAGCAAAAAAGATTCAGTGAAACAAAAGGGGTCCTTGTATATGGAAACAAGCCAAGATCCATAATTATATAATAGTCCTGAGCATCTATGAGTTGCTTAACATAACCTCAAAATTTACGTAGCAAATAACTTTTTGGTAGATAAGAAGAGACAGAAATACAACTACAGTGACATACTAAATTACTCATATCATCTGTGACAGAGCAAGTTGATAAAGAGGATATATCGAGGTAGTTTTAATGATGTAATTAGTACCATTGAATTAATAAATGTAGCGAAACTTTATATCATACGCTTTCTTTTCAATTCCATTGATGATTTTTTTAATTGAGCACATGCCAGGGCATAAAGAACATGAATAAAGTTTATAAAATATAACAACATAAAATGTATTTTCATTCCTTCTTTATTCATTTATTCAAAATGATTGTCAAGCCAATAAAACCCCAAACTGTGATGATAGACCCTTTAGAATTGCATCGTTCCATACAAGAACCACTAGATACATATGGCTATTTGCATCTAAATTAACTAAAAGTAAAATTAAAAATTCAGTTCCTTAGCCACATTTTAGTCTATGACCACATCTTAATCACATTTTAATCAATATGGAGCTTGTGGCTGCCATATTGGACAATGTAGATACTCCTATGCATTCCTGTCATCACAGAAAGCTCCACCAGACAATGCGACTTTAAGAAAACAGAGTTTATGATAACAAATGGGGACCAAATAGTTAATACCTAATAGATCTCTCACAAGTATATAAGAGAAAACACTAGCATTCCAGGATAAAAACGTAATAAAGACATGAACTAATAATTCATAAGAAGGAAATGTTAACCAAAAATACACATATAAAATAAAAATTGTTAAACATAACATCATTTTGCAACTATCAAATTAGTAGTGATAAAAAATTATAATACACTTTACACTAATTAGGGTGTGGTGGAAGAGTCATTCATAAGTGATGAAGATAAGTAATAACTTTTGACAAATCACTCTAGAAAGCTCCCATTCATTAGTCATTTTAGAAAGCCTCATTCTAGAGAGCCCCACTCTAGAAGCAGTGGTTCTGACACCTGGCTATACACTGGAATCATCCTGGGGACTTTTAAAAAATACAAGGCCTGAGCCCTCATACCCACAGATCTTTATTTAGCTGGCTTGAGATGGAGCCCGAGCAATGGGTATTTTTCAAGCTTATAGAGTCTGATGTGCAGATTGGGCTAAGAACCATTATTCCAGAGTTATAGAGATATAACTTCAGGGCCTGGGGTACAGCAGAAACCTCATCTGAGTGTGGGGCTTTAAGAACAGGGACACTTAGGCCTACAGTTTGGCTTTCCATATAGAGCTGTACCACGTAGCCGGTCCACTGAGTTCCCAATGTACCCATGTGGTGGGAACTCACCAGGGAAAGAAGACTGGGTGGAGGTCAAGGCAGAGAGGGACTGAGACAGTCCTCTGGCCCCAGAATGACACAAGGGAGAAATTGGCTTTTTATATGCTTTCATGAAAAAAAAAAAAGTTTTTGTGTAAAAAAAGAGGGTTGGCCTGCCTGGAGTGGCCAGAATGATGGGGATGCAGCCACAGCTATCGTCAGAGACCCTGGAGAGTAGGCAAGACCAAGGTTTTCATATTAATGCAGCACACAGATGCCTTTCCAGACCCCCTGCCTCCCACCATGTCTTGAAACTCTGCAACGCTCTGGAAGTTGGATGCAATCTCAGGTGAAAAAGCAGGAGATGGAATCAATTCAGATTGTCCTGAATTGACTAAGAATAAGAAAGTTTCTTTCACTTTGGATCTGAGCTTAAAATTAAGAGTTTATGGCCTGAGTTACCATTCATTATCTAGAGTACTTATCACAAGAATCCCAAGCAGGCACTCTTATTGCAATCCTGGTTTTATAGATAGTAATGCTTTGATTCAGATAGAAAATAATTTACATTTCTAACATTTTTTTGCTTTATAGACTTTAATGTTATATGACTCAATTCATAAGGGCTCATGACTGTTATGTCTTAGTAATGAGATGCACCTGGTTTAATGTAAAGGGTGTTTTATGTATCATTCAATGATTTCTGTCCTGACTTCTTACTTTGATTATAATATTATATATCCAGCTTGTGTTTTTTATTTGTGTGATGTTACTTTTGATGCTTCTATAAGCATTTCTTTTATGTACCACTAATTGTTTTATAGTCAGCAGGTAATCCAGGAAGGAGGGAGGGAAGAGGGAGAAGAAACAGAAACCCAATCACTGTGAGGGTTTTTTTTTTTTTTCTAACATCTCAATATAACTGAATAGAAAAAAAACTAAAAAGAAAATAAATGATTTGAATAATATAATTCATATGACTAATACATACCTCATTTTTTGGTACCGTACAAAGAAAACCCCTTATTTTCTATATTCATTCATGGTAAATGATACTATTTTTTTCCCCAAAGAAGTTTAGGGATGCCTGGGTGGCTCAGCGGTTGAGCATCTGCCTTCAGCTCAGGTCCTGACGCTGGGATCCTGGGATCAAGTTTCGCATTGGGCTCCCCATAGGGAGCCTGCTTCTTCTCTGTGTCTCTGCCTCTCTCTGTGTGTCTCCCATGAATAAATGAATAAAATCTTTTAAAAAAAGGAAGTTTTTCTGCCAAAAATCTTTTTTAAAATTTCTTTTTATTGGAGTTCAATTTGCTAGCATATAGCATAAAACCTAGTGCTCATCTCATCAAGTGCCCCCCTCAGTGCCCGTCACCCAGTCACCCCCACCCACCGCCCACCTCCCTTTCTACCACCCCTTGTTCATTTCCCAGAGTTAGGAGTCTCTCATGTTCTGTCTCCCTTTCTGATATTTCCCACTCATTTTTTCTCCTTTCTCCTTTATTCCCTTTCACTATTTTTTATATTCCCCAAATGAATGAGACCATATAATGTTTGTCCTTCTCCGATTCACTTATTTCACTCAGCATAATACCCTCCAGTTCCATCCACGTTGAAGCAAATGGTGGGTATTTGTCGTTTCTAATGGCTGAGGAATATTCCATTGTATACATAAACCACATCTTCTTGATCCATTCATCTTTTGATGGACACCGAGGCTCCTTCCACAGTTTGGCTATTGTGGACATTGCTGCTATAAACATTGGGGTGCAGGTGTTCCAGTGTTTCACTGCATCTGTATCTTTGGGGTAAATCCCCAGCAGTGCAATTGCTGGGTCGTAGTCGGCCAAAAATCTATAGCAAATCTTACATATAAGAGCAAATCAGAAGTGAGATTAGAACACTTGACAATCAATTTCTTCTATTCAACACTGTTTTGGAGGTTCTCTCTAGGGCAGTTTTATTTATTTATTTATTTATTTATTTATTTATTTATTTATTTATTTTACTTTTTATTATTTTTTCCCAGGACAGTTTTTTTAAAAGAAAAAAACAGGGAAAAGAAAAGAGAGAACAATAATAGGAATAGAAAGGGGGAAGATGTCATTTTGGGGGGCCCCTGGGTGGCTCAGTGGTTGAGCATCTGCCTTTGGCTCAGGGTGTGATCCCAGGGTCTTGGAATGGAGTATGCATCAGGCTCCGCAGGGAGCC
The DNA here is from genome assembly GCF_018345385.1 of Vulpes lagopus. Taxonomy (NCBI): domain Eukaryota; kingdom Metazoa; phylum Chordata; class Mammalia; order Carnivora; family Canidae; genus Vulpes; species Vulpes lagopus. The sequence goes on along the minus strand of NC_054836.1, from coordinate 8,503,895 downwards.
TGTTTCTCCCTCTGCCTATGTCTCCACCTTTCTCTCTGTGTCTCTCATGAATAAATAAATAAAATATTTTTAAATGTCATTTTTTATGTTATTATCTGGATGGAAATCCTGAAATAATCTATACATATATTGTTAGAATAAGTACCCATGATTTCTATATACCAGTCACTGAAAATATAATCAGAGAATATTCCATTTACAATAACCAAAAAAAAAAAAAGTTACCTAGGAATAAATCTCAATCTCACTAATGATACATATGTTCTTTATGGAGAAAATTATATGACTTAAAGAAAAACCCACACAAATGCAACATGTTTATGCAACAGAAATATCCAATATTATAAAGGAGCAAACCTCCTTAAGAGAATTTTAAAGAATATGGAAGTACACAACTTGTCCTATTATGTTTAAGTCTTACTACAAATATATAGTAAATAAAATAGTGAGTTAGAGTAGAGGGCCCAGAAAGAAACATTTATGAAAATTTATGAAAGAAATGTATTTACAGATTAGAGAGAGAGAAAAAAAAAAGGATGGAACAATTGGGGGGAAAAATTCAATCCTACCTCATGTCGTACACAAAAATCCATTCCAGGGAAAGTATAGTCCTAACTGAAAAAGCAAAATTAGAACACAAAAGGAATTTAGAAGAGTATCTAGGAGATTATATTTATGACTACAAGATGGGGGAAGGAATCCACAAGACGTATAAATAAAAGTCACCAACCATAAAAAAAAAACACTGACAAATTTAGCCACATCAAAACTTTAATTCATTCAAAGATACCATTTTTAAAAAGTGAAAAGACAAGACACAGCCTTGGAAAAGACCTGCAATACACATAGGTAACAAAGAATTAATAATCAGAATTCTGAAATAAATAAATAAATCCTAAAAATTGATAAGAAAAATACAGTCATCCAAAATAAAAGCAGGCAAAACATATGGATAGGCAATTCACAGAAGAGGAGCCATAAGTGGCCAGTAAACTTACAAAAGATGTTCAATGTTACTAATAATTGGAGAAATTCAAATTAAATACAAAAGTGAGTTTATATTAACAGCCATTGGATTAACAGTTAAAAAGATTATCAATTCCAATCCCCCAATGCAGGAAAATGGGAATGCTCTTAGATGCTGGTGAAGGCATAGTAGAGTAATTAATGTGGGAATATCTGGTAAAATTAAAAATTTGCATGCCGTAGCATAGCAATTCAACTCCTAGACAAGAATGCTTTTTGTTTTGTTTTAATGTTTTCAGCTGCATCCTTTGTAATAGGATAAAAAAAAAGAAGCAAATTTGGCATGCATCAACAGGGAAGTGGATAAACTATGGTATGGTACTACTGTGGGATATTATGGAACAATGAAAAAATTAAAATGAAAACAACATGATTTACATGGATGAATTCCACACACATAAGATGGAGAACAAAGTTAATCTCTGTATATATACAGTATACCCTGAAGTTTAAAATCATGGTGAACAAAAACATACATTGTTTAGGATAGATACATATACATACAAAAGTCTTTATCAAGTTGAGGAAAGCCTCTCCTGTTCCTAGATTATTATCATGGGAAGGTGTTGGATTTTGTCAAATACCTTTTCGGCATCAATCGATGTGATGATCAAGGTTTCTTGTTTGGCCTGCTGTTGGAGTGGATTACTTTGGCTGCTTTCAACCACTGAACCGAGCTTGAGTTCCTGGGATAAACCCCACTTGGTCAGGTTGTGTAATTCTTTTTATGTATTGCTGAATTTTATTTGTTAATATTTTGTCAAGGATTTTTGCATCTATTCATAAGTGATATTAGTTTGCAGTTTTCTTTCTTTTACTGGCTGTCTGACTTGGTATCAATCAGGGTAATATTAGCTTCATAAAATAAGTTGGAAGCCTTCCTTTTCTTTCTCTTTTCTGGAAGAGACTCTATAGAACTGGTATGAATTCTTCGGTAAAATCCTAGTGGGATTCTTCAGTGAAAGAATCTAGGCCTAGAGATTTCTTTTTCAAACTTCAATTATTATTTTGTTTTTTTTTTTCAATTATTATTTTGATTCAATTTAATTCTTCAATTTCTTTTAGATATTTATGGGGTTATTCAAATAATTTGTCCCATAGTGCATGAGCTGTGTTTTATTTTGAGGAATTGGTCCATTTCCTGTAGGTTGTCAAATTTGTGTCTGTAGAGTTGTTTGTAGTATTCTCTTACTGCCTTTTGAGGTCTGAAAAGTCTGTGGTCTCATCCCATTTCATGCCCAATATTGATAATTTATGTCTTCTCTTTTTTCTTTCTCAGTTTTTCAAGAGAGGGGTTGGCAATTTTACTGATCTTCAAAGAACCAGCTTTTGTGTTTTGTAAATTTTTCTCTATTGTTTTGTTTTCATTTTCAATGATTTCTGCTCTTACCTTCATTATTTCTTCCTGCTTACTTTGGGTTTATTTTGCTCTTTTCCTAGATTCCTGAGGTAGGAGCTTCTTGATTTAAAAATCCTCTGCTTTTCTAATGTATGCATTTAGTGTTATACATTTTCCTTTCAGCACCAGCTTAGCTGCATCACACAAATTTTGATACGGTGTTTTCTCATTTTCATTTAGTTTGATGTATTTTTATATTTCCTTGAGAGTTTCTCATAGACCCATGGGTTATATAGGAGTGTTCCATTTGTTTCCAGATGTTTGGAATTTTTCTCTTATCTTCCTGTTATTCTAGTTTGATTCTGTTGTGGTCAGACACTGCATGATTTCAATTCTTTAAATTTGTTGAGGTTTCTCTCATTGTTATATAATATACCTCTGTCTTTTGTCAAAAATTTTGCACTGAAGTCTACTTTATCTGATACTAATATCATCACTCTTGCTTCCTTTTGATTAATCTTTGCATGATATATACAAAAACGTTTCCATCCTTTTACTTTCAACCGCCCTATCTTGTTAAATTTCAAGTGAGTTTCTTATAGATAGTATCTAATTGGGTCATGTTTTAAAATCTACTCTGCCAACCTCTGCCTTTAATTGGTGTATTTAGACCATTTATTCCAATGTTAATTGATATATAAGGCCTTAAGGCTGCTTTTGGTTTTTTGTTTTGTTCTCTGTTCTCAATTTTCTTTTTCCTGCCTTCTCATGTGCCACTGAAATGTTTTTAAAATTCCATTTTATTTATCTACCTATTTATTCAAGTGCTTCTTGAATGTACCTCACAAAGTAGCTTTGTTAGTGGTGTTCTAGGTATTACATTATTCATGTGACTTATCACAGTCTACCACTGTTAACATTTTAACAATTCAAGAGAAATGTAAGTTTACCTCACTCTAAGTCCCTTTACTCTTGCTTATAATATAATTTCCTTAATTATCCATACCTTCTACACATATTGAGAATATTAGATATTATCATTTTTCCCCAACTGTCAAACCAAGTTTAGAAAACTCAAGATGAGAAGGTGCTTCTAGTGTATTTACCCATGTTTTTACTTTATTGTTCCTTTTTTTCCTTCTTGTTTCCAAATTTTCTTCTTTTATCATTTTGAGTCTGTTTTAAGAATTTTCTCTAGCCATTCCTTTAGGATAATAGATCTCCTGGCAACATGGTCTCTTCGTTTTCCTTTCACTTGAGAATGTCTTGATTTCCCCTTCATTCCTGAAGGGTATTTTCATTGAATACAGAATTCTAGAATAACAGGCTTTTTTTCTTTTAGCACTAGAAAATGTTGATCTACTTCCATGGTTTCTGGTGGTACCATGATTTCTGATGAGAAATCCACTCTCATAATTATTTCCCTATAATTAAGATATATTCTCTCTCATTGCTTTAAGATATTTTTCTTTGTTTTTAGTTTTCAAAAGTTTGATTATGAAGTGTCTTGTTGCAAATTTATCTGTGTTCATCCTGTCTGGGTTTCATCATCTTCTTGAATTTGTAGATTTTTGGCTTTTGCTGAATTTTTGGCCATTATTTGTTTGAATACTTTTTCAGCCCCATACTCTTTTTTGCTCTCCTGGATTGCTAATGACATAAGCATTAGATCTTTTCATATAGTCCCACATGTTCCTGAAGCTCATTTTATCTTTCAGTCTATTTTCTTTCTCTTGTTCAGACTGGGTAATTTTAATTACTCTATCTTCAAGTTCACCGACTTTCCCCTCCTCTGTCCTATTTTACTGCTGAGTCCATCCAATGAGCTACTGTCTTGTTCAGATATAAAATTTTCATTTTTTTCTTCTTTATGTCTTCTATTTACTTGTTAAGATTTTCTTTCTTTCTTTCTTTTTTTTTTTGGCTGAGATTGTCTGCCTTTTTCATTTTTTTTCCAGTCATGTTTATAATTGCTTCTTGAAGCAGTTACATGATAGCTATTTCAAAATCTGTCCAATCACTCCAATATCTGTTTCACCTTGGCATTGGCATATGTTGTCTTTCTCATTAAATTTGAAGTTTTTCTGATTCTTGATGAGTTTTGTTTTTCTTGTATTTTAACTATATCTTGGACATTTTGGATATTATGTTACGAGAATCTGGATCTTATTTAAATTTTCTGTTCCCCACATGACCTCCACTGACACTGCAAGAAGATAGGTTAGTGGTGAAAGTCCTGGATCTCCACAAGACCTTCTCCAACACTACCCTGATGGGAAGGGAAAGGAGTGCCTCAGTACTATCGAGTAGGGAATGGAAGTCCAGGTCCCTACAAGCTTTCAATGATACTGTGTATGTAGGGGGCGGTTTCACTGATATTGGGTAGCGTTGCAGCTCCTGGCTCTCCACAAGAACTTCTCTGACACTATCCCAGCAGGGAGAACAACAGGAACCTCCTTATAGCCAGAAAAGCCTCTGTTGACAGGGTAGGGCCACAGTTTTATCCATAGTGTTTGACTAAAGTAGGCTGTTATTGTCTAAAAGTTTTCTGTCTTACAAAGCTATCCCTTTTCGAGTCCTTTAGCCAAAGAGAGCAGCTTTTTGCTGTAGCTTTTGTGGTCTCTACCATTAATGTTTTGGGGTTGTAGTTTCTCTGGCCCCCAGTTCGGGATATTTGAGCCAAAAAAGATACCCAGGGAACTCATTGCTCTGTTGTTGCTTGGGTCCCGAGGTCCCCAGCTAGCCTGCCTTCTTCCTTCCACCTCTCAATCTTCTTATGTTTGTTTTAGATACAATTTCTAGGATTTGACTGTACTTAGTGGAAGAAATAGGGAAAAGTGCATCTCCTCCATGTTGTCTGAAGTTGGAACTATTACTTGTATATCTTCTAGTGTTTCTGAAATGTTTCATAATAACTTCTTAAAAGATTAGATGATGCTAGTGAGTGTTAAAGTATTTCACTCTCTGCCTCCTCACTGCTTTAGAGAGGACTAACTCCCTTTTCTCGCTCAGCTTTGTCCTTTCCTTCAAGTGCCCCCTTCCATCCCTCCCACCAACCCCAAGAAAAGAACTTTAAGTAGCTTCTGTTGATAATAGGGCTGGGTGGCAGACAGAAGCCAACAGCAAATCATGTTACATTCAAATTTAAGCATGGGAAAAAGGGTTATTAAAGGGGGTTTTAATATTTTTAAAAGGGAAGTCATTAGAGGGTTTTGATATTTTAAATATTTAACAATTAGTACAGTTCTATGTGAAGGCTCCTGTTCCCATGAATCATCATGCCCAGAAGATTCAGAGATGAGACCATCTACCAATCCAAAGAAATGTGTTGTTTCAATGTTTTTTTAAGAACCAGGATAGTCTTACTGGCCCATATCAGCCAAATACCAGCCTTATCTATAACTACCCAATGTTTTCTTCTGCCAGCAATAGGTAGTGAAGCTATTAAGATGAAGAAAGTTGTTTAGAAATATTTCTAATGACAAGCAGTACATAATCAGAGTCAGGAAATGGTGAACTAAAAGAAATAGCTGATAATTCTTATTCCTTCATATCGCTCAACAAGTCAAGAACAATGAAAAAATACATTAATTCCCTTTGAGAGATGCAGTCAATATTCTGTTGGTCACGAGTTAAATGGAACTCTACAATCCTTTCATTATCAGAAGACCAAATATTTCAATCCCCTAGAGTACACACTAATGTTATAAATGGACACACTGGAATTTCCAAAGCAGAATCCCAGTTGGATATATCCAAAAATCACTATGCACACAGCAATGCAGAGATCTTGGGAGAGTTTGCCATCTGATATTTCAAGAGCAGGAAGCAGCTGGAAAAATCATTAAGAACTACAAAAAAAATTACATTTCTAAAAGCTAAGAGTAATTTACATTTTAAAAGGACACTTCGAGAATCACAAAAGAAATTGAGAGAATTAAGGCATAGAGAATGTTCTTTTGTAGGTAGTTGATTGAGTGGAAAACAAGACCTAGGGCCAGATAAGACAAAGGGATTCACATGGTCAGGACAAGTTTTGTGTGTTAAGACCAAATGTAAACTACTGGTTTACTTGTAGCCCTGAGGGATCGGAGGGAGGGTGAGTTTGGTGTTGAAACCTGGGTGGCTGATGACCGAGATGGTGTGTCTTCTGTGTTGGACAGTCCCTTTGTCACATGGATGTGACAGTTTACATAGCTCTGTAAAACATTAAGAAGAAAAAGACAGTACATAGAGTTAAAATCTTGGTACACAAGAGATTTGTTTACAAAGAAAATAATTGCAATGTTGTAAGCCAGAATATTGTTTAGAATTAATTTATAACAAACTAAAGGAAACAAAAGACAACCAAACAAGAAAAATAGGGGAAGAGTTTCAGAATACATCAAGTGCAGGGTTGGATGAGCCTTAGGTTGTATAGACTTGCCCAATGATCAGAAGATTGCAAACCCAAGTAATTCCCATGCTACTTTTCTATTCTGTTTATATCTTCTGTACAATGCCTGGCACCATATTCCTTTACAACCATCCCTAACCACTAGATTTAGCACACACACACACACACACACACACACACATATATCCTAAAGTACTTCCTAGAAAAGCCTCATCCACTGTGTTCTAAGGTTGCTCTGTTTGCCAAGGATGAAGATACCAAGAATGGACCGTGGAGCTAGGCTCCATTGGGGACTGTGGGAAGCGTAATAAACTTGAAAGATAGAGACTAAAGATAAAGCACAGTGGCCACAGAGGGAGAAGAATTCTCCCTGGAGAGAAGCAGTGTAGTAGGGATTGAGAAAGTGAGGCAGAGGATTCTATAGAGAGTGAGAAAAATGGAGTGACCTATACCAAAGATTAAGCAGATTCCACCCATTGGGAACACAAAAGCCATCCAAATCACTGAAGGGAAGATGGACCTTTCTAAGGTATATTCAGAACAAGAAAGGCACACTCCCTGAAATGATATGTTAACAAAAGGAGGGAGAGAGAGGGAGGGAGGGATGGAGGAATGGAGAGAGAGAGAGAAAGAGAGAGAGAGAGAGAGAGAGAGAGAGAGAAGAAAAGGAAAAGTTTCTTCTTGTTTGCTGCTGCAGTTTCTTTTTTCTTCCCCTGACCATGGAGATGTTTTTTAAATTGGAAAGGGTAACAAAAACATTTTAAGACAAGTAAAGTCCTGAAGAAGAGAGAATATAGTAGAAGTAGGCTCCCCTAAATCAGTGTAAGTTTCCATGCCCAGGTTAAGTTGTATCCCAGGGTGCTGGAATCACTATAGCAGTGCTTTCACAGTTTGGTCTTGGAGAATTCATTGACAATAAGAGAAGTACTGGAGACAAATAATATTGCTATTTTTAACATGGGAACAAGGATTTACAAACCAGTACACTTGACTTAAACCTTAGCAAATTCAAGTTTGTGAAAGAAATATTTATAAAGCACCATACTGAATGATAAGTGTTAGAAGGTGTTTACAAAGAAAAAATCATCGCAAATTAACTTAATTTCCTTTTACTTGGGCAGAGGTCAACGAATTTATAGCCCATAGGCCAAATCTGGTCTGCAATATGTTTCAGTAAATAAAATGATTGGAACCCAGGCTATGAACATTAATTTACATATTGCCTATTGTTGCTGTCATACCACAATAGGAGAGTTGGATCATTGCAAAAGGATCTGGCCCTTTACAGAAAACTTTCTGACCTGTGAGTTAGAAAACACCACTGATGTAGTTTTGTCTTGATTTCTGCAAAGCACGTATAAAGGTTTCTTACATGAAGACATTAGAGAGATGTGAGTAGGAATCACATGGGAAGTAGACTGTCCCTGGAAGTGAGTCTCCAAAGACTTGTCACAGGACATTACTCCTGGCCAAGTCCTGGATCCTATTGTTGACAGTGACTATGACAAAGGCAAAGCTAGCAGGCTTGCTGGTTTTATAGAAACTTATAAAATTGTCAATCTGGAAGACAGATCAACACCCAAAATGATCTCATTGAACTAGAAAGTGGGGCTGAAACCAAAATAATAAAAAGACAAAAATAAAGGTTGCAAGAATGAAAAAGTCAAGTGCATATATGTTAGATGACAGAAACCTGGTTTAGCTGTTCATGTGAAAAAGACAGGAGTGCTAGCCTGACCCAGAGCCAGTTGTGTGATGAATTGCTAAGAAAACCACCCCTGAGAGACACAGGTAAGATGGTGGACTAGGGAGCTCCAGGCCCATGTTCCCCTAGGAAACACTGAACAGGGAGTCCAACTGGAACAACTTCGTAGGAGTGCTGCAAGTCAGTGAAAGAGCTGTAGCAACCAAGCGAATGCCCAATCGAGAAAAAGCCCCATTAGGGATGCCTGGATGGCTCAGTTGGTTAGGTGTCTGCCTTGGACTCAGGTCATGATCCCAGGGTCCTGGGATTGAGCCCCACTTTGGGCTCCCTGCTCCAGGGGGAGCCTGCTTCTCCCTCTCCCTTGGCCTACTGCTCCTCCTGCTTGTGTTCTCTCTGTCAAATAAATAATATTAAAAAAATAAAAATAAAAACAGTAGGAAATTTCAAGTTTTTCCCCCCCACTCACCTTTGCCAACCAGAGACAGTCGAACAATGTTCTAACCTGCCTGGGGGCTGCCTGATTGGTCTCTGTGTCACCAAACTCAGATGGCCAGAGGTGGCACAGCTGGGATCCCACACAGGTGACACTGCAGGAAGCAGGGGGCAGGGAAAATCCAGATCCACGCTCACCCAAGGCAAGAAATTACTGACTGAAGAGTACAAAAGAATGTCTTCAAAAGACCCCAAGAGACAGGTAGCTGGGGTAAGACTATTAGGGAAATGAAGATTTTATTATATTTTTTATAAATTTTATTTATTTATTCATGAGAGACACAGAGAGAAGGCAGAGACACAGGCAGAGGGAGAAGCAAGCTCCATGCAAGGAGCCAGATGTGGGACTTGATCCGGGGACTCCAGGATGATGCCCCGGCCAAAGGCAGATGCCCAACCCCTGAGCCACCCAGGCAACCTGGAAATGAAGATTTTAAAAAGCAGCTGTGTATTCTGGGGAACTGGAAAAAAGCAGACACACAGGTCCAGGAAAAGAATCTGCCCAGAAAAGGACCAGAAAGACCTTAGGCCTTCACACAGGACTGATCCTGGGCTCAGGACAAGCCCTGCATCCAGTACAGTGTGCACACTTGGAGAGAGGGCTGCTTTTTCAAATGCACTATTTTCAACAAAACATCACGTGACACATAAAGAAACAGGAAAACATGGCCCATTCAAAGGAACAAAATAAATCTTCAGAAACCACCCCTGCAGAAAACTACTGTCATCTTCTGCTTATGTGGGTACAAATGTGTAGCCATAATATCCAGTAGGTATCTAGCGCTTGACTTCTTTCTTATACCATAGCCCATCCTGTTGGCTCTGTATTATTATACCATATTTTATGTTACAATATAAATATATATTACATATATTATACAGATATTATGTTATAATATACATATATGTTTTAGTAATATATGGTGATATTGCTGTATTATGATAGGACAGATATTATTCTCAAGGCTCAGACAGTATCTGATTTGCCCAACACTATGTAGCCAGACACAGTAGAAATGGAGGTAGAACCAGGCCTTCTGATTTTTTTTTAAGATCTTATTTATTAAAAAAAAAAAAAAAAGATCTTATTTATTTATTTGACACAGAGAGAGAAAGAGAGAGAGAGCACAAGCAGTGGGAGCAGCAGGCAGAAGGAGAGGGAGAAGCAGACTCCCTACTGAGCAGGGAGCCTGATGTAGGGCTTGATCCCAGGACCCTGGGATCATGACTTGAGCCGAAGGCATACACTTAACCAACTGAGCCACCCAGGGGCCCCCAGGTCTTCTGATTTCTAATCCAGTGTTGTCTTCATGGGTAACAGACCCACTTCCCCTCTGGTCAGATTGTTTGGAACATAGTTTTTGCATGGATCTGGATTTTCACTAGCCCTGCCCCCTGCTTCCTGCAATGTCACCTGTGTGGGATCCCAGCTGTGCCACCTCTGGCCATCTGAGTTTGGTGACACAGAGACCAATCAGGCAGCCCCTAAGTATCTCATTTAAGGGCAGGGACAAGAGGCTAGAAAATAAGATGGGAAAGGTCTGGGAACACTGTCCTATGGGTCAGCAGAACCACGATGGGCCTTGGTGACATATTTGGTCCAGGGCTCCTGGAGTTTTGCCCTCAGGCCCCAGAGTGGCAGGTCACAGTCTTTAAGGGGTTCCTAGAACACTTCCCACAACCTGTGAGATGACAATAAAGTGTCTCCTTCAGAATCGGGGATGACTTCCTGGGGCTATGGTCTTAGGGCTCTCATCCTTATGGTTTGTGTCTACCGTCACAAGTAAAATGCTTGAGAAGACCTTATCTCAGCCAGCTGTCCTAACCAAAGTGCAGCTGCACAGAGGGTCCTCCACCCTTGAGTTGGTTAGAAGCTGCCTGCTGTAGGAACCCTGCCTCTGGACATCCTTTTGTCCCAGAAAAACTAACAAGTCTTTATTCTCTTTCTGGCTCCTCTGGTCGCCTGAGCAAGCAGGAGCTCCTCACGTCTCTTCGGGACCCAGGCAGACCTTTACCACCTCTCCAGGCTACAAATGGCGGCCCCCTACCAGCCTGCAGGTCCTACAGAATCCGCTAATTTACTCATTGCTCTCTCTGTTGCTCACAGAGCCCCACCTTCTATCCCAACACTGGTTACTTTCTCTCTCTCTCACTTCACCTCTACCCCTTCGGTCTCTTCAGCATTGGTCAAGGTCTTTACTCGCTGTCATTTGTGAACACCAAATGCCCATCTTGTTGGTACTGGACACATGCATTCATTCACATGTGTGTTGAGGACCAAGAGGCGTGAAGGGGGTGACGTGGGTAGGCTAGGCCAGATCCTTTAAATATAAATCCAACGGGATTCTGACAGAATCCAAGAGCAGAGTCCCAGAGCAGGAGACAGGCCAGCAATCTGAAACCTTCCAGCTTCTCTTCACCGTCACTGAATGGAGCCTGTCATCAAAGACCTCCTGCAGCAAGCACAGGCCCGTGATCCCAGAAGACCCCTGCGGGCCGACCGGCTGGGTGGGCCGAACAGTGGCCCATTCTAAGTGGCCTAAGTAAGTGGCCCTACACACATTCCCGACCTTTCTGAACCTTGTTTCTCATCTCTAAACACTTTGGGAGACCAAAAAAGAACCCCACCTTACCTCAGAGGAGAGATTCTGACTGAAAGCGCTCATTTAATTCAAACAATCAGTGGGAGATAGAATTATAATATTAATACTTTTATATGAGAACCGTATGTAAAATGATTCATACCTGTTAGGGTCTGCTCAGCCTCACTCTCACTCACTCCTGAGCCTGGGTGGGAATAAATACTGCCCTCCGGAGGCTGAAAAGACATTTCTTTTGACCATGGATAAGAATGAAATATTGTAGAAAAGCTCTTGACGATGCAGGAATCCTTGCCACTGAAAAATGAAAAGAGATGAAAAGCTACCAGGGGGCATCCAATCTACGCCTCGGACTTCTTCGGGTCACCTTTACGGAGCCATGTTAGTGTCTGTGTACGTCTCTGTTGAGCCAGGGTGTCCAGTGGTATCTGCACCGGGCTTATTAAAAGCCGTACATATTAGCATCAAGCTCTCCTCTAATCGACAAATCCTAACTGAACACCTCCTAAGAGCAAAGCGTCGTGATGGATGCCGGAGTGTCTACCAAGGGGGCAAGGCGCAGATACTAATTCCTGGGACTTTAGAATCAAGTGCAGTTTACATATTGCAGCTCCTGCTATTTCAAAGACGGAGGTAATAAGAGTGAATTAAGGGGCCTGATCTGGGAATACCTAATGCTAGCTATGCAGACTAGTGATCTTGATCCGCTTTTTAGGGTAAGGTTGGGGTGCGGTTAGGGTGCCTGACATCCCTGTGTTTGGGCCAGTCCACTTCTGGCCACAGGTGACTCTGCTCTGGGGTTCACCTGCTCCTAGGCTTCCTCCCAGGAAGGCAGCTCCACAGATGGGAGAAGAGAGGCGCATCCTGCAGAGCACTGTGAAGTAATGGAGCTTTGTGGCTTTAGTTCACAGTGAGATTAAACATTATTTCTTAATTTTTAAGTTTATCCATGTGTTAATTGGCTTTTTTCCTGTTGTTTGTAAACTGCCTTTCCTCACTTATCTTTGGAGGATGTGTCTTTCTGTTTGCCGTATCAATTTGTGTGAATTCTTTATATATTGAATGTTAACTCTTCCGTTATTTTTTAAATCACTTGCTGTTTTTCCTTTTACATTTGTTTTGGACCTAGAGAAACTTAAAATGTTTATATATGTAGTCAAAATGTACTCACCTTCCCCTTTATGATTCTTATTTCTCCGAAAACATGTTGTTAACATTTCAAGCAACTTACTACAGCTGACCCTTGCATAATGTGAGGGTTGGGGGTGCTGACCCTCCCTGCAGTCCAAAATCCACATGTGACCTTTGACTTCACAAAAACTTAACTACTCACAGCTTATTGGTGACGGGAAACCTTACCGATACCATCAACAGTTGATTAATACATATCTTGTATGTTATATGTATTACCTACCGTATTCTTGCTCTTACAATAAAGGAACATAGGGTAAAGGTTATTAACAAAATCATAAGGAAGAGAAAATATATTTATAGTACAGTAGTACACTGTACTGCAAATAATCCATATATACATGAACCCGTGCAGTTCCAACCTGTGTCGTTCAAGGGACAACTGTATATATGTACAATTAAAACTAAGTTATATTATATATAAGGGCTTAAAATAAAAAGCAGAAGTCCAAGCGCTACCTTGCCCAACACCACTTTTACTCTCCTGAGAGCCAATCATTTTTAACCATGTCTGTTTTCAGATATTCTGACAATAATCTTATTTTGTAAATAATACGTGACTGATTTGTATTGATTTATCAATTGTAAATTTATCTTCAGTAGATGTAGGTTTCTGCTATAATCAGAAAGGATTCAGCTCACTTAGTAACACACCCCCTGATTTCCTTCTCCTCCAAGAGCTCTTTTGCTATTTTCCATTCTTCCATCTGCTAGATCTACATTTTCATGGATCGTATTTCCAACCTCCATTTCTTGATTCATCAACAACAGATGATTATATTGACCTTCTATCTCTACCTCCTCAGCTTTGTCATTTGAGCTCTACTTTTCCCTGCCAATGTTGATTATAGTACGTTTTGTCATCATAGTTTTGTCTTTTCATGATTTAGCCACAGATTAATTTTAAGTGTTGAAAATTAAGAGGTGATTATTTACTGCAGAGCCTGTACTTGGCCGCAACTATGCTTTCTTCTCTATAGTTCCAATGTGATGACTACTATCTCAGCAAAGAAGGACATTCTAGGATCAAATGCCAAATTCAGGTTGACCTCCACTTGTTCACACTCCACATCTAACTTAAGTTCATATCTGACAGTAGCAAAGGCTGATGCAAATTGTGTCTATTCAGGATAAGGCTTGTCATTTAATGAGAGTGTCTCTGTCTACCAGGATGATATTATGACTGTAGCAGAGATGAAAAGGGTAGAAGTAAGTTTTAATGAGGTGTCCCCAGGAGTTCAAGACCCTATTACCAGGAAACACAGTCCCATTAGCTATCTGGGCTTGTCCTTGACCCAGAAGGAAATGTAGTGGGTGATGTAGGCATACTGAGGGGACATGTCCAGTGTGAGGACACTCCTGCGGTCTGTATTATGTTTGATTAGCAAGCAGGGGCTGCAGTGCTTGGGTAGTAGTCCATGACTGGAATCCAAAATCAGCTCTCCTGGAAAGCTCCCACACTGGGCATGGACACCTGCCTTCTGCTAAACCTATCAACTATAGCTAGGGCTAGATGGCGCCAACATTCCCAGGCAGAAATGGTCCAGGATGGAGCAATCTCTCTGCAGCTAGGGTTCTGCTCAGAAGTTTTGAGTACTTATAGGGGAGCCTGGGTGGCTCCACGGACTAAGCATCTGCCTTTGGTTCAGGTAGTGATCCTGGGGTCCAGGGAGCCCCGTGTCAGGATCCCTGCTCAGTGAGGCATCTGCTTGTCCCTCTCCCTCTCCCTCTGCTCCTCTTGCTTGTGCTCTCTCTCTCTCTAAATGAATAAATAAAATCTTTGAAGAAAGGAAAAGAAAGAAAAATGTCACTGAATTTTTAATACATATGATATTAGTTTATTAGGGCTGGTGTAACAAAGTACTGTGAACTCAGTGACTGAAATTTAATGTCTCACCGTCCTAGAATCTAAAAGTCTGATATCAAGGTGTCGGTAGGGTGGGTTCCTTCTGAGACTGTGATGGAGAATCTATTCTAAGCCTCTCCTCTACCTTCTGCTGGTTAGCTGACAGTTTGGTATTCCTTGGCTTCTACATCACTCCAAGCCCTCTTCTGGTGTGTGTGTGTGTCTGTGTTTAAATTTCCCCTTTTTAGCGTACACCAATCATATTGGCTTAGAGGTCTACCCTACTACCTTACTCCAATATGATCTTATATTAACTAATTACATCTGCAACAACCTTATTTCCAAATAAGGTCACACTCTGAGGGGATAGGACTCCAGCATGTGAATTTGGTGGGGCTAGGATGGGGGACACAACTCAACCCATAACACATGTTTTGGTCTCTTATTTTGGGAAAGAGTAGGTCTTCATTTAAAACGCACACCAAAAAAAAGGGAGGGGGGGATCACAAAGCAAAGTCTGTCTTTCAACAACTTCTTTTCCTATCAAAGAAAGTATTAAATGAAAATGCTTTGAAAGACAGATGTAAAGAAGTAGTGGGGTTGAAAGGCATATGTATATTACACCAGTGAATGGTCAGACTTGACCGTAGGTCTGACCCACCCTTTTCACCATAAGAAGAGATGATCTATAAGCCCAGTGCAGCGTGTTAAGCATTCCTTTTCTCTCTCTGTTATAGTCTGAATGTGTCCATCCCTCTTCCTTCAATTGATATTGAAGACTGCCAAACCCACACAACGCTTTCTATTTTTTTAAAGAAAGTGTTTTTTTAAATTTTTGAAATTTTTTTTTTTAAATTTTTATTTATTTATGATAGTCACAGAGAGAGAGAGAGAGAGAGAGAGAGGCAGAGACACAGGCAGAGGGAGAAGCAGGCTCCATGCCGGGAGCCTGACGTGGGATTCGATCCCGGGTCTCCAGGATCGTGCCCTGGGCCAAAGGCAGGCGCTAAACCACTGCACCACCCAGGGATCCCTACACAACCCTTTCTAAAGAATTCTCTACTTGGTTCTCTGTCACTGGTCAGGCCACAGATAATCAGATAAATAATGGGTGCTTGATATAGGTGCAACCAATCCATAGACCAGCCTATTTCCTTATGAGTATTCTGGCCACAAATCTCTATTCAAGAGTGCCGCCCCTACTGGATGGTGATTGACCCAACTATCCAGAGGTTTCCTTGGGAAGTTTGGATTTAAGACCTATGAAAAGATGGTCAATTGCAGAAGTAGATACAGCTAAAGCAGAAACAGAATGTAGTAGAATGCTGCAAAGGCCAAGCACTAAAATCAGTGGTGGAGTGTCATTTGTGGTCTATATGAGGTCTTCAACTCAACACATACTCAGCTTTTGTTTTTGTTTTGTTTTGTTTCTTTCATACTCAGCTTTTGAAACACATGTTGAAATATTAAGCACAGGAAACCTGAAATGCCTTTTTTATATATTAAACAATGGCTAGTAAACATTTAAAAACACAGCACTATACTAATCAGAGATGTTGACTGCAAATTACAAATACCAACTCTGGCTAATTTTAATATTTAAAAGCAAATTATTGAAAAGCTATTGATAGACTAATGGAAAACTGAAGAATCAGACCTAAAAACTGGTCAGGAATCAAGGTAAGCTAGGTGACAAGAACACAGCCAAGTCTCAATGAGGGAAGGGATTGGTAGATCATCGCTGCTTGTATTCCACAATGGATTCTCGACCTTCCACTACCACTGTCTTAAAAGACCTCTAACTGCCCTTGTATCTTTGTGTCACTCCCTCAAGATTCAAAAATCCCAGAGAGAAGCTTTTAATTGTATGAATTCAAGACTTGTGCCCATGTCCTCCCTACAGGGCCAGGATGTACTCTCCCTTCAAATTCCATGGTGGAAGGTGGGGCCCTGCTTCCCAGTTTTAGGATTTTTCTGAAGCTTAGGGAGAAGTGTTATAACCTTAACTAATTAACAGAAAATAACTGATTTTATCCAACAAAACTCAACTCACCTCTTCTCAGAATATGGTCCAATGGGAGTTTTAAAATAATCTTCACTAAGCTCAAAACTTTTCTGTAGTTCTAAAGATGTAAAATAATGTAGACCATTGATAATAGGTGCTGGCACTGGACCCCTGAAATCAGAAAAAATCCGAGGAATGTTGTAAAGATACCAAGCATACACACATGTAATACCTGACCGATAAATCACATAAATGCAAAAGCTAATAAAATCTATTTGGAATAATGTAATATATCCACTCAAACATTTGCTCCAGAACTTGTCTTAAAATACTAGCATTATTACATTCTAATTTGTAGATTAAGTGAATTTGTATTGTTTCGAATCTTCCTTTTTTTTTAATTTTTTTTTAATTGGAGTTCAATTTGCCAACGTATGGCATAACACCCAGTGCTCATCCCACCAAGTGCCCCCCTCAGTGCCCGTCACCCAGTTGAATCTTCCTTATCCATTAAGTCACTAATAGAGGCAAATTATCTTCTTAGCAATTGGTATGTATTCTATTATAAACCCTAGTCCATTTGTTATGTGAGGTCCAGCAATGTATCAATGGCTATAAAAACTGAAATAGATATTTTCGAAGTTTGTATCTAATCCAGTGCTTTGAAATGATACCAGAATAAAATATTTCTAAAAATTCTAGTATTATACTCTCAACTGAATTCTAGTGTAAAATATTCTTTTTTCATCTCTACTAGCCTGTTTCCCCAGAGTGGTTTGGAAGAATCATTAACTGTTTTTAGAGAAAAAATCCTGTTGCTATTCACCTCAGACTTGCTAAATAGAGTTGCTGTGTGCAAAGTAGCCCAATTGCATATAAATGTATGCAAATTCCAAGCATCTATGTGTCCTAGTATGACCCATTTGGAGCTTATATTTAAAACTGCTTCGTTTCTCTGTCCCCAGTGTTTTAATAAGCATGGCCCTGCTGCTGGTTGGAGGTCACACAGACCCCAGCTCTGCTGCTCTGGAAAACACTGCCTATCTCCTGGTCATTACCCTCCTGGTCCTTCAAAACTCCATGTATACCACACAACCTATCTTTTGAATCAGACTATCCAAAGATAGCCTATCAACATGGAGAGAATTCATCACACTTTTTGGATGTGTAACAAATAGACAAAACTTGGTTTCATTTATATTGGTTGAAGATTTTCAACAGACAGCTTAAAATTATAGACAATACAGAGAACTGAAATTGAAAAAAAATTTAAATGGCTTCTTTATTTTGTTCCTTGAATCACTGCATTCTAAAAAGCTTTTTTAAAATGCTATAATTAAGGTCTTGTCATGTTCTTACTAACTTTCTGAAAACAAGGCCTTCATGTTATTCTCAAATTTTCTAAAATGGGACAGAGGAAAGAGAATTCATAGTATCAAAGCCTGTAACATGAATGAGAAAATGCAAACATTCTATAGCCATCCTGTGACCTAGTTATTTATTTTGAGTAAATATTAAGGCCTAAATGTACCTCTTGATATGTAATAATTAACAGTACAGTAATTATTGTAGCCACTAACATCATGAAACCTTTGCTATCTAGAAGGGACTAAGTAGAACTTTTCATATTAAGAACTGAGAATTCATAGATTAATAAAGATACAAGCATTCTCACCCTCATAGAATTTACAGTTTAATATGGAAAGGAGGTGTTAAACAAATGACTTCACAAATAATTAATTACTATTGTTTTTAGAGTCATGACAGCCAAGAGCAAGATATTCAACAGGATATAATTAACCTTCAGTCATGAACAGCCTTGGTGAAGGCTGATTTTTATATATATAAAGTGTATATTCAAATTCCGCCAGAAATACTATTCTTTATAGTCTTCAAAGAATGCCAAAAAAGCCATCAGTTTCTAATAGCTATGAACATATTACGTCTTTTTAAAATATATATAAATGAAAGGAAAATACAACTTCTAGAACTGGGTTTACTACTGAATCACTGGATCTACTTTAGTACAAAGGCCTGTTTACCTTGATGATTTAGGAATCATCTGGTATCTTTGGATACTAGAGAATCGATCTAAAAATGCCTAGATCTAGGGATCCCTGGGTGGCGCAGGGGTTTAGCGCCTGCCTTTGGCCCCGGGCGCGATCCTGGAGACCCAGAATCGAGTCCCACGTCGGCCTCCCGGTGCATGGAGCCTGCTTCTCCCTCTGCCTGTGTCTCTGCCTCTCTCTCTCTGTGACTATCATAAATAAATAAAAATTTTAAAATAATAATAATAAAAATAAAAATGCCCAGATCTAAATAAATGTGATAAATTGCTACCTTTGAAATAGGAGGGTATGGTGAGGAGGTATCTTTCCCATCAGGGCCTGCCGGGCTGTCTCATATTGTCTCTCCAGAGAATCTCTTTCCTAGGCAAGAAATATGATCAGAAAATTATATTGATATCAAAAATATGTCATGCGGTGAAAGTAGCTATAATCATTAACTTCTTACTAGAGATTGCCAAATATGTGGAAAGAAAAAGGGTCTAAAAAACCACTGGTATTGGTTTAGTGGAAAGAAAAAAAACTTGATAAATGAAATATTTTTATGAATATATCAACTTTTTTAATTTAATATATCAATTTAATATATCAACTTTATTTGACATCTAAATAATAATGTGGTGATTCCTTTTTTTTTTTTTTTTGGTGATTCCTTATTAATGTTTAT
Source organism: Vulpes lagopus (assembly GCF_018345385.1). NCBI lineage: Eukaryota > Metazoa > Chordata > Mammalia > Carnivora > Canidae > Vulpes > Vulpes lagopus. The sequence continues at coordinate 8,484,562 of NC_054836.1, read as the reverse complement.
ATATTTTTTCTTTCCAATGGGATTATCTCTCAAGGATATATATTACTATCTCTTTAGTCTTCCCAGATCTTCGCTCGCAGACTACTTCGACTTCGCACGCAGTAGTCAACTGATTGACGATATCCAACAATGTTTCAGTATGACCCTGAAATATCTCCTACATTTCACCAGCACATCACCATCACTATATACTTAGTAAACATTTGATGGGGATACAAAGACATAAAAGACACAATTGCTGTCTTCAAAAGGTTTATAATCTGGTGGCAAAGGGGACTTTAAAAAGATGGAGGGAAAAAACGAGATAGCACATGCTGTTTTATAAACAGTACAATGTGTGTCTATACACAGATTATATAATGGAGTGTGATCTGTTCAGTAACTATCCAAGTGCCGGATTTCCTCATTTTAAGCAAAGCTGACATATAAAATTCTTAATTTACAGAAAAGATAAATCAGCAAGTGCTTATATGTCCTACATAATAGACTCATTTAAAACGGGATTTATAATAACAGTTATTTAAACAGCAATATTTGCTTACGGTAACTGAATCTGAACTAAACTTGCTCTGACTTTAATGTCACCACCAGGCTCCTCTATAAGTTGATATTTGTTTAAATCACATAAGAGATGACAACAAATAGGTATGCCAGTGAAAGAATCCACGCCAAAGCTATGGTTGCAAGCCCACAACTTACAGCTAACCACTTGTTTTAGCCTTGGGGCTAGCATAGTTACAAGTGGTTCCATGTTTTGGGGGAGGTTTTCAAGAATCATTTTTTAAGGGTTAAGTTAATGTGCTTCTAAAAACATTTTTGTGTTACAGAAACTAATCTGCAGGAGTGGCTCTGCTCTGTGGTGATGCCAAGGTTGATGCAGTGAGCTCCTCTGGGAAACAAGTTGCATCCCCAAGACCAGAAGTCCCTTTGGTCACTCCTATGTTCCCCTGCACACAGCACAACACACTTGAGCACACAGTGGGAGTTCAATATATATCTTTAATGTACAACAGTATAAATCTGGGGAAGTAGTATAAAGTGTGAATAATGTCTACCATTCTTTATGATCTGGAATAGAATTTGCTGCACACAGTTGCTAGCTTGAGAAATTCAGGGTCAAGCTTTTGAAATTTTTAGACACCATGACACATGAGAGCTAACATGTAAACTCACCGAACACAGGCTCTCAGTTGTCTATTTGGCCACCAAGACCATTTAATTGTTTCCCTGACCATTAGCTCTGTGATTCTGTCTAAGCAGGATAAGGAGAATATATCTGTCAGGCTGGAGGGATGGGGTCTGTCATGGGACAAGAAAGGAAGAAAGAAATTCTACTTAAATTTCACCATTTTAAACTATCTGTTTACATAACTCCATAAATACACCTAAATTTGTTCATATTACTACAAAATTACTATATATTGACAAATTCTGCTGTCCTATCCACTCTCAGGTTAATTTGTCATTATTCTTCCTCAAATACCCTATCATAGTACATATATTTTCTATTGTGATTTTACTTTACACCATCTTAATTTTTTTTTTCCATACTGATCTTTCAATTATATCATGGCTGGGTAGATGAAAATAATAGTGGAATCATAGTCTGGATCTTTCAGAATTCCCACACAAAAATAATTAGAACAAGCAAAGAGCAAAATAAAAAAACATATCAAAACACTTACAAGAAGACTAGGTGAAGAAATATCCCCTCAAACTCCAAAATACAGGTGATAACAGTGACACCACCACATGGCACCAGTGTCTATTCAAGAGAAAGCCAAAGGAAGCAACAGAGGGCTAAAACACCTGTGAACAGGAGTACCTCAAAATGGTTAAAAAGTATTCACTGGTAAGAAAAGCAGCACAATTGGGCACCACAGCTGAAATACAGGGGGGGTTGTTTCCACCCTGACAGTGGCTTAGCATAAGGGGTCCCCGGTAAGTTCTAGAGGAACTGGGTCAACCATGACTTCTTGAAACTGACACACTGTGGCTTTCTCCTGACATGGCCTCACTCTAAAGAAAAGTTGATGGGAGTGAAATAAAAATCAACTACGACAGAGGTCAATAGAGAGGAAGAGAGAGTCTAGACCAAAGTGGTGGAGGGGAATCAGAGCCACGAAACCCCTAAGAGAAAATTGCTGCATGTTTTTACACAATTTGAAAGAATGATGCTTCCTTATAGAAGTTTGATAAAACCAATTTCACATAAAAATGAGAAATTTCCTAGTAAAATCCCAGAGCTAATATTTTTAAAAAGAGAAAAAGGAGATTAACACCTCTACATACAATGAAAGTATGCTCATAAAACAGATACAATTTGTAATCTACAATTTCATAATTAACTAAAAGACATTAAGGAAATTGAATAAAACATTAAGGAACAAATAAATTATTATATGTTATTTTATGTTATTAAGGGAGACAGCATATGAGCTGGGGGAGGGGCAGAGGGAGAGGGAGAGAATCTTAAGCAGGCTCCACACCCAGCACAGAGCCCTACACAGGGTTCAATCTCACGATCCTGAGATCATGACCTGAGCTATAATCAAGAGTCAGGTATTTAACCAACTGAGCCACTCAGGTGGCCTAATAAATTGAAATTTTAAAAACTCCTAAGTGAGGTGAAGGAACTCAGGAAAGAATTAGAAATATAAGGGAAAAAATAGTCACCTCAGAAATGAAAACTGAACCAGAAGGGATAGAAGAGTTAATAAAAACAACAACAAGTAATGCCCAGAGGAAGAGAAAGTGAAGGAGGAAATTTTAACTAAAAAAGAAATAAAGAAAGAAGTAACAAGATTCAAGGGAAAATGACAAATATTTAAGAAAGACAAAGAAGATCTAACATGCAAATAGTAAAGAGTCCTTGATAAAGAAGCCTGAACAAACAGGACGAGTGGCAAAATCTACAATTTGAGTCTTGAGTATCCCTGACTGTCACCAGCAGGCAAAAACTCAGGAAATGCTGCCCCCAGAGCCCTTCCTGTATCTAGCAGACAATGTGCCTAGACACCAAAACTACTAGACATTGGCCGGAGGCCTAATGATGAGTATGCAGGTACTTGAGAACTAAGACAAAATGAGAGTTAAAAGAGAGCAAGCAGAAGACTATGTGCTGAGAGTGTAGCCATAACACAACCACAAATGATCGGGTCTGAGGTGGGTGGAGAACATGCACAAACCAGATTTTTAACTGTCTTTGGTCTTTGTATGGGGCTCTAGTCATATTGGTATCACTATTCTGAGGCTCTTCTATATGTCTCAGAAAAGGATAAACGTGAGAAATTTAGTGACATTATAGTTCTATCACCTCCCATGTCTCTCAGAATCATCAGGATGCTCAGTGTGAAGGAAAGATATGTAATAGAGAAAATGAGTAAAAATCCTCAAGTCTTGAATCTAAATTGGAAATATTAACTTGAACTCATGAAACATTTTATCTATCTACAGAAAAGGCCTGAACAATGACTACCCCAATAGTGATGAGCACTCCTAGCAACCACATGCCCTTGCATGCCCTTGCACTACCATCTCCCACTTAAAGAAACCAGGGCTTCTTGGAGAAAAGATGTGTTGCAGATCTGGGGCAGGTAATGCACAAAAGAGCATGGAAGATCTTGTCCTAACAGAGAGCAAGACGGGAAGAGAGCAAATAGACATGGGTCATGGTAAAGGACAGAGGAACCAACCTGAACAAGGTCTCCCTGGCCGACAGTAGGATAATTCTAGTTTCAATAAGGATACAAAGTGCAGTGGGTAGATACCATTCAATATGTACAATCAAGAACATAATGATCATAAATGATATTTAAAAATTAATTGGTCACCTTCAGAGAATAAGAGGAATCCATTATTTTGTAAAAACACTTAGCTGATCCTTTTTTTTTTTTTAAAGATTTTATATATTTATTCATGAGATACAGAGAGAGGGTGGGGCAGAGACACAGGCAGAGGGAGAAGCAGGTTCCATGCAGGCAGCCCAATGTGGGACTCGATCCTGGGTCTCCAGGATCAGGTCCTGGGCTGAAGGCAGAGCTAAACCACTGAGCCACCCAAGCTGCCCTAGACAGCTGATCCTATATGATCTGTGCCACTTGGTAACCAGGTGGTTCGAGGAGCATCTCTTTGTAGTATTATTCCAGCTAATAAATCTGGTGAATGCTATGCCCTGAAAAATCCATCTGAGCAGAAGCAAGCACTTTTCTTTTGGAGTCAAAATAGACACTGCTAATCAGTATGATATTGGGCAAGCTCCCTAAGCCAAGCTTCCTCACAGTATTGAAAGGAAGTGGTGCTTAGTAGATATAGGGACCCACTATTTTGTCACCACAGATCCACCTTTCCACTGGCCTTCACACATTCAGGTACTTCATGGGATTGGACTAATCTAATTTGCCACACACATAAATTTGCTAAATTGGCTTTGAATGAATCGGTCATTCAGCAATTGTTGTGGAGATTCAGCTTTCAGTAAACTGGCCTCCTCCAGGAGTGAGGGTATCCCCTAAGGAGATCAGAAGACCTGGCTGAAGAAATAGATACCAATGAAGTTCAAGTGAAGGTTCAAAATCAAGCTTCTGAGCACTGGGTGTCATTCTATATGTTGGCAAATTGAACACCAATAAAAAATAAATTTATAATAAAAACAACAACAAAAAAAATCAAGCTTCTTCCGGAAGGCAAAAATCTAGTCACAGTTCCAGAGCAGGAAATCTTCACTAAGCTGTCATAGCCTTCACGTATGCCTCCCAGAAGTGCAAATGGGGGTTGCCATCAGTAAGGGAAACTAAATGGCTAACAAAACTTGTGAACTCCAAGTTCTGTAATCAATAGTATATGTGTCGTGTAAATAAAAACTTTCACTGGATAGTATTTGCCATATATCTTTTGCAGTGGTAAGAAAAGAGCTCTGCATTTTTTAAATCAAACCTTAAAAGAAAATTGCATTTAAGAAGTAAGGCTGATCAAAATTATATTTACAGTTCTCCAGGAATTTCTCAGAGATGCTCAAATTAATATGCTCTGGGAGTCACTCAGAAAAGTAAGTACATTTGAGAAGAAAGGAAGAGGAATGAATGAGAGGAAAGGAAGGGAAGAGAGGGAAGGATTTGGGGAAGGAAAGGGGAGGGAAGGGGAGCCTTCTGAGAGCAAAAGCTCCTCCCAGGATTGCTAAACTAGCAATGACAGAATGAACTCATCTTCCAGAAAACTGTCACACAGACTATGGACACTACTTTCACACACGGCCACACTTACCTTAGCTCATTATTTCTGTCTCCCCAGATTTACATTCAGGGAGATAGGAAGCTAAGTCTCAGCACTTCACAAGCTCTCACCCTAATGTGGTCTACTGGTATGGTCCGGATTTCTTACTCTCTTTCAATCCTTCATAATGATCAGTTGGACCTCTGTCTGGTTTTGGTTTCAGCATCACTCCTGGACTAAACCCTTATTGAATGCCCTTGATTTTTCAAGCTGCAGGAAATGCTACCAACCCCAGAGAGGTTGAGTAACTCACTGAGGTCTGTCCAGCCAATGAACAAATGGTACTTACCCCACTATACCAGGTATCCTCCTAAACCCCCAAAGGCCAACATACCTTGTGTCCTTTTCAACATTTACCACCTTCTTCCTGCTCCCGAGATAAGCACTCTCTTGACTTTTATGGTAACCACTTCTATACTTTTTCATGTAAACATGGATCCCTAGGTACTATGGTTTAGTATTGCTGATTTTTAAATTATATATTAATAGAATCATATAGTGTGCATTAAAGAGGCCACATGATGGGATGAGCACTGGGTGTTTTACACAGCTGATAAATTACTGAGAACTATATCTGAGGGCACCCAGGTGGTTCAGTGAGTTTAGCATCTGCCTTTGACTCAGGTCATGATTCAGAGGTCCTGGGATCAAGCCCCGCATCAGGCTCCCAGGTCAGTGGGGAGTCTGCTTCTCCTTGAGAGTCTGCCCCTCTCTCTGATCATGGTCTCTCTCTCAAATAAATAAAATCTTAAAAAAAAAAAAAAAAGAACTACATCTGAAACTAATGATGTACTACTATATGTAGGCTAATTGAATTTAAATTCTAAAAAATTATATAATGTGTATTCTAGTTTATGTGCTGTTGAAACGAGCACATATAATGTGTATTCTTTAGAGTCAAGAATACTTTAACAGGATGTTTGAGAGATACAACCATTGAGTGAAGTCTGTTCCTTTCCATTACTGTACTTCATTCATTCATTCACTACATGAATATTCAAAATTTTACTTGGCCAATCTACTGCTAGTGGACGCTTGAGTTTCCTGTTTAGGACTAATATATACAAGGCTACTACAAACAATATTGCACATATCTTTTGGTGCAGATGGCCACATATTTCCATTGGAATCCCACTGCTGAGGCATAGGGTATATGTATGCTCGACTTTAGTGGATGATGCCCACCTATTTTCTAAAGTGTACAAACTGAATCTCCTACCAGTGGTCTTCTAAGAATTTCAAGTATTCCACATCTTCACACCTCATAATTTGAGCTTCTAGTGTATAAATAGTAGTATTTCACTGTGGCTATAATTTCTATTTCCTGATAATGAGGTTGAGTATATCTCCACATGATTATTGGCCATCTAGATATTATCCTTTGTAAAGAGGTTCTTCCATAAGTTATTTTTTCTTGATATTATCCTTTGTAAAGAAGTTTTTCTGTTATTTTTCTCTTAATACTTTATAAAAGTTCTTTATATATTCTAAATAACAACATTTTGTTAGTTATATTTATTGCAGATATCACCCCCCCTCTCTCTGGTTTGTCTTTTTTCCTCTAATACTGTTTTTTTTAATTGACATAAATTGCTAATTTTAATGTTCCTCAATGTTTGAAACTTTTCCTTTGTAATTTGTGCTTTTTGTATTGTATTTAAGGAATCTGTACCTGCCTCAAAGTCATAAAAACCTTACATTATCTTCTAGAAGTATTACTGTTTTGTCTTTCACATTTATACAGATGATCCACCTTAAATTTTGTAATCGCACCTTGACATATATGTATAGTTAGAAACTATGCACAAGGAAAGGGTGGAATGTTTGAATAGAGGGTAAGACAGAAAGACTCATGCATACATGGAGTTTGGGGTGAATTTGAGCAGAGAGGAAGAACATCATCTTCAACATCTGTGGGAAGGAGTTTCAGAGAAAAAGAACCCCAAAAAGCCTAGACAATGGGAATATCCACCTATTACTATTAGATGGTGTTTCTAAAAGTGAGTATGAATATATTAAATCTACAGTGAAGACACCGAAAGAGCACAAAATGTTTACTTTTGGGGGGATACAATTTAATACAGGTTTTTGACAGAGGAAGTTGCAATTATTTTCTTCAGCCCACTAAAAGTTCTCAAAAATACATGGAAATTTATGTCGGGGAAAGTAAAATGAGCAAAATAACATCTCCCAAGGGTTGCAGTGAAAGGTACATGAGATAAATTTACACGAAAGCCCTTTCCAAATTACAAATGTGTGTAAAGGCTATTTATGTTCTCTAGCATTAACAAGGTAACATCTCTCTACAGCTTCTGCTGTCATGTGGCTCATTTTGCATTGTTAACAGCTACGCAAAAGGTTAAGAACCTAAAATCTAATAACTACTTAGAATTTAAAAATAGTGTTGAGTTCATCATCTTTGAAGGAAAATAAGGCATTAAAAATAACCTTAACGCATTCACCCCATATATACGACAGCAGCAATTTAGTATTTTGCACATATTTCTGTTTAACGTGGCTGTTGTTTGTTGAGGGATGTGATCTGCTTCTCTATGAATCTATCGTCCCCTTGTATCTCCACTAGCACTGATGGGCAAAGATACCAGGACGTCGAGGCTACACCGAGTTTGAGCATTATTACTATCGTGGATCAGGTACTGCTAACCCTCCCACCGGGGACACAGGCAATGGTCTACATCAGGCTATGGATGCCCTGGGCTGTGGGAATGAACAGTTTCTCAGGGAGGTGACCACAGATAAGCGGTGACCCGGGTCAAAGTTCACGAGACTACTTTGATCACAAATGGTAATACCTGTGCCCCTTTCCCATCTATCACCAAGTTGGCTCCTTCTACTATCACACTGCCTTATCCTTCCCTCTCTAGTTTCACCAAAGTGTTTGTTAGTTTTATACTGAAATGTTGGTCATGAATTATAGCAAGAACACATTGTACACATTGTGTGTGTATGTGGTTTTTTTTTTCCCATCTCTGTTCCTCTCATCCCCTGTTCTCTTAACTTCTACCTGAATGCCCTTAACCAGACAAAAGCTGTCTTTTATTAAACCTGAAGTTTTTCTTTTTCTTTTTTTTTTTTTAATATTTTGTTTATTCATGGGAGACAGAGAGAGGCAGTGCCATTGGCAGAGGGAGAAGCAGGCTTCCTGCGGGGAGCGTGATGCGGGCCTTGATCTCAGGATACCGGGATCATGACCTGAGCCAAAGGGAGAGGCTCAGCTGCCAAGCCACTCTGGTGCCCCGAGCCTGAAGTTTTTCTAATTTGAAGAAGATTTGTCATGTTTAAATAAATCACGAAACCCAACTAACTGGCAGAGCAGTGTGGCAAGTCAATGGTATGTATTTCTCATTAGTGTTTGTGAGGCTGTGTGGCAGGACAGCAGAACTGGGATGCGAGGGGTTCTGGTTGTTAGGACACAGACTTCATGGTAAAGGATAAATGTGGCTGAGGATTTGTTCTGGAGTTTACACTGTGGATATGCTATATCCTGGGGACATAAAGAAGAACTATATTTGCAAGTCTAAGCCCCAACAAGCATAAAGCCATACTATCTAAGGACAGGATGACAAGTATAGAGAGAAAGGCGTAAATTGACCCGAAAAGATCTGGATTTTCCAGCCTAGAAAGAAAGAGGCTGAGAGGCTCCTCATGGAGAAGGAGCCCCTTCAGGGTCGGTACTAGGCAAAGGTACTGGTAGCAGAGGATATGGAGAGTGCCAGCGCCCCTGGCTCAGAATGAAACTCAAGCTCTTAGACTAGGGACATCTCCATGGTAACCATGGTGGTCTGGAGGCCACAACCTCTTCCCCAATTTTCCAGGATGGTATAAAACTTGGGTTCTTGAACTTGATCCAAAAGATGGGAGTGATCCCAATTCCTTTTTTTTTTAAATATATATTTTTTATTGGAGTTCGATGTGCTAACATATACCATAACACCCAGTGCTCATCCCGCCAAGTGCCCCCCTCAGTGCCCGTCACCCAGTCACCCCAGCCCCCCCGGCTCACCTCCCTTTCCACTCCGCTTGTTCGTTTCCCAGAGTTAGGAGTCTCTCATGTTCCATCACCCTCACTGACATTTCCACTCATTTTCTTTCCTTTCCCCTTTATTCCCTTTCACTATTTTTTATATTCCCCAAATGAATGAAACCATATAATGTTTGTCCTTCTCCGATTGACTTACTTCACTCAGCATAATACCCTCCAGTTCCATCCACGTTGAAGCAAATGGTGGGTATTTGTCATTTCTAATGGCTGAGGAATATTCCATTGTAAACATAGACCACATCTTCTTTATCCATCATCTTTCGATGGACGCGGAGGCTCCTTCCACAGTTTGACTATTATGGCCATTGCTGCTATAAACATCTGGATGCAGGTGTCCCGGCATTTCACTGCATCTGATTTTTGGGGTAAATCCCCAGCAGTGCAATTGCTGGGTCGTAGGGCAGGTCTATTTTTAACTCCTTGAGGAACCTCCACACAGTTTTCCAGAGTGGCTGCACCAGTTCACATTCCCACCAACAGTGCAAGAGGGATCCTCTCCAACATCTGTTGTTTCCTGTCTTGTTAATTTTCCTCATTCTCACTGGTGTGAGGTGGTATCTCATTGTGGTTTTGATTTGTATTTCCCTGATGGCCGGTGATGTGGAGCATTTTCTCATGTGCTTGTTGGCCACGTCTATGTCTTCCTCTGTGAGATTTCTGTTCATGTCTTTTGCCCATTTCATGATTTGATTGTTTATTTGCTGTTGAGTTTAATAAATTCTTTATAGATCTTGGATACTAGCCCTTTATCTGATAGGTCATTTGCAACTATCTTCTACCATATGTAGGTTATCTTTTAGTTTTGTGGACTGTTTATTTTGCTGTGCAGAAGCTTTTAATCTTAAGTCCCAATAATTCATTTTTGCTTTGTTTCCCTTGCCTTCATAGATGTATCATGCAACAAGTTGCTGTGGCCAAGTTCAAAAAGGATGTTGTCTGTGTTCTCCTCTAGGATTTTGATGGATTCTTGTCTCACATTTAGATCTTTCACCCATTTTGAGTTGATCTTTGTGTATGGTGAAAGAGAGTGGCCTAGTTTCATTCTTCTGCACGTGGCTGTCCGATTTTCCCAGCACCATTTATTGAAGAAACTGTCCTTCATCCAGTGGATAGTCTTTCCTCCTTTGTCGAAGATTAGTTGACCATAGAGTTGAGGGCCCATTTCTGGATTCTCTATTCTGTTATATTGATCTATGTGTCTGTTTTTGTGCCAGTACCACACTGTCTTGATGATCAAAGCTTTGTAGTACAGCCTGAAATCCGGCATTGTGATGCCCCCGGCTCTGGTTTTCTTTTTCAATATTCCCCTGGCTATTTGGGGTCTTTTCTGATTCCACACAAATCTTAAGCTGATTTTTTCCAACTCTCTGAAGAAAGTCCATGGTATTTTGATAGGGATTGCATTAAATGTGTAAATTTCCCTGGGTAGCATTGACATTTTCACAATATTAATTCTTCCAATCCATGAGCATGGAATATTTTTCCATCTCTTTGTGTCTTCCTCAATTTCTTTCAGAAATGGTTTGTAGTTTTAAGAGTATAGATCCATTACCTCTTTGGTTAGGTTTAACTTATCCTTTTGGGTGCAATTGTAAATGGGATTGACTCCTTAATTTCTCTTTCTTCAGTCTCATTGTTAGTGTATAGAAATGCCACTGATTTCTGGGCATTGATTTTGTATCCTGCCACACTGCCAAATTGCTGTATGAGTTCTAGCAATCTTGGGGTGGAGTCTTTTGGGTTTTCTATGTAGAGTATCATGTCATCGGTGAAGAGGGAGAGTTTGACTTCTTCTTTGCCAATTTGAATGCCTTTTATTTCTTTTTGTTGCCTGATTGCTGAGGCTAGGACTTCCAGTACTATGTTGAATAGAGGTGGTGAGAGTGGACATCCCTGTCTTGTTCCTGATCTTAGGGGAAAGGCTCCCAGTGCTTCCCCATTGAGAAGGATATTTGCTGTGGGCTTTTCATAGATGGCTTTTAAGGTGCTGAAGAATATTCCCTCTATCCCCACACTCTGAAGAGTTTTGATCAGGAATGGATGCTGTATTTTGTCAAATGCTTTCTCTGCATCTATTGAGAGGATCATATGGTTCTTGTTTTTCTCTTGTTGATGACCTATCACATTGATTGCTTTACGAGTGCTGAACCAGCCTTCCATCCCAGGGATAAATCCCACTTGGTCATGGTGAATAATCTTCTTAATGTATTGTTGTATCCTATTGGCTAGTATCTTGTTGAGAATTTTTGCATCCATGTTCATCAGGGATATTGGCCTATAATTCTCCTTTTTGGTGGGGTCTTTGTCTGGTTTTGGAATTAAGGTGATGCTGGCCTCATAGAACGAGTTTGGAAGTATTCCATCCCTTTTTATCTTTTGGAACAGCTTTAGTAAAATAGATATTGTTACTTCTTTAAACATTTAATAGAATTCCCCTGGGAAGCCATCTGGCCCTGGACTTTTGTGTCTTGGGAGTTTTTGATGACTGCTTCCATTTCCTCCCTGGTTATTGGCCTGTTCAGGTTTTCTATTTCTTCCTGTTCCAGTTTTGGTAGTTTATGGTTTTCCAGAAATGTGTCCATTTCTTCTAGATTGTCTAATTTATTAGTGTATAGCTGCTCATAATACGTTTTTAAAATCGTTTGTATTTCCTTGGTATTGGTGGTGATCTCTCCTTTTTCATTCATGTTTTGATTAATTAGAGTCTTGTCTCCTTTGTTTTTAAAAAGGCTTGCTAATGGTTTATCTATCTTATTCTTTCAAAGAACCAACTCCTGGTTTTGTTGATCTGTTCCACAGTTCTTCTGGTCTCTATTTCATTGAGTTCTGCTCGAATCTTTATTAACTCTCTTTTTCTGCTTGGTGTAGGTTTTATTTGCTCTTCTTTCTCCAGTTCCTTTAGGTGCAAGGATAGCTTGTGTATTTGCGATTTTCCAATTTTTTGAGGGATGCTTGTATTGTGATATATCTCCCTCTCAGGACTGCTTTTGCTGTATCCCAAAGATTTTGAATGGTTGTATCTTCATTCTCATTAGTTTCCATGAATCCTTTTAATTCTTCTCTAATTTCCTGACCCTTTCATCTTTTAGCAGGATGCTCTTGAACCTCCACGTTTTTGAATTCCTTCCAAATTTCTTCTTGTGATTGAGTTCAAGTTTCAAAGCATTATGGTCTGAGAATATGCAGGGGACGATCCCAATCGTTTCGTCTCGGTTCAGACCTGATTTGTGACCCAGTATGTGGTCTATTCTGGAGAAAGTTCCATGTGCACTTGAGAAGAATGTGTATTCAGTTGCATTTGGATGTAAAGTTCTGTAGATATCTGTGAAATCCATCTGGTCCAGTGTATCATTTAAAGCTCTTGTTTCTTTGCAGATATTGTGCTTAGAAGATGTGTCATTTGCAGAAAGTGCCATGTTGAAGTCTCCTACTATTAGTGTATTATTATCTAAGTATGTCTTTGGTTATTGATATATTTGGCAGTTCCCACATTAAGGGCATAAGTATTCATGATTGTTAGGTCCTCTTGTTGGATAGATCCTTTAAGTATGATATAGTATCCCTCTACATCTCTTACTACAGTCTTTAATTTATCTTATAGGAGAATGGCTACCTCTGCTTTCTTTTGAGGACCATTTGAATGGTAAATGGTTCTCCAAACTTTCATTTTCAGGGTGTAGGTCTAAGATGAGTCTCTTGTAGACAGCAAATAGTTGGGTCTTGTTTTTCATCCAGTCTGAAACCCTGCGTCTTTTGATGGGATCATTAAGCCCATTCATGTTCAGAGTTACTATTGAAAGATATGAATTTAGTGTCATCATGATACCTATTCAGTCCTTGTTTTTGTGGATTATTTCTTTGGACTACCTCTTTCTTTTACAGAGTCCCCCTTAAAATTTCTTGCAGAGCTGGTTTGGTGGTCACATATTCTTTCAGTTCCTGCCTATCTTGGAAGCTCTTTATCTCTCCTTCTTTTCTGAATGAGAGCCTTGCTGGATAGAGTATTCTTGGCCGCATGTTCTTCTCATTTAGGACCCTGAATATATCCTGCTAGCCCTTTCTGGCCTGCCAGGTCTCTGTGGAGAGGTCTGCTGTTAATCTAATACTTCTCCCGATAAAGGTTAGGGATGTCTTGTCTCTTGATGCTTTAAGGATTTTATCTTTGGAATTTGCAAGTTTCATTATTAGATGTTGAGGTGTTGAACGATTTTTATTAATTTTAGGGGGGGATCTCTCTATCTCCTGGATCTGAATGCCTGTTTCCCTTTCCAAATTAGAGAAATTCTCAGGTATGATTTGTTCAAATATGGTTTCTGGTCCTCTGTCCCTTTTGGCGCCCTCTGAACCACAATTAAACCTAGATTTTTCCTTCTGAGGCTGTCATTTATTTCCCTTAACCTTTCATCATGGTCTTTTTTCTCTTTTTTCGTCAGCTTCCTTCCTTGACATCAACTTGTCTTTTATGTCACTCACTCTTTCTTCCACGTCATTAACCTTCATCGTTAGGACCTCTAGTTTGGATCGCATGTCATTTAATTGATTTTTATTTTCGACCTGATTAGATCTAAATTCTGCAGTCATGAAGTCTCTTGAATCCTTTATGCTTTTTTCCAGAGCCACCAGTAGCTTTATAATTGTGCCTCTGTGTTGGCTTTCTGACATCAAATTGTAATCCAAATTCTGTAACTCTGTGACAGAGAGGACTGTTTCTGATTCTTTCTTTTGTGATGAGTTCTTCTTTCTAGTCATTTTGCTCAGTGCAGAGGGGCTAGAAACGAATTGTACTGGAAAAAGGAAGAAAAAAAGAAGAAAAACAACAACAACAACAACAACAACAACAAAAACAACAAGGAGAGATATCCTCTGGTTCTATATACTGTAAATAAATCCCTTGACTTCCCCTGGAGCTTTCCAGTGCTGCTCAGCCAAGAACTTGCTCTTCCACTGTCCTTTCAGCTGGTCTTCTGGGGGAGGGGCCTGCTGTGCTGATTCTCAGGTTTGAGCACCTGGGGGAGCTGCCCGTCCCCTGCCTGGTGCACGGGTCAGCCGGAGCTGTTTATCCTGTGAGGCCCCTGTTCCCTGGCAGCCCCGCCCCTCCCAGGCACAGGGTGACACCAGGAGGAAGTACAGCCCCAGTGGCGGCAGCCAGCTCTGCAGCCCTAGAGTCAGCCCCCGCAGTAACCACGGAGCTCTCTGTCTGCAGGGCCTGGAGGCTCCGGGGCGGGGCCGCTGATCTGCTCAGCTCGGGGCAGGAGCGTCCTCGCTGTCCTGGGCCCTCCTGGCCTCTGCCTGTCCCGGGGGAGGCCGGATCCTGGGCCGTGTCCCGGCACCCTGGGGTCCCGGCCACAGCTCCCGAAAGCAGCAGGTGCAGCCCCCTCCACCCGGAGCGGCCGCCTGAGTTGCTCCCGAGGCCCCGCCAGGGAGATCGGCTGGCGGTGTGTGGGGCACTCTCCCCCGGGGGCCCCTCCTCTGTTAGTGACCCTAGGAACCTGGAGGCTCCACTGCCCCTCCTGCGCTTCTGCCCGGTTTCCCTGTGAGCGCCTTTCCATCCGGGAAGAATCCGGAGCAGATTCTTAAAGTTCCTGCTTCTCCGGGGCTGGGCTTTCTTGTCCTGAGGCTCCTGCCACCCAGCTTTAGCCTGGCTCCTCACGGGGCTCCTCCTCCCTTGATTCTTTTTTATTTTTTCCACCTTTCTACTTGTTAAAAGCAAAAATCCTTCTCTCTGTAGCGTTCCAGCTGTTCTCTCTTTAAATCTCAGGTCAGATGCATAGGTTTTCAGGCTTATATGAAAGTTATCTAGGTAAGTTGGTGGGGACAGGTGACTTGGGGACCCTACTCTTCCACCATCTTGCCCCGCCCCTATTCCAATTCCTACTGACTGACTTCCCATGGATCCTGGTGGATGGGAACAAGTCCAGAATTAATTTATTTTGGATGAATCAATATGATGTTACCTGCACCTAAGTATTGTGGCACAAATTCATATTATTTACATGTTTAGGGTGCACCCACCCACTGCTCCTCCTAAGAAGCCCTAATCTGTACCTGTGCTCTTTGCCCTTCCACAGGTGACTGGACAAGCAGTCTCATGTGGACTCTGTAGAATGGCTTGAAAAGTACAGCTGGGACAACTGGGTTCTCTGGGCCTCCCACAATATGAATGATGGAAAGAAGTTGTCAGGAATTGTAAGCATAGAGCCAAGAGGCCATGGAGAGCTGGGGCCAGCGTGAACGAGAGGGAGTTCAAGCTACAAGGGAGAGGAGCCGGCCTGAGTGGAGGAGGCTGGCCAGGAGGGAGGGTGCAACAGAACATTCTAGAAACAGGAGCAGAGATGACAGGCACTTGCTGCCTCTGGAAGGCAGAGAAACCCTAGCACCTTACTGGTTAATCCTAGAGCTGGTCCTGTGAGGTCTGTACTTCAGCCCTGTTCATGATGCACTGGAAACCCACTCGTTACATTTTTTTATTTGGAGGTACCTCTTACTCAGGCTGGCTTGAACGGGCATCTGTTCCTTGCCCCTTGAATACTGACATCCTATGACTTCCTCCAAGCAGACTGCAAAGTGAGGCCTGGATATACCACAGCCTGAGACTTTTCATCTGAAGTAACTAGTCTGATTCTTTCCACCACAGCCTATATGACGTGATGGATGATTTGCTCACAACAGCCTAGCCGTAAGGAAACACAAACTACGAGCTGATCACTGAAAGGCAAGTCCCATCGAATCTGGAGCAACTGCAGTTGCCGTGAGTTAGGCCTCTTCACATTCCCAGATCATCCTATGAAACCATCACAAAGGGAAAATGAACACGCCCTAATCTGCATGCAGTGATCCCTCTGTAGTCAGCACTCATGCACATATGGTTTTTCTGATTTTTCTGAGCGGCCCAAGAACTGAATTGGGACAAAATTGTATGATTGGCTTAAATGCTGCAAAATCATTAAAAAGGGGCCTCTGAGTGAACTTGCTTTGAAGGCTCAGCGCAAGAACACTCAAAATTTTACCCCACAAGAAAACAAGTTTTCTGTTGGAATACATATTTTATCATGTTAATTCTATCAAAGAAGTGCTTTTCTATTCTTGCTAAATAAAAGGGCTGTCAGAGTATTGACAAAGGGTAGGGAAAGGGACCCACAAAAGCTACACTGAATACTCTTTGTAGAACCCATGTCTATCCCTACAGGTGTAGAAAGAGGCAAAAAATTTGTCTTCAGCTGATACCAGAGTTGAGTTTTGGCGAAAGTTAGTCTGAAAATACCAAATCCCCTTTTGGGCTGATCTACCCCTCCCACCCCTCCTTACCACTGGGGTTTTTTTGGCTGCAAGTTTGGCCCATAATTTCACAAAGTAGTTTCTGTCTGTAGACTCCAGCAAATCACACAAAGTCCAAGTGGTGAGCTTCCTAGAAGGCTCTTCAGATTTCAGCTGAGGTATCTTAATATCTGGTAGGGAAGAAACCAAAGTTTACAGGTAAAAGGCATGAAAAGGGGTAGGGGAAACTTTGTGAAGTGAGGGAAATGCTTTGTGTCTGGACTGTCCCAAACACAGCAAAATGAATAAAGTGTGTGTGTTTCAACTTGAGAGTAAGATAATTAAAATATGTCTTAGGAAACAAGGTAATAATTATTATTGATTATAGGAAAGTCAGGTGATAGCACCTAGTAGAAATGTCCTGGGAGTACACTTGGTGCTCACCAGTATAGCCTTAGAAAGGGAACCGAAGTAAACCTTGGCACACACAGTACATAACTGAAAAGCCACACTGATAATTAAATTCCATTTGATAAAACTCCCCTAAAAGGCTAGAAAGAAAATAAAATATGCAATGCAGAGAATAAACTTAAAAAAAATAATGGAAAGGATGATGAGGTCACTGTTTACAGAATTTATTCATAAATAATGCTGAAAGTTTCCTTTAAAACATTAGACTGCCCAGAGACCTGGAATATAAAGAATAAAAGTTTCTATTACTGCTCACCCATAGGGATCCCTGGTGTAAGTGCTTTTGGACATATAGGAGTGTCAACATTTTTAGGAATATTGCTCTAAAGATGCTAAATTTCAAAATTTTTTAAATGCTAAAATAAATTATTTCCACATGTCCCACCAATCAATATGGCTGACTGAGCAGACATGGGAAGCTCCCTCCACCCAAAGACAAGAAAACACTTGGTAATATAGGACAGAAATTTATTTTGCATCATACATAGCAAAGCTGAGAAACCAAGAAAGAAAAATTTCCAGGTGCTGGAAGTGAAGGTTCCAAGTCGGAAGAGTGGGAACTGATACCAAGAAGTCAGAGTGCTTCTGGGGCTGAGGCTTCTGTACAGAGAGAGGGCAGCGCCTAGGTTCTTGATGCAGAAGACCTGGGCTCCTTGATGAGGTGAGGAGCTGCAGAGGGGGGGTCTGGAAGTCTCAGCACTCAGACCCAGGACTGTGCCTGGACCACAGGTGTCACCTGGACGAGGGCAGAGACACTTGTGGGAAGGCAGGCCTCAGATGCTGTGTTGTGTGCTGGTATGGAACCTCAACTCCAACCCCGCCTGCCTGCAACACCCGACTGCATGGCAATCCTAGGCCAATAAGGTAAGGAAAGTGCTGTTGTAGACAACTGAAAGTATTTAATCATGTTGGGAAGTCTAAAGCTCCACAACCCAGCACCTGCCTTGAGAGAGAGAGAGAGAATCAGAAGATGCAGCAAATGAGGGAATCCACATCCAAGGAATTCCAGGCAATAGTCCAAACTAAGGAACACTGAGGTAACTACGGTTATAACAACAGTCCTAGTGATAACAAGGGATGATCTTGTGTGGAGACCTCCTCTGTTAAATCTTCCTGATGGAAAAGCCATTAGATCCATATTTGTTGAGTACCTCCTGTGAGTCAGCCAGTGAGCTGGACGTTGGGGACACAGCAGCAGATTAAAAAGTCCTGAGCTGTGGGAATTACATTCTAATGTTGGGGAGAGACAACACTCAGATGATGGCAGGTGGCAGTAAGTACAACGAAGCAACGGGAAGCCAGATAAGGGGACAGAGTGAGAAAGGGTGTGATGGTCAGAGAAGTCCTCTCTAAGGGGGTGACATCTGGACAGACATCTAAAACCACAAAAGAAGCATTTAAATATCTGGGACAAAGGCATTATTGTGCAGAAAGAGGGGCTTCATATAAGGACCCAGGAACATACCTAACATAACTGAATTACGTAAAGAATTGACATGGCTGATGCAAGGGGTGGAATGAGATGGAGAGGATAGATCCTGTGCTCATTTAAAAGAGAGAGAGAAACAGAACACCTGTCCTCTTGATGGGACTCTAAGAACCAAGAGCATTGGGAAAAAGACCAGATAAATTTGAGAAAAGTTAAAACAGTAAAGAAATAGAAGCTATATTTATTGAGAGAATTTCCACAAAATTTCCAATATTATATATAAATACAAAAGCATACTCAAAGTACAGTATATGTGTCAGGGTTCCTTCTTCTACCTTTCTGAGATATAAGCAATCTGTCTTAGGTCTTACGTCATGGTGTGAACAATTCCAGTTCAATCTGATGATACAAGAGGACTATAATTCCAACAATTTAATGTCTTTATGGTTTCTCAAAAATATATTTTGGGTAAAGATAATGTGTTTCCATTACTATTAAATTACCTTGCAATGCCACTACTTCAATGACTTGGACTCCTATAATGAGGATTTCATACAGTTCTTAAGACAGTTTCTAATGTTTTAATATATCAATAGACAAAGTATTTTGCTTCTCAATTAAAAATATATAATTATCATTGTTATAATACCCTGCAACAAAAGTTTCTTAACATAATATTATTCAAAGTATCTAAATTAAAGTCAACCTTAAGGCAACATTAAAATATATGTATAAATCACAGTCCACAAAAACAACAAAGTTCTTCAGTATAAAGGGCTGGTTAAATTTATTTAAACACCTACCATGAAGCACAAATGAATTTAATTATGCATGACATATTTTAAAATTATTTTATATATTAGTATCATTATTAAATGCCAGAAAATATAAATGAATTACCTGGATCAAGTGGAAGTACATCTCAAATTAATTCTAAGTAGCTTAGACCTTTTTTTATTTAGACCCCTATCCCTTTGCAGTCAAGAGAGTTAAAATAATTCACATTAAACATTTTAAAAGCAGCAGCAGATAATCCAACCTAAATAACAAATGCAGTAGGAGCCAGGTACCCAAGAATAAAACATTTTGAGTATATATTTAATATCATACCATCACACAGACTAAACGAGGCCTTTTCCTACATAAAGAGAGGCAACACAAAATGTTGATCTGACATTACTGGCACACAGCCACATGGCCATGTCAATAACTTGTAATAAAATTAGAATTTGGGAATCAGACTGAATATTTTGAGAAACAAAACCCCTACTTTAATAACCAATTTTTCTACATTAATAAGCCTATTTATATAGCAAAGCAACTAAGTCATTTTCCTGTTCAAAAATATGAGACTAAACACTTGTAAATATATAGAGTTTTTGACATTTAAATAAAACCCTGGGGGAAAATGAAGAATTTGTCGCTCTTTGAAAAAAAAAACCTAGAATTTGTCTCTTTTTCAAGACAATCAAAAATGTATGACTTGGAAACAGGTTTTAATTTTCAACAGAAGTTCTCAGATAACCAATGGTTTCAGAATCATTCATTTCCCCCACCCCCACTCAAATGGGGTTTAAAAAAACAACAACACATGTTTATTCAGGTAACTGTTTTTGTTTTTTAACTGGCAAGAATAAGTTATCCCTCAATGATTAAATACATACATAATACATAGGTACTTGTAAAACCACTATAAAGGAGTCTCAATACTGAAGCTGTAACTATAAAAAAGGCCCAAACCAAATTAATGCACAACAATCTGTGATACACTGTTTATTTTTAATGAGATTTACATAATTTTAATGGAAAATTAAAGGAAAACTCAGTTAATTTGGAAGTATTATCACAAAACTAAAGGTTCTGAAAAAAGCTATATTTTTCTAGGGCAGAATTAAATCTCAAAAGTCTTATCTGTGCTTCCAAGGAAGGAATAAAAGCAAAAAACACACAATCACATAGTATCCATAATTTTCCATAGCAAAATAAGCTTTTATATGTGGAAAGCTAACAAGTCCAAGGAAATAGAGTAATAATGTCCATATATATATATATATATATATATATATATATATATATATATGAATACATTGATTAAACTGTTCAAGCAGTAAAGTGCTCTATTCTTGAGTTTCCAGTCAAAGAAATAATCAGCTACTTAGAGAACAGATTCTGAGGACAAAGCATGTGAATGTGTATTCTCACACAGAATGAGGTACAAAAGAGAAATATTTCTTTCCATTGAACTTCACACTGAAACCTGCTTGGTACAGCTGAACGAACGGGCTGAATACTTGGGCCCCGTATTTAGAATGTCCTAATTAGAACATATATAAGAGGGGTGCCTGGCTGGCTCAGTCAGTGGAGGAGGCGACTCTAGATCTCAGGGTTGAGAGTTCCAGCCCAATGCTGGGTATAGAGCTTACTTACAAATAAAAACATAAACTTAAAAATAAAATCAAATAAAACATATAACACTAGAACCCTGAATCTCTGGGGTTTTTTTAAGTGGATGAATTTATGACGAAGTAGTTAATTGATGCTTTGAAGGAGTTAAGATATAGGACAGGCAAATTTCAAGACTGGAAACTTGACATATAAGATCTGCATACATATAGCATTTGGGCAAGAGGAAGGAGGAGGAGGAGATCGCAAAGAAACCTTCGGGGAGCCTGCATAGACAGGAAAACCTTCTTCTTTAAATATGTTTTATAATGAGGCTGGTGATGAGACTTCCACCCAAGCCTAAACTCTCACCTCTGGCAAGCGTGAGGTGCTCCCTAAACACTTGTCCTTCAAGAACAGCCTTTTCAGAGATGTTATTTCATTGGTCAATTCCTCTAGGAAAGACTTTTTTTGGGGGGGAGGGGGGCGGGTCTTTCTCACTTTACTTTCCTTTGCGAAAACTGAGGGTCTTTAGATTAGGTAAGCTTGTAATGTCAGTCTTGGTCTTATCTCACCACAAAAGGAAAACAGAATGCCCACTATCTGGTAATTGAGTTCCCAGTTAAATCACTTGATAGTATTTACTATCTAACCAATCTGAAACATAGGATAGAAATGGTTTTATCAATAAGGAACTAACAATACTAGATAGCATTTAATGAGCATGTACTATGTGCCAGGTGCCATGACAAGCCTTTTATGCGTGGATCTGCAAGTAGAATTCATTATGACCCTAGGGCTGGTGTTTCCCCAACTCACTTCTCCAAGCTGCGATGCTGCATGTGAATGCCCGCAAAACAATCTCTTGATCTCAGCAACATTTTGCTCAACTTCAATTTCTTTCCAATATTATTCTAATTCTGCCTAAGCTCCTTAATTCGACCAAGGTTGTTGAAGTTTTTAAAAGGATTGTCAGAGAAGACCATCCTGTTTGCCAAGTATTTCTAATTTGACGTGTTAAATCCCATTAATGATAAAATGCTATTTTTAAGATTTATTTGCTTACATGTTCAGACTAACACTCATATACACACTATGTGCTAGACATTGCCCTTCAATTTATTAACTCATTTACTTCTCACAATCTTGAGGTAGGAACTGTTATTGTTTCTACATGAGAACCCTGTAACTTGCCCAAGGTCACACAGCTAGACTGTACTAGTGCTGGAATTCCCTATGGTTATTTTGACCATTGGTGTTATTTTAAATAATTTCTAAGGTTACAAACTTAAAAAAAAGGCCCCCAGCTTTTGCTAATCTTGCCGTCACTCTTGCCTGCACCTTGAAGATGAAAGATTTGGTGGTCTAACATTATTTATCGATCATCAATACAAAGAAACAGCTCAGCTCTTCTTATTCTCTTCTCTGAATGCCTGGTCAAGAAAGTGATTTCTAGAAGTAGGTCTTTCAAACTGAAGTAATTAAATTCATTTATGAACATATTGTCCTAGATACTATATAAATAGTGCAATTATCTAAATAGAATTTGGAGGATCTTTTACGCCAACAAGATGATTTCAGGGTTGTCATGGAGCAAAAGGAAAGGCAGTCAGCTAAGTACTTAGTGCTGAAAACACGACTGATCAAGATATTTTTTGAAGTTTTTTTTTTTTTTTAGCTTTTCATAAGAACATATTTGTATGCATATGATTTGGACATATATTCTCTGGAGCCCTTGAATTGACAGTGAGCGTAACTGCCAATACATTGCATCCTTGCTATTGTCCCAGAAAAGAATTCAGCATAAGTCATGTCAACCCATCCCGTCTCACGTGAAGCAACTAGAGCAGGGAAGCATCTTGTCAATAGGCCTCTAGGAACAGCACCATACCAAAGCTCCAGAGAGCTCAGGCAGGGTTTTTCTTAAAGGTTTATTATTTATTTATTATTATTAATTTATGATAGACATGGGGGGGTGGAGAGAGAGAGAGAGAGAGAGAGAGAGAAGGAGAGAATGGCAGAGACAGAAGCAGGCTCCATGCAGGGAGCACAACGCGGTACTCGATCCCGGGACTCCAGGATCACGCCCTGGGCCAAAGGCAGGCGCTAAACCGCTGAGTCACCCAAGGATCCCCTCAGGCAGGGTCTTTCAAACTGCAGGTTGCAAACTAAATTGTGGAATCCATTTAGTAGGCTATGACCAGCATTTTTTAAAATAAGGATTAAGCAGAACAGAAAACATCAGGCTGTATCATCACTGCAGTGAGTTTGTTTCATACTTGTGTCTCCTGTGGGTGTCTGTGTGTAGGTCATGATTTTGTAAAATATATTCTAGTTACAGGTTTGGGGTCTGAAAGCTTGGAAGCTACTGTTCTGAGTCCTAACTGGGTGTGATTTTCTAGTACTAAGCTCTACTTTCAATAAACTACAGTTCTGGATTCTTCATACCCAGCCAGGAGAGTCAGTTGTCACAAATGGATCATAAAAGGAACCTTAAGTTTTATCCAGTCCAACTAATCACCCACCATATGGAGGCTTCCTGTAAGATTCCCTACACAGAGCCTCTAAGTTCTCAAGAAAGCCTGTTTGTTCCTCTGTACAGGACTTCTAACTTTTAGAAAGTTCCTCATTATGCCAAATTGAAATAGAACATAAGGTTGCTCTTTCACAAGACAGATTTTCATATGTGTGAATGTGGTTCCATGTAACCTTTTCTGAATAAACACAGGTTCGCTGTAGAAAATTTGGAAAATACTAAAAAGCATAAATGAGAAAATAAAAATGATCCATAATCCAACCACCCAGAACAAACAACTGAAATAATGGGCTATATACACCTCCTAAACCTACTTCCTCCCTAATTGTAACAAATATTTTCCTCTTCTCTATATTCTTCTACAAAATGATTATAATGGCAACATCACATCCTACATATAGCTATACCATAACTTTTTTTCCATAACTTATTTTTATAATCCCATTGGGTGGCTGTATTATTTCCAGATTTTATTATAAAGGCATTAATAGGAACATCCTTCTAAATCGATCACTTCCTTGTGATAAGTCTTAGAGTTACTAAATTAAAGATGGGCAAAATTTAAAGGCTCTGACAGATACTGTCAAACTGTCCCCTCAAAAGTTGTGCCAACTTACTTTCTCAATGGCGACACAGAAAGTGTGCTTACCCTTAACCTCACCAAGAATAGACATTAATCTACTTTCCATCTTTGCCAGTTTGGTACCCCCTAAATCTAATCTATTTTAATTTACAGAGGTAGTGAAAGGTAACTATTTTTTAACATCTATTTTGGCCATTTTTCTCTCCTCACTTGTGAATAACCTGACCATGTCCTTTGTCCAATTCTCTTTTGAGGCTTGAAAATAACTGATGTTGTTCCTTAAATATCTGAAGGTTTTTATTCCTGTTTACTTCAAGACTAGGTGCCAGACTTCCTTTAAAAAGCTAAAGGATCATATTAGCTAATGGACTAAAGTCTGAAATGTTTTTTGCTTTCCCATAAAGATCACTTTGCTGAGGAATACAGCAAATGGAAGTCATATGAACTCTGTCAACATAGATAGAAAATGATAATTCTCATACAACTAAAAAGCACAAATTTCCATTATGCTGAGAACATAATAGCAGTAAAATTCTCCCACCACAGAATGGTCAATGATTGTCACTACTCCTTTCTTTGGACTACAAACAAAATGCTGCCCAGCTGCACTGAACCCAGGACATTTTATGTCCTATCAAAACACAACCCTTATGACATCATGAACCCCTGGGAAGGGAGCCAGGGCTTCAGCTAAGTAAGACAAAGGGAAATTTGGCTTTTCACTTCCGTTTAGAACCCTAATAAAAAAGCAACAGCAATGGCTTAAGGAGCCTCAGGACCCATTGCTCAAGGAGGAAACCCAAGTATTTTTTTTTTTTTTTTGAAAGTTCTCACCTGTGGTCATTGTGCCTCTGAAATGCTCCATTCACAGCTCATAAAATGAGGGGCAGTTATCCTTATTTTCTCCCTTTCCCATCTGTCCTTCCCCCCGCCCCCCCAAATCCAATCCAGATACCTCCTGAATCTGTCCATTCCTGCCACAGTGTCTCATTTCAGGCCCTTACCATCTTGTTAGGACTATTGCAACAGCTTCCCAGCCATCCTTCTGACCCCCTATATGGACTACCTTAAATTTATCCTCCATACCAACTCTAGACATGTACCTCTAAGATAAAAATTTAACTCTTCAATGGCTTTCCATTGTTAGAAAATCAAGTTTCGAAATTCATTATTAGCATAGCACAAGTTGCCCTTTGGATCTAGAGATACCTACAGCTCTCCTAACATTTGGATCCTTAGGAAAAAAAATCCTGTGCCTGCTCTTACTGCCATGCTTAGGCTTACACTGTTCCCTCTTCTGCGAAACCTTCACTCTCTCCTGTCAATCTAATTTTGCGACCCTGAGAACTCGGCTGAAAGAGGACCTCCTCTTGGAAGCATTGGCTGATCCAATTCTGCCATCCCAGGCTGCATTTGGTGTCCTTTCTTGGTATCCTGATGATATTCCAGAAAAGTTACTAAGTGGGTTTGCCTATTTGACATTGAACCTAGCCCTGTGTGCTATGGGGCTTCCAGCTGCCCCAATCACATGGTGGTGTAATGAACTCTCTTGTCTATCTCTTTCAGTAAAAGAGCTCCTTGAAGTGTACTCGTCATCTTGCTATGTACATCTAACAACTAGCACAGTATCTGGCATATAGGAGATGCTCGATCAATGCTGGTTGGATGATTGAACTCAATAGAAGTTATATGTTAAAAAAAAAATCACCTTATCACTATGATCTTTGGAAAACCAGATAATTCAAAGGGTAATTATTAGTATAACACAGGCTCTTCATGTTACAAAAGGACTGCATCTTGGATTTATAAAATGTCAATTTCCTGACCTTGAAATAATATTTGCCATACATTTAATTTTGTCAACACGTACCTTTTGTATATGGTAAGATCCATTTATATAGGCACTGAGTCCTCAAATTTTTGGTATTTTTTAAATACAGGATGCCAAACACAGCTTCAGATGCTGCTTTTCACACAGCAAGCACTCAATAAATACCTAGTTTTAAGAGTCAAATATTGGGTTGGCTGCTTTGCTCACAATTAGCTGCCTTCTGGGAATGTAGCCTCCATATACTTGAGGAGGAGGCCCAGTGGTTAATGTGTATGTGACCCCATCTCTGGCCTGAGTAGATTAGTTTAAGAGTGAGCACCTGACCTAATCAATACCTTTCCCTGAAAATTTTTTTTTAATTTTAGGATTAAGGAACATGTAAATTAATCCCTTTCTGGCGGTGGGAGCTGCCAGATGTAAAACCAGATATAAAACTTGAGAGATATTGGTAGCCATATTTGCTGCCATGGGTAGAAACTTGTATATAATCCACCTAAATCAAAGAGAAAGAGCCATCATGGAGAAAGAAAAACAATGAGAGTCCAGTTGATGACAGAAAATACTGGAGATGCTGAGTGTCTGCATTATGTTCAGTAACTGGTCTCCAATCTGAGGCTGTGCTGCAACTGTGCCCTCCCCAGAGTTTGGTGGTGTGAGATATTCCACTCCTTTCTTGCAGATTCCCGTAAGCTGGCCCAGGTTAGACTCCTGTCACTTGCCAGCAAGAGAATTCTTATCTATAAAGGAAAAGGATCGGTAAAGGAAAACTGACTCCCCTGGACCCTTTCCCCAACAACTCTTTCAACTGATTCAACCAGGTGGTTTGGCATAACAAAGGCATGGGCATGAGGTTCCTATTCAGGGACGGAAGGAAGGTATTCATTTTAAAATACATTTCAAGCAAAAGTTGCAGGTAACATGTGCCGACGCAAATCTACAAATTGGAAGCATGCTTCAGTCACCGTGTCCTGTGTGCAAACAACTGTGTCCTCTGCCCACAAATGAACCGTGGGGTGGGAATCTTTATGGGGGTGACCAAGGCCCAGAAACCGCTAAGGCTTCCTTTCCTCAGGGTTCTCCTTCTGGCTCCCTCAATGCCAGTGGTATGCGAGAATTTTCTCATTTAGAAGTGAACCTTCCTAATGAGTTAAGCAAAAACGACGGCAACATGACAGAGCCTCAGCCAGAGTTCGAATGCATACAAGTCTAGATACAGAGGCGCCCTGCTGACACCAGGCTTTAGGACCGTCTCTGGAGATGGCCGCAGGGGCACTGTGTGCGGTGTAGCCCGCTCTAGGGGCTGCTCCTCTAGGCCACAGCGCCAAGCCACGACAGAGGCGCTGAGGTGCACAGGCTGGCTGCCTTCTAAGGATCCAATGGCTGGAGAGGGCTGTTGTCCACCTGCCTAGGTTTCCTGGGGGGCAGAAGGAAGCTGCTATATAGACTCCTGGTGCCCTGGCCATAGCTTTCCTTGCCGTGACAGCGCTGCCTCCAATGGGGCACAGCCGTTAAAGACCCAGGGGCTCCAGGATGGCTTAAACCTTGGTGCTCTGACTGCCCCGAGCTCGCCGTCTTCCTTTCCAGTCGGCCTGCTCCTCAGCAGACACCTGAGCCTGGGGCGTGGCGACAGAGCTCTTGTCCTTTGCTGTTCCCCCATGTTTCCAGTCGTGTTTGTCTTTGGCAGGCTGCCTGGAAGCACTGTCCCTTCGGCCAGAGCTCTCTGTGGTCTGGCGGGTCCCTCTATGGGCTGGTGTCTGTCTGACAGGCGGCTGGGTGGAGGCCTGCTGTGGGGACCCCGAAGCAGCCTGCCTCTTCTGAAACCTTCCCCTTCTATGAGCCTCTTCTTTCCTGCTCGGATGCTCCCTGGGAGCAGAATCGTCTGGTTTTGACTCTGCAGAGGACACCACACTCTGGAGAGGTCTCCTGGGCAGGCGCTGACCCTCCTGAGTTGGTTGGTCACCACTGAGGGTAGCTTTATTTTCCTGAGGCACTCCTCCAGAATGCTCTCTCTTCAAGGGTGGTCCTGTTCGGGTCACGGCTACCTTCTGAACCAGGTCATCTGGGGGGACGTTGGCACGGGCCTTTTTTCTGGAATAAGGTACCTTCTCCCGTTTCTCTACGTGTAATAGGGGATCCTCAGGCAATGGTTCGGCCTGGGGGAGTTCAAAGATTTCTGGCATTTGGACTTTTCTTCTCTGGCTCCCCTGAGGGCTCTGAGGCAGGCTGGGGCGAGGGTGGTCGGGTACCTTTGGGGAAGTCAGCTTCCTCTGGGATTCTGGCTGCGAGGCTGTCTGACGGCCTCTAGGCAGTGCCTTTTTCAGATGCCCTGGCCTTTCAGTGGTCTCTCTTTGAATAGGGAGTTTTTTTCCCCTAGCTCCTATCTGCTGTGCTGGCTCCCGGTTTTGGGGTAAAGCCTGCACATCTGAAATCTTCTTGCTGGGGGAGTGGCCTGCTTTGGGCGCTTGCCTTTCCTTTGCGGGCCTCGAATAATGGTGAGCCCTGGGGTTCTGGGGCAGCTGTTGTTCTGAGAAGGGGGTGGGAATCTGTGGAAGCCTAACCACCTGAGCCTCCTCTTCCCAGGGCAGATCAGGGGCAGCCTGTGGCGTGTGCTCCTGGACAGGGGTGCTGATAAGAGGGAGTTTCACCTCCCTGACCTTTCCTTCCTGGACTTGTTGAGTGCTGTGGTCCAGATGGGGGCTCTGATTTTGTGGTGGTTTGGACTGGGGAGGGCTGATGGGAGGAAATTTACTGGAGTCTCCTTCCTGAGCTGCTGGAGGCCTGGGGGAGGGAGTCATGGTTTGATCTGAGGCTGTTCCTAAAGCTTCCTCCCTGCTGGGTGAGAGGAGTTTGGGTGTGGGCCTCCGACTCTGGAGTGGAGCAAGGACCTGCGGCTGAGGCAACCTGGTGGGAGCCAGCCAGCTTCTGGGAAGCAAGGTCATTGCGTTGTCCCTGTGCTGGGTCTGTTTGAGGTCTGCTGAATCCTGAGGATGTGGCAATTCTGGGTAAGGAGTGCTAACCCGGACATATTCTGCTTTTGGGGTTCCTTCCGCTAGAGGTTGTTGAGAATCTTCTGGAGATGGTCCTGCTGTTTTGGCCCCATTCGGGTGGGAAGGGTCTCTTGGAGGCTCATAACGGGTACTGTTGGGTGGCAGAGCTACTGATTCAGTTTCCTTATCCTGGGTTCTCCGGGGGCTGGGGGAGGTTGGGCCAGACCCCTGTAGGGCTTCAGATGGCAGAGGGTCAGTGGAGGTTACCTTGGCCTCCCCTGATTCCTCATCTTGGTCCGGCTGAGGGCTGTGAGCTGGAGTTGGGTCAGGGTGCTGAGAAGGCTCTTGGGAAGGAGTGATGGAAGGCTGCCCTATCTTACCTGCTTTCACCTCAGATGTCATGGACTCATTTTCGGGGACATTTGTCATTATTATTTTTGAAGAAAGATCTGATTGTTGAACATCCTTTTCCTTCTGGTTTGGGGATAAGTCCTGAGCCTGCTGGGAAACACCAAGTGCTGATGAGCTGGACTGCGGAGGAGGCTCAGCACTGACATGGCTACTGGGAGAACATTCTTCTTGATGGGTTGCTCCCTGAGTCAGCTCTTGGTTCTGGAAGGGGGCTAGGTTCTGGTTTTCAGGGACCTGTGTTTGAATCTGCATTCCAGAGAGACGTTCTGTTATCTGGCCATCTGCTTGCAGTTTTGCCAAGCGCCTTGGGGATGGGACCAGGTGTGCTGGCACCCCGGAGGTGGTCTTCTTGCTAGAAGGAGCTCCTGCTTTAATATAAAAAGAAGTTAGCTAAAAACCTCTTAACACACACTATGTAACTAAGGAACTTTAGAAATGACAAAAAAATACCTTTTCCTTTTCTGATGCACATAGGCCCTTGAAAAGAATAAAATTACACAGAGAGAACTATAACCATCTCTTCCCCTTGGGGATCCTAGGTGTCTAGAATTCTCTTATTTCATAGAACTTAGAACAATTTTAGCCAACTGAAATCATGAGCTTCGGTAAATAAAAATAGATAGGCTTATTCACAGAACCAAAATTTTATGTCCAGGTCTGCAAATGGCAAGAATTTTTAAGCAAATGAAATTTAAAATTTCCACAGCTTAGAAGTCAGTGCTGCTTTTGATGGTAGAAACTAGAGGGTATACATCTAAGCTAGGGCAAGTTCCATTTGTTTCCTTGTTTAATAGCAGTCCCCTTCAAGAAACTGGAACCAGGAAGGTACAGGAAACTCAACAGGCAGTAAGTCAGTACTGAATGGAAGGAGGCAAAGAATGGATCCCACAGAAGCATGCAGTGTCATGGCTTAGAGGAGCCACTCCTGAGGATCTGCCCTCCCAGCTGCTGCCCTACCTCCAGGGCCAGTCTTTTCCCTCCAAGTCTACCTGGGTTTCAGCAATGGCTCTCAGAGGCCACTAGCACATTAATGTCATGGGGTGGGGAAGGGGACGTTTCCTTCGATCACCATGGGAGCAAGTTCTCAGTGTGATTCTGGTCTCATGGACCAACCATGGACACAATCAGCTCAGCAGGCACTTGTTTATGACAGAAGCCCATATATATATTCTGGTGGTCCATATAACATCTTAACCCAGTCTTCAGGACATGGCTCTGAAATGCTGTGGTCAGAGAGGGCACAGCAGTGTGGAACAGCCTTGAAGAAAATAGTCTCAGCTCACTTTGAGGTGACTGTAAGCTGAGTTAGACCTCTCAGATGACCCAAGGTTGGTCCAACCCCAGAAGCAAACCAGGCTCCTGACTACTGTCCCTTCTCCCTCACAAAGCAGGATGAGCGCGGACTACTCTGTGTCTTCACTGAACCTCCTGGTCTGGGCCTCCAGTTGAACCAGATGTCTCTGGGGATGGTGTTGGGGAAAAGCAGAGACAAGGAAAAGCTGGCCTCTTGGTGAGGTTTCCGAGGGGATGGCTCTGCTTATCATTCCTATAGCCCTAGTTCATGACCGCTATAGATTAAATACGAATTTAGTCAAGCAACAAATTAAAATATAAGAACAGTAAAAATGAAAAATTAAAATTAAAATTTAAAAAAAGAACAGTAAAAATGTCTAGAATAGGCCAATTCATAGAGACAGAAAGTGGATGAGTAGTTACTGGGGACTAAAGAGGAGTTACTGCCTAATGGGAATCGAGTTTCAGTGAGGCAGGGCTGATAACTTTTGGAAACAGGTAGTAGTGATGGTTACACAACACTGTGAATGTAGCGAATGCCATTACATTGTACACTTAAAAAGCTAAGATGGCTAATTCTGTGTGTGGTTTTTTTTTTAATCACAAAAAAGGGAATTTAAAAAACAGAAGGGCATAAGAACAGTGAGACCCAATCCTGAAGGCTCTTCCTAGTTGTTAAACCCCCTGGTTTCCTAGGATCAGACATACAAGGATGTTTTCCCCACTTTTACAATTCAACAATTCACATTATTTGGCAAATGATATACTGCCCTTTATTAGAGATAAAGGCACCGTTTGGGGACCAGTAAATTGCTCAGTTTCCCTCCCCTCCACCTCCCCCCCATTTGAGTCATCACCATCATCATTTTCCTTTCCCATCAGTCAGAATTCTAAATAATGATTCACAAATATAATTTTGTTCTATGATCTCTATAGCAGGGACTCAGGGTGGTAGTTGGATCAGCTTTTTAAAAGCTTACTGGGAGCACCAAATAAGTATTCCGGAAATAGGTTGTACACAGACACATGGAGGATAAAAACCATCCCTTACACTGAGTTGTGAATAGAGTTTTTTCTTATTTTACAAAAGCCGTATTGTTTACTCAGGGTTTTGTTTTTTGTTTTGTTTTTGTTTTTGTTTTAGTTTTCAGGCTTTAGAAATGAATATTATCTGCATTGCTATAGGGAAAAAATAATAAGATCATCTGTACCATGGTTGATAAACATTTTTAATTAATGGTACATCTTAGTACCTCAAGGTTTTATAATCACTCTGTAATTCAAGTTACTATTTTGTATGTGCATTTAACGTAAAGTCACTTAGTCTCTCCTCTGGTAAACGTTCCCATTTCTGGGTCTAGGCTGATGGGGTTGCTACACTTATAACCTATAGATTTCAAGGTTACTTTGTTCTACTTTCATCATTAAGAGTAGAAATTAAAATTGCATTCTTAGTTACAAATTGGCAACATAAAATTACTAAAGATAAAGCTATGTATTATCACTTCAAATATCTAGGAATACTTTTCAGTTGGCATTGATACAGGATTCCTGCTTGCATTAAAACAATGCCACTGGCCACCAGATTTCTGTTTGTACTGGAGCCTACCTTATAGGCAGTCTAATTAACTGGGGGAAAAAAACCTCAGCAAATTCTAATTCCAGAATGGTCCATAATATTATATGTAGTTGGCTTTGCTTTTTAGAAATGGAAGTTCAAAGTGGTTTCTCTAATCAAATCAATGATTATTGATAAAATTTAGGATACAAGACTAAGGCTTCCTAATTCCAGTCCAATTTTCTAATTGCTTACACTGCCTTTCATAGAATCTTATAAATTTTTAATTTCTTACCTTTGATAGTTCAGTTATATATTAAAAATATTCCACTATGCTAAAATTATTGATCTAGGGGTCCCATTTATGTAAGTAATGGAAGTCTTCACGTAAACAGATCTGAACTACAGTACTTAAAATCAGAGTGGAAGCAAAAATATAAGAGCCAGCCAGGCCTGGGGCGGTGACCCCACTGGGGCTCTGGTTCCTTCTGGGGGAATCATGATGCTCATTTTGAGGTGACTATGGTTGGGCCCTGCTTTCCTGTGAACATCTGACCTGCCCTCCTTGGCATATACTTTACAGCCCTGAAACTCCAAGAGGCCACTGGCTCTACTCTTAAGCCACCAGAGATCCTTTAAAAGCTTTATTAGTAAGGACTATGCTCATTAGAATTTTTAAATACTCACTTGAATAATGTCTGGCCTCCACAAAGCCACTTTATGTGCAAGTTTATCCTTAAACGATCAACCAAAAACAGTAACGTCCTTCATGGATTAACTATTTAAATAAAATGAGGTGTTTGGCTTCTTAAGAAAACACATTATCTCCCAAAACACTAAACCTGCCAGGAAAATGGGGGTCTATTGAGGCCAGTGAATTGATGTATTAATTATAAACCCTCCCATCTACTTCTTAAAGCTGAGGCTCATATTAATCAATAACTAGATGGCCCCATTTCAGTTATTAAACATATCTGAGAGGGATAACATTTTAACAAATTGTATAATTCATACTTTCCATGAAATCGACAGGCCTAACCTAATTGGTCCAAATAAATGAAGTTTTATTACACCCTTTAAAACAGGAGTCTCTTTTCCTATGCACACATTATCTGGTCTATTAACCCGCTAAATGGCAACTACACCCAATAGTCAGCATCCTGGTGGTTGCAGGATACAGAGGGCTGGAGCCCTGCTGGCTGTACAGGCTGAGTCCTGCTCAAGTGCTGCAGCTCAGAGGTGCCCTCAGTGCTATGGACTGACAAACATGCTTCTCCCCAAGACTCAGAACTTCTCAGGCTCAGGGGACTGGCTGTGCTCATCGAAATCCACAAGGGGCTGATTTAAAAGCCAGAACATCAACTTATTAATTTACAACGGGAGATGGGCCTGGCTCAGGGAGCAAGGCAGGGTGCTCTCACGTAGGAAACTGCCCCCAACGGGACAGGTCCACCCCAGGGACCAAATTAAAGATCAGAAGTTGCTGGGTTAGCGAAGCTGGAGAGCAAAGAGAGTCAGATTTCCTCAAGAGAAACTTCCATCTAGCTACCAAAGCCTTGTAGATACATGGTGCACCCTGCCGGGCACAGCTTTCTAAAGAGCTGATGCCTGATGCGGAAGATTGGAGCAGTGCTGGATAAACACATGGGCACGCTCCTAACTGAATGTCCTCCTTCTGTAGACCAGGCACGGTCCTCCACTGCTCTACGAATGCCTATTTTGTACACAGGGCACACTTTCCTCCGGGGACTCTCCAGCCAGCAAGTCATACCCTGGCCCCCTATTGCCTAGACAACATACAGAGGACAGACTCGCTCTGTTATCTGTTGTTACAGGTTCACACTGACCTCCTTCCAGAATTCCAAGGGTACCTGATCTGAAAAAAAAAAAAATGTGTAAAATTGCAAAAGATTGGACTCTAGCAAAATCATGGCCTGGCCTGCTTCCGCCTGGTGGAGATACAACCTGGCCAGCAAATTCCAATTCGGCCAAGTGTCACAAAGGCTAAAGCACAGGAGCACACAGCAAGCCAGGGTCTCACGTTAACATTTTACAATGTGTGATTCGTGAATGCAGTTCAGCCCACTGGGGAGGACCTTCTCTCTCTTTATCAGGGTGGTAAAAATGCACGTAAAAAAGTTGCCCATCTTAACCACTTTAAAGTGTACTGTTCAGTAGTGTCACGTATATTCACACAGTTGTGCAACCAATCCCGTGAACTCTTTCCATCTTGTAATTGTGAACTATAGTTGTGAAGCAACAGCACTCTGTCCCTCTGCTTCCCCAGCCCCTGGCAACCATTCCATTTTTCTGTCCTTATGGATTTGACTACTCGAGGTACCTCCTAAAAGTGGCATCAGACTATATTTGTGTTTTTGTGACCAGCTTATTTCACTGTGCAGAATGTTCTCAAGGGTCATCCACACTGTAGCCTGTGTTCAGAATCCCTTTCCTTTTTAGGACTGAAAAATATTCCATTTTATTTATTTATTTATTTATTTATTTATTTATTTATTTATTTATTTATTTATTATCTTTTTTTTTTTTCCATTGTATTTATAAAGCACATTTAGTTTATTCATTTGTCTGTCAATGAACATTTGGTAGCCTCTCAGCTACTGTGAACAATGCTGCACTCACTGGTGTGCAAGTTTCTGTGGAAGTCCCTGCCTTCAGTTCTTGTAGGTATATACCCTGATGAGGAACTGCTAGATCACACAGTAATTCTATTTTTAATTTTGGGGGGAACCATTAGATTATTTTCCACCGGAGCTATACCATTTTGCCTTCCCAATTTCTCCACATCCTTGCCAACACTTCTTTTCTCTTGTTTTTTTTTCATAGCAGCCATCTCCATGGGCATGCAGTGGATTAGAGAGAAACTTCAATCCATCTTAAAACACTCATGTACCAAATTTCTAAGTTAGGGTTTTAGAATTCCTAGGTTCCAAGGAGATGGCATAGACACTGCTCTATGGCCTGTGCTATTTGCTGCACATGCTCCATGAGGCATTAACTCTCCATTATTGGAGGGCATTGCCTCCACTCCATCTAGCAAGACAGTCATTTGAAGCTCAGAACAGTGAAGCAGCTTGCCCAAGGGAGCAGGAGGGCCACAGCCAGGCTCACATCCTCTGACTGCACTCTTCTACTATAACCTCTAGTAGTACAACATTTTGAGGACAGTAGCAAGGCAAAGGAGAAAAAAAGCCTATTGGGTTGAAACAACACTAATACCAACCACCCAGCAGAACACCACCTCAGCTCCCCATCAGAGCCAGACTTCTGGAAGGCTGAGTTCTGAACTGGAAGGCTGACCCTTATTTACCATAAACCTTCAAGGAGGTACTGGCCATGTGTCCCTGAAGGACAGTCCTCTAAGTTCCACTATGGCCACCAAGACAAGGAGAGAGACAGATCCTGAGGGCTGCTTTGCACAGCTTTTGTGGGAACAACCACACCAGGAAGTAGAGGGGTTAGTGAGTTAGAACCAGTGTGAGGCTGGGGGATGAGTAACCCAGATAGCAATTCCCAGATTTGGTTTCCTGACACGAAAGGAATGGGGTAGTACCTGCAGTTGGAGCCAAATTCTTGGATGTTTCCTCAG
Organism: Vulpes lagopus; assembly: GCF_018345385.1. NCBI lineage: Eukaryota > Metazoa > Chordata > Mammalia > Carnivora > Canidae > Vulpes > Vulpes lagopus. Next base: position 8,448,886 of record NC_054836.1, on the reverse strand, counting down.
ATAATCCAAGGTATTCTCTGATGAGTTGACTCAGCTTTTGGTAGGCAACTTCCAGATCATCTACAGTAGGTGAGAGAAGGTACTTTAAGGCAACAGAATCACATCAAAATATAGTCAATTTGCAATTATTGGTGGTAACGAGTTTTTAAGCCACATCTAATTTTGTGACTATTGTGGTAGGTAGGCAGAATTCTAAGACCCTAGTGACACTTCACCCTCATATCACTGCCTCCCTTCAGTGTGGGCAGAACCTATGAATGTCAGGGGCTACTACTCCTATGATTATGTCAGGTTAAAGGGCAAAACGGATTTTTGAAATGTAATGAAGGTTACTCATCAGTTGAGTTTGGGCCAGTCAGAAGGGGGACCACCCCCAGGTGGGTCAACACTTAACCACATGAGCCCTATAAAGAGAGAGTTTTCTGGTAGTAGATGAGGAATGCAGAGACTTGGAGCACAAGGAGAATCTGATGTGCCATCGGTGGCTTGAAGACAGAGGGGCCCCAGGAACAGGACCTGGGAGCCGTCTCAAGGATGGAGGGCAACCCCTGGCAGACAGCCAACAAAAGAAGCAGGAACCCCAGTTCTACAACCATAAGAAACTGCAGTCAGCCAATAGTTAAGAATGTACGTTAGACTAGATTTTTCCCCTAGTGACCTTATTCTTCAAAAATAAAACTTTGCTGAAAGTTACTGACCTGCATTGATGATTGCATCAAAATATCCTGGAAATTTCTGATTGATTTTAATATAAAGGTCCACTCTGGAGACAGCAAATTCAATCTCTACACGACTGAATAATCCTTTCCTCCGCAAATATCCCTCATATTTTTCCTTGTCCATGGGTACCACCAGGATATATCGAGGTTCAAAATAGGAACATTTCAAACTTCTTACACCCTATTTGTTTAAAGAAAAGATAATAGATTGGAAACAGATTCAATTTAGAAATCATGTTGCAGACATCTGACAACACAGGTGTAATAAGTAGTCTTGTATTAAAAGATTTATTTGTATAATAAGCTATTATTTCCCTCTAAATATCTCAAAGTTGGATCACTTCCCTTTGTCAAATATTGTTATTGGAAATAAAAGAACTACCTGGATGTCATCTAACTAATCACTCTAATAAACATGACAGTTAAAAAAGAAAATTGCTGGGATCCCTGGGTGGCACAGCGGTTTGGCGCCTGCCTTTGGCCCAGGGCGCGATCCTGGAGACCCGGGATCGAATCCCACGTCGGGCTTCCGGTGCATGGAGCCTGCTTCTCCCTCTGCCTGTGTCTCTGCCTCTCTCTCTCTCTCTCTCTCTCTCTCTCTCTCTCTCTCTCTCTGTGTGTGTGTGTGTGACTATCATAAAAAAAAAATAAAAATAAAAATAAAAAAAAAGAAAAAAAAAAAAGAAAAAAGAAAATTGCTAAGGGTGCCTGGGCAGCTCAATCAGTTAGGTGTCTGACTCTTGATTTGGTTCAGGTTATGATCTCAGGGTCATGAGATTAAGCCCTATGTTGAGCTTCAAGCTGGGCTTGGGGTCTGCTTGAGATTCTCTTATCTCCCTCTGCCCCTCCCCCAATTCATGCTCTATAAAAATAAGTAAATAAATAAAATTTTACAAAATTGCTAGATACAAACAGGTACACTCATTGTAGTGTTGCATCTTTAGTACTGCAAAGTAACTTTTTTGTTTTTCCAGATTTCATTTTTAAGTAATCTCTAAACCCAACATAGGGCTTGAATTCACAACTCCTAAGATCAGGAGTCTTACACTTTACAGACTGAGAGAGCCAGGTGCCCCAAAGAAAAGTAATTTCAAGTCTGCATTTCAAAGAGCACCCTTGGAAGCTCCAGGAGATAAAGATATTACTACAGATAAAAGGTTCTCCCTGTTGCCCCTTTGTCATCTCCCCGGGACCCTTCCTATTCCTAAACCAGCAACCTGGTTGGGCTGGTTCCTACTATATCTCCCATCTTCTACCCAGAACAAGGGACACCCAAGCTCCTGCTGCCAGGAGCTCACAGGGTTGAATGGGTGGTCTGTGGATCAGAAGGGCTGAGCCATGACCGACCTCGTTTCTCCAGCTACAGTAGGCTAGAACAAAGCCTGCGAGCTCCCGGAGCACCAGTTTCCTCATGGGTGAAATGTAAGAGCCCTTCCAAATGAACTCTAAAGTTCCTTCCACCTTGATTCCATCATCAGGAGTTTAACTCAATGGTTAAAATCCATGTTTTAAACATTCGGGGTGCAGAGAGGAGAGGCTCTTTTGAAAAAAATAATTTCTAAAAGTGCCAATGACTAGAACCATTTGGAAAAATGCTTTCGCTTGAGAGAATCAGGGACATAAAACCAGGTTTATAGGTTGGAAACAAGTAGAAGAAAGTTCTCTGAGAGGAGAAAGGAAGCAGGAGCCAGCACTCACAGAACCAGTGGACTGGAGAAAGGTAAGCATACGGAGCTGGAGAGTTTCTTGTCTGAGGAAGATAGTTTTGGGAAAAGGCCTCGGTTATTTTTGTTTGTTTTTTGCTTATTAGCATAGAAACACAGACAATCTCTTTGAATATGTAAAAGCAATCAATTGTGGAAAGATGAGAGCTGCAGGACTTTGAAGTTAGAAAAACTAAAGAACTGGAAGAAACATGACCAATTTCACGGAATTGAGGCAACGCACCAATCCATGTGGTCAAAAAGAAATCATAGTCTCCTGCTCTGCCCAGTTAGAAAAGAAACGGGTTTTAAAGAAGTTTCAGAGTCGATAGTAAAGGATTATCAGACCAGCCCCAGATTTTGGGTTCTCTAAGTCTGATCCAACGGAATCGTTTTTCAAACTTCTGACTACAAAACTGTTAGACCGCGCAAAGCTACCTTAAAAAGACAATCCGTTGTCTTTAGAGATTTCATGTACTTAGTAAACCTATGAATTTTTAAAATAAATAAGTGGGATGGTCATGGTTTTACTTTGGATCTGGACTTGAGAGTAACTTCTATATATTCTGATTACTGAAGACCACTGGGGAAGATAAGATATGGGGGCAGAGAGGAAATCTCCTGAAATCGGCAAGTCTACACTGCTCAGAGCAGGAAAGGACTGCAGCCGCCGGTGAGCCAAGGAGAGTCAATGACAGCACAGCCCCCTTGTCTCCCATGAAGAATCAGAGACCACCACCAACTGCACAGAGCTACCAGGCCAGCCCTGAGGGGCCAGTGCACATGGCCCCATAGCCCTGCAGAGAAGGATCTTTACCTGTGTCACTTTATATAAACAGAGACCAGGCCCAAAAAGCAAAGGGATAATTTAGTGAGGAAATTAACTTAGAAAATAAGTCCTGAGTGGCATTTTTATTCACAGGATACACGCCATGCCTTGTGTCATGAGTCTTGTCATTTCATTGTTCATGTCTGGCCTCCCCCATAGGAAGTATAAGCTCCCGCTGTGCCTGGCAGTGTGGTACCTGCACATCGTAGCCCCTTCCTCCACCCCAAATATAGATATACAGACTCATGTTCACACACATTAAAAATAAACCAATGGAATGGAAAAACACTTACTTCTATTTCCATGTGAATACAGCTTGCTAAACCATCTCTTGCGATACCTTCAATGGTGTCCCTATTTAACCCGTAGTTGTGACGACCATAAGTGAATGTTAGAATGAACTTCCCCTGAAATTTGAGAAATACAGAGATTTTCATATCACAGCTGCCACAGTGAAATTTAATATAAAGTTATGTGATGTCTTACTTTCACGTACGTGCCTCCATGAAACTTACATACGTGAGCAATTGCATAATAGGGTGGACAGTGGGGTTACGAGACTTACTACCAAAATACAGTAGAGAAATCTGATCAGAATTCTCAGGTGGCAAAAAAAAAAAAATAGTTTTTAGAGATGCCGTAATTGGCTGACAAAACACGTGGGGAGAGAGTGAAGGTACTGAAGCTCGTGGTAGAATGGGTCATTCTGCTTACCCACCTGCTTCCTTGCCAACCCCGCACCATAAACTGCATCACTGAGAAACATAACAGATAGCTCGCCCTTTACCTCAGCCACGTGGGCTATGCAGGCATAGCAGGTACCCCAGGAAAAAGCTCCCATTCCCAAAAGCCCTGCATTCCCAGATAAGCCAGGAGGCCATGAATTACACGGACATCCTAAAACGTTTCTATCCTGAGATAAGCCATGAAAAACAGACCCAATTCTGGGGTTTTTTTTCCCTTATAAAACAGAGCTTTTTGTTGAAACTGTGCCAAATGTTTCTCAACAAAATTGGTGTGTTCCCTGTCGTCATTTGAGGTATAAATGCTGCCTTCAATCTACATTCTGGAAGCCCAGTTCCTCCCAAAGCTGTTTTCCCTTTCAAAATAGTCCAAGTAAAATTGTGCCTCTCAAACTGTCCAGGTGTTCTCTTTGGAGGTATTTGTTAAACCACTAAGTCTAGTCTAAACTGGAAAGCTGGGGATCCCTGGGTGGCTCAGCGGTTTAGCGCCTGCCTTTGGCCCACGGCGCAATCCTGGAGTCTTGGGATCGAGTCCAACGTCGGGCTCCCAGCATGGAGCCTGCCTCTCCCTCTGCCTGTGTCTCTGCCTCTCTATGTCTATCATAAATAAAATCTTTTAAAAAAAAAACTGGAAAGCTGATGACAAAAGAAGGAATAAAAAAATATGGAAGATCTTGGTGACTGCGGCCCCTCATGTACAGGATTTTACAAGAAATGATGACCACTTGCAAGGCTGAATCCCATTGATTGAATCCCATCAAATGGTGCCATCATCACTAAGGATAGTAGCAGTTGGGAGCCCTTGACGCTACATGCGACTCCTGGCTCCAGATGTCCTGGAGACTTGCAGGTGGGGGACAGGCTATCTGTCAAGGTGGTGTTGCAAGCCCGAGACACAGCATCTCTTGGGGGAGGGGGGTCTCTAGTGAATGTGTCTGCTATGAACGAGGAGGAAAATCCACACACCTCATAATCCAAAGAAGTTTATATTGTGTATTCTAAAAGTTAAAAACCCAACAGTAAATATCCTTAATGTTTTATTCCCTCAATGTCATACCTTTTTTGTTCTTTGGAGCAAACACTAGGACATCTTTTCTTTTTACAGATATATTGCATCTAGATAGATACTGAATCTCCTGTCAGGTATGTATTTATCTTGTTTACTGTGATTCATCCTGTTTTCGAATTTTTTTTTTTTTTTTGAAAAGGTAGGGAGGAGCAGAGGGAGAGGGAGAGAATCTTAAGAATCAACACAGGGCTCTATCTCACAATCAATCCTGAGATCATGACTTGAGCCAAAATCAAGAGTCTGATGCTTAACTGACTGAGCCAACCCTTGCGCCCCTCATGTGCACTCCTGAATCACATTTCAGACATATGAGTTTCTTGTGTGTACAAGGGCCTCCCTCTGTGGATCCCAAAAATATTTTCTGGAAGAATGCAGAGTTGGGAGGACTCTGGCGGTGTACTTTTATATATAAAACAGGCCCTGTTAAATTTTTTTAAAGAATTGAAATTAAGTGTTCCTCCAGCTTCTGGCTGGTGATTCTCCTCTCATACCTTCCTGCTTGCAGATTTCTTAATAAACAGCAATAATCACATTTCTGAAGCCTCCAGATCTGTGATCTTATTTCGACAAGAGAGGAAGAATATTTGCAGAGAAATGACTGCATTTATGCCCTGAAAAAAGGTTCACATATCAGTAAGCATGTGGTGGGTGACAATCCACGTGTTGGTGATGAAGGGATGGAGGAGTGGCTGGGTCTGACTGTCCACCAGAGGTGTCTGGGGCTGCGCCACGCCAAGGTTGTCTGTCAAGGGGTGAGGCAGGCTATCTGGGTGGGTGTTCTGGGGAGAGAGGCTGTGTGCACAGCAGGCTGAGTGCACTGGTGTGACTGGTGAAGCTGACAAGGTGTCCTGAGTTTGTAACCTCTAGGTTTGCCTCTTCATGAATCAGTCACAAGCTCAATCTCAGAAGCAAAATTCAAGTTGAAGAAAATGACATTATATTGAAATAATATATGTTAACAGAAGCAGTAAAAAACGAGTACTGCTCAACCACATAAGGATTTTGTAGAAATAGAAAGAGTCAAACTGTAAAACCAAATATGGTATATAACTACAGCTATCTTGTAGACTAGGAATTGAACCAACTTTGTTACGACCAGTACGATGAGGTATGGAACGTCAGGGGAGCATATGGGGTACTGAGAACAGATGAAATGAACCAAGAAAAAAAAGTCTTAGGCTCTAACAAGAGAAAAAACATGAATTTCAGGAACTAGCTGTCTTTCAAACCAAAGAGAAGGAATCCTTACTAAAATCCAGATAACGCTTTCTATCTCTATTAAGGCTTTTAAAAATATAAAATCTTAAAGTACTCTTGACACACTATAGTGAGCTACCAAAATACAGCCCTAGGAGAGAAGATTATAAAGAATCTCCAAGATGTTCTTTTGAGAAGATTGGAGGGGAATGGCCTAGGGGTTACAGGACTTTCTCACTTGAGTTTTTCTGTGAATTCAAGAGAAAGCATGCACTATGTGTAAAGTTGGCCATTTGAAATTAAAGTCCTAGAAACTTCAGATCCCATGCTTAACTGTACCATAGTTTTGTGCACTGAAGTATAATGTGAGAGGTTAAGGCTGTCTATGTGTCCAAGACGGGCCAAGTGACTAGGACACACCACGATAAAAGGGTGCTTAGGGCCACAACAGTTAGAAAGCACCAGTGATAAGGCACCTGGGTGGCTCCACCAGTTAAGCATCCAGCTCTTGGTTTCAGCTCAGGTCATGATCTCAGGGTCCTGGGATCGAGCCCTGCTTCAGGCTTGCCTTCAGCACACAGTCTGCTTGTCCCTTGCCCTCTGCTCCTCTCCCTGCTCCTTCTCTCTCATAAATAAATAAAATCCTACAAGAAGAAGAAAGAAGAAAGAAGAAGAAGAGGAAGAGGAAGAGGAAGAGGAAGAAGAAGAAGGAGGAGGAGGAGGAGGAGGAGGAGGAGGAAGAAGGAAGAAGAAGAAAGAAGAAGAAGAAGAAGAAGAAAGAAGAAGGAAGAAAGAAGGAAGAAGGAAGAAGGAAGAAGGAAGAAGGAAGAAGGAAGAAGGAAGAAGAAGAAGAAGAAGAAGAAGAAGAAGAAGAAGAAGAAGAAGAAGAAGAAGAAAGCATCATTAATAGCAAACAGGATAGAAAACTCCAACATTAAGGGATGCTCAATTCACAAGCTTCACACATCAGATCAAGTCTGACTAATAACAGCAGCAGGTGATAAACGCAGACCATGAGAACTCTTCATAATGTTCTTACTTCTAGTTTTCTAAAGCGTCTACTCATTCAGCTTTATTGAAAATTTACAATATTCTTTCCAAGATCGTAAAATACAGCAGCCTGTCAACAAGGATGTATATATGGTTTATGAAAGAAACCAAGAACACTTCTCTCATAACAAGCGGAAATATTTCTCTCTTTTTATCACTAGCTGCTAACATTGCTACCAGAGGACACGTATTTCTTGTGCAATACCAATAAAGAACGTTCTTACCATGTTTAGCATTTCATCAAAAACTTCCTGAGAGATAAAGTGATAATCGACTCGATCCCCTTCTCCAAAGTAAGGTGGTCTTGTGGTGTGACAGGCCCTGAAAGCAGAGTAGATAACTGGGCTACTGCCAGCAGCTTGACATTCAAAACAGAAAAGTTTTTTTTTTTGGTAAAAGTAGGTTTTAAAAAGTCGAAATTGACCCACGAATCATGAATGTTGAAGTAACGTGGTTGTGAAAGCACTGTGGTTTCGAAGTGCTAGACTCCATCCAGCTGCTGTACTCTAGGGATGATACAAATGCCGGACTATCCAGTCTTGACTCATTATGGTTGATCACCTCTGAACTACATCCTCTGCTGTCATGCACCACCACTTGGGTTCCTCACTCATGCAATCCTACCCAACAGTCTTGGTGTCCTCTCTGCTCTGCGGGCACTTCTCCACGGCCTTCCTCATCCCTCACCTGGCCAGCCCACCTGTCTCCAAGGACTCGTGGTAAGTGCCCTCTCCCGCACCTGCCCCTGCCCCAAAGCCTTTCTTGACACGCTACGGCTGGTCATGTACCTTCTCTTTACATGTCCACACGTGGTGCCTGCCACCCCGATTGCATCCCAGTTCCTTGAGAGGCCTGGGAACAGAAGCCACAAATGGAGCTCTCAGCTCAACCAGAGAGGCCCTTGCTGATCACGGTCTGTGACGCATCCCCTCCCTGTCCCCGGACCCCCCACTTCCTCTCTGTCTCCAAAACTGCCTTCCTTTATCCACATATCTGCTTTTTCCCTGTCTTTCCCCAGCAGGATGTCTGACTCATGAGGAGAGGACTTGATCTTGTTCATCTTACTTGCTACTGCTTTCCCCACACCTGGCCCATAGCAGGCAGTCGCTAGTTATCTGTAACATGAACGAGTAAATGAAACTCGGGAGGTGGGTAACAGGCATGATGAACTCCATTTGGCAGAGAACAACCAAAATGGCTAGTCTAAGGCCACAGAGCAGGCCGGTGTGGGTCTCAGAGCTAGATAATGGGGTCCCCAACTAGCCTACAACTCCTGATTTCATACCATTCTGCCTCCCTGGTGTTAAGTTCTGGGAAGGCAAACTGATCTTTATATTATCCTGTGATTTTATTTTATTTTTAAAGATTTTATTTATTTGAGAGAGAGCACACGCCGAGGGAGAGGGAGAAGCAGGCTCCCCACTAAGCAGGGAGCCTGACGCAGGGCCCACCCAATCCCAGGACTCTGGGATCATAACCCAAGCCGAAGGCAGATGCTTAACCGACTGACCCACTCAGGCGTCCCAGTATCATCCTCTGGTTTTAAAGGACATAGAGAAGAGCTAGATATTTGACATGTTGTTTCATTACTGTTTCCACTTTACAGATGATGAAATTGAGGCAACAGCAACTAAGTAAGGTGACTAAGTAGCAAGGCCAGGATGACTCTGTGTCCATCCCTTTTACTATCATGCTAAAACCATAAGTCACAACCTCAAAAGCCTCTTTGTTACCAAGTCAGAGTCCAGTTCTTACAATTTATACTGCTGTTCCCCTTCCGTTATGAACAAGAATTAACTAGACTACTAAATTTTAAGGTCTTAACATTATATTTAAATTATAGACCCAGGAAAGAGAGTATATCCTAAGAAAAGACTGTCAAAACACCGTGACATTTGTGTCATTGTGTGAATACACTGGCATTTCTTCACACACCTTGGCAGGGCCCTGGGACCCTCTGTCTACTGGTATCCCTGACAGTTGGGAGAGATAAATCACTGACTTGGCACCCTGTGCTGTCCACCCTTATCATAGCCTTGAAGTGCTGTGTTGGATTTGCATTTTCCAACAAAGGAATTGAGCGGCAGGAATTTTTTCAGAATTTCTAAAAGGAAGACAAAGCAAAGAAATAATCAGAAGCTTCTGAGCAGGTAAATAAACAGACGGCTTTACTGATGTGGAGAATGCGGATGACAGAGCCTATTCCACTGCAGAACCTTCCATTAAGAAGGACCTACGGGGATCCCTGGGTGGCGCAGCGGTTTGGCGCCTGCCTTTGGCCCAGGGCGCGGTCCTGGAGACCCGGGATCGAGTCCCACGTCGGGCTCCCGGTGCATGGAGCCTGCTTCTCCCTCCGCCTGTGTCTCTGCCTCTCTCTCTCTCTCTCTCTATGACTATCATAAATAAATAAATAAATTAATTAAAAAAAAAAAAAAAAAAGAAGGACCTACGATGACCTGTGGGTTTTTGAATCCTGTCATCCAATTTTCACATGTAGAAATGTTCCCTGTGAAGCGTGCTGCCCCAATGTGAACATCTTGAAAAGGAAATACTACCTATACCTAACGGAAGCAGTGTTTTACTCAACTTAGAGGAAAAAAATGGTGCCAAATTTTAGACAAAGACATTCGTTTGGGCCATCACCTTCAGTTTCCTTTTTCTCCCTGGTCTCAATACGATTCCATTTGTACTTCAGATTTCCATGAGTTTATTATTTACTAATTAATTTGCTAGTTAAGTCAAGGTGAATTAGTTAAGTCCCGGTTTGCAGTGGGAGCCACGCCAAAAGAGCTTTAATGTCGGAGCACAACGCTGGTCCTGAGGAGAGGTCTAAAAGTGAGTTCAGACATTCACAAGGCCTGCTCATGGGTCAGGGGTCATGGTTCTAAAGAACCAACCCTGTGGAGAAGAGGAGATGACCAGAGGCAAAGGAACCCACAAGGTCAGACCAAATCATGAAATGGAAAACTATCGGGGGAAACATAATAGGAAGAAAAGACGTCTGGGACGAGCTAGCCGTTGGATGAGTAGAAAGTTCTTCAGTTTGATTCAGAAGCATTCAGTTTTACAGTCTCAGCTCTGGACCAGGTTGCCTCAGGAAACAACAAACTTCTTGTTACTGCAGACATTTAGGCAGAGGTTTGGCTGCAAGCACATCTAAATTCAAGCACATGCTATCACACGGTACTGTGGGTATGTGAACTCTTTCAAGTTCAAAGGCTCTCCACAGAAGCTCAGGTCTTCTAGGACATTCAATAGGAAAATTAAATTGGTCCTAACCTTCAACGCAAATTATATGTCAACTAACTGCTGGGCATTTAAAAGAGATCGTCAACACCTAAGAATTCCAGCACTGGTCTTCCAGGAGGAAGGTGCCTGTTGTTCTCTCTGCCTGGAAGGTGCTCCTGCTTGAGTTCTGCATCCCACTTGCTGTCCACTTCTTCTCTCCTGGAGGCTCTTCACTTCCCTCCTCCTGACACCCATTAAACTAGCCTATTAGCCAGCGTTTACCTGCCTGCGCCCCACCTCAGCTCTCAGGATGGGACCCACATCTGCTTGTTCTCCAGTTTACCGCTGGAACAGGACCCAGGGCCGGTGCTCCATAAACCTGATTAGGTGAATAAATGAACCATTCTGCTGGCTTGTCACATCTGTATAAACAGACGCTGGATTAGACTGTGTTAAGGTAGCTGTAGCTCATACACCTCATTTAGCTAAACAGCTGTGGTCTTTTACTTTACTACCATACCAAGAGTAAAGAGATTCGGTAGTCAACATCATGAAAAAAGTTATAAAAATAGGGACTGCTGTAAAATAGAGATCGAAGAAAGAAGAATAAAGTTTTTCTTTCATAACTATTCAGATCGCTTTCAAGGCCTCAAATCTGGACGATGAACAGGTGTTCTGGCCCTGTTGTATGTTTCTCTCAGTATTCATTACTCTTCCGGGGAGCCACTGATTTGTGTGGTCATATTAAGGTTGGAAATAGATTTTGAAGGCAGTAAATTCATATCTCCATGTATGACTAATACAGGTAAAGAAAGAACAACCAACCTATTTCTAAAACCAAGAACAAAAAATCAAAATCTAAAACAAGAACAAAAATCTCTCAGCCATTCCAAGACCTGTCACACCACTGTGTCATGCTTTTAATGGATATACAACTCAGTGTGCGGGAATTTCATTGAATGTCTCAGTCATGGGTCAATGTATTTAAAAAGGAAGACAGAGGGGCGCCTGGGTGGCTCAGTCAGTTAAGTGGTTAACCTTCAGCTCAGGTCATGATCCCAGGGTCCTGGGATCAAGTCCCACATCATGGTCCTTGCTCAGTGGAGAGTCTGCTTCTTCCTCTCCCTCTGTACCTCTCCCAGCTCATTCTCTCAAATAAATAAGTAACATCTTTAAAAAAAAGTTTAAAAAGACAGAATACCAGAAGATGGAAAAGATTCAAGCAAATGGCAGAGAAAGTGCCTTTGTAAATACTTGTATGTTTCATGATGAAACTGTTTTCATGCCTTTTTCCCCATTTAATTTTAAAAAATCAAAAAAATTATGTTGGATAATGAATTTTAAAAATCTAAATGAGAGCAATGACTTGCCTCTGAGGATGTGCTTTGGTTTTATCATTTGTTTTAATTAGAAAGTTGCTGTTGACAAAGTAGTACTATCTTACTTCCTCCACGGATGGAATTACTAGCTACCTAATACCTTCTTTTTAATCCAATGCTATGACCTTTGATCCACGCCTTGATGGAATTTTTAGATGTGCCACTGAGCCAGCCCTGATCTCGGCCTTTGTGAGGATGCAGGTAATGCGGGACCAGGCTTCTGAGCCTATGAGGGAGGCGGGTGAGTGTGTACTTGGTAGCAAGGTAGTTAGGAGAATCTTTCCACACTCGCCAGTAATTCCATCCAGAGGAGAAAGATGGCAGCAGTAGTAGTAACGTTGTAGGCATGAAGTTAGTTTTAAGATTTTGTTTTACTGTCTTGTTCATGACATTAACTGAAGGTCTGAGGTCCCCACTAGATTACAAATTTCATGAAGGTTGGGCAGTCCAGGTGGCTCAGTGGTTTACTGCTGTCTTCAGCCCAGGGCCTGATCCTGGGGACCCAGGATCGAGACCCACGTCGGGCTCCTGGCATGGAGCCTGCTTCTCCCTCTGCCTGTGTCTCTGCCTCTCTGCCTCTGCCGCTCTCTCTCTCTCATAAATATATAAAATCTTAAAATAGGGATCCCTGGGTGGTGCAGCGGTTTGGTGCCTGCCTTTGGCCCAGGGAGCGATCCTGGGGACCTGGGATCAAATCCCATGTTGGGGTCCCGGTGCATGGAGCCTGCTTCTCCCTCTCCCTATGTCTCTGCCTCTCTCTCTCACTGTGTGCCTATCATAAATTAAAAAATAAATAAATAAATAAATAAATAAATAAATAAATAAATAAATAAAAATTTAAAATCTTAAAATAAATAAAATAAATTTCATGAAGGCAAGGACATTATCAATCTTGTTCCCGCTATATCTTTGGGGCTTAGCACATGGGAGGAACTCAATAAATGTTTATTGAAAGAATTGGTAAATGAATGAATTCATCCATCTCTCCATATTTCCACCATGGCAGTTGGGGAAAACCACCTATGCTTCTTATCACAGTAATTTCCCAAGGAATGCTGCATATCATACCCTTTATTCATTCATCCTATTCGCTCACTCCATCTGTCACTTGGTTAACAGGTATTTCTCATGTAGGTATAAAGTGCCTAGTCATCTACTGAACACTGAGAAGTGAACAGTGGGCAAAGCTGACATTGCTACATCCCTTCCTTGGGCTTACAGAAGAATAGGGAAAATTAGTATTAAATAAACCAAGCACAAGCATGGTAGATAAACATTCTAATAGGGGGAAGACAGGATAATAAAATTGATAATTGGAAGGCCCATCCAGGTGAGAACAGAGAGGATGATTGGATCACAATCTTGGTGATGAGTTAATAAACACCTCCAAGAGCACATCTGACCCAGCATGCCTCCATAACATGTAGCACAAACACATACGAAGGACCTGGCTCCCAACCTTTACAAATTAATTGAAAGGAATTCTGATCACAGAGAGTCTTGGTTCCCGGCATTCTGGTTTGCTGAAAGGTTCCAGGTTCACATACTGACACAGTAGCCAGGACACACCTTTCTGCCCTATGTTGACCTTCCGTTCATTGTGTTTCACTTATCTTTTAAAACAGGTTCAGAACCCCTATACAGGTATAATGGCACTCTAGACTTTTTTTTTTTTTTTTTTCACTCTAGACTTTTTTATTCCAATGCTAAGTTTTAATTTATTTTTGTTACTCCAGGGTGCTTAAAATATATTAGGGAATAAATCATTCTATATAGTCGAATCCTAGAGTTGTTCAAATGAGGGATGTAATTTTAGATATCTAAATAAATGGACCTGTTTAAAAATAGTATTTACATTGTTTGAACATGTATAGCTTAAGGGGAGGAAAGGCATTAGAAAATAATTTGCATTTATTTTTCTTGCTGTCCAAAATATCTTCACAGTCACCTCCTCCGGTCACCAACTAACATTAGTAATATAGAAATAATTGCTTTGCCATAGGTAAAAAACTAAGAGGAAACCAGTTTAAAAGACCACAGTGGTGACTCTAAATATGACTCCCAGAAACCTTTAAGAAGTCTGTAAATCCAGCTGAAGATTTTTTTTTGATTGGTCCCAATTTTTTTTATATTCTCCTCTATTTTAACTGGACCATCAGGGAATCACACAGCAAAACCTTTGCTCCAGAAAACTGGAATGTACCGAATGCTGACCCGAGGGAAAGGAAAGGAATGGAAAAACATTTGCTGTCATTTCTTCCCTTTCTCCTGAAATACGCCTCACAAGAGGATGCCCCGCATGGATATGAGGAATCAGAGCTGTAGTCAGTGTGAGTTCCAGCAAAGGTGAGAAGAGGCGGCCCCGGGGACACTGAACAGCCCACCCCACATCACAGCACATCCCATGTCCCAATGCCACCATGCTTCACGAAAAACACTTGGATTTTTCAAAACTTGGAGAGTGATTTCAGCTGTCAGTGAATTAAGGCAAACATTTGGAGGATGACAGCACAACAAAATGCAGTGTCTATCACAGTGCAATAAACAGCAGAGAAGCTGATGAGCTTTCTCTGTACATTTCTGAGTTTGCTTAAAATTAAGAGCCAAAAGGAGCAATAGTGCCAACATTTTACAGACTTACTGGCCAACACACAAACTTACCCATATCTGAAGTATGTGCTAAACTGTCTGCAGAGGCGGTGAGCAAGTTCTCGTTTGCCACAGGCTTCAGGACCAGCTAGCACCAACATGGGGTAAGGGGCATCCAGACGAGGAAGCGTGCTGGAACACAGAGCAGCCAGTGACGGGCCGGCTGTGGTCACACACACACACACACACACACACACAGGGCACCAGGTGTACATCATGGTCACACATAAGTCAGTGACGGAGCACCTGCTACATGCAGGTGCTGGAATCTGTGCAAGGGGAAGTAATGGGGCAGCAGAAGAGCTGAGGGGTATGCACTGGGAAGCTAGTACATGAACAAAAATCTGTACATCAGTATTCATAATAGCTGGATTTGTAATAGCCCCCAAATGGAACTGGCTCAGAAGTCTTTCAAGAGATGAATGGTTACACTAATGGTGGTGTATCTGTACAAGGAATACTACTCAGCAATAAAAAGGAATGTGAACTACCGATATATCCAACAACTTGGATGAATCTCCAGGGAATAAGGCTAAGTCAAAAAAAAAAAGCCAATGATTCCATTTGTATAATATTATTGAAATGACAACATTATAGAGACGGAGAACAGACCACTGGTTGCCAGCGTTTAGGGGAGTTGAAGAGGAAAGAGGTGGCTGTGGCTCTAAAGGGGAAGCGCAGGGATCCTTGTGACAAAACTCTTCTGTAGTGGTGCTTGTATGATCTACACATATGATAAAATTGTATAGAACTTAAGTGCACACACGAGTACATGCAAAACTGGTGAAATCTGACCAGGTAGGTGGATTGTATCAATGTCAATTTCCTGGATTTGATATTCTATTATAATTAGGCAAGATATGGACCATCTAAAATTTCTCTGTATAATCTCTTACAACTGCATGTGAATCTATGATTATCTCAAAGTAAATTTTTTTTAATGATTAAAGAAGAAAAAAAATTAAAAGTGACAAATACTGAATATAGGCAAAGGAGATCTTCCTGAAAAAGGAAACCAAAGCAAAGGAACAAATATTACACTGTAATTCAAGAATTTTCCTGAAATAAAAAAAATAGAACCATACGTTGAAAGAGTAAACAGCATACTTGAGCATATTAGCCCAGAATGGCTAATATTAAGACACAGTCTAGTAAAATGACCAGACTCTAAAGAAAAAAAAAAAACTGTTTAGCTAGAAAAAGAGAACACATGACTTATAAGGGAAAGAAAATTGTCTATCAGGTTTTGAGAGATGTTTTGCACAGCCTCCCCCCCCCCCAAAAAAAAAGAGTAGCATCTTTTATATGATCAAGGAAAAAGTGTGAGCCATGGATTTTAAATATAGTAAAAGTGGCTTTCAAGTATAAAGGAGAGAGAATATTGTCAACATGCAAGAAAGAGTTCAAGGGGTATTGATCCTCTAGCCCATCCTAAGGAGTCTACTGGAGACCAAGCTTCACACCCACTTAACTCAAGAGACATTAATATAAGGGCTATTGGTGAGCCATAAATATGCAGTTATCCATAGAACTACGACCAAATGACAGCAAAGGAGGAAGTACAGTGTGTGATGGATATACGTTCTGACAATAGAAATATGGTGCGCTATTTTTAAAGTGGGTGATTGACACCTCCATAAAATACATACAATAGGCAGATTCACAGGGATAAAAAGTAGATGCGAGGTCTCTAGGGATAGGGAGTAGCAGGCAGTGGGCAGTTGCAGTTGGGGGAGGCGGGATGAAAAATTCTAGAAACAGGTGGTGGTGGTGGCGGCACAACAGCGTGAATATAACTAACGCCACTCAACTGTACACTCTGAAATGGTTAAGATGGCAAATTTTATGTTATACGTACACTTAACCACAATAAAAAATGGGGGGAGGTGATGGGAAGAACATAGGCAAAATATGATTTCACTGTTTTCAGGAATCATGTTGGTAGGAGTATTAGCACTGATACCATTGTGTTACAATATGGGATTTTAAAAAAAATAATTATGGGATATTCTAAATTCATCTTCCTCTGTGTCTTCGATGTGGGAAGGAGGATACAGAAGTAATAGAAGGATTACTAAAAGCTCCACTATCATCTTTAAATTGAACGGTAAATATCAATATGAATTCAGGAGATATTTTATCATCTATCTACAAATAGATGCAGATAGATCTATCTAGATATAGGCTAGATATAAGCATATTGAATAGATGTATATAGAGACTTATAGATAGATAAATAGGATAGATGGAATAGGCCAATGGGTGGATAGAAGGGTGGGTGCGTGGATGGATGGATGACAGGAAGGAAATGCATTCCTAGCTGTGTCTACTAAAAAACCTAACAACAATGACCAACTAGGTAGCAATGATTCCCTCTAGCACATATTGTGACTGGGAGATACCTCTTCTCACTAAAACAAACCAGGGCTTCTAGGAGAAGTGGTTGATTCCAGAGTTTGGACAGGGCTTGTCCAAGATGAGCCTAGAGAACCTTGCCATACAAGAGAGCAAGAAAGCGGTCAATGACTGCGGTACAATTTTAGTACTGTAGCCTCACCCAGTTGCGCCAGAGGAAGGGACAGTAACTCCCCAATTACGCAGCATAAAAGTCTCAAGGTCAAGAGTTAGGGTTTCCTACTGGCCCAGACCAGGAAGAACAATAGCAGGCCTGCCCCTGTCTCTGTGAGTTTCTCCCAAGCACCTCTCCATTCTGAAGCATCTGGAGCTCCTTGGCCATTTTGCTTTTGTCTACTCGATAGCTACACATGATGAAGAAATACGTGTTTTTCAGACAATGCTGTAAATTTCTTTGATACATATTTTTATATAAATGTACCCTAAAGTATGAAACAACTAGCAATCTCATAAACTTGGAAAGAAATACAATGAGGACATAAATGCCCTTCTTTTAAATCAAACGTGCTTTTCCAGATGTATGCAAATAAATGATAAATCATTTCACCTCAAGGGCTTCCATAAATATATAAAACTGTCAATGTCTGTATTATTAAATTACATGTAAAAAATCATGTCCTGGATGCAAAATAAAACATATGCTCTCTATGGGAAACCAACCATGTGAAGTACAGAAGCAAATATCACATAAAGAAGAGGAGCCATTTATAACGAAGAGATTTTAAAAGTATTTTTAAAATGCCTTTGGGTATTGATAGAATTTCTGCAATATACTTATAGCATAAATGGCCATCTGCTCCAACAGATTGTTTAAAAAGAAACAGAGAAACTATGGTAAATCTGTCCTTGAACTTTGAGGTGAGAGACTCTGTTCACGTACTCAACTAAGCTGGGTGACTCACAGGCACAGTGCAATCAGCATAAAGACTATTTCATGTCTTCCTTGGGCTAGTTGGGCTTCCTTCCGTGGACTCTCTCATGATCTGCATTCGTGGATGCTCTTTGGCAGGGCTATCTAGCACTCACTCCTAGCTAAGGAAAAATTTACAGCGGACAGAAATCATCACAGTTCTCTGCTAATGAGGCAGAGGTCTGTGGTTCTGTCTTACAGCAGGAAAGTTGACCTATTTTTAAATATTCTGTTTCACTGTCCTATGTCACAGGCTAGCTACCATTCAAGGGGCTGGATGAAAAAGGGAAGATGAATCCACTCACCTCAATGCCTGGGAAAACACCAGTGATGAAACCCAAGCTCAAGCATGTGATGATAATCGCTAAAAGTGAGATAGCCGAATAAAAACCCTTCCCCCAGAGAAGGCAAGAGAGGGGTGAGTCACAGAGCAGAGGCTAGGGAAGATGAGGAAGTTGTCCTGGGCCTGCCCTCCTGAGTTCTACCCTGGGGATCCCTCACGAATACCTGTCAAAGATCCTCTGTGGCTGCATCACACTGTTGACGACATGGGTCAGGTGATCCTGGGCTGCGACCACTTCTGGGGGAGGGTCGTATCTATTCACTGCTGCAACCTTTTCCAGAATTAGAAATACAAGAGGGAAAACATGGTTCATTTCTTAAGAGAAGACAAGTCTTAGGTTTTCTGTCGTGAAACTTTCTGGACGTGCAACCAGGTCTGGAAAGTAATTTCAGACCTTTTGTACTCAGTCTTTATGTCTACTCTAACTTTCCTAAAACCCAAATAATGATTATTATCTGAAAATATGAAAAAAATTATCTGAAAATGTGGAGCTGGAGTCTCTGGGTCCCCTACTTCTTTATGCTCCCTGGTTTGGGAGGAAAGAAGCAAAAACAAAACCTCTCAAGCCCAAGATTACTTATAATATAGTAAACATTCCCACTTTTGGTATGAGAGGAAGGGATAAAATACATAGTTCCAAATTCTGGGTCATTGATATGGAGGGATATGTTCCTCATCCCATCTCACCAGGAACTCTCCCAATGATATCAGATGCTATCCAAACCTCCTCATTTTTCAGCAGAGTTTCCTGTGTTTAAAGAGAGGAGTCTTTCCCCCATCATGTACACTTCTCTATCCACATGTCCTTGTCACCCCTCTACATACGTTATCTTTGTGTACCACACCTTTACTCAATGTGGGATTTTTATTTTTTTAAGATTTTATTTATTTATTCATGAGAGACACAGAGTGAGAGGCAGAGACATAGGCAGAGGGAGAAGCAGGCTCCCTACAGGGGATGCAGGACTCAATCCCAAGACCCGGGATCATGTCCTGAGCCGAAGGCAGATGCTCAACCATTGAGCCACCCAGGCATCCCTAGTGCAGGCTTTTGAATTGCATTCCCTGTGCAAAATGCTAAAGATAAAGAGAAATAGAGAAATCTAGCAAGTGCCTCTGAGTTGGAGAGTAATAACGCACTAGCATCTGCAACTATTTTTAACTGCAATTTCAGACAGGCATGTGTGAAATGGAATATCTGCCCCTCTACGTGCTTATCCCTATTTTCATGCTCATCTCAAATTTGCATTTAGTGTATGAAATCCCTCGTTAGTGGAGATTCCAGCTGTCACCAGTCACTAAACGCAAGAGAAAGCATCGCCAAAGGTACAGTGGCAGAGGGGAAGATGCTAGCACTTAAGGTCCAGTTACTCTGGAACGATGTGTCGGTGGGGGGGTGGGGTGGGTCATGACTTTAAAGAGCACAATTAAGGATTTAAAATACTGAGATAATTATTTGAGTGCCTTCTGATTATATGTACAGTGACATGATAATAAATGTCATTATTAAATGAATATTTAGAGCAACACATAGAGAATCACACTCCCTCCAAAGATGACAGTCATCCAAGCTAAAAGACTGCCATCGTGCTGCTGCCTGCACAGACGGGGAGTGCAGCTTCTGTCCCCGTGGCCGGTCTGTTCGTTGCGCAAGGGCAGTGCCTTTGCTGCGTGGGTGCTGATGCTCAGCTTTTCAGGGGGTTAAACCACAGACTAAGGGAACACTCCCTAAACAAACAGTTCATTCACATATTGTCACGTGTGCCACTTATGGGGTACATTGGTCGTGCAGCAGAGCCTTTGAGCACATTAGTTCGCAAACACATGGAATAACACAATTTACATACCTTTTCTTCCACTTTGATCTTCTTCTGATCTAATTCTGTTAATCGTAGGAGCATAAAAATCACGAAGAACCAATATTCAGCTTTTTCCTATTTAAAATATCAAGAGGAATATTCAATTGCCTTCCTTTCCCACAGGAACAAGCACCAGCATGCCACTCTCACGGGCAGGTGTTTCGGCTTCTACCCTGTTCACTCACGGACACACCCTCAAGGTGTCTACAGCTTCACACTTACCAGTCCCCTTATATAAACTCAAATGCAGGCTGTGCCTTGTAGCTTCCAAAGCTCTTCAAACATGGGAGCATGTTAATCTCCTTGTGACATAAGCAGAACAGGTATGATTATCTCCATTTCTAAAGAGCAACTAAGCCTCAGAGTGGTGAAGCATTTCCCCTAAGATTCCACAGCCAGGGATTCAAATCCTATTTTCTAACTCCAAAGAGTTTCATTATTGCAAATAATGAACATTATGACTACTCTGTCATTTGTTTGGTATTATTTTGTATTAGTTTGAATTAACTTGTACCGTTTTGAATATCTTACACTAATAAATAACATTCATTTATAGAACAAATTCCTCATTACTCCCAACCATCTGCTATGTTAGGATTATCTGGCTTTTATAAATATAATTAAAGTGTTGTATTAAGAAGCTACATCTTTAAGAGAAAGGTATTAGTGGATGATGCATTTCATAGATAAGAATGCACATGAAATGAACATCCAAAGGTATCTTTTTTTGTCCTTCCATGTGCGAGTTGGGGTTGTTTATAATGCGTGTGAAAGGGTTTTTGTAGTGCTTATGCACACGCGCAAGCTCTCAAACTGGGGATCGATGGCCATTTTGTAAGCCCTGCTCCTTTCTTTTTTTTTTTTTTTTTTAATTTTTATTTATTTATGATAGTCACACACACAGAGAGAGAGAGAGAGGCAGAGACACAGGCAGAAGGAGAAGCAGGCTCCATGCACCGGGAACCCGACGTGGGATTCGATCCAGGGTCTCCCGGATCGTGCCCTGGGCCAAAGGCAGGCGCCAAACAACTGCGCCACCCAGGGATCCCGCCCTGCTCCTTTCTTTACCAGAGATGCCTTTAAGCTGCCTGCCACTGTTTTTATACCAAGAATTGGACTTATTTTTTAATCTGATTTCTCATTTTTGCTTTTTTTTTTTTTTTTTTGGCTTGCCCAGTCCTGTTCATCAAGATACACACACAAAAAAGAGGTATTCAGGAGATATATTTAAATTCAAGGGTCTCTGGAAAGGTAAGTGAAGGGTATAGGTATAGGTAGCAAAGTGGAATGAAGGACAAATGGAAAAAGAGGCAGGGACAGAGGCCAGAAGAAAGGGTCTATCAACTGCGGGGAAAAGAGAGCCTTGAAAAATGGAGCGGATTTTTGAACACCAGAGGTGAAAACTCCTTGGGAAATACAGTATTTCTTTCTATGATCATTTTCCAACACCGCAATTTCACAACTAGATCCAAACAAATTACTTTAGGTATCTGATCTTAGACTTTCTCTCCCCTATTATGAAACAGGAACCAGAGTCTGTCTACATTGCCAGCATCGTGCATTCTAGAAGGTAAAAGGCCATTCATTCATTGCTCCAGCGTCAGCAGCTCTGCCGTGAGGTCTTTACCACCATCCAGGATGGGGCAGAGATGAGCACACCCTCCAGGGAACCCCAGGTTCCTCTCTCACTTGTGGCTCTGCACAGCTGCTACTTTGCCTAAACCTCCTAATTGTTTCCTCAGAGATGGAGAATGAAGGTAAACACAATTTATTCACATTCCTGATGCTCCTTATCCAAAGTACTTCCTGAACAAGAATTCCAAGGATGTTCTCACCCCTCTCCCCTCATAAATCTCTCACCTGAATTGGATTTCTTAGAAAATTGAGAACCCGAAGGAGAGGTAGATTTTCAATGTATTCTATTTCACCCAGCTCAGCAATCTGTTTAATCAAAGAAACAAAATATTGTCAATAAACTGTACAGCAAAAAATATAAAACACTGTAAGAGGAGTGAGGATGGATCTTCTAACTTCAACTTATTTTAGAAGTTGCTGTGTTAAATATCTAGCCTCCTAAGGAGTATTCCCAATGCAGAACAAGGGAATTGCCACATGCTCCCTCACTAAATGTGAACACACATGGCCACATTTTCTTTTTTCCTCTCTGGCTAAAGAACAGTGAGCTGTTCCTCAGCTCAGCCATCCTTATTTTAAGGCAGAAGTAACTTTGTATGCAGAATCAGAGAAACAGTACAAAAAATGCACCTGAGGACTCCCTGGTTCTCCTCCCCCCTAATCCTTCCTACCCCTGCTGCTCCCAGTCTCCCTCCCCTACCCCAACGCTGCCTCAGCTGGCCTGGCTATCTGTGGCTGGTGAAGATTTCTTACTACTAGGGTGGTGGAAGGGGAGGAGGGCGGGGGGTGGGGGGGAATGGGTGACGGACACTGAGGCGGACACTTGACAGGATGAGCACTGGGTGTTTTTCTGTATATTGGTAAATTGAACACCAATAAAAATTAATTTATAAAAAAAAAAGATTTCTTACTACATGTAGCTCTACTGTTTTTTCAATAGGAGACAATTATTTTAAGGAAAGATAAAAACAAATTATACAACACATTTCTTGACACGGGTATTCGACTTAAAATTTTTGTTTAAACTCCCACTTATGTCTTATACTCTTCTCTGTGTATGTTATGTTTCACAACTCTAAAAAGTGAGGGGACAAGAGGTTGCTTGGCAGCTCCTTAATTTGCCCAAGGATAGAGCTTGGGTTGCAGAATGAATTTCCCACTAAAGACAAACCGTTATACTTTAATTTCCTGTCATTAGCATAACTACAATTTTATTTCAAATGTGGATATTGGACTTTCACAAAAAAAATCAAAAATCACTTTTTCACTATATTTCTCAAGTCATTCCTGTGTGCATTGTGAAAGCACTCCAAAGGCAGTCACTGATAACTCCTGAGTTATCCAAACACAAAGTACAGCTAAATGAAACCACTCCTAGAGCTAAATCAGAAGAACATATGCACTATGTTCAAGGGATGCCATTTTCAAAGACATAATATAAAAGGTAAACTCTGAGTCACCACATCAAACCTGCATTAGTTCTATATGTTTATTAATAAGCATTAATCTACCTATAGCAATGCTGTTCTATCAGATACAGCTCTTTTAACACAATGACTAGATCCATTTGAATGGCATTTTGGTCTTCCACAAGATAAAAGGATTCTTTAAAAAAACATTACATCATCCAGGAAGATGCAAAAGTAAACTTGGTTCACACTTCTTGGTCAGAACTTTTGAACAACAGATCGATTTTCCTCTAGCACACAGCTCTTGTGCTTGGACTCGACACAAATGTGAGGAGGTGTGTTTTCCTGCAGTGAGCATGTCTTACTGAGTCCTGGAGAGATCATTGTTTCTAAATTCCTAAAACTCCCATCATTATGTGATTAGAGTCATAGTAGAGTTCCATAATAGGAACACTATGCCTTCAGGTGACATCTCTGGTAACTGACAATGGGAAGATGTTGAAATGTCGCAGACAACATGAATAGCATAATCGTGGGTGACAAAATCATGACTAAAATGTCAGCTGGGGTCATCTGGTCTTTTGAGAGTCAAATGAGAGGGATCCAACTCCCCCCCACCCTCCCAGTCCTTCCAGAGGTAGTAAGAGGTTGTTAAGGGCAGAGCAAAGCAAGTATGGGGTAGCCCCACTTCAACATCCCACGCCTGAATAATTAGCCATGTTCAGCAGATACTGGCTGTCCTGCCTGTGCCCTCCTCCTCCCCACCCCCCAAAGACCTCACTCCACAGCAGACTCACCCTCATGTCCTCTTCTCAAATGCCAAGACCCAAGGTTGTGTGCATCACAGACCATTACAGTAGTGTAGGGGTACAGCACCCCCAAATGGCTTAAAGTGAAACATGGCCAGAAAGGTTCTACTCTTTTTTTAAGATTTTATTTACTTATTCATGAAAAACAGAGAGAGAGGCAGAGACACAGGTAGAGGGAGAAACAGGCTCCTCGCAGGAAAGCCCAATGCGGGACTTGATCCTAGGACCGGATCCTGTCCTGAGCCAAAGGCAGACGCTCAACCGCTGAGCCACCCAAGAGCCCCAAAAGGTTCGATTCTTAAAAGGAACTTCAGCCGTCTGCTGTGGAGAATGTCACACGGGCACAGCTGATCCCCAGATTCCAGATGCCCCTCTTCCCAAACCTCCTCTGCCCTGTGGGTTACTCCTAACCCCTAGCAGCCTGTCTACTCCAAATCCCTGGGGAGAGCAGTTTAGCTGACTCTCATTTTGCCATTTCCTCCTAGGCTATGCTCTCCAAGCCCCAGCATCCATACCTAAAGCAGCCTGTGAAGGCTTTTTCTTTGACTAATTGATGGACTGATTGATTTGTGAAATAATGATGCTAAAAGAAGTAAAACACCCTTCTCTAAGTAACTCTCCAATGGAAGTCTTGCTTGTGAAGAAAGGACTGAGGTTATAATAGAGTTAATATTTGGAGGATAAGTTTTAAATGCTCGAAATGACATCAACTCTAACAAGGACTATAAAGAGTGCTGGGCCTCCCCCAAATCACCAGCTGATGGTCAACATTTGCAAAGGAACTTAAGAGAGATGTTGGAACAATCGTGTGAGGGTACAGACATGTGGCAGCAGCAAAAACCAAGTAAATAATACTGATGAAAGTGCTACTGATAAAACATCAAATTAATCGTAGGAGCAAACAGCTACATTATATTTCTGTTGCATAATAAATTTTCCATCCCTGACATGGTATTCTCAGGAGTACTGAAGAAATCCCTGAGGAAATCTTTGGAAGGCACAAAGAATATTTCAAAGTACTGTTGGTTACTCCCCAACCTGCCCAGTGGGAAGCCTGGGAATTATGTTATTGTTATGGACTCAGCTGTTCCCAAAGGATTCCCTACTCTGGGACACATGGCCACTTTTTCTTCAACAGAGTCTCTCTAACATTTGAAAATTATAAATCTCCTTTACTCGCTGAATGATACCCCCTACCTTCCCCCCCACCCTTAAATGTTTTCAAATGTAACTTGCAATGTCTCTTGAAATGGAAGAGAACAATATACGTATTCACAAGGTCCTTCTAGAGCAGCGCTATCCAATATGGTAGTTACTAACCGCACATGGCTACCTAACACCTGGAGTATAACTAGGAGGACCTGAAATGTACGTATATACAAGCTATATACACCACAAATGTCAAAAATTTAACATGGGAAAGCAGTTATAAATCGCCTCCATCAATGATTTTAGTAGATTACATGTTGACATGATCATATTTTAGATGTATTGGGCTAAATTAATTCCGTTTCTTTTTACTTTTTTATTGTGGCTACTAGGAAATTTAAAATTGCATATGTGGCTGACATTTACAGCTTGCATTATATTTCTATCAGAAAGCACTCTTCTGGAACATTACGCTGTCTGCTTTTCTGAAGGAGGGGTCATTAGCATTTCTTTACTGTATTATCCTTCAGCATTGAGAACACTGAGTCTAGAGGCAAACCATTCTATATTTGCATCCTGGCTGTGCTGTTTGCTAGATGCAGAACTCTGGGCATGTTACCTAACCTCTCTGTGCCCCAGTTTCTTCATCTGTAAAATATGACAATAATAGGGTATACCTACATGAATATTAAATGAGATGATAGATGTGAAGTGCTTAGAACAATGCCTGTGCACAAGTACTCAACAAATACCTCTAGATGGTCTTATGACTCTAATTATTACTATTATTACCATTAAGCATTATTCCTGCCCCTGAATTCTGAGATGCATTCACTTGGGATTCAGTGTATGCATTCCATCTTTTCAACATTCCCTGGATATATATGAGAACCATTTTCAGGGAAATTTCATGAAAACAGGACAAAACAGGGATTGTACTGATGTCATAAGACATGTGGCACAGTGAACAAAAGTTAAATGAACTTTAGAAGTTGACAAAATATACAAATCCAGTAAAAATAAAGATGAATGGTTTTGTCTGTGATTAAATATCTACTTTTCCCAGACCTCAAGATGGCCTTTGATTGACGTTTAGACTAAAGGTGACACAAGTTCATTGGAGAAAGAGTCATCAGACATGACTGACAAGTAACCATCACACCTGAACAGAGACACGTCTCCACAGCATCACATCTCACTCCAGCTAAGATCATGGTCTCTTCCAGGGCCAAAGTTTGCATTTTCAAGAAGAAATAGTCAACTTCCTTATGAAGTCTCCAAAAAATGTGATAAAGTACTCAGTAAGAATAAAATTGTTTCGGGGTCCCCGGGTGGCTCAGCGGTTTAGTGCCTGCCTGCCTTTGGCCCAGGGAGTGATCCTGGAGTCCCAGGATCGAGTCCCACATCGGGCTCCCGGCACAGAGCCTGCTTCTCCCTCCTCCTGTGTCTCTGCCTCTCTCTATATATATATTTATGTCTATCATGAATAAATAAATAAATCTTAAAAAATTAAAAAAAAGAATAAAATTGTTTCATAGACATTATTTCTTAAGTAGTCAGATATACCATGATTATGAGCACAAATGCCTCACTGAAAATAAAGTATAATTAAGAGTGAATGCCAACTTATATAATTTGTGAAACAAAGGGTATATTAATCCAGCTGTGGAAATCTGAGTCAGTCCAATTCCCAAGTCCTACGGATTAGGAACATACACTATTGTTACTGATAGAATATAGAAATTCACTCCCCATGCCTCTTCTCTTTAAATGACAGGCATGGACCAACACCAGCCTGAGGCTTTTCCCATGTCTCTAATCTCCCTGCTCTGACATTTCAAGACATTCCCAATATCACCTGTCTACAAAAAATTTTAGATGAACACATCACTTCTGAAAGTCATGTCTGCTTGGTTGCAGTTTAAACCCGTAAAAGAATTAATTAGGAATCACCAGATTTTCAAAAATTAAGAATGCTGTTTATTACAAGCAAATGAATGAAATACTCCTCCTTCAACTACTGCTTCAGGAGATCTTCTAGAATAACATTTGTAAAGTACATCAAGACTGTTATCAAAAGTTTGTCTGTGTTATTGCACCTGACTTCAGGATACAAAAAATTTTTTTGCCCCGTAGTGCCTCTCCTCCTGGAATTGTAAGTTGAACACAATGCTAGTATCTGTTTCCACTGTGAAGTGGACATTGTTACAGAGAACACACCAGAGCCTTTCTCACTGTTAACCAAATAATGCGTGAATATATGATCTGTGTTGAAATCCCTGTAGTTTTACCTGTCGATACTGTCTGTCCTGTTGGAGAATACATTCTGGATGTTTAAAAAGAAATAGAATAACATTTCTAAGCCAGTATTACAAGTGACAGCCCTTGAGAACCAATAATGGGTCCTCTCATGTAGACACTGAAACCAGGACAGATAAAGTGAGATATTACCTTATTATCCTCCAGGTTGATCACTTCCAGGAAGTCATGGTTCTCTAAGCCCTGGAGGCTACTGATCTGATTATGGGACAGATCCACGATCTGCAGGGCTTTTAGATCCTCCAAACCTGTGATCTTCTCAATCTGGTTATTGCTCTAAAATAGGTAAAATACATCATGTCTTAAAAGCTTCTAGTAGGAAAAAGTGTAAGGCCAAGCTTTCATTCTGGATGCTGCCCAAATCTCCTAAAATCAGCAAGCCATTCTTGTGTCCCTGCTCCTACTCATTTCCACACTTAACCTCTGTAAACACTTACACATACACCACAGAAAGAAATCACAGTTTTAATGCTGGAAGATTCAGAATATTTTCATAGAAGTTAATGCAAGACAAATGTTCAAATAAGTAGGACAGACAAAAGCTAGGTAATGTAAGCTTTTAACATTGTTTACCTAAAGCCTGATGGTGGCATAACTCCATGTTTATCTTTAGAAACAAAATTTAATGCAACTCTTTCATCACCATCATGTTAAACCACTGGAATAGTATGATTCCCACATACCCTTGGTTTTCAGAAATATTCTGAATATAATCACTTCATATCCTGAGGGCTGTGGTAGTCCAATTCATGGCTTGAGCTATTCATGTTCTTGTGCAGGTCCCTCTTCTGGAACCTAGGACAGACCTACAACTTGCCTTAAACAAAAGAATATGGCAGAAACATGCCAGTTCCAAGTCTAAGAATTTAGAAGGCCTGGCAGCTTCTCCTCTTATGTCCTGGAGCCCAGAGCTACCATGTAAGGACTCTAGCTACTCTGTTGGGAGAGGATTTGTGAGAGGTCACGTGGAGAAGAAGAGGTCACATGGAGAGGGGCCCTGACACTAGAAAAAGTGGAAAAATCCAGCCATTCAGCCTCCCCACTGAGTGCAGCCCCCAGCCAATCTGTGAACCAAATGAGGCAAGAGCAGCAGAAGAACCATCCTGCTGAACCCAGCCCAGACTGCAGAACTGCTACCTAATAAAATGGTTAGCAAGTAAACTTTCTCCACACCTCTACGCTTTGGGTGGCTTGTCATTCGACCATAGGTAACTAAACCAGGTTCCTCAATAATTCACACATAAGCATCTTCTCAGACAAGAAGCATAAAGCAAAGATCCAGAGATCCTCTTTCCCAACCCCCATGGACTCAAAACAAGAAATTATAGTGGCAACAATGTTCTGCATTTTCTTGGGCATCTTCCAACATACAATTCCTTAGATTCCTTAGCCTTGAAGTGTAAGAACATGCCACAGTAAAATTATACCTTTAGTTTAAGTTGGGAATCATAAATACAATTTTGAGGTTTTAATTAATGACATAAAATGCCCATCTTTAAACTTTTAATACTTTTAATAAGCCCATAACTGAAAAATTAAATTACAATCTACAATATTTTTCCTGATATATGTTTCCTGGTACATTTTAATAGCAAGAGCTCATTTTCATCCTATCTTTCATAAGATTTCACTTCAATAATGAGCAAGATTTGTAGTCATTAGTTTAATTCTGTAGCACTTTAAAATATATTAATAGAATGTTGATAATCTACAAAGCTGGGTGATAATACATGGAGACTCATTAAACTATTCCCTTTTAAAAAATATATGTTTGAACAATTCCATAATCAGAAGGGAAAAATACTCATAACCCCCATTTGCCTAAGTTAAGTCAAATTTCCTACTATTCAGAGCTCAAAAAAGTTCTAGAAAGTGCAACAGAAAAGAAAAAACTACACTAAAGTTAACATAATATCCATACTAATTTAACTTATTGAAATAAGATCTCAATATCCTATTTAAAATATGCCCACATATAAAATTTATATACAATACAGTTCTTCCCAAAGGACTTTGAAGTGCTAGAACTGTGGAAGGTAGACTATAATAAATCTTTACAGTGTCTCTGATGGCTTTCAAAGTGGTAGATGCATAAGAGTAGAGTGAGGCATAGAAACATTTAATTAGCTAGCCTACGGTCATAAAGGAAAGCAGAATGGGGAAATATTCCAAATCGCAGAATTTGAGTTGAAAGTCATCTAGTCAAACCCTTTATCCAATGCTAAAAAAAGGATATATTACCCCTCAAAGTGGACATCCAGCTTCAGCATGAAGAATTCTTTTTGCTTCTTTCTCTTTTTTGTAAAATCGTGATTAGCAGGGAAAAGGGGGCCTTTAGAGAGAAGCTACTTTCTTAAACATATGAAATGGGAAATACTCATCTCCCCAGTATGGGAAGGGAGAAATAAATGGATATTACTAAAACAAAATGAATTGTAAAGGGTGGAATGCATTGTCCTTACTTGCTCAAAGAAGTGGTTGAGAGAACAGCTCATGAATGAGCCACATCCTCCCCCTCACATTTATTGTAAAAGCTGATGGTAGAGAATTAACTGATTTGTAGAACGAATTGTTCTTTTTTCTCTAAAACAAAAAATGTGAAATGAACTATTTGCAGTAGCAAAGCAGTTGGTTTTCTAATTCCACAAATTCAAACATAAAAGCATTAACTCTTGAAACAAATGTGTATCTTTTTACCTTATATGTTTCATTAACATTTGAAAAAGAAACTCTTACTATTATCAAAAATTTTAAGGGAAATGAATGATGGCATGGTCTGATATTTTCTGATTCATCGTGGGTGATGGGGCAGGGACTGGGAACAATCCCCCTAATCTATTTGTAGAAAAAAAGTCTTTTATGCTTGTTATAAAAGCCGCCTGAGATGGAACTGCCTATATGGATAATTTGTTTAGTTATTGAAACAAACTCTTAGTATAAAAGTGCAATGTGTTCCTCTTAATCATGAGTTCAATTTTTCTCCCTACTAAGCACACCCCCATATCTCTTCCCACATACCATGCTCCACTTAAAGTTAATGGGAATGCCAATACAAAGAGAGATGTAAAGAGAAGGGTAAGGTCCTAACGAGGTATAAACTGAGTAGTACATACTGCCGATACTCCTTTAAATGACTGTAATTTTTAAAATATGACTTTTATACTTTTCAAATTTGCCAACCAACTTATCAAATTCATTTTCTTTTATGCCTTGTTAACCTGCCTCGGTGGGCAGAAAACATGAAACCTCAGGAAAACTATTAGACCTTTCCACACCTCCGGTCTGTCCTCAGTACTGGAAATAGTACTCTGCCCTCACCTAACTCGCTGTAAGGGCTGAAGTCTCTTGAAAAGGCACATCAAGTTCCAAGCTCAAGGAAAGAGAAATTAATACTAGCCAACCTTCAGCTATCTGCCGTTACATAAGGTGGGAAGAGTATATTGTAAATGTCATAAATCTGCAGATAACCCAATGTGTCATTTCAAATTGCAGTTCAACACTCTCCTATGGGATAGTTCACATAAGAAATTAATAAACTACCAGCCTCATGGCTTGAAATCCTCCCTGCCCACCTTGTGACAGATATAATAAGAAATAGCAAAGTCATCCACGGGTAAGATGTAGGAGAGAAGAAGAAAAGAAGAAGAATCCTGAATAATCTACAAACTGTATTATCAGCTCCCAAATCAGTGAGTTATACTGTTATTTCAAAAGCACTGTATATATCTTTGGAACTATTATAATTCTGCCGATTTTTAAATAAATTACCTGCATTTTTATTCATAGTCACAGAGCACATCATACAGCTTAAGAAGAGTCCTCTCTCTATGGGAAAAATTTTAATAATTTCAAGTTTCTGATTGGAATTGTTCCTTTATTCTCAGCATCAATTCTGATTTTCTAGAATGGGAAACTAGCATATATGAATATAAAAGGGCTGTGAAAATTCAGTGCCCAGAGAACATCTTGTGTTTTGAGAATAAAGAGTTAACAGCAATAAATATTATCTTTTAAAAAAATTGAATTTAGACGCCAAATTAGAAAATCATTTATTACTGCATGAAATATATTGATCCAACACACACACACACACACACACACACACACACACACACACACACGGCTTGAGAGCAAACAAAATGTGAGACCGTAACTTTCATGAAGGAATCAGCACTCTTCATGAACTTGAAAAAAAATCCTAATTACCATTTACTTGCTAAACATTAACTAGTAGTTTCTATCAAAAATAACTTTTGGTTAGACTCACCAGACAAAGAATTTTGATGGGTAGTATGCCTAAGCCGTTAATCGTCGTGATCTTGTTCTTGGCCAGACTCAGGTGTGTCAGGCCACTACACAATTCTAGCCCACTGATCTCCTCTATTTCATTGTCTGTGCACCAGGACTATGTTTAAGGAAAATGTCATTAGAAACATTTTGAAGAAAAAAAAATCAGTATCAGACAATTAGAAAAATCAGACAACAGCATTAATAAAGCAGTAATACATGCCCAACACAGGATGAACACTAGATCTTGAAATGCAATTTTTCGTTATAGAAGTTAATACTGGCACTGCTTAATATTTTTTTTAAAGACACAGCTTTTGAGTATGCTCAGTGTCATTTGCATTGATATGTGACTCATTTAATCAGTGAGGAAAAACATTTCAGGGTGCCTCGAAGCTGCCTCCTTGGCAGTATTTTTCCTTGGTTCCTTAACGATCTCCATGAGAAACTCATACATTTTCCCACAAGCAGGACTTCTGAATACAGGGTCACTGTGCAGGAAATGGCACCAAATTTTATCATTGTCATAACCAGGGCAACAGCTTGGGAGATGTCATCTGTGGCGAATGGGTGGTAAAGAACCAATACCCTGATAGAGGGAGGAATGGCCTTTTCTGTCTATATTGGCTTCTCTTCTCCCTTTAAAATAAATGAGGCCTAAACTCTGTCTTCATTTTCTTGTGCTGAATTTCTAGTCATTTTAAATTTTAACTTCTGTGTTCCAACTTTATAGTCACCTAAAATTGCAGTTCCCAACTTAACCAATTCCATTCCCCTCTCTCTGGTCTCCATTTCTTTGGCAAACTTCGGGGTTTAATATCATTTGCCCACCACAGTGCAGTTTCCCCTCCCAAGTAGATGAAGACACCACAGTTCTCTCGGCCACTTGTAATCTTCAGGGCACCCAATCAATCAGCAAGGTTGACTTTTTTTTTTGGGGGGGGGGGGTTCTAAAACACTAATCATTCCCTTCCTTTCAGT
Source organism: Vulpes lagopus (assembly GCF_018345385.1). Classification (NCBI taxonomy): domain Eukaryota; kingdom Metazoa; phylum Chordata; class Mammalia; order Carnivora; family Canidae; genus Vulpes; species Vulpes lagopus. The sequence goes on along the minus strand of NC_054836.1, from coordinate 8,416,204 downwards.
TCACTCTGCTGCCAATTTAATTCAGCTTTAGTATCAATGGGTACCTCTAACATCCATTTCTTCCTGCCTCAAATCATCTAACACACTGTAGTCAGGTTAATTTTTTCAAAATATTGATGGGACATGTTTCAATCAAAAAATTCTCACAGGACGAATTCCAAATTCTTCACTGACTTGAAGCAAAGCCTGTTTCTCTAGTTTCATCTCCATTATAACCCAGTGAGAATTCCCCAATTCCTCCAGGTCAGTCTTCTCAGCAGTTCTGGAATGTACCCACAACTTGCTTACTTAGCAGTGTATCATTTTTTCCTATTGTTTTCCTACCTTTCCTAAACCCTGCTCATTCTCCAGGACTTAATTTCAAATTCCACTTCTTTAACGTACATTAAACCAACTTAAGTATTCTTTTTGAAAGATAACCTCATACTTTTATTTCTGTTGCTCTTCATCATGTAAGGATGTACAAATGATAGGCTGGGAGAACATATTTGCAACATACATGGTAGATGAAGGATTATTATCTAGAACACATAAAAAACAATTATCTAATTGAGAGAAAAGATAAAGGCAGAACTATCCAATAGAAAATGAGAAAAAAATACATGGAGAAAATTCCCCAAAGAGCAAATCCAAGTGGTTAATGAACATACGAAAGGACTCTGCTTCACCTATAATCAGGAGAATGCAAATCAAGATGCCACTCTTCATCTAACAGTTTAACATTGTGAAGGTTCTGAAGAAGAAATTGTTTCATATTACTGAGGCTTCATTATGTTGGAGCCACTTTGGAAGCAACTTGACAGTGCTGTGATTGTGAATTTGTCACAGCAACTTCAATTTTTTTTTTTAAGATTTTTTATTTATTTATTCATGAGAGACACACAAAGAGAGAGAGAGAGGCAGAAACACAGGCAGAGGAAGAAGCAGGCTACATGCAGGGAGCCCCACGGTGGAACTCGATCCCAGGTCTCCAGGATCACGCCCTGGGCTGAAGGCGGCGCTAAACCGCTGAGCCACCCGGGCTGCCCAGCAACTTCAATTCTTGATTCCACTCTGGACTGACCATTTCTTCCTTGAAGCCTTTTCTGGTCAACTTCCAACTCCCTACCTATCTCCTTTCATTAATCATAGAACCAAAGAACTTTTTTAAAGGGAAAGGAAAGATCATCATGTATCACAAAAAACATGTATTATGCCTCGTAATTCTTTGTAGTTCTCCTAACTCTACTAATTACTCATTATGTGACTTCACTTCTCTCTGCTCAGATTTCTCATCAGTAAAGAAGTGAGAACAACAACAAGCTGCCATGAAAACCAAAGTTTGATTATAGAAAAAAAAATCATCAGAATGAAGTTCACAAACCATAAAGTACCTCACAATTATAAGGCAAGTATCATTATAAGCACATGAGGGCAAGGAATCACATCTTCCACTTGTTGGCCAACAGCACAAAAATGGAAGATCAAAGGCCAGCATCTATTCTGAAAAGATGTAAGCCAGAGAAAGAGGTAAATTAGGAAACTAGAAGCAATGAGGGGGAAATATTGCCGAATGAAACAGAAATTCCTAATTTTTCTTCACTGGTTCCAGATTTGATCCTCGGGCTGAAGTATAGTTTCATTTGTCATCAAATATGCACTTTCAAATCTACTTTCATAAAGCTTTCTACCAGAATAGCTCTATAAAGAAACATCTATGCTCACAGACACCATCCTCTTTCTGCTTCTGTTTCCTTTGGCCTGTTTAAATAATCATTCTAGGATGAGAATGAAGATCAGATCCTTGCAGATACAGATTGTAACAAAGGATGCGAAATGTGGGAAACAGAGATTAAACTCTCACACCACTACATATGAAATAAAACGTCCTTAGAGTAGTGATCTTTGGCAAGAAAAATTAGGCAAGGAAAACTTCAAATGGCTATCTGTCTCAATTTAGCAGAGGAAGCAATAGTCTTTAGGTCCTATGTCAGGGCACTAGTGTCTGGTAGTTCTGCTCCAAGCAAAATGAAGATACTCTACCAACTGAAATGAAGATACTCTACGGGGAAGAGTAAAATAAGTGCCTGTGAGGAGCAGAGTCAGGAAGCATTCCCATGGGAAGGAGGTAAGGGTCAGAAAATAAGATAGGAATCCTGAAACTATCAAGAAATAGAGGGAATTGAAAAGGAAAGTTTGTTTATTGTGTATACCATAATTTTTCAAGATATCAGAGGCTAACCCCAATTCTCTTAGTACATCCAGCTTATTCATTAGCTTTGACTAATACAGCAAGTCCTGTTTTATGAAATTAGCACTGCAAGGGCCCAAAGAAGGAAGAACACAGATCCCTCACTGCAGTGGTAGTCCTGGCTTTTGCAGCTACCTCTGCTGTCACTCACAGCACTGGGGCAAAAGCCTGAGGAACTGACTGTGCACCTGTTGCGAAATAAGTTCATTTCAGAAAAATTGTCTATTTTCCAACTCTTCATTCCCCTTTAAATTTCAAGGAATTTCAACCGCTATTAATTAATCAGGTTCTTGAATGAAGAGTACTTTTCACAGTGGCCGAAATGTTTGTCCCTCTCCCCTGGCCCACCTCCATTCACCCCCAGACACATCATCTGTGACCACCAGCAGTGATGATGGTCAATATGCAAGACTGGTCCATACAGAGCCCTGAGTTCGCAGCCCACTTTCAGTTATACCTTTGACTCCCTAATCCCTCATTTTCTTATTTCAAGAACCTGCACAATATGTTACTTGTCCTTCCTCTGAACATTCTTCTTTTGTATTCTTTCATATAGGTCTGGGGACATTCCAGTAAGAACAACTAGAATCCGATAAGTCACCAAGCCATTTCAGTGAATTAGTGCATTACTGGGTTAACCCTCTTAGGTATGTTTTGATTTTCAACGGCCACTAATCAGAAGAAAGAGACTCAAAGAACTCAAAATCATCATACTGCATTCCAGTTCTAAAGTCTTTCATTTCTGTGAATAAATCTTTTAGAGTGGGATTTTAGATGCTCAGAAACTGAGTGAAGGAACCCAGAGGCACATAAGCATAACTTTACAGTGAGGGAAAAGCCCCACAACATATTTTTACATTTTGGTGATGCTGTCAGCTGTTTGCAGAGCTTGACATGAATTATTCACTGGTTCAGTATTCGCTCTTATTCATTTGTCTACAAACATAAAGTATGGTTTGGGTGTATAGAAAAACAGTTACTGAGAAATACACAGGAAATCCATCACCATTTTCTTAGTAGAGAGAATCCCAATGATAGCTTTAATCAAAACCAATCCTGAAAGATCTGTATCACCTTACCAGTGAAAAATGTTCTTCACTATAGTAGTGAATCTCTGAGAAATGAAACACACATATGCTTTAAATGGCTAGGTGATAAAAGGAGTGAATTGCAGCACGGGGAGAACAATGGAATTTAGAGGACTAATCTCAGTTCAACCACTGACCAAATTATCTTGGACAAGTCACTGAGCCTCGCTGAGTCTTACGCTCCTCCTTCCATAAAAGAATAGTTATTAGTAGTCGACAATCTCTAAAGTCCAATCTGGATTTTAAAAGCCTCTGAATCACTTTTTAAAAACCCCATGATTTTATAATCATGAAACAAGTTCCAATGAGCAATCTGTCACTATTTATAGGTAAACAATACACAGCATCCCTTCTTAAGAAATACATTTACTTATCCTTGACAAAGTTCACCAGCTTGCGATTTAGGGTGATTATCAATTAATCATCAGTTATCCACATGTGGAATGACAAAATAGCGTAAGATAAACCAAAAAGTTGATTATCTTACAGTAACCAATCCACGTCAAGGCACTGATATAATCTATAATCACAATGTCAAGCATTTTCAGGTGGATTGACTTATTTTTATTTTAAATAAGTGCCTTTTGATACTAATAATTACCACTTTATTTAACTATATTTTAAATAAAAGTGCACTTGTTCCCCTCAAATAGAAAAGACATGTTACACCCACTAAAAGAGCTTGAACAAATATAAAAAGCATAAAAAAGGTAACAACCAAACTCCTAAAAAGGCCACACAAAACGACATCAGATCAGGAAAGCATGTCCTGCAAGGTACAACATGGCAGACTGGCCAGCATAAAACAGAATCTTCAGGTACACACCTCACACCAGCAATATCATCATCACCTGGGAACTTGTTAAAAATGCGAACTCTCAGGTACCTCCCCAGACTTACTCCATCAGAAGTTCTGAGGGTGGAAGCTGCCAAGAGGGGTTTTAACAAAGCCTTCCAGGGGATTCTGACACAGCTCGAGTCTGAAGCTTGGTAAAGAACTGTTTTTAAAGAAATCAATAATTTTCAGATTTAGAACGTTTTCAATGAATGCAGGGACAGCATTTGCCCATACGTGGCCTGCTTGTATTTTTTTTTTTTAATCTAATGAACACTCTTGAAATGACCCCCGCCTCCAGCCCAAGCAGAACATGAGCAGTAACTTACATCTACCTCTGCACGTCTCTCCTGTGCATCCCAATGCCTCTCTCTGGGAGATCACCACTATGCTGAATTGTCTTCTACTTCTACCCTTTTCCCTTTGGCTTTATAATAAAATTACATTTAATTTTATGAAGATGCATCCCTACTGCTGCATGGAGAGATCTTTCATCCATTTTCACCACTTATGCTATTATAACATAATTTGTGCTTTCTCTTATCAATGAGCACATGGACTATTTCAATATTTTTACTACAACAAGCAGTGTTCCTATGAGCATTCTTATAGAAGCCTCCAGATACATGTATGCTAAACTTCCCATATGAAGGAATGAAAGTGCTAGGGCCACAGGAAATTTGGATGTTCAACCTTGCAAGAGTATAAAGTTGCTCTCCAAAGTGGTTGAATTGATTGCATGCCCAAAGGAAGAAAAAAGGAGATCCTCTTGACCTACATATTCTTCAACACTTGGCATTTTTAGATTTCTTGTATTTTGTCAATCGAATAGATATAATATAGTATCTCATGTGGTCTTGGGTGTTTCTCAGAATACAAATGAGGCTGACATCTAGTCATACGTACATTAGCCTTATCAGACTCATTTTCTATAAAACTCTTTTTATACATCTTCTCCCATCTTCCTGAGAACATGGGATATACTTCTCTTTAGTGAGGTCTTTAAGGCTCTTTGATAAAGTTTTATTAGATTTCTCTCATAGGCCTTATTCATGATTAATAAGATTTTTATTGCTCTTATAAATGGGGTCTCTGTTTTAAGTGGTGCTAATTGCTTATGATGTAGAAAAACGCAATAGATTTGTTTATTGAAGTCATATCCAACTACTTTGTTAAACTCTCAAAACTATTTCTAGTAGTTTATTGCAACTTATTTTTGATATTCTCTATGGACAATCATATTGTTTGCAAAAAATGACTTTTGTCGGGGTATCTCTGGGTGGCTCAACGGTTTGGCGCCTGCCTTCGGCCCAGGGCGTGATCTTGGAGTCCCGGGATCGAGTCCCGCTTCAGGCTCCCTGTGTGGAGCCTGCTTCTCCCTCTGCCTCTTTGCCTCTCATGAATAAATAAATAAAATATTTTTTAAATGACTTTTATCTTCTCTTTCCATCTTCATTCTTTCAATTTTTTTTCTCTTGCTTTATAGTGCTAAAACTTCCAAAACAGGGGATCCCTGGGTGGCGCAGCGGTTTAGCGCCTGCCTTTGGCCCAGGGCGCGATCCTGGAGACCCGGGATCGAATCCCACATCGGGCTCCCGGTGCATGGAGCCTGCTTCTCCCTCTGCCTGTGTCTCTGCCCCTCTCTCTCTGTGACTATCATACATATATAAATAAAAAAATTAAAAAAAAAAAAAAAAGTTTACATTAAAAAAAAAAAAACAAAAAAAAAAACAAAAAAAAAACTTCCAAAACAATGACGGATACAAGAGGCAATTGTAGAGATCTCGATCATGTTCCCAATTTTAAAGAATGCTTAGAGCATGTCCCCAGTTAGGATAAAGTCTGCTTCAAATATTTTTATAGACATTATCAAGTTGCAGAAATCCCCTATTTACTAGCTTATTAACTTTATTATAAATTATATTTTATTTTTATCTATTGAGTTTCTAGACCTACAGCTCATATATTTCCCTTAATCTGTTAACATAATGACTTGGATTGGCTCCCTAATATTAAACTATCCTTACATTCATGAGGTAGGCAAACTTGGTCATGGGGTATTTTTTTTAAAACACTCTCAGATTCCATTTGCCAATATTTGTTTAGGATTTTTATACCTAGATCACGAGTGAAAAGAGTGTTATTTTCTCTTATTGTTCCTTGTCTGCTTTTCGATAGCAATGTAATCTCATTAGAATGGATAGTGAATATGCCTTCTACTCCTAATCTTTGAAAGAATTTGTTCATTACTGGAAGATCTGTTCTTAACAGCTTGGATATGGTGGGGTTTTTTTAATATGAGGATTTTAATTTAATTAACTTTAATTTATATGAACTGTTTTTATAATTACAGGACTACTCAGGGTTTCAATTTCCAAGTTAGCATTTTGGTGTATATTTATCTAGGAATTTATCCATTTCATCTAAGTTTTCAAATGTACTGGCATAAAAAAAGTTGTTTAAAAATTCTATTACAAAAAAAAAAAATTCTATTACAAAGCTTTGCAGTCTTTTCAAAAATCTAATCTAATAACATAATTATACACAATATGTATGACACGCTTGAACAGAACAAAAGAAGCATATTCAGTACTGTTTAAAAACCAGCCTACTATCTTCTCAAAATGGTAAGCTAAGAAGTTTATTTCATTAATAGTTTATGAAGGGTAGCTTGTTTGGGCAACTTTCATTTGCATTTTAAAAAACACGGGCGAGGGGATCCCTGGGTGGCGCAGTGGTTTGGTGCCTGCCTTTGGCCCAGGGCGCGATCCTGGAGACCCGGGATCGAATCCCACGTCGGGCTCCCGGTGCATGGAGCCTGCTTCTTCCTCCGCCTGTGTCTCTGCCTCTCTCTCTCTGTGACTATCATAAATAAATAAAAATAAAATAAATAAATAAATAAATAAAAATAAAAAACACGGGCGAGGAACAATGCCATGTTACATTTTAATTATGTGTCCATGTTCCCAATTTCAATTGGTTCTGATGTAATAATAGCTTTTTATACTTTGGAGATAAGATTGAGTTGCTACACCTAAAGTCAGGTTAAAAAAAAAAAAAACAACTACCACCACCACCTAATTCCTTTCTTCATGATATCTGACATTTACAGAGTCATAACAGATCTTTACATGGGAAAATAAATTCACATAGAAATGAAGTCTTCCATAAAGAAATGCTCTAAACTGCACCCTCTGTTTTGAGTCCAAAATACTGTTGAGTGGTTGTCTCTGGCAGTTCCATGCTGCATATACAAGAGTAGTTTTCAGGACCCCTGGGTGGCTCAAGTGGTTCAGCATCTGCCTTCAGCTCGGGTCATGATCCCAGGGTCCTAGGATCGAATCCTGCATCAGGCTCCACACAGGGAGCCTGCTTTTCCCTCTGCTTCTGCCTCTATCTCTGCTTCTGTGTCTCTCATGAATAAATAAAATCTTAAAGAAAAAAAAAGTTTTCTGGAAGACAGAGCCTAGACTGCCACATGACTGCCTTCCTTCAGGGTACACTCTGAAGATTAGATAGAGCTCTGGACACTCTCTCCCTGCTGGCTAGTAGTTTTGGGGGCAGCTGACTTCTTGGCCAGTGCCTCTCAAGCTTTAACCTGTACTCCTCTTTCATCACCTGGGGTCTTGTTAGAAATGCAGGTTTCCATTTCAAAGGTCTGAGGTAGTGTCCCAGAGCCCGCGTTTCTAAGAAGTTCCAGGCAATGTCGATATCGATACCATTAATCTTCCTTGAGCAGGGTTCTTCCCTGTGGCCTGAGTGGATTTCTGAGCCAGGTGGCTTCTGGGCGGTCAGCCTCTACCCCCTTGCAAATTCAGTATGTAGGACTGTCAAGCATAAGTGAAAGTTCAGTGGACAAGTGCTGCTAATGAGAACTACTTTCAGTTTGCAGTCGAAACACGTTCATTTTGACCATTTTCTCATTAGCCTACATTTAGGAGAACTTGCTCGCTTCAAGGGCACCCTCTAAATGTGCACTAACTGTAAATTTTCACACACGGGTCCTAAAGAGCGTGGCACTAAGTTCTAAGTTTTCCATCATACGTGAAAAAAGTTTTTTTTCCAATAAAATAGGTCTTCAAGAAAATATACCTTCTGTTCTCCCCATATCTCAGCCTCATTACAAATGCAGTGTTCTAACTGCTGCCCCGTCCCTGGAGTGAGGCACCCAAGAGCAATCAATGCATTCCCCACTATGCCCTGAAAAAAAAAAAAATCCTCAGGTGTGTAAAAAGATACTGAGAAAGAGAAGACGCTGCTCCCTCATCACCCAGAAAACATCAGTCTCTGGTGTAAAGAGAGTCAAGCTCATTAAAGTCACAGATCCCCGATTAACCCTTTCAGCTCTCGAAGCTGGAGTGTGCCTACTTCAAAGTAGAAGCTCTGTTTGCATGGGAGCCTGACTCATGCAATGGATATGTTCCTAAAGATGGTTGTTCATAAGTTGTTGGTTTTGCTTTTTTAAAAAAACAATGAAAGTATATCTTAAAGACACCAGAGAAACTTGCTCTTTAAAGCAAACTTACTGTAAGTTCTTTTGTAAAATTAAAAAAAAAAATTACTTCTCTTCCTTTTGGTCATATCTGGATTTCCAGATACTGAATTTATATAAAATAGAACACAAGTTTACATAAATTTGAAGAAAACCATCAATTAACACAGAACGTATCTGGTTCCGGAGTTAAAAATAAGCCTATATTCATCAGAAGAATGACTGTCTAATGTAGCTTTTCAGGTGTAAGATACTCTTGGCAAGCTCTGACGTACAATCTTACTCCTTGATAAATAAAATATCTTTCTTCATTTTGTGAATAGCAGTTCTTAATCATTCAAATGAGTCACATATCTCCAGTAAATTGCTTATCTGGTACCACTCCATATCATCCAAGCACACATTTATTAATGGGCCTATTATCCAAATTTCCCCTTTAATCATTCAAAGGATACTGTCCAAAATTAGTTTAGTGAGAGCCTGGTATGCCGACAAATCACGCATTTCAGAAATTTGATTGTAGGAAAAATCCACCTTCTGGTGAGAAAAAGGGAACAAGATGTCAAAGTTTATTTTTTGTTCACTTAACGACAGTAATTCATCGCACAAGGAGGTCTTTCTGGATGTGCGGTTAGAATTCATGACTGAAAATATGCCAAGGCTAACACAGCTACCATATCTGTTCGTTTTCTGCCTGGACCCTTGTGTGTTCAGTCTGAGGGGTACCAGGGAGGAGACTCCTGCCCTGCAGCTGCTGCGAACATCCCCACCACCTAGGCTTTCCGTGCTGCCCCTCTCTCCATTTCCAGCAACCACTCCAGACCTTCTTCACCTTCCTTCAGGATTTACCTCAATTCGGCTCTTACCACCACTTCTTTCATTTCCTCTCCTGCCCGGTAAGTGCATTCACCTAGTTTACGCGCCCGGTCTTTTCTCTGCCTTTTCTACTCTCTCTCTCAATATATTCTCCTGTGTCACCTTCCAAGTGCCAGAAAAATCTTTCTTATTCATCCCTCAGGCTACATCTCAACCACTTAACACCCTTTCTCAAGATGGGCTATATTAGGAAAGCATTTTCAGCAACATCAGTTGTTCCCATTCAAAAATAGGAGACGAAAGAAAACGTGAAATAACTTTGTTTAAATATTCACCCATGAGCAAAAGATGAACAAAAAGGATTTTAAAAAAACTTTTTTAAAAACTGCATTGATAACTCACCTAGGCACATGTAATAGTTTTTTGGAAAACTATCAAATAATTATCTAATGAGCACTAGTCTAATTTTCTTGTGCCCTTTAAAAGAGTGATTTCACTCCCAGAAATGTACTGAGAATATTTTATCAATGTATTACATACTAAAAACTCTAAATACCGAATACTAAAAAACATGTTGGAAACTCAAGTGGCAAGAGAAGAAAACGGATTAAGGCGGTCACAATACAGCAACAGGACCACAATATCAGTAAAACACATGTGTGTGAACCCCATGAAGAAATAGTCAAGTGCAAACAAAATATCATGAGTATAAAAGGACCAAACAGTTGGAATACAAAATTTGATACAGTATATAAACTGCAGCTGTGTCAAATGCAGACCACAGCTGAAACAAGACGTCAGCTTAGCATGATGGAATAAAGTATTATATTTGCTCTTGTCTTCTACGTGATAATGATGGACTAGCAGTAAACATAATGATCTAGGTGTAACTATAATTGACACTTTTTCATCAACACTTCTCATGCTTGCACCTCTCGTGTCTGCTCCTGTCCAACTGTACCCTCCCCTGGGCACCTGTGATACCAGCTTTGTTGAGAGGCACCAAAGTGTTCTGACCGAGCTCTGACTCCCCCCGAGGGTTCCACTGGACCTGAAGTCTTGCAGGAAGTCCCATCCATCAAATGAACCTGCTGAACCTGCTGTACCTATTAAGAGCAAGAGTTCTGGGAAATAGAACGTGTGAGAACAAGCCCCTGTGCTTTAGGAAATGTACACCTTCTGTGGCTGGTGGTACCAAGCTCAAAGAGAAGTGACCAGGAAGCAGAGCTTTTCAAGAGGGTGGGATGCCTGGTTTACTGGGAAGAGACACAGGCTCTGGGTGGCCGACTTTGGGTTCTCAGCCCTGCTCTTAGCAAAGATGAAATACGTTATTTGCCCTTTCTGTACCCTGGAGTCGTCATGTGTGAAATGAGACCATCCCAGCTGCCTCCCAACTTTAATGGGAGGATGAAATAAGACAACACACTGAATACACAGGTAGCCTGGGTCACCACTCCCAGGCTCACGCAGAGCTCACACAAGCTTGGAAAACATCAGCAGGTGGTCTGGCACTTTGCAGGGACTTCTCTACAGTCCCCGATATATTTGCTCTTAACTTGCTGGCAGCTCAGAACCTTAAAGACAGGGCACCTGGTAAGTTTTTGTGCATTGGGGAAGTCTTCTTGGAGGAGCAGGACGGGAGGGTGAATGGAAGAAATTCCAAGGAAGTTTTTCCCAGGGAAGGGGTCACACAGTTGCCAGAACTCATTTCCCTGGGGCTCAGAACAAAGCAGAAGGGGATGGCAACTTGGGGAGAAATGAAACAGCTATGCAAATACAATTCCTGATAACCTGGAGACCAGGTGGCCCCACACACAGTATAAATAGGCACCTCATGTGGCTTATTTGGACAAAGTAATGTCACCTTGGCAATAACTATAATTTCAAAGAGGGGAAAAGAAAGCACTACTGATAAAAATGGGGTGAACAGAAGAAAAATGAAGAGCATTTTGCTGGCAGTATGGCTGATGTCAGATTCTTCATTTCAAAGAAACTCTCATATTTGTGCAAGCCCCAGTAGAATACTTGGGATCTAAGTTAGTTTGTAAATAAAACAAAATAGATAATCAAAAGCAATAAGTGACCTCCAATCCTAAAAATATTTAATAAAATACATTAGTCCACTAAAACACTAATCCCAAGCTCATAGCAATGTCTTCCAAATTTGTCAGCACATTAGAGCCACTTGGGGGTCTTTTAAAAATTCCATGCCCAGGCCTCACCTTGGACCACTGAATCAGACACTCTCGGCAGTGAGATTCAGACATGAGTAGTTTTTAAAAGTCCCCAGGTGATTGCAATGTGCAGAAGAGTCTGGGAACCACGAACCTATAACCTCTCTGCTTCAGTGTGGCCAATGGACCACCAGCAGTGGCATTACCTGGGAGGCTGTTAGAAACCAGTCTCAGGCCTGACTTCAGACCTGCTGGGTCAGAATCCCTAGTTTCACAAGAACCCCAGGTGATGTGTATCCACATTAAATAAAGCATGAGACACAATCTAGAGCCACCTGCTCCATCAACTACTGTTCAGAGTTTAATCCTGTGTTTCAGAGAAGCAAGATCTGAAATCATTGTCGGAAAAAGAAAAGGTTGGATAAATAAAAAGGGCAAAATTTGAGCGCCCAAAGAAATCTTTACACGTTTTCCAGGTATACAATTGTTGTACTATACTAAAAATATACAAATAATGACTAGTAGTTAGCTGTGGGAGAGAGACAGAAGTTAGTTCTTTAGCCTGAACACTATGTTTAGCAAAGCCTCCTACAAAGATTATCTGCAGATGGACCATCTCCCTTTTTCATAAATAAGTGATACCCAAACCCCTTTATATTTCATTCCAGACATTTATACTATTTACGCCTGTATCTTAGGCTGCCCAAATTCTCAATCTGAGCGCTGTTCTGCTTGTTAACATACTTTGCAGGCCAGTTCACATGAGTGACAAATGTATTGATCAAGTCTACCTTGAGATTCTTGGGTGGCTTGAAATTGAAGAACGTCGTCAGCTTATTGTGCGAAGCATTAAGTTCTAGAAGGTAAGGCATATAACTCACACAAGACAAATCTGGAGGGAAGAGAAACAAATACAAAATAAGGTAAGCCAACATCATCAAAATTAGACTAGGTCATTAGAAACAGCTTACGTTACATCAGGGCATTGTCTCAGTACACCAGTTGCAAGCACTTCTGAATTATTCGAAGTGAAATGAATAAAAATGAGAATGCATGAAACACACTGAGTGTAGAAAAACTCCCCAGAAGCTCCTAATCTGACCTTCTTCCCCAGGACCTCCCCTCTTCTCCCAACTCTTCAAGTGACTGGTGTTCCCTCCAGGTCCCAGCTCCCTCTCCCATGAGCTACCAGCCCGAATGCATCAGAAAGAACCAGCCTTGGAGGAAGGGACGAGAAACGAAAGCCGGCGATGATGCCCTTGATAATTAGCCCTTGAGTGACTGAAGTTTGTTATAAATTAAACGTTGCCTCAGTTGCACTTGATCCTAAATCTCATTAATTATTTGAAGTGATTTAAATTATTGCTATTATTTTCCTTTGGCTCTGGGCTGGTTCCAAAGTATGGCTAAGTTTTGCACTTTACCCCAAGCAAATATTCTGAACCTGGAATATGAAGTGAAAGGTGACAGGGCTCTAATGACAGTATGGATAAAACAAAAAAAAAAATGGTGTAGTACTGTGTGTTGCCTTTCTCTGCCCCTTTACGGCAGAGGCATAGGGGCAGCAGGATCAATTAGACTCTGGGAGAATCACCGGAAGACGATTTACGGCCCTGTTTCTAGCAGGAACTCCTGCCTCCACCTGCAAACAGTAATAATAATAATCATACTGTCTCCCTCTCTTTCCATTCCAGGTCATGGAACCAGCTATTACGCCACCCGCCCCCCACCCCAGAGGAAGGCTAGTGGGAGAAGGGAGCCACCACAGCCAAAGAACCAAGGGGACCACTTCAACCTGTCGCCAGGTAGCAGATGCACCCCAGCCTCGGAGAAGGGAGCCAGGCCAGCATCTGGGCTCCTGTCCTGGCACCATGAGCCACCCCCCTCAGCCCAGCTCCTGCCCCTACATCTTTCTTTCTCAAGATTACACCAAATTCTACATAATTTCTCTGGTCTAGATCACACCCTTCTTTAGCTTGTCTTTATAGAATTGTTCTAGGACAGACAATGCACTGGGACAGGAACGCTTTGGTGGGAATTAATGAGCAAATCAAGGAAGGCTGCCCAGAAAAGGAAACCTAAGGAGAAACTGTCATTACAGTCTTGCCTATTCATCCTTTCTGAGCTCAGTTCCATGTCTCTATCAGTCAGTCAACTCTATTAGCATCCACTGACCCCCATACCTCATTGGAGCTCACCTTTCTGTGGGCAGGTAAGTGCTGGACCATGGAGCTGTCTTAAAAGCAGAAGCAGCTGCTAGCAGGGACATAGAGCTAAGGAAATGGCAAGTACAGCCCAACTCTGTAGATGACCAATCCTTTCAACTCAGTGGGACAGCACAAAATGCATGGTCTAGGGTGCTGGGCTTCCACCTCCTGCAGGCCCTTGATCCCTACTTGGTGCAGTGACCTCCGTGTCCACCAGATGGCAGGAGCTCCTTGTGACTACAAGGGTGGTTCTCAAAGTGTGGTCCAGGATAGGGAACATCTGCTTCCCAGGGGAACTAATTAGAAATGCGAATTCTCTGGTCCCACCCCAGAGCTACAGAATCAGAACCTGAGGGTGGGGCAAGCCAGCTGTGTTTTCACAGGACCCCCAGGTGATTCTGATGCAAGTTGAAATCTGGTCAACATCAGAACATTAATAAAGTTGTTCTCATGAAAAGAAAAATAACTGTGCCTTACACCGCTAGGTTCTTACACCCAGTAGGTTCTCAAGCACTCAATGAGCTAAGAAAATGAGCCCTAAAAAGATTAAAGATGACAGATCTGAGGAAGAAAGCTCCATTTGCAACTGTGGAGTTCCAGCTCAAGTTAGCAGGGCGTGAAGCCACCACCTCTCTTTGCTCTTCTCCAGTACTAAGCATTGTTGCAGCCTCCCATCTCATTGCAATTCCTTTTCCCAGGAAGGAAACCAACTTGGGAGTGGTGAAGTGCAGGGCAGCTCCTGCCAGTAACACTACAACACTCTTTCTGATGACAGGATATTTGAGATTTGCTTTAAAATAACCCTGGGGTGTGGGTGGTGGTGCTGGGGTGACTCATTTTTTTAAGTGTCTGCCTTCATCTTGAGTCATGATCCCAGGGTCCTCGGATTGAGCTCCCAGTCAGGCTCTCTGCTTAGCAAGGAGTCTACTTCTCCCTCTGCCTCTGCCACCCCCCACTCCTGCTAGTGCTCCCTCCCCCCACCTCTCTCTCTCTCTCTCTCTCTCTCTCTCTCTCTCTCTCAAATAAATAAATCTTTAAAATAACCCTGGAGGGATCCCTGGGTGGCGCAGCGGTTTAGCGCCTGCCTTTGGCCCAGGGCGCGATCCTGGAGACCTGGGATCGAATCCCACATCGGGCTCCTGGTGCATGGAGCCTGCTTCTCCCTCTGCCTATGTCTCTGCCTCCCTCCCTCTCCCTCCCTCTCTCTCTCTCTCTCTCTCTCTCTCTCTCTCTGTGACTATCATAAAAAAAAAAATAAAATAAAATAAATAAAATAAAATAACCCTGGAGGAGACAGAACATAAAGACTCCTAACTCTGGGAAAAGACTAGGGGTGCTGGAAGGGGAGGAGGGCGGGGGGTGGGGGTGAATGGGTGACGGGCACTGAGGGGGGCACTTGACAGGATGAGCACTGGGTGTTATTCTGTATGTTGGTAAATTGAATACCAATAAAAAATAAATTTATTATTAAAAAAATAAAATAACCCTGAAGAAGGTGGCCAGGGAGTATAGGTGAAACCAGATGGGCTATGGGCTGATAAATATTGAACCTGAATCTTCATTACACTAGTTTCTCATGCATATGTTTGTTATTTTCCATTTTAAAAAAATGTATAAAACTGGAAAAAAATAACTCACAAACAGCATTAGAGGAATAAACTATGCTGGAATATTTCTTGGTCACTGAGAAACAAATCTGGTTTTTAATTATCGCTCCTAGGAGGGGAAGAAATCAGAAACAAGCCACAGAAAACCGTCTCAGCAACATTTAACCATCATAAAAAAAAGAGTAAAGAACCAAGTGGATCAAACCAAGAGGATCAAATCAGCAAAGAAAGCAGGTTGGAAATAACAACTGCTGACTTACCTCCAAGTCTAAAGAAAAGAAATTGGACACCTTAACTTCAAATAAGATCAGAAAATTAGGAACAGGAACCAAGTTTCGAAGAAAATGTGACTAATTTCATTAAATGTGAGCAAGATGTCACAACAGATAAGCTGCAGAGAACTACAAATGGTGGAGTTCAAAGAATCACTACATGTATAGACAGTGAAAGAGAGGAAAAAACAAATGTGTGAATCCCTGGCACTCAAGGAAGCAGCAGCCGGCCAGAATTAAAATGTAGACGCAAAATAAAGAATCCATTCATTAAAGGAGAAAGGGGGGGGGGGCGGGGACAGGTCTAATTCATCTGTACTGAATAAACTAATAGCGGGAAAGACAAGGGAATCATCAAATATTCAGGAAGAATTAAAGAAGTAATGAGCCATCTCTTACAAGGAAAAAACAAAGCAAACATTTCACGGGATACTCTTCATCACTGAGTACATTTTAACCATAGTGTAATGTTGCGTGTTTGCTGACCGGTATCTCTCCCTTTACTCAACACTTGTGGTGACATTTTTTTTTTTTGTACATGCAAAATAGAGCATCAATATGTAAATGGATCTGCAATAGCACTTATATCAAGTTTTGTAGTATTAATATATTACATACTGCAAAGCTCAAATTTCAAAAGAACTGAATGATCCATCAAACTACTAGAATGAAAATTACATACCTTCAATTTTATTGACTGAAAGATCCAACTTCTGTAGGTGAACATATTCACAGAGAATGCTAATGTCAATTAAGTCACAATTCTGAGAAAATAAAAGGTAAAAAGATTTAATGTTGCTTTAAGAGGTTAGTACTCAGCTGTCTCCGGACACCTACAAATAATAGTGGACAGAAAGAAATCCAGAATTTCTGGAGATGCAGTAAGGATAGTATAGTATACTTATAGTATACCATACTTACAATAAAAGCATAGTAGTTATAGCAAAAGTATACTTACTTACGGTAAAAGTTGAATAGTTAAGTGAGAGAATTAGATCTGAAGCCTACTACTAACAGGATCTCAAAGCAGATGACAAACCCATCTTAAAAGTGCATTTGTCTGAAGAAGAAAATTAGCTTGGAAAATTAGTAATATTAGCAAGAACAAATACAACATGAAAAGGCAAATTAAACCAGTGTCTTGTAGACCTTTAGAGTGGAGTTTTATTATTAAAGAGAAAAAAGAAAAACCCCACATAATAGCAGTGAGGCCGAAGCCTTTCTCTAATAGAAAAGGCAGATGCCTAGAATTTAAATGAAACACAAAGAGATCTCACGCGTCATCAGATCATTAATGACACTGTCACCTACACTTTCACACAGTCCTATTCAAAGCTCCTTCACAGTGATCTCATCTGATCAAATAAAACTGAGATCTGTAGGGCAGACTGTTCCCAATTTGGAGATGAGGAATATGAGGGACAGAGAAGGATGTAAATGATCTAAAATCACACAGCAAATTAGCAACAGACAAGCAGATCCAAGTCTCCTGAATCCTTCTCCAAGATTCTTTCTATGAAATCTTGCCTCTAGAGAACTTTAGGATGTGTTGGAGGGGAATTTGGTCCCTTAGGACAGATTCTTATCACTGGTTTATGTTGCAATGTCAGAATCAGAAAAAGCCAGCCAAGGAAGTACCATGATAAGTTCTCAAATATAATGATAAAAATGTTTAATGAAGGCCACAAGAATAGTGTGATAATTATGAAAGAATATCTATCACGTACAAGGCATTGTGCATGATGAGAAATACAACATAATGATGGGGGAGAGCTGTACTGTGCCCTTAAGAAACTAATGATTTTGGTAGGAAAGAGGGTATGTACTTAAGTAATAAAAAGGTAAAAAAAAAATAAATAAATAAATAACATGTAACATAAAAGAGTGAAAAAAAAATCAGGCAACCCTAAGAAAGTCTATTCAGTAATACAGGTTATAAAGGCAAAGTAATTCAACATGTAAGAGCTTAAATGCAAGGAGGTCAGGGGTAAAGTGAGTTAAACGTCAGTACACCTAGCTGAAATAAGATTTAAAGGATTTTTTTTTTTTGGCAGATCAATTTAAGGCATAGCACTACATACATAAGTAGAATATTGATTGAAGTGGATTTGTGTGGGGATGTACTAGATGCTGGAATTATCTACCATTCCAATGCCTAACATAGGGCAATGCACACAGGATGCTCCCAAAATGTACTGCTTAAATGGCTGAGTCACCCATAAAATGTTAAAAAGTGACAATGGGAAAAGATTACAGCCTTAATAATGCTGTCCTCAAAGGATATGCCATGAAACCAGAACAGGTGAAAAGAGCTTAACATTTCTTGGATAGTTGGCTAGTTCAAATCCAAGATGGAACAAGATTATGAGTTGTATATGCTTTGCTTCCTGTGAATTATATAAACTTTAGTCAAATTACAGTACACAAGCAAAATTTCAGTGTGTTCTTACCTATGTATCTGCATTTACTGTGTGGATCTCCAAGGAATATTTAATACTTTACAATATAAGGAAGCAAAAAAGAGTTAAATTATTTTTCTCAGACTATAGAGAAACAAAAGGAAGAAAGAATCTGAAATACAATGAGTACTTTGCTCTTACAGCTCCTCTTAGGATAAAAGTGAAGCCAAGATTATGTGTTAGTATTGATATACTGAAAATTGATGAATAACAGCATGTTTTTTCTTTTTTCTTTAATAATGGGTATCTTTTGGAAAGTGAACAATGGCCCAAAGCTACTTATTTCTTGACATACTTGGTGGAGGGGGGCGGGAGGGAGTCAATACCAATGTACTTTTTTCCCTTGGATTTAGATATTAACTTTAGTCCTGGCACTGATCAGAGAGAAAATTCTTAAAGAATTCTTAAAGACTCTGGGTTTCACAGAGTCAAATTCAACTTCTGGAAAGAAAGCATTGATTACTATAATATAGACTACTTAAGATGAAAGAAACAGACTGAAGGGAATGAAAACAAAGGAATTCGGAGGCTGATGACTGGCCTGTCCAGGTCTCTTTGATGCCTCGCATTATGTAAATAACACTCATCACCAGTCTCCATCGAATGAAAGACTCTGAGATCTGGGGCCACCACAAAAGTAGGAATACCAGAAAAAATAGATATGGTCCAACCAGCATCAAGATGGAGCTAGTCAGCTCATGGTAATCTTGTCATACTCACTGATAAAACGAGATTGAGGTAGACCTGCTCAGTCCCAGAGCCTGAGCGCCCCAACTGGTGAAGGGCATTGGCCACAACCTCCTCTCTCAGGACCCCATCAAATTCCTCCTGCAAAAAAAAAAAAAAGAAAAAACAACAGAGAGGTGGACAAAGGACTTCTATTAGAAGAAAAACAGTCCAGGGGTGCCTGGGTGGCTCAGTTGGTTAAGTGTTGACTCTTGATTTTGGCTCCGGTCATGATCTCGGGATTGTGAGCTCAAGCCCCACATCAGGATCCACACTCAGCGGGGAGGGAGTCTCCTTGAGATTCTCTCTCCCTCTTTCTGCCCCTCCCTCTACATGCTCACATGCACATGCTCTCTCTCAAATAAATAAATAAATCTCTTTTAAAAAATAACAGTCTACCTCACAGCACTAACTTATATACTCAGGGGCTGAGCCCTTCAGAATTTTTCAGCCCTAAGGAAAATACTGTGTTGAGGACCCAAACATAGGACATATAATGAAATATCCATCAAATCAGTGATTTTATTGCCACTGAATTTTCAGGTGGTCACTTGTATCAGCTATTCATAGTGAAGCCAACACAATGGTAAGGGACACATCACCATTAATGGTGATAGCTACATTGACTGAGTGCGTCTCTGTCCTAAGCACTGAGAGCTCTCAATGATCAACTCACTGAATCCTCCTGACAATCCTGAGGTAGGTACTGTCCATTCCATTTTATAGATGAAGAAACTAGGCTTACAGGGGTTAACTCTCCTGAAACCACATAGCCACTATATGATAGAGCCAGAATACAAACTTCAATCTGTCTGACTCCAGGGCAATTCTAACCACTCTTAGACTACTGGCCTCCACCCCAAAGGATGGTTATATCCAAATTAAGGCAATTACTTCGCTACATGTGGTATTCTTGTGGGGGAGGATGGGAGGGGGGGGCAGGTTCTCAGTTTGCTTTGTGTTGACTAATTCTACTGGATTCATACAATTTACAAGATTTATTAAAAGGGCCACAGTCACTGCCATAAGGAGGTTGGCCCTTGGTCTGTAGGGCACTCTGAGCCAGGAATGAGTCAACATGCCCTTTCCCCAGAAATAACCAACAGAAGAGACAGCAGGTAGGTCGGTGTTATGTCTGTATTGCCTTTAACTCTAGAATGACCAACACGTTACCAAAAACATTGGCTGAGGACACAAAATCCAGTAGTCCCAGCAGTCCCACCAATGTAACTAACCATGACTAACATGTGGACAATGATGGCAAAATATTCTTTCCAGTTCTTTATTAATTCAGGAGCTAACAATGCTGCTCAGGCTACTGGTACTGAGGCTGTAAGTATACAGGTTCGTGCTACTAGAAAGAGTTTCTCTGTGCTATGCCTCCTGCCCCTGCCCCTCATCATTTCTACCAGCCCAGGGAAGCAAATCTCACTCATATGGAGATAGTGCACAGGCTGTGGGGCTGCACAGACCTGTTTTTTTCCACCCCCCACACACACCTGGTTTAAACCCTAGAGCTACCTTTTTGAGTTAACGACTTTGGGGAGATAAAGTTTTCTCTGAGCCTCATATTCCTCATCTGTAAATAGGAAATATTCTTATTATCTTATTAATATTATCTTCTCTTAATGATTTAGGGAGAACGAAAACAAAAGGTATATTAAAGTTCTTAGTCCTTGTCTAAAACTATAGCAAATGTAAAGCCAATAAATGACAGTTGTTTCCACTAATTGATGAAGTTGGAAATTCCACACCTTAAGGTTTCATTCTTCCATACACGACAACCTATTTACAAATGGAGGAAAGACACTCACTTTATTTAAGTGCCAACTTCTTGTATAAGGCCTGGGAAGGATCAGAGGTGCAAATGCCTCCTTCCCTCCAAAACTTTCCATCTAAACCTCTGAAGTTTACTTCACCCACCCCCTCTATTTCCTGGATATGAGAAGATGTTGCACCCCTGACCAATAGTAGGTAAATGTTGGTGTTTCAGCACAGCCACTGATACAGAGACGGGCCACCCAGTCGGCACTTTCCCAGATCCCCAAGGTAAGACTCTCCATGATGACCCCCTCTCACCTCCGCTGAAATTCTAGCCACTTATCAGTATCATGCTTTTCTCTTCTGATCTTCGGTTATTTTCAAACCTTTACAAGCCCTACTTGATCTTGGGTGGCTTCAGAGCCTAAGGACGCCAGTCAATTCCCCTACCACTCCCAACCACATGCACATAGACATGTTTCTTTCTCAACTACAGACACTCGAAGTTGATCTCTACTCAGCTTCAGCCACTGGCTCCCATGGCCTTGCCCTGGACCGAGTCATCATGCTCAACTGTTCCACCTTAGAAACCTCAGAACCTAGTATTCTCTGTGATCCTACAACCTTTCCAACAACTATCTTATTCTGACCTTATTCTGTGATGACAACAAAATCCCCAGTCTATTCATCCTTCCCTTTCTCAGAGTCTGTCTCCTCCCACTTCCTTCCCTACTTGGGATCCCCTGAGCCATTTTAATGTCTACTTCATCCCCTGACTCAAACGACCAACAGACACCCAAACCTGAATCAAGTTCACCAACAACCACTGCGCTGAGGCAGGGATTGTGTCATGCTAACCATTCATTTGGGATAAAAATCTTTATAGCATGCCAGGCACATGCCAGCCAGTATGTGAGGGCTCGGTGGACAAAATCATGAATAAGACATGGTGCCTGTCCTTAAAAGATTTACAATTCAATCTGGGAGACAGACAAGTACACAAGCAATTTCAGTAGTTTGATAAATATTGTAAAACAAGTAGCAGGGTGCTTTGACTATAAGCAGGGCATCCATTTTATGCCAGTTCTAGAGGGGATTAGGAGGTTAGCAAAGGCTTGCTGGGGGGGAAAGAAACCAGGCTGAAACCCAAGTAACTGCATTACTCTGGCAAAGGAGAAGGGCAGGAAAAGAAGACCAAGAAGCGCACTGCAGGCGAAAGGGCAACGTGTACAAAATTCCAAAGGCAAAGGTGAGCATAGCCCACCGGGGAAAGCAGACTTATAACTGCTGAAGCATAAAGTCAGAGAGGGGATCCGAAGCCTGGTGTGTGATAGGTGCTCAAACACGGCTGAAAGAATTCAAACTGCTCCTGCCCTTGAGCTACTGATGGGCTGGGGGAGGCCCCACCACCACCCACGCTAGTACCTTTCCAGAGTCAACTCTGAGCTGGGCCTGGTGGTGTTCCAGGGCCTCGTTCTGTACCACCTTTCAGTGCCCCCCTCTTGGCTACCACATCCTCATCGTCTCCTCCAGCCTCCAACTCCTTCATCCTCACTCCATCCTCCTCACTCTCAGCAGATGCTTTGCTCCTGCACTTCCAAGGCAAAGCAGAAGCCATCAGACATTCACCTCCTCAGCCTTCTGTACCTGTCTGTCCTCATTGCCCTTCAATCGGGTCTCCGAGGCAGACTGCTTCTTTTCCAGGCTCAGGGCCCCTGCTCGGGGACCATCCCTCCTGCCCTCTTCGCCTGGGATTTCAACCAGTCCCTCCCCGCCGTCATCCTGCACCCCGCCAGTGCCCCAGCTGTGCAGGGCCATGGGTCTCTTCATTTCCTCAGTCCCACGTGTTCCTTCAGCTACAGCTAGTTGCCCTGGAGAACCAAGCTACTGCAGAGTTGCTTTTCCATCCTTTAGTGCCCCCTTGCTCACCTCCCATCCACTCTTCAGCCGCTTCAATTAGGCTTCCGTTAGGCTCCTGCCTTGCCACTTCACAAAACCGCACAGGCCAAGGTCTCCAATCACCCTCACCCAGGCAAAGTGAATGAGCACTTTGTAGGCCCCTTCCCACTTAACCCACCGGCAGCACAACTCATTTCCACATGCTTTTTTTTTTTTTTTTGTATTTTTTTATTATTTTTTTAATAAATTTATTTTTTATTGGTGTTCAATTTACCAACATACAGAATAACACCCAGTGCTCATCCCGTCAAGTGCCCCCCTCAGTGCCCATCACCCATTCACCCCCACCCCCCGCCCTCCTCCCCTTCCACCACCCCTAGTTCATTTCCCAGAGTTAGGAGTCTTTATGTTCTGTCTCCCTTTCTGATATTTCCCACACATTTATTCTCCCTTCCCTTATATTCCCTTTCACTATTATTTATATTCCCCAAATGAATGAGAACATATAATGTTTGTCCTTCTCCGACTGACTTACTTCACTCAGCATAATACCCTCCTTTGAACTCAGCCACAGTAACTTCTTGCAAGATACATCCACAAAGGCAAAAGAAAGAAAAGCAAAAATGAACTATTGGGACTTCATCAAGATAAGAAGCTTTTGCGCAGCAAAGGATACAGTCAACAAAACTAGAAGACAACCTACAGAATGGGAGAAGATATTTGCAAATGACCTATCAGATAAAGGGCTAGTTTCCAAGATCTATAAAGAACTTATTAAACTCAACAGCAAAGAAACAAACAATCCAATCATGAAATGGGCAAAAGACATTTCCATATTCTTGAGACGCCTCCTTGCCTTGGCTTCCCATCACACAGCCCTCCTTTCTTCGCCCTCCTACCGTTCCTTTCCATTCTATGCTCGCTCTCGTTCCTCTTCATCTGCTGTACCCCCTGGGTTCTTACCTTGGCCCCCCCTCTTCTCTTCCTGGATGATCCCAGGTCTCCTGCCCTGACTACCCCCCCACCGCCCCCGCTGATTTCCAGAGTCATGTGACTCCTATATCTGACCCTTTCCTGAGCAGCCACATGTGTTTTCTATTGTGGTGAATGGCCTTAATATGCCCCTAGGCCATGCCACAGACCTAGCAGTCATCCCAGACTTCCAATGTTTAATTAGTAAGTGTCCCACCTTAAATATTTTAAATGTCTTTGTCTTTGGTTTTCTTTCCATTCCCACTTCCACTGCCTTAATCCAGACTCATCTCTCCTCCACAGACATTGCTAGATAGTCTTCTCATTGATCTGTCTCCAGCCTTACCATCCTCTAATCCAACTCCAGTTGGCCACCAAGGCAGTTTCCCACTGCTTAGAGACCCAAGTCCACAGTCTGTAAAACAGTGTAAAACCTTCCACAATCTGACCCCCACCTCAGCTGCTTTTTTTGCTCTCACCTATATGTCATCAGTAGGAACAGCTGCTGTATGCCTGCACACACACACCCCCTCTCCACTCAGACAAGGGTCTGCTTCCCTTGAAATCTTCCATGATCCCTGCAATCCAGCTGTCATCTGCACACCTGTGTGTATAATGCTTTAGATGCTGAACAGCTGTGGTTTACTCACATCCTCATCTGACCTTGAATGCAGGGAACATCTATAACCACAATGACGTTCTCATCTTCTGCCATTACTATTATGCATTGCCTCTATAACTTTTGGGAACCTACTCTGTATCAGACACAGTATCAAGAACTTTAAGACTTTCTTATCCAATTTGATGTTTATAACTACCCCACGAGTAGGCATTATTACCCAGATTAAGTTACTGGCAAAGTAGTTTCCTGCACCAGACACATGTCATTGGCCCAGACGCTTCTGCTGTATGTAGTCAGTGGTTCCTACATAGCAATCAGCCAATGAATGTTTGTTCAAAGTCAGCTACATTAATCAAGTCACTTAATGAGCTAGTTAACAGATAAAAAAACATGTGTGTTATTACTGCTTGTATCAGTAAGAGTAAAAACAATATATTATGCTGTGTTTTATATATAGGTTCTCATCTAATTCTCACAACTCTCCTATGAGATAGGTATCATTAGAATTCTCAGATGAGACACAGAAGTGAAAGAACTTGTTCAAAATCTCAAAACTAAAGACAATACTAATGGAAGACCAGCTGTACTACCTTCCCTAAGTTTCTCAGGAGCTTCTGAAACTAATTACATTATAGGCACTCAATACCCACTGTTATGTTAACCATCATAGCATTAGAAGCCTTCACCAGGCTAGGAGATGGACAATAAATCTCTGGACATGAAAGTCTAAAACTTCCCTATTAGAAGTTTTCAGCTTATTCAGCATATTAAAACCATTTAGATTACCATAAAAAGCTAAAATAGGATGTAAAAACACAAAATAAATATTTAGAATGTAAGTGGAAGAAAAAATAAACTTTTCCACACATAGCCTACAACCAGTTCAAGACAACTCCCCCAATGGTTTGTTAATGGTATACTGAAGACAGATTAATACCAGCACTAATGAAGCCCATAGCCCAAGAGCATGTGTTAATTAGAATAATAAAGTAAACCGGTGCTTCATCTGTGAATTCCTTTGGGGCGGAAGCTGGTAGAAACCATACAAACATCTCAAAGTTGTAAAAACACTGCTACGGTTTTGTATTTGTTAAGGGTAGCGAAGTAAACCAACAAACCACAAACAACATAATAATTTTCTATCGTCCACTTTAAGAGAAACGAATGTGTAAGTAGCCCACATAGAAGGAAGTAGAAAATAAGTAAAGTCAAGATAGGAGCTAAGGGTGGAAAAATGGGCCAGGGATGCCTGGGTGGCTCAGTGGTTGAGCATCTGCCTTCCGCTCAGGGCTGATCCTCACATGGAGCCTCCTTCTCCCTCTGCCTATGTCTCTGCCTCTCTCTGGGTCTCTCATGAATAAATAAACAAATTTTTTAAAATGGGACAAATATTGAAATTGGACAAAAGGATGTTATGAAAGAAGAGAACCTAAGGGGAAAAAAGAGTGTAGGTGGTTAATGGGGTGAATACGAAGAAAGAGGACAAATGAGGAACAGAGTTTGTGAAAGAGAAAAGGAAAAAGAAAAAAAAAAAGTTTGGCCTCAAAGAGAAGAGTGGACTAGGAAAATGCTCCAAGATGTAGAGTGGGGAAGCCAGAATATCACAGAAAGGGGGGTGGGGGGTGTACCGGAAACATTCTATTTCTCGGTATTCTATCTACTTGAGAAAAGAGTTGGCAGCACTTTATACTATGAAGGAAGAGGAAACGGGACAGAAACCCTAAAGAAAAACTATATTGATTCGGAGTTTCCTGGCAGCCAAGTCAAAGAGGAAAACCCAACAGTTTAGTGAAAGGAAGCAAGTCAATTTATGTTTTCGAAGGAAAGCAAACAATATATTAGAAGCCAAGGGAAGCAAGTGGTGGAAAGGGACCAGGAAAAAAGCCTTCTCCAAACCAAAAAACAAACAGACCAGGCAGTGGTGTACAAAAGTAAGAGGCTCAAGATGAGTGTAGGATAGAAGCAGAAGTGGGTGATGTTTAGAAGAGGTGGTGCAGAAAAGAGAATTTATAGTTAATGTGAAGGCAAAGCCACACCTCAGGCAGTACAGGCGGGGAAGTAAGAAACCTTCACCTGCGCGAACAGCCCCACGGTGAGGGGCTGCAGGGGTGAGGCATCGCACACCCCGCGGAAGGAGTACCTTAGACTTGTTAGTCCCTTGGTCTGAGTCAGCCTTCATCGGATTACCTCCGGGGAGTCGTCACCACCCCCACCCCCACCCCCACCCCCACCCCCAGGAAGGAGGAAGGGGCCCGACGCGGGGGGTACTTCGCAGTCGCGCAGAAGCACGGCTGTGGGAAGCCAAGGAGGACAAACGTTACATGTTCTCATTCAGTGGGGAGTATAAAAAATAGTGCAAGGGAATAAAGGGGAAAGGAGAAACAACGAGTGGGAAATACCAGAAAGGGAGACGGAACACGGAAGACTCCTGACTCTGGGAAGGAACTAGGGGTGGTGGAGGGGAGGAGGGCGGGGGGTGGGGGTGATGGGTGGCGGGCACTGGGGGGCACTTGACGGGATGAGCACTGGGGGTTATTCTGTATGTTGGCAAATCGAACTCCGATTCAAAAAAAAAAAGAATACAAACAAACAAACAAAAGCAAGCCAAGGCTCAGACTCCCGTAGGAAGCGGTGGAAACTTTCACAGGGACGCTCTGTAACTTGACCGCAAGGCGCCAGGGTGCCGGGGACCGACGAGGGGGCCACCGGCGGCCCGCCCGGCCCGGGGGCTGCGGCGGGGCGGGGCGGGGCGGGCCGCAGGGGGAGCGGCGCACCGGGCCGGGGCAAGGCACACCTCCAAATTCAGCATCTCGGACTCGGAGGACTCCTCGGACTCCGCCTCGCCCTCGCAGTCGTCCCCGTATTCCTCTCCGCCCGCGTCCGACTCCCGAGAGCGGTGAATGAGCTGCTGGAGCAGGTAGGAGGAGGCTTTGTGGAAAGTACCTTCCGGCCTCTGCCCCATGGGAAAGGAAGACCTGCAAGAGCGACGCTCTTTTTCTGAGCGCAGCAGCGTGGACTGGCCTCCGGCCCGTGCGCTGCTCTGCCGAGAGGAAGGCACCGGCCCCTGGGGATCGCTCCCGGCGGCCGCCATCTTGTTTGTCGCGGTTGCCCAGGAGACGCGCCCGGAGAGGCGCCGCAGGGGCTTGTGGGCCGCAGCCCCGCCCGGCCCGCGGCCCGGTCGCTGTGGGCGGGGCCGCTGGCTCCGGACTGGGTCTCCCTCCCGACCCGCCGGCTCGGGCTGCTCCCCGCGCCCCGTTCAGTCGTTGGATCGCCGGTTTCTGGTCACTCGTTTTTCTTTTTCATTTTCACGTCTCGCCTTCGCACCCCGTTCCGAGGAACGGTGCCCCTCCTCCGCCCGCGGCCACCGCGAGCTCCGACCCCTGCAGCCCGCGCGGGGGCGCCGCGGGGCGGGGCGGGGCTGGGGCGGGGGGGCGGTGCGGCGGGGGGGCGGTGCGGCGGTGCGGCGGGGGGGCGGTGCGGCGGGGGGGCGGTGCGGCGGTGCGGCGGGGGGGCGGTGCGGCGGGGGGGCGGTGCGGCGGGGGGGCGGGGCTGGGGCGGGGGGGCGGTGCGGCGGGGGGGCGGTGCGGCGGGGGGGCGGGGCTGGGGCGGGGGGGCGGGGCTGGGGCGGGCTGCGCGTCTCGGGCGCCCGCGGCCCTCGGCCCTCGGCCCTCGGCTGCTGGGCGCTGTAAGCCGGGCGGCCGCGGTGTGGGGGGCGGCGTCGTGCGCCAGCGGGATCGAAGGCGCGGCTCCCGGCCTTATTATTTAAGTGCGGATGATAAAGAGAGGCTGCCAGGCGCGGACTGAGGGCTCGTTTGCGATTATGTCACATTTCCCCCCCTGAAATAATAAGCCAAGTCCTTGGGGAGAAAAACAGGCCGTGGTCGAGCAATCCAAGCCGAGAAAAGCCGATCGTCAGGTTGACACCGCCCCCGAAAGCCTCCGAAAAGCTATTAGCATCCCATACATCATTGTACTAGTCAAGTGACCTGCATTGGTAATTATTTTTATCTTGTTGCATAGGTTCTCTGTGCAGTTTCATAAAATACTCTTGCAAGATTGCAAAGCATGATTTTATGCTGGTGTGATTTTATGTGACCCAAATCCCATAGCCCTGAACTCCACAAAGTAGGCTATGGGAAAAGCAGAATGAAAATTATAGTAACTATAAAAAAAAAAAAAAAAAAAAGAAAATTATAGTAACTATCATTGCCATAGTGACGACAATAGAGATCCTTGCAGGGAAGTCGCCCTCATCCTCCTGGCCTTACAGGGCCTTACAGGGCCTTTTCTCCATGCTTCCGTGATAGCAGTTGCAAATACGAAATGATCCTGTCAATGGCTGTCAGGGGAGAAGAAGAAAGAACCCTCATGGACACCATCCATTGACTATTATCTTTTTCAGTGCTTGAGGGACCGTTAAAACTGACATAAAGCTTCCAGCATTACCTTCCTTCATTATCTTGCTAGTCATAAATGTAAAGGCCACAATGAAAATACCTCTTTTTGCTTGGCTCATCTTGCTACTTGCTTATGTCTTTTTCCAGTGGGTAGAGACTCCTCCAAGGGGTTTTTCCTCATCGTCACCCCCAAAGGATCTGGGTCTTGCTAACGGACATAGGGAAGAAGGGGGCACAAAGTATAAAAATGGAAACCCAGTGTGGTTTTGGTTTCTTAAAATAATAAGTGTTTCTAGCAAAGCAGGGTTTGCCAATGTCAATCTATTGAAGACAGTGTCTTAAGACAAAGTTAGGACCTGTCAGTAATTTTCAAAAAGTTAAAAGCATGATTCTCATACAAAAATGGAATAAAACACTGAATAAAACAAAAATTAATAAAACATTAATCAACTCATTAATTAATGAGAGAACCAGTAAGATGTTAATGGGGTATTTATAGTCTAAAGAAAGGCATTGGGAAATAAGTTCACTCAGTTAAAGGAAAAAAACTGGTTAAAACCCTATAGGACATTAAATAAACTATAGCCTCTAGAGTTATGTATTTCTTTTTTATTTTAAGATTTATTTATTTATTAGAAAGAGCACATATGGGATCCCTGGGTGGCGCAGCGGTTTGGCGCCTGCCTTTGGCCCAGGGCGCGATCCTGGAGACCCGGGATCGAATCCCACGTCAGGCTCCTGGTGCATGGAGCCTGCTTCTCCCTCTGCCTGTGTCTCTGCCTCTCTCTCTATGTGACTATCATAAAAAAAAAGAGCACATGCAGCAGAGGTGGAGGGAAAGGGAGACAAGAATACTGCCTGCTGAGAATGGAGCCAGACACAGGCTCAGTCTCACCACCCTGAGACCATGGCCTGAGCCGAAATCCAGTCTGATGCTTAACCAACTGAGCCATCCAGGTGCCACTGGACCTATGTATTTCTAAATGCTTTCTTTTCACCTTCACATTTGCCCTTTGTCTAACCCCATTTGACAGATGAGGTCACTGAGGCCCAGAGAAGTTAAATAACTGGCCCAAATTCAAAGGGTGATGCTGAAATCCAAACCCAGAGTGACCAGTTCCACAGTCTGCCTTCAACTACTGTTTTTGCAGATGGAAAATGTGAGTCAAGATAAAGGTGTACACGAGGTCCCAGGAAAGAAAAACATGTATCAGTTCATATTAAGTATAAATAAGGGAATTCACTCAGAGAATGACCCTTTCATATTAGAATCATAGCATGTCAGAACTAGAAAGAACTTAAAAGCCTATCTTAGCGAATTTTCCCTTTTACAGGAGAAGAAACTGATGGTCCACCAGAGACAATCACTTGCCCCAGATCACCCAACTTGTTAGCGGCTGAGCAGGGATTAAGAGTTTCAGCCTCTCCTTGCTCAGTCTTTGCTCTTTTTACCCTTACTCTTGACTTTTTGTGTGGAACAGGGGTTTCCCCCAATCTGGAGCCAGCATGCTAATGTAATTGACCATGGAAAGAAAATGGTTAAGCATCTCCCTTCAGCTCAGGTCATGATCTCCAGGTCTCTAGGATCCAGCCCTATATCTGGCTCCAGCTCAGTGGGGAGTCTGCTTCTCCCTTTGCCTCTTATCCTCTCCCTGCTTATGCTTTGCTTCCCCAACCCCAATCTTAAATGCATAAATAGAAAAATCTTAAAAAAAAAAAAAAAGAGGCAGGGACCAACCCTGTATTTCTCATAATTGGGGAGAGTACCTTCCTAGGAGTGTAGGATTCTCTGGGCAAAGCAAGGAATGTGTGCCTCCATCCCCTTCATGTACCTATATCCCAATTGTGTGCAAGGAAAAATAGTGGGACAGTGCTTCTTAGGTATGTTGAAACAGCAGCA
The DNA here is from genome assembly GCF_018345385.1 of Vulpes lagopus. Taxonomy (NCBI): domain Eukaryota; kingdom Metazoa; phylum Chordata; class Mammalia; order Carnivora; family Canidae; genus Vulpes; species Vulpes lagopus. The sequence continues at coordinate 8,385,747 of NC_054836.1, read as the reverse complement.
CCTTGAATTTGTGGTATTTTTTAATGGAATATTTAAATTTTTACAAAATATGAAATGGGAGAACAGATAGGCCATAGAAGGCACCATAATAACAATGAAAACATAACCACTACTAGTGTTTATGGGTACTTACTAATGTGCCAGGCACCCTTATAAGTGATTTACATATATCAATTCATTTCATCCCTCTAAGCACCCTACAAAATAGAGATTAAAATTATCCTCATATTACAGGTGAGTAATATAGGCATAGAGAGGTTATAACCCGCTAAACGTACTTTGTCACATAGTGGCAAAGCTGAGACTCAAACAGAGAGAGCTTGGTTTCCCAGCCCACATCCTTGATCAAATCACTGTACTTCATGGGACGCCTGGCTGGCTCAGTGGGGAGAGCATGTGACTCTTGATCTCAGTGTTGGGAATTCAAGCCCCATGTTGGGTGTAGAGATTACTCAAATAAATAAATTTTAAAAAGAAAACAAAACTTCCACTCAACTACTTTAGTAAAAGTTCATGAGGAGGGATGGTACGGACTGGACTTTTTATTCCCCTCCTCCCCTCAAGTTCCTATGTTGAAATGTAATCCCCAGTGTGATGGTATAAGGAGGTGGGGCCTCTCAGAACTGATTAGGTCCTGAGGCTGGAGTTCTCAGGAATGGGATTACAAGAAGCCAGAGAGCTAGCTCCCTCTTTCTGCCGAGTGAGGATACAGGGGAAGGGGAGAGTTTGCAAGCTGGCAGGTCTTCACCAGAACCTGAACCTGGCACCATGATCTTGTACTTCCAGCCGCCTCCAGAACTAGGAGAAGTAAATTTCTCTTGTCTGTAAATCACCTAGTTTACAGTACTCTGTTATAGCAGCCCAAACTAAGACAGTGGAGACCCTTAAAGTTGAGATAATTTAATGCATTAACATTGTACCTTTTTTGTTTTGTTAGCCCTTTCTATGAAGAAGAGATGATTCTTCATAAGGAAGTTCATTATCTAATAACAGGCTAGTGGGACTATAGGCCTTAAGCAAATAATTATAAAATTAAACATTTAATTTCAATGGCCATAAAGGCTAAAGAGGGAAAATACAGGAGTCATGAGAACCTAACCTGGGGTCTTGACACAATATGGTGTGGAAGGATCCTTCACAATGTTAAGACAGACACTCTGAGCCTCACAATTAGGTTGGGGAAAAATAGTACAAAAATGAGGGACTTCATTGTTATATTTGCAGAAATGAACTACATCCAGATTATGGTGGGAGAAATTCATTGGGCTGGTAGGACCTGATAAAATCTAGGCAGGACTTGACTGAGTCAAATAATATGTGTTCCAAGTAGATATGAAGGGGATTTTGGGGGGTGCCTCCCAAATAGGTACTCCCTATCAAATACTGGCATGGAGATCAAAAATAAAGACTACAATCTAGGAGGAGGTGATCTCAAAAGCTCCCAGGCAGAGGCAGAAAAATCAAGCCAATGAAAAAATGTTTGAAAAGGAACTGCAAGCATCAGGTCATGAGTAAAATCTGAACAGAGGACCCAGGAAAGGATCATTTCTAGTTCTAATTCATATCTGAATTTCTAGTTCAGATAACCTTTGAAGACAGAACGGTGGATTTCATCAGGATGGTCACAATCACTTAAGATCAAAATGAGTAAAATGTTAAAATGATGAAGAAGCCATGAGGACTTGAGAATGTTATACTAGGACATTCAAAAGAAGATCAAAGAAGACCAAGAGGTTGGGACGCCTGGGTGGCTCAGCCACTTAAGCGCGGAGCGTCTGCCCTTGGCTCAAGGTGTGATCCTGGGGTTCTGGGATCGAGTCCTACATCGGACTCCCTGGGGGGAGCCTGCTTCTCCCTCTGCTTATGTCTCTGCATCTCTCTCTGGGTCTCTCATGAATAAATAATTTTTTTAAAAAAGAGTGTCCAGGAGGAATTCAGAAAGAAATCATGTCAGGGGGGAGTAGAAAAGAGAGAGGGTTTGAGGGACATCTCAATGGCAGTGAATAATCAAACAGAAGGAAGAGCAAAGAAGACAGGTAATGAACTATATGAGAAATCCCACCACAAGCCCTATACTTCGAAAATCACAATATTCTTCATGTAGTGAAGAACCAGCTTGAAAGAGTGGTGCTCTATGGAAGAGCAGGCTCTGGGGGGAGAGCACAGGAAACAGCCAGGTAACCAATGCCACTGATCTCACAACCCGTGTAAGAGGGGCCTGTCTCAGGTACTAAGTACAGGAAAGGTAACTGTCAAGGGATTTGCATGATAGTTGGGCAACAGGATAGAGAGATTTTAAAAAAGGAATTAAAAGTACAGTCCCTGGAGGGTATTATGCTGAGTGAACTAAGTCAATTAGAAAAGGACAAACATTATATGGTCTCATTCATTTGAGGAATATAAAAATTAGTGAAAGGGAATAAAGGCAACAGCTCTACCTGCCCATGAGTCCTGTCCCCATGCTTTAATAAAACCACCATTTTGCACCAAAAACAAAAACAAAAACAAAAAACAAAAAACAAAAAAAAAGAAAGAAAGGGAATAAAGAGAAAGGAGAGAAAATGAGAAAATGAGTGAAAATATCAGTGAGGGTGACAAACATGAGAGACACACCTAACTCTGGGAAATGAACAAGGGGTAGTGAATGGGGAGGTGGGCGGGGGGTGGGGGTGACTGGATGATGGGCACTGAGGGGGACACTTGGTGGGATGAGCACTGGGTGTTATGCTATATGTTGGCAAATGGAACTCCAATAAAAAAATTAAAAAAAATTAAACCTATGACAGTAAACAAACAAAAAAAAGTACAGTCCCCCCTGACAGATGTGGAGGTAATGTTTCGGGTCCTCAGGAAGGGACCCAGTTGGAGGCAGGTAAAGGTCACGACTTCCCTTTGCCACTGTGGGCAGAGGCTCACTCCTCCCGGCCATCAAGCAGTCCAGTCCATGGGAGGTGTAGGTTGAGATAAATTCTGTGTCCCCAGAGAGGGCTGCTCAGAAGCTTCACCGATGACTTAGGAGGTGAAATGAGGCCTTCAAGGATGAAAGAGACACGGGAAGAGGAGAGTGGGGAGTCGAGCAATGGGAAGTAGCCTCAACTGAGGCAAGGAGGCTGGCCTGGATGTATTTCAGGAAGAGGCTCTGAGAAGTAACGGATATGGAAATAAAACCTGCTCACCCAAAGTGGGGAGGAAGGGAGGGTGCCACCTTCCTTGAAGAAGAGGGTGTGCATGAAAGAGCCGGTGAAAGGCCCTCATGTCAAAATATCTCAGAATCTAGGGGATGACAGTAAAGAAAAAGAGAGAAGAGATGGGCCTCGTAGGAGATTCTGACAGCCGGGAGGAGAAGGCAGGAGCCTAAGTCTTGGTTTCACAGCCACATTCAAAGGCCATTACCCGCAGTGCTGCTTTCCCACGAGAGTAGCCAGGGGCGCTTTTGGTCCCCGCGTTCTGTATGTTTCAGGCGCTGTACTCGATCAACATCAGCGCCTTGGGGCCAAACTTCCTCTGTTACCCTTCTCCACAGAGGGTCTCCCACTCTCCACCTCACTTCCTTGCAAATGTGCCTTGCACATAAGCTTTATAAAAAGTGCTTTATAAACATGTATTGACTACTCAAAAGCTTAGCTTTGTGGTGATTATACCGCAGGCCGCTGCTGCTTCATTCCTCCTGGGTGGAAAGACATCTGCGCAGATGAGTGTTCAGAATTAAATTAACAGGATGCCTGTCCCAGAAAAGAGTACCTGGACTCTGAGGCTGCCAAAGAAATCAAAAGACACAAACCAGAATTCCTGGATTCAAAGGATCTAATAAGGGAGTCCTTTAGAGTTAGACCTGGGATCTAACCCAGGCCAGACCTAATGCCTACCTCCCAAGGTTAGAGGGAGAATTAAATTAGGGGAACGTGAAATTGAGGGCTTCCGTGTGGTAGATGGCAAATACAGCCTTGGATCCTTCTTGTCCCTCCTCACCCCTTGCAATGGGACCTTAGCCCCTCCTGTTAAGAGGCGGAGCCTAATTCTCCACTCTGAGTCTGGGTTTGGCCAGGAGACTTGCTTTGGCCCACAGAACAGTAGCAAATGTGACAACAGCAGAGACCCAAAAGTGCTTGGGTGTTGGGCTATTTTTTCTTGCTGCTCCTAGGAATGCCGTAATCATCCTGGAAAGAAGCCAGGACCAGCCTTCGGGATGATGAGAGGTGGGTCTAGTTCCCTGGGGCTTTGGCCAGCTGCCTCCCATTCCCAGAGAGGTCAGTAAAGCCAGCCTAGCTCATCCAACACCAGTCAACCTGCCAACTGACCCAAGATTTCTGAGGAAACCCAGCAAAAACCAGATGAGCAAACACCAGACCAGAAGAACTGTTCAGTCAACCCAAAGAATCATGAGCTAAATAAATGGTTGTTTTAAGCCACTAAGATCTGGGATGGTCTGAAGGGCAGCACAAGTGAATTTCTACAAATAGTACCTGGATTCCTACAGTACCACCGAACTGGTTAGTAACACATTGACATTAGCATCTTTATCTTCTGACTTTCATTCAAGTGATTATTTTCATATTGGCCTTTGCCACTGTCAGTATTAGCTTCCACCATAAATCAATCTTTGCTGCTATCAAGGCCAAAAAAAAAAGCTCCAAACCTTTCCAATAATGCAGATATATTAGGGTTTTCCAAAGAAATAGAACCAATAGGAGATCTATGTGAAATAAGAATTGACTCACATGATTATGGAGGCTAGAAATCCCAAGATCTGAAGTTGGCAAGCTGGAGTCCTGAGGGAGCCAATGGTATAAATTTCAGGCCAAGAGGAGAGGAAGACAGATGACTCAGTTCAACAATCAGACAAGCAGAATTCCCGCTTTCTCGACCTTCTTTTTCTATTCTTCAATTTTGATTGTAGGAGACCCTCCCCCCCTTTATTAGGGAGGGCAGCTGGCTTTACTCAGTCTTCTATTGATTCAAATGTTAATCGTACTCAGAAACACTCTCACAAATAAATGCATCCACAGTAACGTTTGACCAAATATTTGGGCACCTCGTGGCCCATCAGGTTGGCACATAAAATTAACCATCACAGGAGGTAACACTTATGAGTGGTTTTTAAGTAAGGGACAGAAACAAAGTCCTCTGGGATCTGTGAAAGGGAAAGAACAAATCTCCCATCTTTTCCCATCATTGTACCCGTGGCCCTGTCCTGCCAAGTGAGCTTCGTGGATGCCCTGAACATGATCCTCCATTTCGTGCACCACTGCCTGGTGGAGCACGCTTGAGTTCCTTAGGTCTGTGATGATGCAAGCCACTAAGAGTATTAAGAAGTCCAGGGCATATGTAGAAATAATAGTAAGAATAATGATGTTAAAAAATGGAAAAGCCACACTTACATGAGAAATACAAGAGGTAGCTCTAGAATTCTATTCCTTTCAAATGAAACATTACATATTCCAAAATGGAGAAAGGATGATAAAGAGAGAAATCATACCTGGAGTCAGGTCACAGGGCCTTTTCGGACTCATGTGACGCTGGCCACCTCCATATCTGGAGAACAAAAATCAATAACCATCAGAAGACTAGGACGGAATCCTGACCTTTGGCCTCTCTGCCCTTAGATACCCAGGTGAGCAAATCTGTGTTTGGATTATTTATCTGCTTTGTCAACAGTCTTGCAGATACAAAAAGCTCTGAATATGCATAAGTATTTTCATTATAAATAAATAGAGGCTTAGGGTATTTTCCAAAGTTCATTAATTATTGAGGTCCCCTCAAGCAGCTCTTGCTCTGTCATGTTATGATTTTTGTTCCTGACCAAATCAAGTTACTAAAGAGTCTGTCTTGATTGTGAATTCATTCAGGAAGTGATTTATGGCTTTTATAAAATTCTTTGATATAAAAATAATGTTGGAAAAACTTGATTTTTTAACAATTTAGGTGCTGGGTTCTCCATACTACATTTTTTATTTTTAAAAAAATGTGGCAAAGTACACATAAAATTCACCATTATAACCATTTATATGTGTATATACAGTTTAGTGACATTAGGTATATTCACAGTCACCACCATCCATCCTCAGAACTCTTTTTACTGTGCAAAACTGACTCTGTATCCATCAAACAATAACTCCCCATTTGCCCTTCACCCCAGCCCCTGGAAATTACCATTTTATCTTCTGTCTCTATGACTTTGACTGGTCCAAGTACTTCATATAAGTAGAATAATAGAATATATGACTTTTGGTGACCAGTTTATCTTAGTTAGCATAATGTCCTTGAAGTTTATCCATGTTGTAGCTTGTGTAAAATTTTTCTTAAGTCTGAATAACTTTCCATGTACATGCCACATTGTGCTTATCCATTTATCTGTCAGTGGACTTTTGGGCTTCTTCCATCTTTTGGCTATTATGAATAATGCTGCTCTGAACATGGATGTGTGTAGACTCTGCTTTCATTTCTTTTGCATATACGCTTAGAAGTGGAATTACTGGATCAGATGATAATTTTTTTTTAATTTTTAAGGGTTTTATTTTATAGAGAGAGTGAAAGAGAGAAGGAGCAAAGGGAGTGGCAGAGGGAGAGGGAGAAGCAGACTTCCTGCTGGGCAGGGAGCCCAACATGGGGCTCCATCCTGGGACTCCAGCATCATGACCTGAGCCAAAGGCAGGTGCTTAACCAATTGAGCCACCCAGGCACCCTTCTATTTTTAAATTTTTAATGAACTGCCATACTGTTTTCCATAGCAGCTGCATCATTTTACCTTCCTACTAACAGTGCACAAGGGCACCAATTTCTCCACATCCTTACTAACTCTTGCTACTTTTTGGCTTTTGTTTGTTTTGCTTTGGTTTTGGAGAGTAGTCATGCCAATAGGTGTGAACTTGTATCTCCTTGTGGTTTGGGTTTGCATTTCTCTAATGATTAGTGACGTTGAGCATCTTTTCATGTGTTTATTGGCCACTTGTAGATCTTCTTTGAGCAATATCTATCAGTCCTTTCCCTATTTTTAAATCGAGTTGCTTGGGTTTTGTTGTTGAGTTATAGAAGTTCTTTATATATTCTGGATACTAATCTTTCACCAGATATATGATCTACAAATATTTTACTCATTCCATGGGTTGCATTTTCACTCTGTTGATTGTGTTCTTTGATGCACAGAAGTTTTAAATTTTTTACTTAGTCCAATTTATCTATTTGTACTTTTGTTGCCTATGCCTTTGGTACCACATCTGAGAAATGACTGTCATAGCAAATGTCTTGAAGTTTTTCTCCTATGTTTTCTTCTGACAGTTTTATAGCTTTTCCTCTTATGTTTAGGTCTTTGATCCATTTTGAGTTAACTTCTCTATATGGTGTAAGGCAAGGTCCAACTTTATTCTTTTGCTTATGGACATCCAGTTTCCTCAACATTATTTGTTGAAAATATACTACTACTTTTTTTAACCTCTAAAATTATCAAAAGAAACAAGGATTGTCTCTTTAGGCAGAGAGTATTACCACTGTACAAGATGGGACTAATTATAGGGCAGGCATTACCAACCACATGACCAATAATACTAATTTAATAATTTATAAGGCATAGGCACTGGGTAGTCTCCATTTTTCCCCTGCCCCCTCCGTTCCCTTCAAGTCTCCATAGCCCTGGAGGGGTTGATTCCTTCAGAGGACATCATCTGGCTTCCTTGCCTTGCCTTTTGTCTTTTAATTGGTTTTGGCCAATGGGGGGACAGGTGAGAGAATAGTCAGAGTTTCCTCTATACCCCCTCATGCCTCTGAAACTATTGCTCCTTGTCTGGAAGCCCCCTTTCATAACTTCAGGTCTTTTCAGGCTCTGGAATATTATTTGCTTCTTTTGATCCTTCAGTTCCTGCTTCAGCTATGCCCTGGGTATCTCAACATCCTTTGGTGATTTCCTTAACTCCACTCACACCTCTGTAAAAAGTCTCTTTATTAATTCTCTTCAGAACCCTAACCAAGTGGACCTAATATTTCCTGCTGAGTTCCTCACTGATATGAATGGTAAGTGAATATGAAGACAGAATACAGCCTTTGTTTTTTTTTTTTTTTTTTTTTTTTTACAAAAGATTTATTTATTTGAGAGAGACCATGTATGTACACAGAGGGAAGGGGGCAGAAGGAGGAGAGTCTTAAACAGAGCCTGAGCCTGCACTAGGTGCAGAGCCTGACCAGGGCTTGATCTCAAGATCCTAAGATCATGACCTGAGATGAAACCAATAGTCAGTCACTCAAACAACTGTGCCACCCAGGCACTCCAAAGATAGCCTTTCTTAAGGAACTAGTGAAGCTACTTAGTCTAGTGAGATATTCACCATGGTATTTACATCCTGTTTAGAAGTTGAAGGTTGAGGGGTGGGTTTTTTTGAGGAATTTTTCCTTTTTTTTTTTTTTTTTTGGATGCCAAGGAATTAGGAAAGAAGGGAAGGGAGATTCTGAAGCTTTCTTTTTTGTTTTTAAAGCCAAGATTTCAGGGATCCCTGGGTGGCTCAGTGGTTTAGCACCTACTTTTGGCCCAGGGCATGATCCTGGAGTCCCAGGATCAAGTCCCATATCGGGCTCCCTGCATGGAACCTGCTTCTCTCTCTGCCTGTGTCCCGCCACCCCCCACCCAGTGTGTCTCTCATGAATAAATCAATAAATCAATAAATCATAAATAAATAAATAAAGCCAAGATTTCAAAGGGAAAACAATTTTAAAAACTAACACCCCTGCCGAGTACTAAAGATAGCTATTATAAGCAGACTAGTAGGATTTTTATTTTATTTTATTTTATTATTTTATTTTATTTTTGTTAGAATCAGATGTTTATTTAAAAATCTGATCCACTAACTTAGCGTTTTCCACCAACTCAGGTTGTGGAAACCTTCACAGGCTTCACAATCTTTTGCTTAGGCAGCAGCCATTGCTGTCTTTTTAGACGCTTGCTTAGCCTTTTTGCTCCCTTGGCAGCCCTGATGGCCTGTTCTCGCTGTGCCTTCCTAACTTCAGGTTTCTGATTCCTCTTGGCCATTATATCGGCACGAGATGGGCCAGGGGTGGCCCTCTGGACTTTGCACGGCGGGTTCTTTTCTTTTGAATTTCTTCCGACTGTCCCTTTCTGTGCTTTCTCTGTAGAGGACAGTCCAGTTTATCTGCCGAGGGTTCCTCTTGGAAAGGAAGGCCGACTCGCATTTTGTGTTAAGAAACTGGAAAACCTTCCTGTCCATCCTGGCGTAGGGCCTGCCGTGTCCGGGGTAAATCTTGCACCCACTGAAACTGCACAGCTCGACCTTCGTGGCTGCGGAGGCTGGGAAGAAGGAAAGATGGTGAAGAGGACGGATTTTATACTACTAGCAAATTAGAGCAGCCAAAAGGGTTTCTCCAGTCTCCCCAAACCCAGTCGGAAAGTTAAGCGTTGTTTTTCTACCACTCAGCTATGAAGATGCATTTACAATTTGGGCATAAGAGGTAAACCCAGGGCTGGATTACAGTAAACAGTAATTTCTATCAGAAGTTAATGAGAGAGCTGGCTTGAATCTGGAAGTACCCAAGTATTCTATTTCTTTTCATCTTGATCCTTTAGTCACATCTTAAAGGAATTACCACCTCCCTTGGCTCATTTCTCTTCTATGCATTTGAACCTAACTAAAGGGCAAACTCAATCCACACCCAGCCCTGCCTCGCTAATCTGTGTCTGGAAGGGACCTCTGTCATGTAGCTGGACATGAATTGAATCATTCTGTAAACTACACCCAGAATGTTGTACCCTAGGGGTGAATCCTGGGAAACCTCCTGGCTACCCCTATTGCTGATTCAATCCATAAGAAAATGCTTCTGTGCTTATAAATATCCCCAACCACCTCCTGTCAGCAAGTTTCAGAATAGCAGGCTTATATTGCAGAAAGAAATAATCTAGTACTCTACTTGTGGGATATTGTGTAAACCCAACCTCTTCTGATGATGACAGTCATCATAATTCATAAGGTTACATGGCTAATTCCTAATCCTCTGCCATCTCAAAAATTACCCTTAACATTTAAAAGAAGTAAATGAATATGGATCACAGTTGAAAATATAGAGAGATCTTCTCCATGTCCAATCGGCTCATACTTATTCCCGGACTAGGAGGTCGGGACAGAGAGGTTCCGAATTTGATTCACATCTCCCAATTCAACCATTTCTCAAAGAAACTGCCAAGTCTTCTTAGATAAATCCTCAACAATATTTTATATTTTCATTATGCTTGTTTTTAAAAATGAAAGTAAAAAGACAAAGTATTTTTCACCCTGGCAATAAACCTGCACAGGCAGAGAATTAGATGTCAGAATCTTTAGTAGCAGCCACATTCTTTAGCTGATGAATTAATAGGAATTTGTGGAAGAGGAGGCAGGATTTAAAGTCGAAGCAGAATAACAATTAGGTCTTAGTGTCGTTAAAATTCTACTTTCAGCTGCTACTAATTTTCTTTCTGACCACAAAAGACATTAGTTTTTCTGAGTAAGGAGGAAAAAGATCTATATTGTTTTACAACACTACCCACTGAAGAGGCTGCCACTGTAGGAAGAGGTTGCCATTTAAACTGGATAGACAGAAATAGATGAACAGAAGGGGTGAAAAAATAATTGGGGGAAAAAAGAATGCACTGGGGTGCATGTGAGGATCTTGAAGGCATGAACAAATTCAGTGGTAGGAAAACAGACAAGGAAATGTAAGAAGAAATAGCAGAGGCCAGCATCTGAATATCAGCTGTCCATTATTGAGAGGAAGATCAGGTGTTTTGAAAGGGAAAGTTGGGGGTGTCACGCAAGGCCAAAGACAAGTCAACGTAACTCCAAATGACAGTGCAGTTTTTGGTTTTAAGACTTTAGCAAATTTTCATCATTGAGATACTAGTTGGTACTTGGAACTCACTTGGGGGGCAGCACTTAGATTCACAGCACTGATTATGTTTTACCACCCTCCCCCAAACAAATGTTGGTCTACTACCAGCATCACCAGGAGTATCCACCCACTTGATTCCTGGTTAGAAATAATTAATGTGGAACCTGAATGCATATCACCATGAAGCAGGTCCATTTGTGTATTGAGAGCTAAAGAGCACCAGCCTTTTACTTATATGGTAAACTATAGAATCTGAGCTGTGGACTGTTGAGACTATGATTCTGAGCCCAATCATTCAAAAAAGGAATCATAAAAGGTGAGGAAACATTACAGCATGAGGAATACGTAGAAATCCAAAACAAGATTGCCAAACCTCAAGACTGGAAAGCAAATCTGATAAACACATAGCCTCTGGAGAAGAGCAGCACAATAAAAATAAAAAAATAAAAAAATAAAAGTTGGTTTCTTAAATTTTGAGCTATTCTTACGGGAACAGAGGAACAAGAATTCCATCTCAAGGAGCAGCAATTAAAAAGAGCTGCCAAGAGAGGTTGAGATAAGAAACGAATGACACAGCAGGAAGATGGCAGCCCTTATAAACTGAAATGTGGGTCAGAGCCTCAGCCCTTCTTAGCCTTCCTAATGGCTCCTCCGAGGGCAGTTCTGTTAACTTCACAGCCATCCCTTAAAGATGAAAATGAACATCCCATGACCTCATCACAGCACTAAAAGGGGTCACAGTTTAGTTAGGAAATGGCAGTCTCTCTTTACAATTTACATACTAAACAGAAGCTTCTAGATTCCCGGAATTTCCCTTAGGGAGACAAAATAAATAAGGAAAGGCGCCTGTGATAACCCAGGGTCTAGTTGGAGAAGCTGAACTAAGTACAGATGATTCATAAAGATGGGTGGCTTTTGTAATACAATGTGAGAGATGCTAATGATGGAACAAGGACCAAGTGGTAAGGGAAGGCAGGAGGCTGTGGCTAACAGAGCCCATTAGGAACCCATCCTTTCTCCCCATCGTGGACTAGGGTACAAGTGCAATATCGAGTCCTAGTGAGGAGAGAAAGGGCATGCCAATGTTTTCTCTTTTGTTTGGATCCTTTAATTTGCTAGACTGGCTCTCGGTGCCTCCCATCCTCAATATTTATGAAAAAACACCTTATTGTACTTATTTTCTCAGAAGACTCTGTGGAATTGTAAAGTATTTCATAGGTTTCCCCTGAAAACAAATCTAGGATGTCAACTCCCCAGCAACTGAATAAGCAGCTGGCCTACCCAGCATTGCTACCATTTCTAATACAGATGTAGAGATTTCATGAGAAAGGTACCTGGTAAATGGCAGGCACTATTCTAAGTTTTTTTTTTTTTAATACTTTCTTAATATTCACAACAGTAGGAACTATTATCCCATTTTGCAAACCAGAAGACAAGAGTTAGGGGGTTAGGTGACTTGACTTGCCTAAGAGTACAATGAGCCAATAGGTAAGTAGCCCAGCAAACAATATAAATCCAGGTCTTCTTGATGTGGGAAACAGGCAAAAGAATAATTAAATTTCCTTACAACTTGCAGCCCATTCACAAGCCCTTACAACAGGCAGAGTGACATCCCTCTTGGAACTCAGCTGCCTTGGTGTTAATACTTTGCTAAGGGCCAAAGGCAATTTTAGCCCAATCTGCAGGATCCTGTGAATCTACTTCAACATATAAAGATTCCTTTGGAAACTTCCTTTATCTCTACCCATCCCACCCCCTCCTAGATACAGGTTGGCAATCATCCCCCAAGCATATGTCCCACAATATACATCTGAAGGGTCTCATGACTGAGTTTTTACTTAACACTAATAAATGACCTTTTCCTAACAATAGCTAGTCCCCTGGAAACCTTGTTTCCAGAATACCTGGGAGATTTACACTATTCCTAGCCCCCTCCCAACTTGAAAGTATATAATGGGCCACTCCTCAAGACCCCAGTGCAGCTCTTTCTGCCCACAGGTCCTGCCCCGTGCTTCTAAAACACCACCTTTTTGACTAAAGACGTCTCAAGAATTCCTTTTTGGCCGTTGGCTCTGAACCCTCACGACTTTCCTACATCAAGCTGATCCCAGAGCCTATTTGCTCTTTCTTTTTTTTTTTCTTTTTTTAAAAAAGATTTTATTTATTTATTCATAGACACACAGAGAGAGAGAGAGGCAGAGACACAGGCAGAGGGAGAAGCAGGCTCCATGCAGGGAGCCCGATGTGGGACTGGATCCGGGTCTCCAGGATCACACCCCAGGCTGCAGGCGGCGCCAAACTGCTGCGCCACTGGGGCTGCCCCTATTTGCTCTTTCTACTGCATTCTGCGCATCCCACAGAAACCTGAAATATAACCCAGTACGAAAGAAATCTCTTAGAAGAAAAAAGCTGAGGCTTCACTAGTTTAACAAGTAGAGTTAAAACACTGGGTCATGAAAATACACAAGCTGGAGCACATCACTAACATCTTTAGACCTAACATCTACTACCCCCCAACCTCCACTCCATTCCTCCATCCTCACAGCCCCTGGACCTCCTCAGGAAGTCTACCTACAAGCAGACAGGTGCTCTTCCTGAGGCCTGGCCCCATCCGGAGAAGGCCCTGCTGATTGATTGCTTTCAATCAAGCAGAGTGCCCCATTCCTTGCTGGCGATTGGCATAGTGTGTTCGCAGGAAGCTCATCTGGCCAATGGTATGTGCCACTGAAGGAGTTGCTGGGAGTGGGTTCCCACTTAGGAAAAAACCCCACAGTTTCAGAGGCAGAGATGGTCTCTTCTTGCATGGTTTAGGGACACTCCCACATAAGCCTCTTGGAACTGGGTCAGCATAAAATCGTCAGCCTTTGTACTCAGTGGGATGGGGTCAGAGGGAGCCTGGTTTCTGAAAAATAGCTGCCTTCTGCCTAGCTCAGGGGCCATCTTAGGCCTTTCATCACTTGCCTTGATCGTGGGAACCATTCTTGGATGTTTCCAATGGTTAACTGGTTATTTGAGTTAGTTTGCCTTTTTTGGGGTAGAATCTGGAGCAGTTAATCACCTCATATTAATTGCTTTTGTAATTTAGAGAGTCTTCTCTGTGAAATGCAGAGCAATTTCACAGAAGCCATAGGAAACTTCTTTCCCCTCATTCCCTTATAAGATCAAACAGGTATCTGTCAACAAAGGGCAGTCTTCCCTGTCAGAGCTCTTTAATGTGATAATGAGATAATGCAGGTCTCTGATTTCTCCTGGGCTTCTCAAGGGTCTGCAGACTTGCACCCCCGCCTGCACCTCTTCTCCCACTTCATCCGCCTCAGCAGCCTCCTCCCACCTCTCTCTTAAATGCAAATGAATTTCTCCACACCCTCCCTGTTCTTTACACTCTTAACCCTTTCTACCTTATAACTGTATGCTTACAGGGCACCCCGGATCTTTATCCTTACATTCAGTTCAACAAATGCTTATGGAGTGCCTCTGGGAGCGAAGCGCTGTGATAAACCAAGCGCCAGAAAGACCTGAGTGAAGTCCCTGCTCTCAGTTAGTGGGGAGGGCCAAGGCTGCGTAAAGTAAGCACAAAGTACAAAGCGAGCTCCCCTGTGTGACCGGCTGATGCAGAAAGGGCAGGTGGAACGGGGTGTAAGCAGACCGGAGGGACCGGGCAAAAGAAGGCTGGTCAGCCTCTCCAGCCCCACATCCAGTTTGCAGATCAAGCTATGGGACTGATTACAGAGGAAAGATGCTTCCAGGGCATCTTCCACTTCAGCCTTTCTGTGATCTTTCTTGCTCTGACCATTAACCCTTTCTGTGCATCTCTACCTTTTCTCTCAAATGAGGAGCTCTCTTCAACTACTTTAAACGACATACTATTCTGATTACCATTACCTGCAGCTCCCCTTGTCTCCTAAGTTGGCTATTTCCTGGGACCTTCTAAGGCTGAGCAGTGAGGCCTAGTCAGCTCCAAGATGTCAAGAAAGGCCTCGTTGTTCAGCCCATGGGGACAAGAGTTCAGTAGGAGAGATGGCCAAGGCTTTCCAGGGTACCAGGTAGCTGGCTTAACCTCCTTCTATGGATAATATTCCCTGCCCAGCTTCACTGCTGTGCTCAGAGGGACAGGATGAAGGGAGGTTGGTAGGGTGGGTTCAATGACCCACATGCCTTGATCAGGATGGGAGAGTCTTGGCACATCACATGGGCTGCATCTGGGCAACACGTTCACTGCTAAAGCCAAGGAAATCCACTTAGTACCACTATTTATAGGGTTGGCCTCTGTTCTTGTGTTGCTCAGAACCTAAGGGACCATTAATACTGAAAATGAAGGCTTCTTACTGGTTGCACGTAACTAGCTGTTACTGGTAGCACATATGTGAGAGGGTACAGAGCTTCTTTTATCTCCAGTTTTCTCACTGAAGGCTAGGAGTAATGAACATACTGCCTGGGTTCCATGTGAGAATTTCACAGACTAATGTAGATGTAGCCCCTTACGCAGTGTGCTGCACAGAGGCAGCCCTTCGTGGAGGTAGTTCTCATCCATCCCCACCATGTCCCTTTCCTAAACGTTTCCTTGAGATTCTACTTGGGCCTTAGTACAAAATAATATTTGGAAACTGAGTCCTGTGGCCAACCTTTAAACAAGAGAAAGTGCCATATAATTTTGAAGATATTTCTAGCAAATTCATGGCCCTCAAATTTCCAAGTAAGGAAAAATCATCTCTTTTGAAAATGATGTTGGAACCCCTCAGCTGATGTGGATGACTAGCTTAGCAAGGGCGAAGTCCCCCGGGGTTCAGGTCACAGTGCGACCCTGTGGCCACATGTGGCTGCAGAACCCTTGAAACGCGCCTGGTGTAAACTGAGATGTACTGAGAGCATAAACAGACGTTGGATTTTGAATCCTTCATACCACAAAATCCCTAAAATGCCTCAAAAAATTAGATACTAATTGTATGCTGACAAGGTAATATTTTGGACATCACGGGTTAAATATTTTATCAAAATAGATTTGATTACAATGAACTTCACCTGTTTCTTTTTAAAAGATTTTATTTATTTATTCATGAGAGAGAGAGAGAGAGAGGCAGAGACACAGGCAGAGGGAGAAGCAGGCCCCATGCAGGGAGCTTAACATGGGACTGGATCCTGGGACCCCAGGATCACACCTTGGGCTGAAGGCAGGTGCCAAACCACTGAGCCAGCTGGGAATCCCTTTACTTTTTTTTTTTTTTTTTAAATGTAGCTGTTAGCAGTTATGTAATTGGGGCTCACATTCTGTGTTTACTGGATGGTGATGAGGTAGTAAGTAGTTTTGGCGACAAGCCACGGTGTGAGGTCTTCATCACTTTTATTTGGCTGAATAAGTCTTGGTGATGAGATTGTAGGGGATATTAGTCACTTTTACCTGGCTTAATAACTTCTCAAGCGTAGAAAGAGTTAAGCATGGTCAGTATTCTACTAGCTCTTCACTGCTGAACTTCACCACAGCTTGAAAAGGAAGTACTTTCTCTCATTCTGTTGCAAAAAGCATCCAAGGTCTTCTTTCCAGATGCTGCTGCTTTTGTCTCTCTCTCCCGATGCATCAATTAAGAATACTTTGATGACCAGAGCTTCCTCCGTCAGAGAGCTCAGTGCTCACCAGCTAATTAACTCTCCAAAGAAAGCTGAGCGCTTTGCTTTCTTGCTCCCTCGGTGTCTCCACTTCCATTTCCTGCGAAGCAGGGAGACCACTCTTCTGGGGCTGCAGGGCCTCGGGCTTGCCTTTGTGCTTTTGTTTTTCCAGGTGGGAGAGACTTTCCCTGACAGTATATTTATTTCATTACCTCATCCACCCACCCGGAGACATGACTTGGCTAAAAGCATTGTTCAAGCTGTTTTGCCACTGACCGTATCTTTTCTTGGTTAATAGTACTTAAAACAACAACAACACCCCCCACACACACACACAAAAAACCAAACAACCACATTCGAATAGATTAGAACCATCTTTTCTTTTTTTAATTTTTATTTCTTTATTTGAGGGAGTGAGAGAAAGAGAACAAGTGGGAGGAGGGAGAGAAGGCGAGGGAGAAGTGGACTCCCTGCCGACTCAATCCCAGGACCCTGGGATCATGGAGCTGAAGGCAGATGCTTACCCAACTGAACCACCCAGGTGCCCTAGAACAATCTTTAACTGTATTGCCACACTGGCTTTTTCCTTTCCCCATTTCATTTCCTGGACACCAGAACTGCTTTTACAGTTGGCTTCAAATTTTCAGTTCCCACGTCAAGGTGAATGATTTCGTATTTTCTCTCAAGTTCATTCTCTTCTAAGTTCAACTGCCTGCTGGACTTCTCTACTTAGGCACCCCACAGATGACCCTTGGAGTCGATGTGTACAAAGGAACTCCTCAACCCCCTCCACCTGGGCCTCCCCTCCTTACCACACCTGTCAGTGGCACCACGGTCTTCTCAGCCACCAGGCTCAAGACAGTGACAACTGTCTTGATGCATGTGTAGCTCACTTCCTCTCTCCGCCTTCAACTTCACTCACCAACATTTGCCAGGTTGGCCTACAGTTTTATCTCTTGTCTTCATCCCCTCCTTGTTCTGTTGCCACCTTCCTGGCTTCTTCCTCAGCTGCCTGCAGCAGCTCGATGGATCCAAGCACAGCTTCCCATAGACATCTGACCGAGTCACTTCCCAGAATATAACCAGGTTCCCCTGTCCTACACACCGAAGTCAGATACCTCAAAACACTTCCAGTTAGAGTGGATGTAGGTGATCACAAAACAACCAAGAAGCAACCTCCCCCAGATTAAAAAAAAAAAAATTCCCGCCATTCAGAGCTCTGTATTGTCTGTCCCCTAAATACCTTCCCATGTCTCCTCTTCAGATTCTTGGTTCCATCAAAACTGAACCACTGAATGCTCCTGAGATGTGAGCCCAGTTCTTAAGAAGCTGGCGCTCTTCTATTCGCCCAACCCTCTCTCTTCCCTTGCCTAAAAATATAGTCCTACAGATCCCTCTTAGTTTGCTAGGGCTGCCACAACAAAGCGCCGCACACTGAGGGCTTTGAACAACATCAGTGTATCGCCTCACAGTCCTGGAGGCCAGTGAGAAACCAAGGTGTCGGCAGGACCGCGCTCCCCCTAAAGGCTCTAGGGAAGGATCTGCTTCAGGCCTCTCTGATAGCTACTAGTAGTTCCTTGGCTTGTGGCAGCATAATTCCAGTCTTCATATGGAATCTCCGAGTGTGTGTGTGTGTGTGTGTGTGTGTGTGTGTGTGTGTGTGTATGTATGTCTAAATTTCCCTTTTTTATAAGGACATCATTCACACTGATCAGGGCTCACCCTACTCCCATCTGACTTTATCTGATCTAATCACATCTACAATGACCCTCTTTTCAAATAAGGTCACATTCTGTGGTAGGAGGGCTAGGACTTCAACAACTGAATTCTGAGGGAACACAGTTCAACCCATAGCACCATCCTTATAGCCAAGCATGAATGTTACCTCCTTCTGGAAACATCCCAGACCCAGTCTCCATCTCCCCACCCTAACCATGATAAAGCCACTACCCCTCCTTTACCACCTCTGGCCTAAGCAAATCCTTCGAGTCCTTCGATCCTTTTCTGTGTTTTATGACCCAAACACCAGCTTTGCATCTGGTTTGGGCATTGAGTTGTCACCAGGCTGCTTTTTGAAAGGAACGTTGACCCCGCCTACAGCAACTCTAACTTGTACACCCATCCCTCATCTGGGAAGATGGGGGACGAAAAGCATAAATGCTTCAGTAGGCTCTCCTTGACCCCGGGAACCTGCTGTGTGGGATGAGGGGATGTCCCTGTGGCAATTCCGTGCCAGGACAGTTGCCCCCGGAACAGGTGCTGGAGTTCTGAAGACACCTCTGTGGACTCCTTCACCTCCAACTGCTCGAGGCTGTGCCTCCAACTGCTGCCATGGAAAGAAATGAGGGTGCCTTAAGCCATCCATACCCCTGCCAGCAGCTCTCCCTTCCAGAGCAGTTAATCTGCTATTTAAGATGCACATCTCGATTTCTTGTCGCAGCCTGCTCAGCCACATTTGGAGGTTTTGATTAGGAGATAGCACCCTGTGTGTAAGAATTGGGTCGGGTCACACCATTTAATAAAGCTATCATGACTGATGGGAGCATTACACACAAAAGGGAACAGGAGTCATTCAGCTGTACTCCTTGTGGCATGAAATCACGCAGCCTCCACTTGGGTAGGGACCTTTTTGATGTCACAGGGTGAGGGATTAAGTCATAATTATGTAGATCTAAATTACCTTCCAGCAAACCCACTGGCGGTTCTTCATTAACATCGCAGCAGGCTTTAATTCCAGCATAAGACTGATCACCCTTCAGCTGCCCGACATCCAGCCTGCAGAATATGTTTGGAATTAAGCAGGGACTTTGGTGAAAAGAACATCAGGTGCCATTTTTCTACTTTTTCTCTACTCTACTTTGTCTTAGACTTGATCCAGTTAGAGTGGATGTAGGTGATCACAAAACAACCAAGAAGCAACCTCCCCCAGATTAAAAAAAAAAAAATTCCCGCCATTCAGAGCTCTGTATTGTCTGTCCCCTAAATACCTTCCCATGTCTCCTCTTCAGATTCTTGGTTCCATCAAAACTTGAACCAAGGACAGGTTCCAGTCCTCCTTCCATGTCCTGCCTCCTTCCATGATGTTCCTTGGATGCATACTTGCCGGTTCCACATGGGTGACTTCACTACTCAAAGCTCGTGGCACTGAAATCTGAGAGCCTCGTAGTGGTACCTTGGATATCACTGATCACCTGACTTTTCACCAGAAGGCAGCACAACTCCAAGTCAGATTTCTTCCAACATCTTTTACCACTGAGGTGTCCCATGGATACAAACAGGAACCTTTTCCAGGCCCACACTGGATTTAGAGACACGACATCTTAGTGTCTTTTCCAGAAGCATTGAGATAATGAGGAGGAGAGAGGCTTAGGAATAAAAGGAAGCTGCTAGGAACTTGGATGCTTCCAGCCACATCAGGTTGTGGAGGTAGATCCCTGGTCAACATGCAGGATGCCTTATGATTGGTGAGCTGGCTCTTGTCTTGGGTCTCCCAGAAACTTGTCTCAGTAAGGATGTGTATAAGCCACAACCATCTCCTCCATCTTCCACTGGGGCAAACCAGGGGAGCTGCCTCCTAATGTCAGGTGAGATAAAATAGCCTTGCTTTAGGAGACTGCAAGACAGTTCCTGCAAGCAGCAGTGAGATCTACTTCTCTCCATTTAGGAGGGAGATAGGCTTTCTCATACTCATCTTCTGGGACTTCCCCCCCCCCCCATCTGTAGAAGGGAATGTTCTTCAGTTAAATCAGGAAACATTTAGCCTCTGACAAGAGCTAGAAAACATGACATAGAGAACATAGAGAACATGACAGGGTTGGGAGGGATAATCCACGCCAGTGATTCTCCAACCTAGAATTAGCTAGCAGGCTAAGAAAAAAAAAAGGAAGATGCGGCCAGATCTCACAAGAGGGGTAGGTCTCATAAGACATCAACATCTCCAGTGATGGGGAGTGGGACTTTTTTTTTTTCCTTAAACTGCCACGAAGCTTAATTTTCATTCCAGCAACTCTCCTAATTCTTCTGTGTGGTTTCTGGCCTCTGTTATTTTTATCTTAGCTTGTTTATGGATGTGTCATAATTCTAGACTATTTCAACTTCTTTTTGGAAAACAGATGGTCATGGTAGTAGTGGGTGTCAAATATAAGTAAATTTGAGAACAGAGGTCATCTGAAAATATCCTGTACCCACTAGAGAAGGAAACCACACTCATCATCTAGGATAAATGGCCAATTGATCTCCGGTTGAAAAATTTAAATGACAGCAGCGGACCACTTTAAAATGTGACTTATTCTACTCTAGGCTGCTCTCATTGTATAAAGCTCCTCCTCGCATTGAAGCAAAATTAGCTCCTGGTAACATTTTTGTATTGATCTGAATTCTTTCCTTTGATTATTTTAAAGGATTCTGCTTCCCAGCATTTATTAGTTACTTTTGCCACATAACAAATTATCCCCAAACTTAACTGCTTAAGCAACAGACACAGAGGGTGGGAGACACACAGTTTCTAAGGCTCAGAAATCCAAGAGCAAATTACCTGGATGATTCAGCTCCGGGGCTGGTGGAGCTACCGTCATCTGAAGGCTTGGCTTGAGCTGGAGGACTGGCTTCCCAGGTGACCCAACCACATGGTTGTTGGTGACACGTCTCAGTTCCTTGCCATGTGGCTCCTCAAGCATCCTCATGACAAAGCAGCTGGCTTCCCCCAGAGCACGTAATCCAAGAGAGCAAGGAGTAGCATCAATGTTTCGTACCTAATAGGGTGACCACCATCACTTCTGCCATAGGCTACTTGGTTGAATTCAGTTGCTAACTGCAGCCCAACTCAAGAGATGGAGAATTAAGCTCCACCTCTTTAAAACAAGTAATCTCTATTTGGTATTTCTCTATTTGGTGAAACAGTATTCTTATGCTTCCATTTAATTCTTTAGATAGGGCTTCCTTTAGTTCTTTAAACATATTTATAATAGCTGGTTGAAAGTCTGTATAACAGTTGGCCCAACATGGAGGCTTCCTCAGGGACAATTCGTATTGACTGTTTCCTTTGCTGGGTATGGGCCATCTTTTCCTGTTTCTTTGTGTGTCTCATAATTTTTTTTGTTGAAAATTAGACATTAAAAAATGTTGAGATATGTTACATACCAAACATGATAATCACACTTTAAACCGTACAACACAATGGATTTTAGTATATTCACAAGGTTGTATGACCATCACCACTATCTGATCCCAGAACATTCTCATCACCCCAAAAAGGAATTCCACACTTATTGAAAACTGGCCATTTGAAATAATATAATGTGGCAGTTCTGTAAATCAGATACCTTTCTCCACCAGGATTATTGTTACTGTTTTTGTTTTGTTTGTTTGTTTTAGAGAGAGAAAGAGAGAACACATGTGAGCCCGGGGGTTGGGGGAGAGAGAGGGAGAGAGAGACTCTTAAGCAGGCTCTGTGCCCAGTGCAGAACCCTACTCGGGGCTCGATCTCATTACCCTGAGATCATGACCTGAGCCGAAATCAAGAGTTAGACTCAACTGACTGAGCCACCCAGGTGCCCCAATGTTGCTATTTTGTTATTGTTTGTTTAGTAATTTTCTTGGACAAATTGTGTTGATATGTGTTCCCTGTCATGTTGACCACTAAAGTCTGTATTCAGTTAACTTAATGGTTAGATAATGACTGAAGAGAAATTTCCATGAATGCCTTGAACCAATTAGTCTCCAGCCTTTCCCAAGAGACAGTGTGTGTGTGTGTGTGTGTGTGTGTGTGTGTGTGCGCGCGTGCAGATGAGCTGGGGCACACTTCCAATGCTGCTGATGTATACAAGTTCCTGCTTGTTTAGGTTCTCAAAACCAGCCAGTGGTGAGAAGTTGCAACATTAGGTCCCTCTTACACCTTTCCTGAGGGTGCTCACAGTCCTGCACAGGTGTGTGGCCTTCCAGATCCTGTGATAATGTTGGAGCTTTGCAGAACCCCCTCTGAACACCTGATTTCTGAGATCTTCCTCTTAAATTTTTGGCCAGGCTCTTGTTGGCCCTAACTGATATCCAATCAATCGATGGTTGATTCTCACAGCTGCCATGATTCTGAAGCTGCTGGTTTTCATGACTGCTGAGCCAGCATGAGGGGATAGTGCAAGTAAAAAAATGCCACATTTGCTATTCTTATGGAGACTTAGCAGTTTTTCTAGAATAAGTGCTTCTTGGGTTGTGGGAAGCCTTTGGTTAATTTCCAGCATTTGGAAAAGTTGATTTTGACCATTTTTACAAGTAGTCTTACTGCTTTACAAAAGAACAGATTTTCAGAAATTCTTATCCCACCATTCTGGAAGACTCCCAAGTCCACCTCTTGGAGGGAAGAGTACCAGGGAATTTGTGGACATATTTTAAAACACCACACAGCATCTATAGAACTCAAATCCAGAGTCTTACCTGCCAACCTGGCACAGAGGGGCCATTAGCAGTTATGAGACGTGGCAGCAGAATTAAAGGATGGCGAAGCCTGTCTTTTCCATGAATATGTTTTTTTAAGAGCTGAACCAGGTGCTTTCCCAGGGTAGCTTATCCTCTCTTTGACCTCTCGGAAAACCTGTTCCCTCTGTACCTACCTGCCAGCCTTAAAAGGTGGGGAGTTATCTACATTCAAAGAAGCTTGCTGGAGGCTCTCCTGATATAAAGATAACCCAATGGCAGCCCAGGTATCAACCTGTGATAAGACAATCTGCCAGCCTTTTGGGACTTTCTCTTGGATCAGCTTTCCTGGTGACGTCACTCATCGTGACTTCTTGCCTGGATGGTACCCTACCAAATTGGCAGCTGAATTCTCACTTTTGGCAGTTTTTATGTAGTCCATGGTATCTTGATAAGCAATTTTACTACTGTCTTTTATGCTGTCTTTAACACTGGTAAGAGTCAAATCTCTCTGCTATTGGACAAATAAGGATGTACCCAGGGCTTCCATCGCAGTATTTTCGAATTATAACTTAGGTCTGTGCAATTGGCTCATAAGTAACCGCCTTCTTCACAGTGGCCATGTGTATATGGTGTTCAGTGTAATAACTATTCAGCAGAAACTCCACCCCATTGGCTGAGTCATATTTCTAGAAATGAACAGCTGAGAGACTAGGCTGTTTCTCTCTCTTTCACAGTGAAGGGCCTTCCCAGGAGAGCCAGGAGAGCAGTCCGCCAGAGCCAGACACCCTTGGTTTCCATCACATCTTGGTATCAGGGTGACCTCACAGGGGTTCTCTTTTGCTTGTTATAATAAGCCTAATTTTCTGCGGAGAAAGAGGCTGAGAGATTTTCACATTGCAATACACTTACAGGAAGCAACTGGCCCACATAGTAGAAGGACAGAAATAGAGTAACTAGAACATATGTCCTAGACCTTGCCCTCTTGGCGATCGTGAATTAAGAAGTGTGACAGATTAAAGATGGGTGAAAATTCTTTGATATTCCTCTTACTGAGAAGTGGCTTCTATTACTGGCCTATTACCTTGTGACCTTTAGAGTATGGCCAAAGTGATGCAAACCTAGTTTTAGGGCTAGCTTCTGTCTTGGTGTCTTAGCGTCCTAAGCCAGCATGAATAAGTCCAGCTACTCTGCTGGAGAGCCCATATGCTGAGGCCCTGAGAAAATACAGGGAAGGAAAAGGACCCTCAGAACCATTTGTGCCAATGTGTCAGTCATGTGAGTAAAGCCACCTCGAATGCTCCACACTAGCCTAGCTGCCAACCCAATACCACTGAGTGACCCTGGTGGATGCCACATGGAGTGGAAGAATTGCCCAGCTAATCTCTGCTCAAATTCTGGATTCAAAGACTCATGAGACATAATAAAAATGATCAGTTTAAGCGATGAGGTTGGGTTAGTGTTCGACAGCAGTATGTAACAGGAATGGGGAGTCAGTGCCCTTCCAGAATATGCCTTAGGCTGAGTGAAGGACCAGACCTAGACACTGATTTGTCTGCAGCTGCATCTAGATGGGGCTCTCCAGACCTTCTCAGGGTGTCAGGACTCAAGGGCCTGTCCTGTGCAGCACTGGATGGGGTATTCCAGAAAGTTCCTACCAATTTCTAGTTCCTTCTACAGAATGTCTGCTTCCTGCCCCCTCAGTAATGCGAGCCTTTATCAACTGTGGTAGTCATGGTAATCTCATGAATAATGCCATCTGTTTGTATGACTGCACTTTGCTCACCTGGGTGTCTGAACAAAGCAGGCACACAATAAAGGTTTTGTTGAATGAATAAAAGGCTTGGAAGGCTGCAAAGTCTATTCCTCCAACCCAAAGTCCTCTCTTGTTTACTCTTTTTTTCCCTAGATGTCCCACACTTGCTTCAAATTTATCCACTGGCTCCTTCACCTTCAACCCTGCTTCTCCTCTCCTCTCACTGACTGGCACTTCACCCCCTCAGTGAAGCTAAACAGAAACGTGGGAACCTTCCTTTGCTACTTTATCGCGCCCTCCTCCCTCTTCCCAGCCAACCAATGACTGCGTCCCGCAATTCTATTCAGTCTTCACCCCATGTCCATTCTAAAAATACTTCTTATCATCTACTATGTTCTAGGGACTGGCCTAGGTGTTGGAAATCTAGAGAAAAGATATAAATATCCCGGCCCTCCTAAAATGTATATTTTAGATGGCAAAGGAAAAAAAACAAATTAACAACTAAACTCTATGGGATGTCAGATAGTGATCAATGCTGTGGGGGAAAATTCAGCAGAGAAGGGTGGCAGGGTATGGGAGAGGGGCTGCTGGGTTTAACAGGCAGTCAATGAAGGACGCACTTAGGTGAAATCCAAGCAGAGAGCCATCTTCTTTAATGCCTTCTGAAACTATCCACTCCTGTCTACACAGCCACTGCCTTAGTTCAAGCCACTACCATCTTCCTCCTGGATTATTACTAGTCTCCCTGCCATCCACCTTCCTATTTATTGTCCATCTTCCTCCAGGGTGGTATTTCTCAAGTCAAAACCTGATCCCGCTCTTAAAATTCCTTAGTGGCTACCCTAAACCCCTTGAGGTTAAAAACCAACATTTCACACACATCTCCTACAAGCCTCCAGGACCTCCAACGCTTTGTCCTCCAAGCACCCCTTGATAGGGGGAGCTACTTTCAGTTCTTCGCTAAACGTGGCACGGAACTTTTAAAAACCTTAAGCTCTTTTCTCATCCCACAAAGAAAATACCAGGACCCTTTTTGTGGTTGTCGCCGTGGATTTGTTTTTGTTTGGATTTGAGGTGCATTTCAGAGTCTGGTTCCCTTTAACAGAGCCATTTATTCAGGAAGGGTCGGTTTTGGGGCAGGATGAAACTTTCTAATCAGTTAGGGAAGAGCTAATCATGCAAATGAGGGATGTTTGTAGCTTAACTAAGTCAGGGGCTGCAGCTTTACATTACTCCTCAGCTAAGGGCTGGTGGCATGGCCCTGGATATCCATAGCGGAAGGCAGGTGGTGTGAGAGGGGCACGAAGCTCTGTATCCTTGAAAAGAGAGCCAGTTTGCAGCAGCAACAGGGGGTAGGTTTGGAGGTTCTGTGTACCAGTTCATGGGGTCTCTGGCCCAGACTTCGTGATTGTGGGTGAGCGGAGTGGGGTGTTCAGGGGGGTCAGAGAGGCACCACGCACGTACCTGGAGCCAGACCTGGCTTTGCTTTGGGGAGTCCCTAGTCAGTGCCTTTGTGCTTGGAGGCAGGCAGGGACTAGACCCTGGGTCCTGCCTCACAAATTCAAGTCGTGGGGGTGGCCCACTCACTGCAAAGCCATCATCCACACCTAGGAGGACAATTAATACATTCCTCACGTGCGACATTAGAGGAAGGGACACTCTATCTGAAGGGTGGGATGTTAATGACAGCCGGGACAGCCCAGGCAGGAGAGGAACTGGACGTGGCTGATGCAACGTGTTCAAGACATGCACGTGGCTGCCAAGACTTTGCAGCCTTGTCCACCTTTTCATGAATGAATTTTAAAGTAAATAAACTCAGTACCTACAGCTATGTAACCGGATTCCAGGGCCCCGATCCCCCGTAATTAACACAGAACTCTGTCTACAGATCTGACTGGAAGGGGAGTCTGATCCTGTTGTTGCATTTTCCTCGGAATGAATGTTCCAATAACAGTGGTGGCCAGGGAGGAGGGACAGAGGGTGAGCACCTCACTGAACTTCCAGAGCATGTTGAAAGATGACTGTTATCTCAGCTAATAATGTTGCTAATAAATGTTGTGTGTGGTCTGCTTCCTTTGTCATGACCTGCTAGCTAAGTTGTGGGGAAGAGGCATATTTTTCCTCCCTACTTTTTTTTTTAAAAGATTTTATTCATTTATTCATGAGAGACACACAGAGAGTGGAAGAGACACAGAGGAAGGAGCAGGCTCCCTGCAGGGGCCCGATGCGGAACTCGATCCCAGGACCCCAGGATCAGGCCCTGAGTGACCCGGGCATCCCTGCTCCTCACTTCTGATGGTTGAGGCTACTGATGTTTGTTTACTGAAAGAACCTGGTACATATGAATGTCACATTGGCTTAGATCCGTGCGATGGTCTGAATGTTTGTGTTCCCCCAAAATTTCTTTAAAATTTTTTTTTCTTATTTTTTATTGGAGTTCGATTTGCCAACATATAGCATAGCGCCCAGTGTTCATCCCATCAAGTGCCCCCCTCAGTGCCCGTCACCCAGTCACCCCAAACCCCCGTCCACCTCCCTTTCCACTACCCCTTGTTCGTTTTCCCGAGTTAGGAGTCTCTCATGTTTTGTCACCCTCACTGATATTTTGACTCATTTTCTCTCCTTTCCCCTCTATTCCCTTTCACTATTTTTTTATATTCCCCAGATGAATGACACCGTATAATGTTTGTCCTTCTCCGATTGACTTATTTCACTCAGCATAATACCCTCCAGTTCCATCCACGTTGAAGCAAATGGTGGGTATTTGTCGTTTCTAATGGCTGAGGAATATTCCATTGTATACATAAACCACATCTTCTTTATCCATCATCTTTCGATGGACACCGAGGCTCCTTCCACAGTTTGGCTATTGTGGACATTGCTGCTAGAAACATCGGGGTGCAGGTGTCCTGCTGTTTCACTGCATCTGTATCTCCTCCAAAATTTCTATGTTAAAAATCCTAATCCCCTGTGTGAGGGTATTGGGAGGTGGGGCCTTTGGGAAGCACTTAGGTCATGAAGGTGGAGCTCCCACGAATGGGGTTAGTGTCCTTAGGAAAGAGACTCTAGAGACCTCCCTGGTCCCTTCTACCCTGTGAGGACCCAGTGAGAGACACAGCGATGAACCTGAGAGAGAGTCTCTTCCTATACTCCAAACCTGCCAGTGCATGGATCCTGGACTTCTTGGAACTGTAGGAAATACATTTCCATTGCTTATAACCTACTTAGTTTTCTGGTATTTTCTTAGAGCAGCCAGAATGGACTGAGACAGCAGTCAACAGAGGGGTGGGATGCAGAGCAAATTACACCCACACTTTTACTTCCCTTCTGAGCTCTGAGTAGGGTCAGGGCAGGATGCAACCATCTCAGGGGCCAGGACCTGTGCCTGACTAACTGGATCTAGGAAACATGGAAATAAAAATTCAAATGAGCGATAATAGTTAATAAACCTGCAAAACTTAAGAATTTCTATAACCCCTGTGAACACTCTTTAATGCTATGTCGCAGGTGAGTGAATTGTAGCTCTTCCAGGACCCAAAGACCCAGAATTTTGTGCCTTATTAGTATCTTGAAATTAGCCGGGGTAACAGCATTTCAGTGTTGTGTTTCCTCCTTTTAAAATGGCAGCTTCAGATCTTCTTCAAAACCATTAACATTTACTTCCATTGGGACACCAGAGAAATGCAAGGAACCCTGAGCTACTGAAGAAGAGGTTAGAAGACAGAAAATAGATTTTTTTCTGCCAGTCTTTTTCATGTTTTTGTGAGTGGGCCTGGGTTATCAGAGGATAAAAACTCAATTCTAGGGACTGGTATTGAATGGCGCTATGATGGAAAACTTCCAAATAAAAGGGGCTGGTCCAGGGAGATGATTAGACCTCAGGGAAAAATCAGGAGCGAGATGTGTGGCCTCTTGGTCAGGCATTCTGAAGCTTTAAAACAGTTCATCATAATGCTCTGTTTTTCTCTGTAGGTAGTGGGTATATGCAGAAGCTTCCCGATGAACAGAAATCCTGAACCAAGGGCCTGTGTACGTGGCCCACTAATACTCGGGGTATCAGCAGCTCAGAGGAGGCAGAAACATTAAAAGACATAAAGTGGGGGGCTCCAGGTCACTCCTTGGGTGAACGACACATCCCTGGTGCTTCTATCTCTGGCACAAATGTGCTGATGGAGCACTCGATACTGGCTAAGCAGCATCTCTTCTCCCTTGAGCCTCTAAATGTGGCTTCTGTTCCCATCACTCCATTCAAACAGTTCTCTTTTTAAAAAGGATGAAATTTAATAAGTAAGTAAATAAATAAATAAATAGGATGAAATTATTAGCATCAAAGTCCCTGGGGCACCTGGGTGGCTCAGTAGGTTGAGCATCTGCCTTAGGCTCAGGTCATGATCTCAGGGTCCTGGGAGCCAGTCCCTGCATCCAGCTCCTTGCTCAGCAGGGAGTCTCCTCTCTCTCTCTCCCTCTGAAACCTCCCCATCACTTATTCTCTCTCTCTTGCTCAAGTAAATAAAATCTTAAAAAAAAAAAGTAAACTGAAAAAGAAAATGGCCTTTGCTCCTTCTGCTCCCCTCTTGGTCAGCCTCTTTGTAGTGCCTATTAGGCAGGCAAGGTTTGGCTACGGGAACAAACAAGCCCTGAATTTCAATGGTTTACAATAAAAATTCGTGTCGTTCTCACATCACACGTCCACATGGCACGTCAGCTGGGGCGTCTGCTCAGCAGTGTCCTCCTCCTGGGACCCAAGTACCCTGAAGGGCTGCTGTCTGAGGCTGGAATGTTGCTGGATGTTGTGGCGGGTGGGAGCTCTGGAGGGCTGCATGCGGTAATGGGATGTTTTGGGAAATGTCACACTTCTACCCACAACTCACTGGCCGCCTAATCACATCGTTCCACCCAAACACAAAGGAGGCAGGAAACATGATCCTGCTATATTCCTGGAGGAGGAGAGCATGAAGTCAGGTGTGTTGCCCTGTTCTTTCCATGTGCACACGTCACGTCTTTGCAGGTGGGCCCCATCACTCTACTTGGTGGCTTCGCAGTATGGGGCACATGGGGGCTCCCAGATGCAGGGTCCCTGGGATTGGCGGTGAAGGGCTCTGGATCCTGGTCCCGCCTCAGTCACCAAGTGTCCCCACTCTCCCATTGGAGCTTCTTGCTTGACCCTTCAGAAAAGTGAAATGGTGAGGACAAAACGCTCTCTGAAGTTTGATCCAGCTCTTAGGAATCCTCAACAGGTGTGTTACTGAGAGACTGATGCCATTGCTCCACCCCAAATTGGAATAAAAGGAGCATTCCCTCCCTCGGCCACCTTAACGGGAAGATTATCTGGGGACTGGCTCCTGAAGCCCAGGCTCCCTTTACCCCCCAGGTGTGTGGTTAATAAACATCCTGTTTCAGGGCAGAAGAGAAGAAGGGCGTGGGTGGCTCAGTGGTTGAGCATCTGCCTTTGGCTCAGGGTGTGATCCCGGGATCCTGAGATTGAGTCCAGCCCTGGACTCATTGTGGGAGCCCGCTTTTCCCTCTGCCTGTGTCTCTCTCTTGTGAATAAAATAAAATCTTTAAAAAAAGAAGAAGAAGAAAGGGAGTGGATGGGAGAGAGCATTCGGGACACTCCCTTAAGCAGGCTACTGACTTGAAAGGTCCAGGCCCTGCCCATGGTTGGCAGGAAAACGGACTGTGGATCTGGAGCCAAGAGGGGAGAACTGTCCCACCTGCAGTGTTACCTCCAATGCTGGGAGGGGGCAGGTTGTGGATTCCGTGCAGCTCGGACCCACATGGCTCACTGTGGCCCCAGCCGGCGGGACCTCGGGGGGGGGGGGGGGGGGATTACTGCGGGGTGTGCCTGCGGAGACTGGGCACAGGGGCTTGAAGGTGAGCACGCACACGGATGATGATCCTGCCTTCACCCCCATTCTGTTGTGCTCCCCCCGCAGGGGCACGCTGACACAACCCAAAGGAAGGGAAGCCTCATCCCTACGCCTCCCTCCGGGAAACCACAAAGTTACTGCAGTTAAGGTTTTTTTTTTTTCAGTTAAAGTTTTTGCTGAGAGTCGTTAAATGGGAGCTCAGAGCTAGATTTTATGTATTTATTTATAAGATGTTTTATTTATTTATTCATGAGAGACACACAGAGAGAGGCAGAGACACAGGCAGAGAGAGAAGCAGGCTCCATGCAGGGAGCCCCATGCGGGACTCGATCCCAGGACCTGGGGATCATGCCCTGAGCCAAAGGCACTAAACTGTTGAGCCACTCAAGCAGTAGATTTGATTTAGAGGGAAGAAAAAGACATTTTTCTCACCTCAGATTCCTAGATCAGCTTACGAACTTATTTTAGAAATGTCCACCCTATCTGACATCACTCTGCAGAGGCAGGAAGGGGCACTGCACACTCAAACCCCAGGCAGAAGGCCAATGGGTCTGTGAAGGCCTGGTCCCTAAAAGGCACGGGAGCCTTCAGAGTTTGATGAGATGCGCACAATACACTGCAGGCAGTGAGTGCGAATCCGCTAACAGCTCAAAGGGAAGCCGACCCTGGAGGGCAACTGTCCTGGGCTGGGGACAGGCTCAACCAAAGGACAGGCTCCTAACCACTGCTGTCTGGTGGCTTTAGGCTTCCAAGCACAACAAAGCAGCCTCCCGGGCCCCGCCCCGCAGATCCCAGGCCTTTCTGACACTGAGTCCCCACAAAGGGGGCAGCCCACTTACGCCACATCCACAGAGCAGGTTTTCTAGATCTTGGGTTAACAGCTCCTCAAAGAAACAGATAAGATATTATTATTAGAATCTGAGTATTTATGATGCTTATGTAATATTTATTATATGCCAGGCACTGAACACCTCTCTTACTTTATACAGCAACCCTCTCTTACTTTATACAGCAACCCTTTATACAGGGTTGCTGTATAAAGGGATAGGAGTTATGGTTATCATCATTATTATCATTATTATCCCATTTCACAGATGAGGAAGCTGAAGCTTAGGGCATTTAATAGCTTATACAACAGCAAACCACTGATATGTAAGGCTGGGATGACGTTCTGAGCCAAGGTACATAGAGGATTCTTTTTATTTTTTTAAGATTTTATTTAAATTCAAGTTAGTTAACAGATGGTGTATTATTGGTTCTAGGGGTAGAATTTAGTGATTCATCAGTTGCATATATACCCAGTGCTCCTCACACCAAGTGCCCTCCTTAATGCCCAGCACCCAGTTACTCCATCCCCCCACTCAAGGCACAGAGGATTTAAAAACCTGAGCATTTAGTCCCCCACCTCAGGGCTCCAGCCTTTGGTCCAGGTATGTATGGGTCATCTTCAGCCTCCAGCTGGCTGGGCCCAGCCCCTGGGCCGAGGGTTCTTGTGTCCAAGAATCTTGCAGGTATATTGGTATATTGGTCACAGGGACCTGAGGAGCAGCAGTGGACAGTGGGAAGGACAGTCTTAAATTCAGTCTGGGAATGGTTCCCTCTGGGGGCTGTAGGAGAGGATGTGGAATGTCACTTGGAGCTCTAATGAAATATGTGAGGGTCTCCCCTTTGCCCCAAGGAATGAGAAGAGGAGTGCCAAGCACGCACTCTGGCATGGGCACTGTCCGTGCTGCATCTCACTGTGAGCCTTGGTTCCCTCTGCAAAGTAGGGATGATAAGAGTAACAGTCTCATTGGATTTTTTTTGAGGGTTAAATGGAATGATGTGGTAAAGCATTTAGCATAGCATCTGACACATATGAGGGGTTCAGTAAGTGATATCTAAAATAACATAATAGCAATCATAAAAATAATTGCAAAAAACAAAAACAAACAAACAAAAAAACAGGTGCTGTTTTCCCGATCGCTCAACAGTAAATAACCTTGTGAAAGAAAGCTTGGCCTGGTAGGTAAGTAAGTTTAGGATGGACAGATTGCCAGTTTTTCTCCACTGACACTATGTATTGCAAAGTCATCAGGCATCTGAGGCCACATTTCTAAAAGGGATTGAATATAATAGGAGCTGCGCTCACCTGACAGCTCCTAACCTCATTTTTTTTCATTTGCAAGAAAAAATATATATATATATTGCATGAAAATATATACAGAAGCTGTATATACATTTTAAAAAAACATATGCAACTTTAACAGGTCACCGCATCCCCAGGCTCCCAGGGGTTCCTGCTCCAGGTGTGCCAATGTCCCGGCAATATTTTAAATTACACACACAAGCCTTTGGCGGGGATCTTGGAGCAACCCCTCACACTGGGCACATTTCCTCAACCTCACACCTAGCCCCATTAGCAGAGTCTTCTCAAGTGTTCACCTCTGCGTTCACTTTTAAAGCAATCTCCAGCTTGGTGGCAGTGGCTTGTGCATCTCATTACGCTCCTGATAATTAGCTGTATCTCATTACAGCCCAGCCCCCATTGGAGAAGGATCAGTTGTTTTCAGGTGGAAACCGGTGGTGGGGCACCTCTTCAAAATTCCAGGCCCGCTCTGCCTCCGTCAAATTAGGACAAGCCCTTCCAGCTGCATACACTTCATTACAGCGTCCATTTCAGAAAAAGACTCCGCTGCATTTCACATCTGGCCACATGCTTATTAATGATGTACTTCTTATAACAACTATGCCTAATTAGGACAGAGCCGAGACCTTTGCTGAGCCAAGTCTCTCTTTGTTTTCTTCTTGATACCTCATTACCCTCCTTCCAAATTACGCCCAATTTGTTTTCCATCCCTGCCCCATTAAGACAATTGCTCTCAGGTGTGTGTATTTCGGCACAAACCTCTGCTTTTTCAGGCACAATCTTGCTGATTGGGACACTCCTTGTTTTCACATGGTATCCTGCTCAGGGGACAGCTACTTTGCCGGGCTTCTCACTATGTTTGCCTCCAGTGGAGTCGAGCCCAGCTACAGCTTTGTCCAGGCCTCTACTATCCTTTTTTTTTTTTTTTTTTTTTTTAAACTGTGGCATTTCTGTACCCCGGTGCTGGGAGGCAGCCAACAGCTATGCTCTGGGGTAAGAATCCAGAACACGATGACCTCAGGACATTCATGGAACCTGTGAGGCTGGCATCCATGTGTTCCATCAACAAATAGTAAAGGGTCAATGAACTTCCAGGCTCTGGCTAGCCAAGAGGGGCACACAGTCCCGAGCTTCCAGAGGGCAAGGCTCAGAAGAAAACAGCAGAGGGTCAGACTAAAGATGTCAGTCTTCAATCCTAGGAGATGTCTTGCTAAATGAAAGGGTGGTCTTGGTGGATTGAGTGGCAAATATAAACTCTGGGGAGGGCAAGATCAGAGTAGAAGTTGTGTCACCTGAGCTCTGTAACAGGCCATTACATCTCTTGACTGAATGAATGCAGGGACGCTAAGATCTTCATGGATAGGACTTGACTGGAAGATCATTGGGTTTGGTGGCCAATTCCACTTGGATATATTTGAGAGTTTCACCCCAAGCTATTGGAAACATAAATTAATGATGGTCAGGCTGAGGAAATATTCAGGCAAGAATGAGGTTCTGGTCAGGGGCTGGGGTTTCTGTGAAGGAAGTTCCTCCATCTGCATCCATTCGACCATCCATTACTGAACAGGAGACTGGCTGTCCCCGACCTGTTAAAAAGTGAGTGATGTGCCATCCTACAGAGAAATCTACGCCTTGAATGTCTTGGAAAAAGAGGCACAGATCACTTTTTGTCTGTACAAAACTCACATTTTTCAATCCTCTCATTATTGTAGCCAAAGCTGGGATGCTACTTTTCTAAATGCTCCCCCGCAGCAGCCCATCTGCCACTTCTGCTGGTTCTCAGTGTTTTGGCATTCTCCTCACTCCAAACCCATGTCCCTTTCCACATCCAATAAAACCTGTCTTAAGCACTCACCAATTCCACCCCTGGTTCTTCTGGCATCCATGTGACCACCCCAGGGTTCTTTACCTGGCGTGGAAGGAAGGAGGAGGAAAGGTACAGGAGCTATGTTGAGAAGCCATGGCCACTAAGAGGAGGCCTCCAAACCAAAGGGGTCGGCTCTAAGTTCCCTCATCCCTCTTCTCCCACTTCTTGGGTAGACAACTTTCCCATAATGTTGTTAGTTCCATGGTTCTCTCCTACATGGATTCAACTTCTTTCTGACCGGGCCTCTGAAGCACACAGATTTACGGTATTCCTTCCAGAACTGTCTGGAAAACCATCTTCCGGCTGACTGCTGAACTCCCACTGTCGGTCCTGATTTCTAACTCAGCCATGACTGTACATCCGTTAGGGTTGTGGTTAGAGGCCAGTGGCCATAGTGTCTTCAAGGTAGATAAAGTGGTGCCCTCTCTCACTGTCTAGTCTCTGCCCCTAGGCTTAGCAGTATTTGGCCCACATTAGGCCCTCAGGGAATGTTTATTGAATAAAGCATACAAGAAAAACAACACACAACATTTCAGCTTCTCAAAACATTCTTTAATTTTCTGCTTTTGCCACCAAGACAAGAGCTATACCAACAGGTGCACAATTTTGGACCATCACGATGTGAGGCATGGCCGTGTATGGTCAAAGTCCTTCCTACTGTCCTCTCCATGTGTTTCCAAGGTGTGTCCCGGTCAGTGCATTGCTTTCTCCTGTGACATTATCAACCATGGGTAGCAGGAGTGCTTGGAGACTTGGGGGCAGTGGCAGGGTCCAGCGTGCCAGGAGAGGTGAGCACCCAAACTACCCAGGAATACTTTAGAAACAGACTCAGCTGGTGGGTTGAGGTTGAATGTCACGCTGTCCCACCTTCCATGCACTCAGCTGAGTGGACCGGGGCTACTTTCTATGGTGAGAAAGACCTAGGGGCTGACACCCAGAGCAAGTAAGCATCTAAGAATCACTCACACCCAAACAATGTTTAACTGAGAATGAAAGCTCTCCACCTATTATTTTCTCTTGGAAAGTAGAGGCTAAAAAAAAAAAAAAAAATCACAAAGAGGGTGGATTGCCTTTCATTCTTCCACTTCTGTGATTCAAAGGCTCTTTGTTTTGATGCAGCGAAGTAAAGACGAAAAGGCAATACATCGACTATAACCTGTGTATAAGCTACTGCATACAAAACTCTCCCAGGGACTGAGATAAAAGCACTTTTCCCCCAAGCTCAGAAGACATCCTGTTTTGGTTAGGGAAACCTGTTGCAACCTACAGCCAGCTGAGAAGCCACTGATTTGACCTTGGCAAGAGACATAGAAAGCAATGCACATCCGCTCATCTCACCGAATTGTAAACTGACAGGGTCAAGAGAGTAAAAATCTCCTGTTTGCATAAGAGGACCCTACGAAGTGTTCTAGGAGGGGACTACAATTTAGGGAATGGTCTGCTTTCCAACGATTGCTGGGCAGTAGTAATTTGTGCATTCATTTTTTTCAGAGTCCAATCTGATACAACCTTCCTCCCATCCCACCCAGGGAACTCAACCCTTTGGAGCCAACTGCGCTCGAGCAGACGTTAAATCAAAACATTCTGTACTGCGGACTCCCTTTAGAGATTATATGAAAAGCCCAAATGAAAGAGACCCCCCCCCAAAAAAAAAAAGAAAGAAAAGAAAAAAAAGAGAAAATCCTCATGCTTTCTTTCCACTAAAGCATCAGGGTAGAGAAAAGCAAGTCTGCTCCAAATATACCAAATAACATGGCAGAGAAAGCAGGAGGTATGACTAAGTAACCAAACTTGGTGGCTTCCCCCCCACCTCCCACCCCCATCCTCAGCAGTGCGCTCGATTAAACCGTGGTTATTTTCTTATCCTTGGTGGCTTGCTTGATGGCAGCCTGCTCGCAGATGATCTCCTTGAGCCGCTGCAGCCTCATGTTCTGGGTGGTCTGGTCTCCCACCCCAGTCTGACTGCGGTGCAGCAAGGTCAGGGCGTGGATGTATTCTAGCTCCGTGTACTTCACGCCCTGGTCCACCACCAGGTTCAGGAGCTCGTCGGCTGTGTTGTACAGCATCTCATAATACTGCCTGAGGAAGCAAGAGGGGACACTGTTCACCATCTCCACTGTCAGCCGTTTAGATGGTTTTAGGTAGAATGAATAACCTGGTGATAAATCCTTATTCAGTAAGCATCTATTGATCGCCAGACTTGTTCTGGGCCCTACAAATATAATGGGGAGCAAGACAAGAACCATCTCTATTTTCTTGGAGCTCACTGGAGCTTGCTTCATGAGAATAGGTCTAAATGGAGACTCAGGAGACCTCAAATCTTTTAGGATCTCAGTTTGAGATTTGCCCTAAGGTTACATTTACCTAGGAAGATCCAAAGAAAAAGAAGTAGGAACAGAGCCAAGAGGGAGGGAAATAATCATCTGGCAGGCACCGTGAAAGCTGTTTTTGTCTTATTCAGTCCCTCATTGGTTCACTTATTCATTGGAGGCTCTTTGAAATGTCTGGTTTTCTCCTCCAAAGGTGGGATAATAATAGTACCTATCTCCTAGGGTTATGGGAAGAATTAATTCATCCACATAAGCACTTGGAATAGGGCCTGACAAACACACATGCTCCATAAATACTAGCTGTTATTATCAGAAATAATAATAATAATGTATTAATAGTAAGTAATGTAATGATAGTAATGGAAGTATACAATGATGAGCAAGACATCAAATAGCTCTCCTCAAATAGCTCCAAGACAAGTTGGAAAGATAATGAAAAGTAGAGAAATAATGGTTGCATTTTTATTGACAAAGTTCATTTCCATGTATTGTATCATGTAACCCTCACTATACCTAGGGAGCTATTATTCACTTTTTTCAGATAAGGAAACTGAAGCATAGCCAAGTTACAGGATTTGTCCAGTGTCCCAAAGAAATGAGGGGCTGTGGCAGGATATGCACCCAAGTTTCTGACTCTTGGTCCAATGCTCCTTCTTCATGGAAACAGACAAAAACACGCTCCAAGTGACATGAGGAAGGATAAATATAGATTTATAGCAGAGGAAGGAGAAATCCCACCATTCTGAGGGAAGGGTGTAGAATCAAGGAAGACTTCGTATGGGGTATGATATTGTCAGGCAGGGCTTCCAGGCAGGGAATTCTAGATTAAGGGAAAAGAGAGGAGCAGAAGTGAGACTCCTTCTGGGAAGAGGAATCTGGTTAGCCTGGGCAGTGTGGCTGAACAGCAGAGTTGTGGGAAAAGGTAGCTGAAGCTAGAAGGTGGACTGTTTGACATCAGGCTAGTTAAATTAATAAAGAACTTTGACTTCATCAAGTCAGTAGAGGACCTCTCTCCTTCACCTCCCAAGGTTCTATCGAGAGCACAAACACCATGCAAGTTGTGCTTCTGGAAGATTAAGGTGACAGGTACATAGAATGGTTTGGGAGGGGATTAGCTATAATGCTAGCAAAAAGTTGTGGACTTGAGATCCATTCGGCTGCAAGGCCATTGGCCTAGGTGGAGAGAAGAGTAGTACCAGTAAAAGAAACATGCATTACACTGAGTCTTCAGTGCAGACAGAAGATGGGGAAGGCAGGAGTCAAGAAAGGAGAATACAGCCACCTGCCCTTCTTGAAACCAACATTATGCTACCACTATCCCTTCACTGAGT
Organism: Vulpes lagopus; assembly: GCF_018345385.1. Classification (NCBI taxonomy): domain Eukaryota; kingdom Metazoa; phylum Chordata; class Mammalia; order Carnivora; family Canidae; genus Vulpes; species Vulpes lagopus. The sequence continues at coordinate 8,347,593 of NC_054836.1, read as the reverse complement.
CTACACTGAGGCTCAGACTTGCACATTTACTACAAATTACCCAAGAGGTAAAGTTCAGGGCAGGCTCTGGGCCCCACGATGCCATCACAGTTGGTTAGACAAAGAACAGAGAAGCCTTTCCAGACACAGTTTACTTCCTTCCCTCTTCTGGGCAGGAAAGGCAGCTTTGCCTCAGTGAAGGGAGGCAGACCAAGGCAAAAGGCCCAAAGCAACTCCAGAAATGAAGGGATCTTGCAGATCTATCAGGATCATTGGACTTGAGTCTTGAATTTGTTTCTTGTTCATCAGGAATATCTTGAAGAAAAGAATACCCTCTGGGAGAAGTAAGCTATCCTTATACTGAGGAATATATTCTGGGAGCTCATAATTTCAAGGATATTTTATATCAATTGTTGCTACAATGGGAATATGCTCAGGGAGGGTGTTGGTGTCTTTTCACATGGCTAGCTCCTTTTCCTGCTCTGCTAAACCTCCTTTTCTAATTAACATACCCTTTAAAAAAAATACACTTTCACAAATATTTCCTAAATAGAGGCAGGAATAATAAGTGCTCATCTTCTGTGGGCAAAAGTTTATGAGTGACTGCAGGCAGCAAATGGTTCAATATTCTTGTGCAGAGGGTCCTCGTGGGGTTACTTTTCTGTAAATGAGTGTTCACTTTAACCTGGAACCACATATTTAGAAATCACTGGTCAAAGGTAACCTTGAATGTAGACAGAGGTACTTCTAATAGAAGAGGCAAATCAACTCCAACTTGCAGACTTTTGGGAGGCCAGTATCAGATATGGTCAGGAACCTTGCTGAAGCTTCACATTCAGCTTAAAACCCATGAGAACTACCTATACTACACGATAAATCTGTTGTAACTTAAAAATACAATTTGCAAGAAAAACTTGATGCTGTAGGAAGATGCATCATATTTATCCTATGGCTTCGCATGTCTCTTGACATACTGTGGCTTCCTGAGAACAGCCCCTGTTTTGAGAAATGAGTCCCTGCATCATCTAATTTGCGTTCCCTCTGATGCACAGGGGAGGGAGAGGGCTGCCCATTTAGGAAATGACCTAAGAACACATTTTAAAACTTGGTCAAGAAGAACACATGTTTGGATCTAGACTTCTCAAGTGGAATGATAGAGAGGTTGGGGCTTATGATTCTTTCAAACCTAGAAGGTACATGACGGCTGTGGTTCTTGACTGGTGGTTCTCCAACTAGAAAGTGCTTGGAGGGCTCATGCAGATTCCTCAGGATTCACCTCAGCTATTGTGATTCCCAAAGGTCCAGAACCAGCTGGGACTCTGACCCAGAGTCTCTCTGGTGTGGGAAGAGTTACAGAACCATTCCCATCTCCTTGAGCCAAGGACCTAAACACATTAGGGAGGGAGACAGAAGCAGTAAGCGGGTGGTGATGCTTTTCACTGAGATTAAACCAAAAGAATTGGGTTTCTTTGTATTATGCTGTTGATATTTTCATCATTTATCTTAAGAAGTAACATTGAGCCCATTTAGCCACATGAAATTGGATTTCTTTTGAAAAATCTGATGAATTGTTTCCAGGGATACTGGCTGGTTTTCAACAGGGACCACTGTTCCATGCTGGGAGCAAACAAGAAAACAAAGATGCCTGGATTTCTAGTCCTAGATCCTCCGGTGTGATAAGTGATAAAGGGCGCACCTCTTAAGTCCTTAACGTTTCAATATCCTCTGTGCAATGAAGACCCTTATAAATCCCAGAATGACACTCTGAAGTGGACTCAGAGACAGAAAGAGTCCTCAAAGAGCCTCGGATGAACAGTGTCCCAGAATTGCAAAGCTGAGTTATTAAACAAAATCGACAGGTAACTGATGGTGTATTTTCTGTAGTTAGGGGAAAAAATTACCCATAACCACAATGATATATTAGGTCATAAGGAAACATAAATATTTAAAGATGGAATGAAATTCATTCATCTTGCAGAATAGTACCCAGCAGCAAAGACTACACTAAATCAGCCTAGCAACAGTTGTAACTGGAGGTAGAGAAAGGGTGCTACAAGGTGCCCCAAGGAGAAAATACAAAAATACCCCAAACTACAATTAGAATGGGCTTCTATGATAAACACAGACACGCTGAAATGAAATCATGTAACCCAATTGGAATAAATAATTTACCAGCACTTATTGAGGCTCCAGGAAAATGAAAGCTTGATCTTTATCATCAAGCATTACAATAGCAGCCATGGCTTCCAGGCATCACGTTTTGTATTAGACAGCATTTAGCTGCTGGGATGGGATCAGTGAACACACATTTGATTTAGGCCTTTTGTGGCTCATGACTTGTACAGCAAGCCCCTAACGTGCGGGGACCAACTGCCAGACGTGGACCAAATACCTATTCTGGAACCCAGAGTTCCAGAAGGTCGTCCTGATGGGTGGAGCATTCCACAAGGAGGTGGTTTCCTCCCGTGGTTTCTCTCTTTGCTGTGTACCTTTGGGCAGCAGTTCCCAAAGTGGCCTGCGTGGAGAGGGAGGCAGGTGGGGACAGGAGAACGGTGGGGTGATGTCACACAGATTGGTCTCCTGCACCCAGTCCAGAATATGACAGCATCCATACTCTGTTCTGGTGTGAGATGGATTATTTTCTCATACCTTCTTCATGCTTCCCTTTTCAATGGGCTGTTCTTCCCTTGCTTTTTTCCTTCTTAGCTTTATTTTAATGGTACCAAACCACAACTCTTGGTCCCCATTGATTGTGTTGGCAAATATTTACCCAAGTGAGGTCATGTAGGGCATGTTGCTTAATTGGGCAGATCTTTTAAAGGTTTTTTTTTTTTTTCATTTAAAAATTTTAAAACGAAGTTTGTTTTATCTTTCTCTGATTGGGAAATTAATATACATGTCATATAGACTATATGGACTAAACACAAAGATTAAGCAGAAAAGAAAGATTACTCCAATAATTCCATGATAAAGACAAACTGCATTTTCACATTTCCTTCTAGTTTTTGTTTTGCATATGTAATGTTCTACCAATTTCTCTATTACAGTTGAAATATTTAAGTTGACAGACTATTGAACATTTGTTTTCAATTTTAAACATTTTTTTTTTCCTGAGGATAGATTTCTAAAGCAGATTTAGTCAAAGTATAGTGTTTAGGACTTTGGCAATGCTGCTATCTAAAAAAGCTGCATCAATTTATCTTCCTACCAACAACATATGACAGCACCTACCTCCTCATGTTTTTTTTTTTTTTTAACACACATGAAGCTTAAACATTTTTTTACCTACTTATTGGTTTTTATTTTTATTTTTTTTATTTTTTTATTTTTTATTTTTTTTTAAATTTTATTTATTTATGATAGGCACACAGTGAGAGAGAGAGAGAGAGAGAGGCAGAGACATAGACAGAGGGAGAAGCAGGCTCCATGCACCGGGAACCTGATGTGGGATTCGATCCCGGGTCTCCAGGATCGCGCCCCGGGCCAAAGGCAGGCGCTAAACCGCTGCGCCACCCAGGGATCCCACTTATTGGTTTTTAATGTACATAGGTCTATACATACATATAAGTAAGTTGTTGATACTTTTGTATATTTTGAGTATGAGTGCTTTTCTTATTTAAGAGCTCTTCAGAAATTTCCATAAGCAACAAACCAGGACCATCCTAGTCTCTCATCCCTGGTTCTACCTCCCACTCTGCCATACTCATCGTAAACGTTATCACTGCGTCTCTGAAAGCTATTGCAAATAGTTTCAGCTCTCTCCTCTGTAAATTGAGGAAAGAAAGCCCCAATAAAACCAGCTATTCCCACACAGCAACTGTCATTCTTGGACCCGCAGGCAGTCCAGAAAGTCTGGGGGTGGGGGTAGAAAGAAGGTGCTAACTGGGGGCTGTCCACAGTCCCTGGGGAAGGTTTTGCCATCTGCCTCCCTTTACAGAGTGGGGTCCAGAGTCCTAAATCCTTGAACAAAAACTGTATTTTCCATGGCTACATAGCTATATCTCATGCTGGGTGTTAGAATCTGTCCTGATTGAGATGCTATTAATAATAATGTCTAAATTTTAGGTACCCTGGCAATTCACCCCTTTGAAGTAGTTACTGTAATCATCCACACTGCACAGATGAGCAAGCTGAACTATCTGGCTAAGGCCTCAAAATCAAGGACTTTGAACCCTGTACTCACTCCAAAGCCACATAATACAAACAGAATGGAGGCTGTAAAAAGCCAAAGTACTAATTGCAAAGAAAAATTGTGTAGCAAATTTTAGTCATGACTCAGGTAATATGGACAAAATAAAATTCACTAATTCAACTCTCTGCCTTCCATTGTAACGGCACAAGCCAGTATTTCGGCAACTCAAAATTCATTTACACACTTTGTAGTTATATTTGAACAACACTGGATTTAATCTGGGAATTCAGCACTCTAAAACAAATAATGAAGTCATGTTGTCAAGTCAGCATTCAAAAGTTACAGAAGTGAGTTTTGGCTTTGTCACCTATTTCTCACTTTTTTTTCCCAAAAGTTGGCTGCCCTTCTGATGGATTATTCCTTGAGGAAGAGGGATAATTAAGTAATGTCATTGTGAAGCCTTTCTCATCTAGTCCTTCCTGAGATAATGACAGTAATAACGTCAACAAGAGAATTAGGCTCTGAAGTGGACTTCTTAAATTTAAGTTTTGAAGGACGAAAATTTTACCTGAATATAACTTAGTATTGACAGTAGCCCCCCACATTCTTTTTAGCCAACAGTTGCAGCATTTTGAGAACTTAAAAAAAAAAAAAACCCAGTAGTAGATGGGTCACTAAACTGCTGGGTAAAACATTCAATTCCGGTTTTCTCTTTTCACTCAATAGCATACATGGTAATAAAAAGGGAAATGGAAAAAGAGAAAAGAAAGGAACTGAATAATCTATAAACTAGATAATCATCCCATAAATAATTAAGAGGTAGTTACAGGAGAAAGACTTAGAGAAGTAAATATTCAAGAGATCAAGTAAGCTCAGATTCTGGTTAAGTCTTTCACTCTCCGCTAACCAGTTGTGTGACCTTGGGCAAAGGCTGTTGGTTCTTTGGACTTCTGCTCCCCATACAGAAAACAAAGAGGTTAGAGCAGATGCAATTTAAGCATTTCTGAATTTTAAAACCTTTAGAGCATCCTCTGCTTGCTCCTTTAAAACTATGGGTTTCCATCAGAATTAGCTGCTGGTTTCTCCCGAACCCTGGTAGGTGAGATGCAGCTGTGATTGATTTGGAAATGTTCTGAACAAGTGTAAACTTAGCTCAGATGTGTACTTTCCAGACCAATAATAAAATGGATGGCAATCCTGTGTGTCAGAAGAATAAATTAGTTTATTAAAAAATATAACATAATCGCTCCCATTTATCTTCCCCTTCAAAGAGCTTAGAGTTCATTATAGACATGATTGAAAATTCTAATTGGAAATAGTGAAAGTTATTTCCATTTCAGGAATAAGGAAACTCAGGGAGAGAAGAGCTAAATACTTTTCGGGGAGTTAGTGGCATAATCAGATTTATGTTCCACAGGGATAGTTTTTAACATTCCTTGCAACAGATTGTGTGCAGGTTTTTATTCTGAGCAGGGCATTCCAGAAGAGAAAGTATGGTCTTTAGAAAAGACAGTGTAGAAATTCCCTCAATTGGTGGCAGTAGGAAATCATTCAAGAGGTAGTGAGAGCCTGAGATCTGCTGCGCAGGCCTGATGGGTCGTCTCCCTACATTTTCTCCATAGAGAGTGGCACACACACCACTGCCTTCTCAACAGCACTGTGCTTAAACCCCAGGTACCCGTTGGCCTCGTTCTGATAATCGGCACACTACAGTAGTACAGGGGGGTGTCTCTCCCAAGGAGATATTAAAAGCTAAAGTTGGCTGTGTTCATCTTTCTCGGGTATGTATCCTGATATTTTTGATGGTGGCTGCCAGAGCCTTGCTTTATTTCTCTCCAGAAAACACAACCACTCCAAACAAAGGGATTCCTCGGAGATCATCACTTTTGAGAGGATGACCCTCTCCCAGGCTCACTGAAGGCCCTGAAATGGGAAGAAAATTTCTTCCTGGCCCCTTAACTAGAAATTCTGCTCCCCCACCTTCGTAACACCTTCTAAATTTGTACTATCTGTGGCTGAAATTTCCTCCGCAACAACTTAAGGATTCATATGTCACTCCCTGCTCCATCAGATAATTTTTTAAATTAAGTTTTCTGCAGCAGAACTAGAGGAAGATCTGCATTTTAAATTTAGTACAATTAAAACTGTGTCTCTTTGGTCTGGCACTGCCTTCGGTCAAACCCCATTTGTATGAATAATTATTCAGTCCATTAAGAAGTCTGTTCAACTCCTTCTCCCATTTTGAAGGTTTTAATAAATATTGATCAGGCACATTTCTGTTTGCACTTGCCAAAGCAATTCTGATGGATTCATCTTCTGATGTTATCAAATAATGAAATATGAAAGAGTGAATAGAATTACCCTCTTGTTCTGTGATTTTTTATTTAGGTCCTTCATTTTACTTTCATAATTGTGTTTGTCTCATACTCCTGTAAATGCTCTTTTGATTATCAAAAGGTGAATCCAGGTTAAGGAGAGTTAGGCTGTGCTGAATATCACTTCAGAGAGTTTTTTTTTCTTCAATGAAAAACAAAAGATTTATCGAATATCATAGGTTGAAGGAAGGAGATAGTATCATGTACTTTGGTGGTCTCAAAGCCACGTATTGTTTACCAATTAGCACAAGGCCCTCACACTGTATATTATCTATATTTCCCAGATTAGCAATCTGGGAAAGGGCTGCTGTCATATGCAGAACAAAAATGAATCAGAGGCCCTATGGCTTTTTTAGTTTTATGCATTTATCACCTTTTCAATAAATAATGCAAAGGATTTCTTCAAAGGAAAAGGTAGTATCCTTATCGTTAGTACTTAGGAAGCTCTAATAACATCTTAAAAGTTAATACAGTAATGCCCCCTTATTCACAGTCTCGCTATCTGCGGTTTCAGTTACCCACGGTCAACCTTGGCCCAGGAGCAGATAACTCTCCTCTTGACATATCATTAATAGCAGCCTCATGCTACGTCACGTGCCTACATCATTCACCCCACTTCATCTCATCACACAGGCATTTCATCATCTCACATCATCACAAGAAGGATGAGGACAAGATACCCTGAGAGAGACCACATAACTTTCATTACAGTGGCTTGTTACAATTGTTCTATTTATTGTCGGTTACTCTTGTGGATCTCTTACTGGGCCTAATTTACAAATTAGGCTTTGCCTTAGGTATTATGTATAGGGGAAGGATAGTATATATTGGGTTGAGCACTACCTGTGGTTTCAGGCATCCATGGTCAGGTTCTGGAAGTTATTCGTTGGACATAAGTGTGTGTGTGTGTGTGTGGGGGAGGTGCTGTTATATAGCAGACAAACATACAGAGGTATAGTCCTTGCCTTCAGGAAGCTTCTTTTATCTACTCTTTAAAAAAATACGATCCAGAGCCAGATCAAAGGAATCTAAGACACTAGGTAAATACTCTGACATAAGACAACTCTGGGTTTGCCAGCCAGCCTGCCCATTTTGCTCCTCTCTCTCGGTACGTGGGAAAGAAGAGTTGGAGGGTACTAGACAAGGGACAGAAGCCAAGGATTCTGCTCCAGTTAGTTATGAAATGGAGAAGTGAAGGAGGAACTGGTATTGGGTTTCCATATGGAGATCCTTCTCTAGCTGTAAGTGTTTGCGGGGAGAAAGGTCAGTGAGGACAGGCATGGACTACATGGCTTTGATGGAAGAAACTGCCATTAGAATATTAAGCCAATGAAGCCCAGCAGCTGCCAGTTCATTCTGTTCTTTAGCCATTGACTCTGCCCCTAGTCAGCTACCTCACAGGTGCAGGGTGTTTAGACAAGGTCTGGGTGAGGCTGATGGAAAGCTTGCTGCAAGCCATTATCACTGCCTGGAGTCTAGATGCAAGAACAGCTATTGAGCCAACAGTTGGCTAAATTACTCGAACCCTAATGATTTTTTGTCCTACTTAGGGATGTAGCACACTTCTCCATATTGCTTCAGGGGATTTCTCTGCTGAGACAAAACCAAAACAAAACAGCACCCAACCCCATCTTTTAGGACCAAAGGGCCAGAAAAAAAGGGGGGGTTGGCAGAGGAACAAAAAAAATCAGCAGGTTATTTGAAAAGCATGAGCATATGCAAATCAGCAGGTCCTAATGGCAAATACTCCAGGGCATATTTACTAAACCCTTAGGTTATTTACAGAAGCGAGAAATCCTAAATAAACCAAAACTACAAAATGGGCCACCTGAGATTCAAGGACATGTGACTCAGAATGGATGTCAATTAGAAAAATGATAGACTAAATCAGAAAGAACTAATGGAAATATGTACAATATCCAGCAGGGTTTAATTAAGAACCCAAATACTCTGACAAATGTGATGGATAGCTTTGGGTAGCAATGTGAGGTTGGTGGATGAAGAGACCACTGTGGCCGATCTATATTTGGATGTCAGTGAACCATTTTATACAGTGCCTCTAAAAAAATATAACCTGCAAAATGAATTTATTTTGAATGGCTACCCCTGATAGAACACAGGCTGAAAAACAAAGGGTAATGATAAAGGCAAATCAACAAATTCCGAGAGAAAGCATCTAGTGAATGCTGAGGACACGGCTTATAACTGATCTCACTTAATACCTTAATTAATGTGCAAGCACACATAGAGTGGCGCAAAGGGCAAACGTTGTGAAGTGGGGAAGGGCCGGGAACAGCAACAAAGAAAGAGAAATAATGTAAAGGACTCCAGAGAATTCAGAGTTATGGGCAGAAAACAATGAAATGAGATACGTGTTGGAAAAACCCAAGTGGATTTCTCTGGAAGAAATTCTACCCTTCTTATTTCAACGTAGCAAGAAACCTTAGATCGGCACTGGTGAAAATGGTCCATGAGGGTGTGTACAGTGGGGTTGGGGTAGGGCAGGGGCTAAGGGCATGGAACCGGAGAATATTCTTACTACATGTAAAATATATATATATATTAGTTATAGGGCAAGGAGGTGATGGTAAGCCCTCCTTTGCTGTGCCTCATAGTTCTATATTGCTTTACACCCTAAGTCAGTTGAAATAAAATCAGAAAAGAGCATCAAATGGGATTAAAGGGACAGAAGGCTGGAGAAAAATAGGGGATTAAGAAGAAATTCAGTCCGGTGTTGGCTCCCATGTCAGCTTACCAATGAGTGAGGTTTTCTCTGACCACCTTCTAGAAAATGGTACCTGCCCCACTCATCAAAGCTTTGTTCTTTTAACTGAGCTTCACTTCTGTTTAGCGTTGATCTTCATCTAGACATAAATATATAGTCAAACTGTTTTCTGGGGACAGTTGTATCTTCGTATTATACATATCTTAAAAATGTACACATAAAGTTTGAGACACCACATGTTATACTGGTTAAGATCATGGATTCAGAAGCCAGGGTTCGAATCCTAGTTCTGTCTCTTACTATTTGTATGCTCTTAGGTGATTTGCTAATCTCTCCATGACTTACTTTCTTCATCTGAGAAAGGAAACAGTGATATGGAGTTGTACAAAGACCAAACAACGAAGAACAGTGGCTGCGATGGACTAAGTGTTGGTTAAGAATTTACTACATAAATGTCTGCCACCCCCTCTTGGAACACAGGGGCTGTGACAGGGTTGGATCTGTCTCACTCCTTGTTAGTCCCTGGCCTGAGAACAAGACATCTAGTGGGTGCAGAACCAATGAAAAGGAAGAATGAACGACAGAGCCAACAGTCTGTAACCTCCTTAAGTGATAGAGGACAGAGGGAAAAAGCAGTCTGTGAATCCCCAACACTGAGGGGGTATAACTATGAATAAAACAGGTGCTCCAGGTAAAAGGCAGAGGGGTCTTCCCCCCAGCTCTGGGAGGAAGGAGATGTGGAGCACCTCCCTGAGGGACAATAGGTTGCAAGTAAAAAAGGGGAGGCCAGAGGGGAGAGGCCCATTTCTGGTTAATGACAGGCCATCCTCCATCTTTTCTGTCATCCTCTGGTGCAATAATTAGGCACGAGCCCCACAACTTTTATCTGCCGCATGTGCCCTTGGACATTTCTTGGTCTCCCTGAACTTCAGGTTCTGCATTTATACACGGGGCAGATAATGTAACATCACAGGTGAAGGTGAGGATTACGTCAAATGACGTGGTAGGACACCTGCTGCGTGAAAACAGTAGCAGTAATAGCTACCCTGCCTGAATACCTACTACTTGCTCTGGACCGGCCCTGTCCAGGTTATGTCTTCAGACCTTCAGGATTGTATGAGGTACCATATTCGTCTCACTGAAATGGTTTTTTGCTAATCCGCTCCTTGTGCCTCAGAAGAAGGATTTCTTTTCTTTCTTTTTCTAAGATTAACCATATGCCTTGGATCCCAACGCCATTAGGACCCTGCTAGGATTCTGTTTTATTTTGAACTCCTGTCTCTAGTATCTACCCCCTTCCTTTCTTCATGTCTGTGTTCAAGCATCCTCATGTTTCTCCTATTTTGAAAAAACAAACACAACAACAACAACAAACCAACAAATGCAAACAACAAACCGCAAGGCGTTCATGTAATCCTCTGTCCACTCTCTCATCTTGTTTTTTTTCTCCTTTTCACTGCTAAGTTTCTGGAACAAATCATTTGTATTCACTGTCTCCCTTTCTAAAAACCTCCATTTTGTCTGAAACGACATTTTAAAAAGTCACCAATGACATCTTGGTCGGTAAACACAAAGGCTTTTACTTAGTCCTGTTTCCCTTGATTGTTTTCCATTCTGAACTCAATTCTCTGTGGACCAAGTTACTAGGTCCCTTTCCAGCTCCCTCAGACTCTTCCATTTCTTTCTTGGCTCCTCTTCTGTCTGCTACAGGCATTGCTCACGGGCAGGCCTTCTCTCTGCTTCCAAAAGTCTTATCTGTGCATGAGATGTTCTTTCTCAAGATCTGGTCTCTTGACAGGTCAAAGCTTCATTTTCATGGGTTTCCAGACATTTGTACTTGATGCCCTTATCAGGTGCCTAACTTCCAAAGTTTACAAAGCCTCAAAATATCCTTGTCACTTTTTTTTTCCTTAAAGATTTCATTTACTTATTCATGAGAGATGCAGAGAGAGAGGCAGAGACACAGGCAGAGATAGAAGCAGGCTCCTCGCAGGGAGCCTGATACAGGACTCCATCCTGGGACCCGGGATCATGCCCTGAGCCAAAGGCAGATGCTCAATCACTGGGCCACCCAGGCATCCCTGTCCTTGTCACTTTTGACTCTTGTCTGATCATCACCAGGCCTGTCAGTGTAACATCTTTTATGTTCCCTGCTTATTTCCAAGTCTCATTACTACAGATCTGAGTCTCTTCTCAATAGGTTATGACAACTAATCTCCTACTGGAATCTCTCATACCCACTCACTCCTCCCAGACTAATCTTTTCTGGTTCCAACCAGATCAGTTTACTATTCTGTATTTTAAGACAAACAAACAACCCCAAACAGAAAAACTTGCGTGTTCCCTGGTGTCAATAGGATCAAGTCTCCAAACTTGTAACACTGACATCCACCTTTTCTCCCATTTTCCCTCTGCATCAATCTTCTAGTTAAGCCAAGCTGAGCTAACCAATGTCCCTAGAAGATACTTTCTACTTTTTGGCACTGGACTTGTATCAGAACCTAAGTAACCCTCAGGATTGATGAAATCTCTATCCTCTGTGAAGCTATCCTGAACAACCTCTTCCTTCTTGGTTACTGCATGGGTCACCCACTCAATATATGACATTCAGACCAGTCTCTACTTTGGAAAGAGGTTATTAAGGTTCTTTACAAACTGGTGATACAATAATAATAATAATAATAAAAACTAGGATCTAACAGGAGGATAGTACCTACCACATAGAGTGTTAGGAGGATTTATTGAGCTAATACCTGTGAAGGGCTTAAAACAGTGCCTGTACCTAATATACAGGCGTTTGTTAAATAAGCAAAATAAAAGGTAAAAAAAGCACATAGTGCAAAGTCTTTTTTCCACTCCTCTCCAGCCATCCACCCGTTTGCTTTCCCAGAGACAATCACTGTTACTAGTTTCCTGGGCATCCTTCCAAATACATTTTAGACATACACACGCATAGTTTTGTGTGTGCATGTTCATGAGTGTGTGTGTGCACGCACGTGCACATATATTTCAAGAGAAATGGTGTTTACATGCTCTTCTGCACTTGGCTTTTCCCACTTAACGATATATCTTGGAGATGGTTCCACTTCAGTACCTATCGACCTGCCTCATTCTTCTTAATGGCTGCAGAGGATTCAATTGTTTGGATGTACTATAATATGTATTTACTATCTTCTCCCAGGATGCAGGCTTCCTGATGACAAAGACTATGTCTTAAGATTCTCTGAAGCTTCCTCAGTGCTTATATGGTGCCTTTCAAAACCATTCTTTGTTTATTTGCTCAACAAACATTTAAGCATCAATTACGCATGAGGCAGTATATAATAGGATCTGGGCCTGCAGAAGGGAGTGAGACTGTGCTCCCTGGAGAGGACAGTAGCTGTGTGATTACAGCAGTGTGACAGTAGCTGTAGTAAAGGTACACACGAGCCTCCCTAAGGTCACAGATGGGGGGAGCTGTACACTTCTTAGAGCAGCCGATGAAGTCTGGAGGCTACATTGGTGCTGAGGCAATGGAACATGAGGGCTGGGCAGGAAAGTAGGAAGAACAGGGTACCCCACGATCATCTATTATTACCAGGATTTTAAAAATTTATTCACTTAAAAGAGTGATTTATTTGAGAGAGAGCATGTGTACACATGTGTAGGGACAGGGGCTGAAGGAGAGAGCCCTGAAGCAGGCTCCCCGCTGACTGTGGAGTCCCACGTGGGGCTCGATCCCATGACCCATGAGTTCTCTACTTGAGCTGAAACCAGGAGTCAGCTTAACTAACTGAGCCACCCAGGTGCCCCTATTAGTAGGATTTAATAAAAAATGGCATTTTAATACTCCTCAAGTAGAAAGGTTAATTATTTCAGAACAAAAATTACTTTCTCTTTGATGAGAGATGCACAAACTCACTACAATATCATTATTTTTCTCATTGTTCTAAAGATGAGGACAGTTTGCTTCCGTTTTCACCCTGGGGGAACCAGCGCTGGGGCTGATGAGACGGCATCTGAAGACAGAGGGTTTGAGAAACAAGTCAGAGGAGATGACAACCAGGTTTTAGAAAGACCTCTCTGGCTGCAAGGCATAGGCTGGCCACTCTGAGAAGCAAGGGAGCCTTCCAACAGTTCAAATGAACCCAGCTTTTCCCTGGTCTGCTCAATTTCTCCTGGTCAGACCGTGTCAGTCTTCTGGGTGACCTTGCCACGTCCCCAAGCGTGTAGCTGGACAACATCAACCTCAAAGAGAGAAACGGATGCCAACATCTCAGCAGAAAAACACACGCTGCTGTCAGGTCTCGTGCCTGCCCTTCAGGTCAACACTGGCATGGACCCACTATGACACACTCAGCTGGACTTGATGGAGAAGAGGCAGAGAGGGAAAGGCAGGTGGCAGCAGGAACAGGATGCCAGGAGGGACACCTTTCACCAGAAGGTACCTGCTATCCCTACTCCTCTACCAGGCTGTTGGAAGACGAGGCAGGGAGGACTAAGATATCTATCATCATATATAGAATTAGGAGTATGGCCATCATCTTAATCTCTTGACAACCAGACACAATAGGCTTGATGACCTTAGCCTCGCAGAGAAAGACAGAATCTGAGAAAGAGGTCACAAGTCTTCAGGTACAGACACTGGATTCCAAGGTGGTCGGTGGGAGTCTCTCCTGCAGCTCTGGGGTTTCTGGGAGCACTGGTACCTGAGGGCTTCATATTGCATGGCAAGATTTTACACCAGATTCTCCATTTACAATCAGGGTGTGAGTCTGGGGAGGATGTCTGGAGGGAGAGGGGGTATAATAGTATATAATTAACCACAGGGAAATTCATTCTCAGAGTCTGTGGAGAAAATCTGGCATTGAGGGGCAGAAAGAGCAATTTTTTTAGACTGGTCCTTTCCATATAAAAAGACTAATGCGAAACTGTTCAACAATGCAGTTCCCCTAAGTCTATAAATAAAGAAAAGGGTGTTTGATGGGGGAAATATATATAGCATTTGCATTCTTTTTGCAGGAAGAAAAAAGTATCAGATTTGAAAAACCTCCCAGAAAGGGCATCTCTAGGAGAGGAAGGTCTTTGAGTGTGGTTAATACCTCTATTTAAATGCTAATGCTAACCTTAGCTCCGGACCACACAAAAACTAAAGTTTTTCAAAGACCGTAAAGTGAATTTAAAATGAAAACTTAATTTCCTGAATAAAAGTTTTTTTTTTTTTACTTCCGCAGAGAAGCCAATAACGTGGAATTGCACAAGAGTAAGACCCTGCTGGTCAGGGTATAAACCAGGTGGCAACAGGGCGCGCCAGGGTAGGGGCAGGGACAGAGGGGCTGCCTCTGTCACAAATCGGGTTTCCACTCGCTTGAAAGACTGCCCTTAGGAGTTCAGGGTTCACCAACGATTGTCCCTGATGGAGGGCGCTGCCTTTCCCCTCTGCCCTGCACCTGCCCATGCGGAGGGAGTGCTGGTGTCTGCAAGGAGGGCTGGCGCCCCAGACAAGGAGGAAGCACAAGGTTGCGGGTGGAGGGTGGTCCACGGGGCCCAGCCAAGCCAGTGGGACACAGACTGCACAGCTCAGGGCTGCTAGGAGGTTCAGAGCTGCTTTATTTCCCATGGAACCAACAGTAAGGAAGGAACGCAGTGACCAAGGCCCAGAGGTGGCAGGCACACATCTGTTCTGCCCTCCGCCTGCGAGGCCACATGCTACGTGTGCACGCAGGGACAGCAGCCCGACTACTCAGACGAAGTACCTGGGGGTGGGGGTAATGACCAGGAAGGGGGTGCACAAGGAGGCTTCTGGGCCGATTCTAACGGTCTGCATTTTTATCTGGGTGACGGTCATATGGTTGTGGCCAGGCTGTACAGTTACGGCTTGTCACTTACTGTCTTCATGTTACATCTCAATAAAAGCATAGTCCCTTCTTCCCCCAGCCAGCTAAAACACATAAAAGAGAAGGAGAGCAGGTGATAAGCCAGGTGTTGGGGGTGGGGGGTGAGGGTACCTGGGTACGTACTTTTAACTCAGCCTTGCATCCTAACACGATGACCGGTGCTGATTTTATGAACTCTGAAAACATTACGTGAGCTAGAAGAAGCTAGGACCACATGTTATATGATTCTGTTTAAATGGTGTATCCAGATTAGGTAAATCCACCGAGACAGGAAGCAGATGAGTGGCTGCCAGGGCTGGGAGTCAGGAAACGAGGAGAGCGAGGAGTGCTGCTAATGGATACACGGCTTCCTTTTGGGGTGATGAAAATGCTCTCAAATCATCTAGTGATGACGGCTGCACAACCCTAGACTCCACAGAAAAAAACCCATGAACCGCACACTTTAAAAGGGTTAATGTTTATGGCATGTAAATTACATCTCCAGCTGCTATAAAAATGCTAATTTTATGAACTGCAACCGGGGCTTCTTTAACTATACAGACAGACGATGTACACCCACAGCCAGTGGTGTTGTGTTGTGAGGATCGACCCATTAATCAAGACATTTGCTGCAGTTCAATGTTCGCCCAGGACATTTGCAGAAAAGATTCTGTCAGCTGACAGATACAGAAACATTTTCACCAGCTCCCATTTCCACCAAGCTCCCCTGAAATGTACTGAAGCCATTTTCTCAGGGCTTCGTAATTTTTGCTGTGACCACCCCCCAAACAACATCTTCACACTGAATATCTTTGAACTCCCTCTATTCGTGCATGCCAGTCTCAAGAAAAATTTATGACAACTAATAATGAATAACGACTCCTAGAAAAATATGTTAGAACTGGGAACAATTTTATGCACATGATTATGGACATAAGAGAACTATAACTGAGCTGAAGGTTCACAATTGATTATATTAATGCTTTATTAAGGGGAACAATTATTATTTACTTATTTAATGCTATGGGCCAGATGCTTTCTCAGTCTACTGGATTTCATCCTCACGGCCAGAGCTCACAAAGGCCTAAGGTCACCTGGCTGGTTCACAATAGCCTGACTGAATTCCGCCTGCATGATAATACACGACCTTGGCTTACCTCCCCCAGATCATTCCAGAAAACTCTGAGATGGGACATGAAGTAACAGTTTACACCCAGGAGCAAGACTGGGGAGACAGAAATGTTCATTCATAATGAAAGCCCCACTGAGGTCACATTTGTGACAGCCCTGTGTAAACTGTAAAGTGCTACATGAATACCTGTATGTGGCAAAACATATTAGTTAGTATTTTTGCTTGGATATTGGATGGGGAAAAGCTTGAAGCTGAGGTGCAGACAACTCCTCACTGTGTGACTGCTGTACTGACTTATGCTTAGTTAAAGCAGAATAGGAGACTTCTTGCAATCATCTGCTCTACACGGCTGCCCTTCAGGTCTGTATTCATGGTAATGAGTGACTTTTCAAGGTTGAGTTGAGGCTGCAGGAGAGAGGAAGGTGCAGGGCAGGATGGCCTGTGATCCCAGCGGGTACAGGTTTTGCAAGAAAAAAATATGCTGATCCTCAAAAGGGGGAAGTGGCAAGTTATTCAAAAGACAGCAAAAATAGTGCGGAAACCTGAACCCAGTGTTCCACAAATACTGATGGGGGCTGCAGGAAAGAGTGAAGGGCTGTATTCTACCCCTTTCACATCTGCTACCTTCAGAATCAGTGTCTCCTAACTCCAGTGCTTTCAAAAATGGAATGAACTTTCACATGTGGCTCTGTCAGCAAGCAGGATGAGGCCAACGGGTTCTTCTCCCGTGGCCCCTGGAAAATGCTGCTCTGCGTGATACCAGGATCAGCAGAGGAAACTCAAAGAGAGAAAGATGGCCCAGGGGATCACCTGGGGTTACCCATGAGTCAGGAGAGTTCTGAGCAAGCCCACTCTGCCCAGACCTCAAGTTGCTGATCTAGTCAGTAGACCATGTTCCAGCACTATGAGGCCAGTGCTGCTCAGCAAGGTTATCCCAAATACCCTGCCTCAAATTAGCATTACTGCATCAACTGCAGACACTAAGCAGGAAAAAAGAATGGGGAAGAAACCAGTAAGCCTTGGGTCTGTCCCTTCTACAGTGAGACTGTTTGGGCCAGTTTCCTGCCTCCTCTCTCACTTCCTTCTCAACAGTCTGAATTTGGGGGCCTAAAGCACCTGGGTGGCTCAGTGGTTGAGCATCTGCCTTCATCTCAGGGCATGACCCCAGGGGTCCTGGGATCGAGTCCCGCATCAGCACCCCCCCCCACCCGTGGGGGAGCCAGCTTCTCCCTCTGCTTATGTCTCTGCCACTCTCTGTGTGTCTCTCATAAACAAATAAAATCTTTTAAAAAAATAAAAAAGTAAATTTGGGGGCCCAGGGAAGAATACACCTGCGCCCCCAAACTTCCTACCTGTTATAGTTCAAAACCCAAGGATGGGACAGAATGAGGCCATGCTGGGAGATGTTACCTGCTACTTACAGGCCACAATGGAACTGCTATGCCTGGAGGACCCTGATGTACCCAACCAGGCAGGTGGTGGTGTCCCTCCCAATGCAGGCTTATACTTCTGCTTTACTGGGGAGCATTTCTAGTGTTTTTGAAGAGAAACATTTCAAGTGAGGTGGTGAAACAAACACTGGTTTGTGACCTAAATGTTTTTTGCAAATGTTTTCTCAGGCTGGGGGTGCGCGTGTTTACAAACCATTTGGGCAGCACACCTGAAGTGATGTTTCAGAAATAACTTGCTTGGGGGGGAAATCGCAATGCTATCAAGTGCAGCCAGGATGTCATCAAGAAAATGCCCCATGTCCCTTTATATTCCATGTGACAGTGTAGACATGTGGTGACATCTCACGTGCATCTATTGCAGTTCTTGCCCTGTCACTCACTAGCTAACCAGTGATCGTGACCACAGCCCTTAATTCCACGGTACCTCAGTTTCCACATCTGGAAGCATACATGGGTTAGACCATCTGAACACCATCCCAGCCCACGAAGGAGACTGAAGTGATTATTTCCATTTTCCAAGAAAAGACACTGACGCTTTGGAGAGATGAGCCCCCAGGCCAAATAGCTCATCAGTGGGAGAGCTTCCCATCCACAAAGCCCTAACTTTTCTATCACACCACACAGGCTCGTGACCATTTTTCTGGCTTCCTGGGTGCCTCTGTGCCAAACCACGGTGTACCTGGTCATAGATGGCCCACATTTGTTATTTGTCCTCTCACTTTCATTTCTTCCCCACCATGTATTTGTGTCACTCAGTCTGTGCTGGAGAAAAAAATGCTTTTGACAAGAGCATTGAGCGCCCTGGGAATGCAGTCGATGCAGCTTTATTTCAGCACATATTCAGTTGAAAGTAATAGTGGCTTCATTGTAGTAAAAGAGCTTTATTGTGCTTTGTAATGAAGACACAAAGCACTTAGTTGAAATCACAGTCTTTTAAACTCATCTGCTTTATGCTCTACCATAGAGATGCAGATACAAGGGAATTCAAAGGGAATTCTACAAAACGATTCCCTCAAAGTAGCCATAGCTCTGAGTGGGAACCTCTGCTTTGCCCAGGCACTACCTCTCGGGTCAGTTTCTCATCTTTTCTCTTTTCCTCACCATGTTTACGGCAGGCATTCTCTGATCCTTCTCGATGCTTATTCTACTTGTGAGGACTGACAGACTTCCCCCCCAGAGCTCCATTACACATTACATGATCTCAATCAGGGTTTACAAATCCTGTCCTACCTACCTCTATGCCCGCGCGTGCGCGCGCGCGCGCACACACACACACACACACACACACACACACGTGCACACCAGCATACAAGGCTGCTCGCTCAGTGGGAGGAAAGGGAAATGAGGATTTTCAAGCCTTTAAATAAAGATTATAACTGTTGTTGGGCTGTACAAAGATACAGAGTAATTAAAAAGCTCTTCAAAGAATGGAGTAAGTACATTAAATCCAGTTAAATAATTTTTCAGAAACACTGCAAGATACACTTCTTGCTGTTTCATTCTCTTACAATGAACTGAAGGAAGAATATCTCATTCTCCAAATGGAACTTTATGGAGTTTCAGTAAGCCCCCTCAGCACTTATCTGAATCTTTAATTAGTTCTATAATATACTGATGATATCAAGCCTAATTAAATTTATATAGATAAGGCGCAATGAAATTCTAACCAAGTGAGCTGGAAAGCATATATTAAATAGTAAATTTAATGGTTCAAGCTGATAACTACAATTTTCTATCAAAAAATTAAATTCAATTTACATGTTGTATTCAAATTGATTTTGAGTGTGCAAATTATTGGAAAAATCTCTTGACTATATCAGTAAAATTGCTAATCCAGTCTGTTTAAATATCAGTTATTAATGTCTGCATTTGCAAATAAGCCACACACATTTGCATTTTTACTGCACATGGTAAAAAATTATCTAAACCTTATGCCATTTTATTAAGAATACTAAGTGATTTTTCTTTTAGCTTCATACATAAATTAAAGAGCCAAAGAAATGACTATTGGGTCTAAAGAAGAGAGAGTCAGCAATTCAATACATAGCAAAGTAGAGATGATACATATATATTTTGCTGACTAAAGCAGTTTATGTTACTCTTTGGGAACAGCAATTATGATGGGGAAACCCTTCCTTATTTAGAATCAACTGGAATGGAACCATACACAAGTATCTGATGCCATAATCACAGAGAGAGGTGGACATACACACATTTGGTGGTGTTTGCCATCAGTTTTGGGAGAAGGGAAACACATGGTTGTGTTTATCAGAGAGAAAGGTACATACCAGATGATCACACTTCAGCCAAGAAATATGCTTGGGGAGCAATATTAAATATTCACTTGATTAGTCAAAGACAAGGCCCAACTATCTTGCAAGACGATCAATAATAGTGCCATTCTTGGTTTTCAGGGGTGACTGGCTACCATTTAGAATCATCGGCATTAAATACGCATCTTTTTCTTTGCTGACATACAAGAATATTGAAGATGTTATGAATATTATTAATTGAGCTTCAGTGACCTCAGTATTAGCTGCATATTTGTAAAACTTTGTGCATTGATTACTTGGGAACAGCCATTAT
Organism: Vulpes lagopus; assembly: GCF_018345385.1. NCBI lineage: Eukaryota > Metazoa > Chordata > Mammalia > Carnivora > Canidae > Vulpes > Vulpes lagopus. The sequence goes on along the minus strand of NC_054836.1, from coordinate 8,327,358 downwards.
CTGCTTTCCCTAAAACATACCCTTATCACTCTTGAATTCCACTGGTTAGAAAGCCATCTTTGAAATGAACAAGTATTTTTTAAACATCTATTATATGTCATGTGCTTGCATTATGGAAGATACAAATAATATGGCAATAAGTAAGAGAACAGAAAAATGAGCATCAAGCAGAGTAGCCGAGCATTCTAGAAAAGGGGTGGTAGGGCGATGCATTTTGGAGAGTGGGAAGTTCAAGTAAGAACAGTCAGAACAAAGGCATGGAGTCACATGTAAGAAGCACTGTGAGATCAGTGGGAATAGAAGTTTCTGGAATAAACAATGAGAAGAAGCTGGCCAGTTCAGAAAGGACAGTTAATTGGATCATTTTTATCCAAGCATATAGAGTTTGGGCTGGATAATCTACAATAAAGTTGCTCTAAGGATTGAGCAACAAATTAATTTAAGAGAAACAGTATCACAAAGGATGGCTGATACTGGAAAGGTATAAATACCAGCTGAAGGATTGTTGCTTTATTCCAAATGTGGGAGGGCAGTGATGGTGGAAACAGTACAACATCAGAGGAACCTAGAACCTTCTGGAGGAAGGAAGAGTCAACAAGTCTTTGTGTTTAACTGGATATAAGTGGTTGACAAGACTGATGAATGAGGGTGTCAGAAACTTCTGTAACATAAAATCTACAGTTAAGAAACTAAAGTTCAGATTTGGCAGACCTTGAGTCTGTTTTATGGAGAACCAAACTCAGGGTGAATGAACCTGTTAGTCTGTTACTAATATTTGAAAACTTGGAGGAAGAGTTGCTTGGACCTGATAAAGATTATAAAAGGGAGTTGGGAGCTAGTGATTATCCAGATTTCCCTCCTGAATGGAGAATGCTCTTAGGTTTAGAAGTGGGAACTTGTTTTATGAGAGAATAAGGTGGACTCTTTCCAAATGTAAACTTTTCTACAAAGTGAAAGCCTGTGTATTATGACATTGTCCTCCCCGTTCCCCCACCCCCACAGCTGTTCCTTCTGTTGGGGAAGCCCGGCCCAACCAGTCTGAAGAGTTGGGGACTGGTGGTCAGTTCTGAATGGGGAACTAGAATGGAGGGCGGCAAAGAGGGAATCACTTAGGCCTGGCAAGATTATTATCATTTCGGCATTAGTGTGATTGCCTATTCTCATCGTTAGCTTTTGTTAATGTACCAAGGGCAAGAGGGCTAATACAGAGGGTCAAAGAAAAGGGATGGGGAACCTCACAGCACCTTTTGCAAATTGAGTAAAACCATGACTGCCTTGCCAGCAAAAAATGAAATCGACATAAACACAGATTTCGCATAAACAATTTTAGGGTTTATGGATCGACCGGACCCCCTGAAGCTCCATTATGCACTCCGTGTTAGGAATACATGGTTTAGACTCTAAATATCACACACCCACACTGCCCCCCCAATATACATATAAATATCTTTGTATGGAGAGACTCATCTTTTCTACATGAACACATACCACACTTACAGGTGTGTGCGTGCACATCTACCTACTAATAAAGCTGCACATAGCTCTCTTTCACCCACTTGTGATTCTGATTAGTCAGGATCTCTCTTCAGATCAGACAGAAAGCAGGAGAGTGGGGCAATTTAAGGTGGGCAGGTCTTTCCACGTTGCAGGCAGGAAATGAAAGAAGTAACCTCCGTATCACCAGAAGTAGGAACTCAGGTTCTGAGATTTACTGGTACAGACACACACACATGCATATCTGTCCACAGGCCCTTTGAGCGCTTTGAGACTGCTGGGGTCAGCAGATGTTCACCTTCATTCCCAGGGCCCTCACCCAGAGCCAGTCAAGTCTGAGGAGGGTGCTGGTTCACACTTATAGCCCAGGGAGCTTCCAAGAGCCCCTCATTATTTCTGAAGCTAAGGTACAGAGATTGGAAGCGTCCCATGGTGTGCCTGCCCCACGTGGTCCAGACCTCCCACTACCACCTGAAAAGATGAGGGTAGGGGGCCACGGAGGACAGCCATGGGGCATAAGGTAAGAAACAGGGAAAAAAGTCCAAGAGCGGTGTGAATATACTAAAAGGAAGAGATAGGAAGAACTAAGGAATCAGAAAGAAGTAGAAGAGGATAAAATAACATTTTGCAGGTGATTTCTCAAAAGAGATGAATTTACCCACCCAATTCAGCTCAGCCTTCTAAGACAATCTAGAAGACACATAAGACAAATGAGAGAGGCCAACAACTTCTAAACAGCTGACTACATGCAGTGGCTCTCAAAGAGCATAAATATAAGTATAGATGCCTAGAGTATCGACACAGCAGTTGGGAAAAATATTTTTATTCTGGCAACATGTTATATGCCCTGGAATTAATAAAGGCTTGAGTCTTTTTATGTGTTCCCTCGATCACCTTGGGGGAGTCTCAGGCTGCTCCATCTGGGGCTGCATGTTGAAACCCGAAATCTGATGTGCAAAAGTGCAGCAATGCCCATCCGCCTGGTGCAGGTGCCTCTCAGCTGGATGAGTTCAGACAGGGCCCGGCTGCCAGCTAAGCCCATTCTTACACAATCAACACGCGATTCTTGAGCCTCTTGCCTCCCAGACCTGCCTCAGAAAGATGTGACGTCTATCCCACTGCACGGTCCGCAGAGGGTGAAAGAGGCCGATACTGCACCAGATTTTGTTCCTGTGTTGACTTTTTTAAAAGGAAATAGTAGAAAAACAAGCTACTATATTGGTGCCCTGTGCTTCAGAGTGCTAGGCATTTGGAAAAGATCTCCCTACAGAGGGTTCAGAGTCAGGATGCTAAACAGTGAGATGCTGAGGACGATGATGCTATAACTGGAATACTGGCATGAAAAATATGTGCTTTTTCAAGAACTTCTGGGCCACGGTTGGGGGACTATAATAAGTTGGAAAAAGTCACGGGAAGTCTTTAGTTCGTCGTGTCATGGCATTCCGCTCAATGAACTGTTCAATTATTATTGAATTAAAATCCTATAACGTATTTTATCCATCATCTCATGCTTTTTGATTATCTGAGCCTGATTTCTTCTTATAATTCAAAATGTTTCAGTGAAGAAATAAAGTGACCGTGGTCTCCTTCTGTGAAGGATCCATTCTACTGAAATCCCCTTCAATGGAGCTCCCTAGGATTCAGCTCAGGGCACTGTGGGGCGGCTCTGCAGTCTTTGACTGAGAAAACTTGGTCAAAAGCATGGATATCTTCACCCTTTGGTCTTTACCCTTGCTGCTTTTCATCTCTCCTCTTGTTACTATATTCATGCTTCAAATGAGAATCAAATTCTTCTCCCTTGCCTAATTTGACTCACTTTTTCCAAAACACTAGGTGACTATCAAACAATAAAACTCGGGGAACCAAGTGCTACACATCCTTCTTGCATGTTATTATAGGAAGAGTCAGCAATTACCCATCCTCCTTGTATTTATACTATTTGAAGTTTTGGGGGGATCCCCGGGTGGCGCAGCGGTTTGGCGCCTGCCTTTGACCCAGGGCGCGATCCTGGAGACCCGGGATCAAGTCCCACGTCGGGCTCCCGGTGCATGGGGCCTGCTTCTCCCTCTGCCTGTGTCTCTGCCTCTCTCTCTCTCTCTCTCTCTCTGTGACTATCATAAATAAATTTTTTAAAAAATTAAAAAAAAACTATTTGCAGTTTTGTTTAAGCCTTAAAACCACCCTACAGTGTAAGCAAACGACTTCCATTTTCAGAGCTAACTACAGCATTGAAAGGTCTGGAAACTACTGCAGGTTATGCAGCTTCTAGTAAGTGGTAGGGCTGGGATCGAAACCTGGGCTTTGCATTTTGTTTCCACTTTGCCAAGTTGCAAAACATGGAAGTTTTGAGAAGAGGCACAAGATCCTTCTCTCTATATAGAATCTGTATGCTGTTGTAAAACTATAGATTACCTAAAGGCATGAAGGATCTTTTAGGACCTGTAAAATTTACAAAGCTATTTAATCAAAGAAAAACTCGACTTAGCAGCTCTGAGGATCTTGATTTGATACATAAGTCAGAAAGAAGGGATCTGTATTTCTAGATCTCAGGGGAGGATTACTGAACAAGGCCACCAGACAGTCACGGTGGTCTTTCTCCCTCTGAATTATGTCTGTAATTGAACTACAGAGACAACAACTTTTCCTTGGTGGGTCTACTGCTATGAAATCTTATCAAGTAAGAGAGAGATGAGGTACCAGTTGTCACACCTAAGTCTTAGGTTCATGCTGGAATACAAGTTGCCATTTCCAGGGACCTTCCAACCAAGTGAAGTCAGCTGAAGAGCTGTTAAGGCAGCAGTCCACTTCTATTGCTAATCATTGGTTTAGAGGAGGGTATGTGATATAGTTCGGGCCAAAAAAAAAAAAAAAAAACCCACGAGAGGAGGTCTACAGCAATGTTTCCTTGAGACAAAACCAAAGCACAAGGAGAGAAACTGTCTTTTCCCGCTGGATGTTTTTGTGATGCTTGTCAGTGTAGGAAGCAGCCTGGGACCACTGAGGGGACTGTGGGGCATGAAGCTAATAGACTTTGAGGAAGGAACAGCAGAGAGCGGGCAAAATAAAATGCATATATACAATGGAGTATTATTCAACCACAAAAAGGAATAAGGTCCCACCATTTGCAATGACATGGATGGAGCTAGAGAGGTTAATGCTAAGTGAAATATGTCAGCCAAAGATGAATACCATATGATTTCACTCACATGTGGAATTTAAGAAACAAAGCAAATGAACAAAGAGAAAAAAAAAGTTGGAGACAAACCAAGAAACAGACTCTTAGCTATAGAGAACAAACTGATGGTTCCCAGAAGGGTGGGGGATAGGGGGATGTGTGACATAGGTGATGGGGACTAAGGAGGGCATTAATCATGATGAGCACTGAGTCATGAAACGCTGCCCTCTATAATTTAAGTAATTAACTACCTAGACCACTATATTGACTTCCACTAATCACTTGCTTGCCCTCGCTTTTTAAGAGGAAGCCATTAATGACCCCTCCTTTTTTTTTTTTTTTAAATGACCCTTTTGTAAACTTTTCTTACTCCCTCTCTGGTCCACAAGCCACCTTCTGTTGGGCCCCTTTTCCTTCCACTGGCTTCCATTTTCTCTCTCAGCTACATTTTAGTTTTGCCTGGGCTGTCCTACAAACACAACTGGGTCCCTCCTGCTTTGCTGCATGACGGATGGTGAAAACAGAGAGCATTTACACCAGTGTCCATACCATGCTGCTCCACGCCAGACCTGGTACTGTGTGAGGAGCACATTCCCCTCAGTCATAAGCACTGAGCCTCCTCGAGAGCAGGCTTCTGGAAGTCTGCTTTGATTTCGGACCATGAATCTCTTGTAGTTTTCCCTCCCCCTAAAAATTTCAGATTGGTTTTTCTTTTTTTCTTGCATCCTTTAGATTTATCATAGCTTAAGGTTTTATTTTTATTTATTTATTTATTTATTTTTAATTCTTATTCATACTATCCATCTTCTTGAGGCTTTCCCTTCCCAGAGCCCTTTTCCAGAGGGTATTGTATCCTATCACCACAAACTGGACTGGTTCTTCTCCATGCCAGCTTCAGGGCTGCCCTTTCACTGAGTGGGATCAGATGTTTTTTAGACATTATGTTTTCTAATGTTTTGGTTTATTTACTTGTTTTGCTTGAATACATCCTCAGTTCCCCAGGAAGAAGAGCATGAGAAATAAACTTTCTGAATCCTTATAATTCTAAAAATGTCTTCATCTTGCCCTCAGTATGGCTGATACACCCCCTGGACATACGTTTCTAGGTTGAAATCATACTTCCTGGGAGCTGGGAAGCAGGTATCACTTCATTACTTCCTAGTACTAAGTGCTATTGATCACAAGCCTGATGCCACTGACTTGTTTCTCTACCTCTCTCACTGAAGCTAAAAGCTAAAAGAACTTTACTTTGGGCATTCTGATAATTCACAAGGCTGTCTTTAGGTCAGGCTGTTTTTTTCATGCACTGCACTGGGCCCCCAGTAGACTCTTCTACTGTGAAGACATGGGCCCTTAGTTTTAAAAAAGTGTTTCTACCAATTTGGCAGTCCTTTCCCTTGCCTTTCATTTTCTCGTCTCTTTTCCTATGACTCCAATTAGTCGGATGCTAGCCCTTTAAAGACAGGTTGGCTTGTGTTCCTAAAAAGCCTCTCCTCTTGGTGGGAGTGAGTGTGAAGTAGGTAATGCTGAAAGTGCTAACAGGTAAATTTGTTTCTCTTTAGGATTAGCAGGTGGGGTGCCAACTGTCAGGTGGGAAGCCTCTTTCTCTGATGACACTTGAAGTGGGTTTGTTCTGAAGCTGCAACAGCCATACCAGATGCCCCAGCTATCCCTAAATATTTCTGAAGGTGGCTCTTTGAGGAAAAAAATTCCAGATGCTGGCATTTTGAAAGGCTGAATAAAACAGTGCTGTTATGACATTTTCACATTAATAAAATTGTCATTAACCCCTCTTTTCCGTTTCTCTTGGCATTCCGATTTTTGACTGTTGATTATAAACCTGCAACTTCTCCAAAGCACTCATTGCATATTCTAGCCAGAGGTTTTCCCCACCAGTTTATCCATTAACTGTATCCCATCTTCTTTCCAGCTTCCAGATGTCTGCTGGCTACTTTTGTTCCCCTCCTATTCTTTCTCAGCTATGGATTTATTTCTCTCTGGAAATACAGTTGTGAGGCCTGCCATCGCGAGTCCTATATATTATTTAAACCTCACAAGCTTTGAAAAATATTGGACATGATGCAAAATGTTTTTTTTTTTTTTGATGCAAAATGTTTTAACATAACTTTTAACGCATGGCACGGAAATTCGGTGTATGGTCAGGGAGAGCATAGTATTGCTGATTGTGAGCACCTAAGCAGGCACAGGGCAAGAAGCAAGTGGACCAAGCTGTCCATTGTGCTTGGAGAAGTTTCAAATTATCATCAACTCCAGAGACGAGTAAAGAAGAGAGATGCTGTGCTCTAACTTGTGGACCCTTAAAGATATAGGGCTCTTGGAGTCCCCAGGTCCAGTCTCATTGAGAGGCCCAGCTGCTTCTGCAGGTAGCAAGGTGACTATCACCCTCCCTTCACCAGCAAAGCCACCCAGCTCAGGGCTGGGCTGGTCCCAGCTGGTGTCATCGCTATGAGGGTGGTAATGAGCAGTGGCAGTAAAGGGTGTCAGATGGCTCAGAGCCTGGGGTGGTGAGCAGCTTCTGCACCTTGATGTGGCATGGAGAGGTGCCAATCAGTCCCATTAGCAGCAGGAAGACAGTGGCAGAGGCAACAGCTTGTTTGTGATGGCGATGACAGCAGCAATAGTGACGACAGGCTGGCAGCTGCCACCGATACCAGAGTGGCAGCCACTGGACAATGACAGCAGCTACAACTGCAGGAGAAAATGGTGATAGGCTTAGGGCAACACGCATCTACCACGTTAATATAATATATTGAAAATCACTCAGAATACTGCTTTCTGGGTAATGTGCTTTTAAGAAAAGATGCTCCTTAAAGATGCCTATGACAAGGAGGCCTCCTTTGAGCACCAAGGTCAGAGAACCTTCTAAAGAGACTTTGTCACCATCTCTGTATCACTGATTCTGCATTTCAGCTTGCGAGGGGTTCATTTGTTTCTAAAAGAGCTAGTATTTCTAGAAGGGCTGTACTTTTTGTTGTCATCAGGTGGCAATAACGAGTCATCATTTATAATCCCAGAAGGTATGGATTACTGGGGAGATCAGACACTTAGAATTTTAAATCATGACTTTGTAACTAAACTCACTGTCTACTTATTAAAACAACAAGCCAAACTGAGAAATTTGGGAGCAAGTGAAAACTCAGAAGAGGAAAAAAAAATATTTCTTGCAAATACAAAAACAATAGAATTCCTTACATTTCTTTAGCTATTCTTGACTTGATATATCTATAATGGAGTCTTAGATTCTTTCTCTTTCATTAGATGCATCTACTTTAACTTTGGGATTGCTTTTTCTTGAGCAGCCTTCTGCAGCATGGCTCCTTTCCTGTAATAAGAAAGTCTTCCTCCAGCTGGGATGGAAGTGTTTGTCAGATTTCCAACTAGTAATACCCATCGCTAGCCTCCCAAGTGCAATTTTCTCTTTGTCTAGCTGGAAGTTCTGTGGTCCTAATTAGCTCCACAATCAACTCCTAATAATGATTTTTAAAAATCATCAGGAGCACTACAAGTGTCCCCTTACTTCCAGAGGCAGTGTCTGTCCTCAACCACAGACAGTGATTCCCTTTTGGGGGCAGGAGAAGGAGAAGAGGGAAGGAGGGAGAGAGGGAGAATGAGAGAGGGGATAGAGGGCAGAGAGGGAGAGAGACAAGCTCCCTATCATTCTTTACCACTATTCTCAGTTTTAGGTCTTATTCGGTTTTTAAAAACAGCTTTATTGGGGTATAATTCACATACCATATAATTCACCTACTTCAAGTGTACAATTCAATGGCTTTTATCATCTTTATAGATAATGTGCAACCATCATCATAGCCGAATTTAGAACACTTTCATCACCTCAAAAAGAAACCCTGTACCTTTTGGCTACCACGCTCCCATACCCCCTGCTTGCCACCCAGCCCTGGGCAACTACTAACCTACTTTCTGTTTCTATGGATTTCTCTATTCTGGACTTTTATATGAATGGAATTATATAGTATATGATCTTGTGTGACTGTCTTTTTCCACTGAGCATAATGTTTGCAAGATTCACTCATGCACTGCAATCTTTTTTAGCCAAATAATAATCCACTGTGTGGATATACCACATTTGTTTATCCCTTCATCCAGTGATGGACATATGGATTGCTTCCACCTTTTGGTTATTATCCATAATAATGCTATTTATGTACAGGTTTCTGCGTGGACATGTTTTCATTTCTTTTGGGTATAGAACCAGGAGTGAATCTTATGAGGTTTTAATGTCCTTTCATATATTAATCCTCTCCGTTTTAATTGTTATCCCACTGTATTGTTCTCATTACTGAGCCCACCCTGCTACGTCATGTACAGGCACAAACTGGATCTTCATCTTTGAAGTTCCAGTAATGGTTAGCTGTCAAGTATGTTCAGTAAATGCGATGTATGAATGGATGACCCCTTGCCAGTCTGTCATAACCACTTAGAGCAACCGATTTCTTTAGGAAATGCTTTAGATATTGAAATCGTTTAAATTATATGCTTTTGTGCTTAAATGTGGCTCTACTCATTAAGGAAATCAGTGGTAAGAAGCTCCCAATGGTACATGGTTCCAAAGATGTGTAAGAGCCTAAAAAAAGGCTGTTTTAAAAGGTCCACCAAGGTGCTAATGTGAAATGTAAGCTTAATGGATACAAAGGAAATATCAAGCCACATATTTGGGGTGAGACTGTTATTCCTGACATAAGAAAATATGTTCTTACCATTGGATGATCATGCCTCGGTCTAGACAAGGAACACCCATTGGATGATCATGCCTTGGTCTAGGTAAGGAACACCCATTGGATGATCATGCTTTGGTCTAGACAAGGAACACCCACTGGATGATCATGCCTTGGTCTAGACAGGTCTTCTGCTTCCTATGATCAAACTAAGAAAACCATCCAAGTAGGCGGCCTGTACTGGGGTTCGGCTTCCTCCTGCTCCCTCCTGATGGCTTAGAAAAACCACTTTGGGGTTTAGGAATCCTCTCATGTCTACTCACTATTTAGTATAGTATTTATATTTATGGCAAGGTAGCTGAGAATATTCTTTCAAGGCAGATGGCAGCTGTCTAAATCTGAATAGATTCCTTTCAGGGAGGAAGTAAGAATCTGTTTTTTTGTGAGTGACCCCAACACTAAACTTTTGCTCTCCTTCAAGCTGGTTACAGGTATACAGATTCTCCCTGTCTACCCAGCACTTTAAGGGTGTTTCTCTAAGTCATCGTCATGAACTTGGGCGCAGGAAAAGAACTCGTATGAACATTTTTCTGTGGGAAAATGTTAATCGGAAGCAGCAGATTAGTACCAGAGTTAGCACTCAACAAGGCAGTGTCAACATTCCGATTCCAATCCTGGGCAATTGCACTGTGTCTACTGGTACGGGAGTCCAGCCACCCACCACATTGGTGCTGCCCTAAGAAATCCCGGTTCTCCTACTAAGGATCTGACTTCCTGCGCCTTTGCAACAGGAGAAGTCTCCCCCTCCAGTCTCTCCCTCTCACATAATCAGAGCTCTTATATTTTGTTTTGACTTAGAGTTTAGTAGAATTCAGATAGTAATTGTGTTATCATTTCTACTTTAATTTGCTTAAGAAAAAAAGATTCAAATTGATGTGGGCAGAGCAGATATTTATAGCTAAGAGAGAACATGGCAATACCAATATCAAAAGCTAATAAAACTAATAGTCTTCCTATATTTACTTAATAAGGTTAGGAGTATGTGCAGATAGTGAACAGAAGGCATAATTATTATCACAGAGTAATTTCTGTTTATAAAGAAGTGTCTAGCAGCAATATTCTTCTAGTCTTGGAGAAAGCAAACATTATGGAGGCCGGGGTTAACAAGACACTCCTAGAGTTGTGAAAGAAACTGGGGGGAGAGGTTTAAACCAGTCGAAGAAGATGATGTTCCTTTTCCTGAGATTGCCTGCCACTGCCCTAGGACAGCACTGTGTGTTGGGGCAGGGGGTGGGGGTGGGGGGTGGTGGTGGTGGGGGAGATGTGAACCCTGTGAAAGAAGACATCAGCCTATGGGAGGTACTGAGTCTTGGGGATGGGGAGGGGGAGTCCTGACCAAGGAGACGGAAAATCTGAGTTCTAGTCCTACCAGGATCATTCCTTGGCCAGTGACTCCAATCTCCCTGAGCCAGTTTCCAGCCTGCTGAAGGGGACAAATGACACCATCTTAAAGTCCTAGATAATGAAGACTTTCAAGGTTTCTGCAAAGACTATATGATGTAAGTAATCTGAGAGCCAATGGAAAGACTCCTCTGAATCAAATTTTTAACTCAATTCTGCCTTCTGCTTTCTTTTGCCAGTCTCAAGGAGACTATAGTAAGTTTTTGCTCTTTCTCTCCTCATACTGCCTCCCATCCCCACTCACTGGGTTTCAGGGAGGGCATGAGGAGGGAGCTGGCCTTGTTTTCTTTTCCTCCTCAGTGTGCCAGAGAGAGGTTCAACTAATTCACATTGGTGGAAACCTTCAGCTTCACAGGATCATAAATACAGAAATGCAGATTACTACTATTTCTGATAACTCAGCACCTACTGTTAATCAAAGTGACAGAGGGCAAGTGAATATATATTTTTTTAAGTCTTCTTTTTTGAGATTCCTAACTCTGGGAAATGAACAAGGGGTGGTGAAAAGGGAGGTGGGTGGGGGGTGGGGGTGACTGGGTGACAGGCACTGAAGGGGGCACTGGATGGGATGAGCACTGGGGGTTATGCTATATGTTGGCAAATTGAACACCAATAAAAATTTAAAAAAATAAATAAATGTCTTCTCTTTTAACCCTTTGATAACAGTCACCTTGGAACTTTATTTTTGTAGGAGCCCCTCTAACCCTTGAGATATCCGTTCATCATACTCAGGGTTACAAAACAATTCTTCCTTGGATCCAACTAAATTGGAAACTATAAGCTACGTTAGTAACCGAGCTCATGATTTCTTAAAGGTACAGTTTAAGGAGGGCAGCTGCACCCAAAAATTAGACTTTGGGAAGTTCTCTCTTTAATTGCTTTTGGTTCTGGACAAAGTGACCTTTTCTGTGTCTGTAATATCCTCCTCCTCCTAAATTTATCTCACCTCTTTCAAAGTACAGCTCAAAACTGCATTTTTTCTCTATTCCAATCCACTCTGAATAGTGTCCTACAGCACTTCCATCTAGCTCTTTCCATAAAATGATTTTTAAGTGTCTATCTCTTTTTGGCACATAATAAACTTGGTACTTTACTGCCTCTGCTACTGATTTATTATATTTTATTCATTCAGCACACTGTTATTGGGTGTAGGTGTTACATTGCGTTTTTGTTTTTCCAGGCTCCATCCCACTTCTTTTGGTAACAGAAGCTTTCCTTTTTTCTGGAACACTTGCTATGAGGTCAACTCTTCACAACAGGTGAGGATACATGATGTGGACTGTTCAATCAGAACGCCCCTTCTCCCTGGCTATAGCAATTGGCTCAGAGATGGAGAGGGCCATCAGAGTCTCTCCATGAGATTTGCTGTATAAATTTTGGAAAGGAGAAGGTTGCTTTCCCTAAGATTTCCTGCTACAAGTATGATGTTAGCTTGAGGCTACTATTTTTGCCACATGGGGAGATAAGCTATATAATAATAAAGCCAATCAAGAGCTTGAGAAGAAAGAAAAAAAAGCAAGAGCTTGATTGGAAAAAAAAAAAAAAAAAAAGGCTGAGTCCTGTTCATATGGTTTGAATCCTTGGATAAAACTATGTCTCAAATCAGTCATCCCTTGGAATATCCCAGTGTCATGATTCAATAAATTCTCTTTTTTGGCATAAGGTCGTTTGGATTTGGTTTCTGTTCCTTGCAACTGAAATAATCTTGACAAATACCTTGGATGCCTACTGTACCAGGCGCGGAGCATCTAATCTGCAGCCTCAAGTTCAGATATAGTGGTAGCTAAATCCCAAAGATAACCCCTAATGAACCATGCTTCCATTATTCATGCCTTTATGTAGTCCTCTCCTACACTAAATGTGGGCTAGCCCAGTGACTTGCTTTAACTAACAGAATGTGGTAGAAATGATACTGTGCCAGTCCTGTGTCCAAGCCTTTAGAAAGGCCTGGCAGCTTCTACTTGCATGCATTTGGGAGCCCTAAGTCATATGTACAATGTATGACTCTCCTGATGGAGAAACCACATGCAAGAATTGTGTGGAAGGTAGAATCTCTGAGACTAAAGGAAGAGAGAAAGAGAGGAACCTAGCCATCTGAACAACCCAGCTGAGCCGAGGCTTCCAGCTGTCCCCACTGGTCACCTAAGACAAGACATCTTGGATGTTTCAGGTCCAGCTGCCATCATATTATGGCCACGTGAGACACCACCAGACAATCCAGCAGACCCGTACGGGTGAGCCCCAGTCAATCTGCTAAATCAATAGAACTAATGTCATGGTTGTTGTACTGGTACTAAAATTGGGGATGATTCATTAAACAGCAATAGATACTGGAAACATATGCACAGAACTGATAATTACATTTTCACAGCTATGGGAGCCAAGCCTCAAGGCATGCAAACCAGGTGATTTTCCTTTCTCCTTAAAATATTAAAATTTCTTGATGGATATTTAGGTATACTAAAGAATTAGCCGAGATAAAGAGATACGACATAACTTTATATAAAAACTTCAATATTGATAAGTAATAATCAAATTAAAGTTGAAATGAAAACTTTAATAGTAATGAGTAATAATGTAAAACCAAGCTTTGTTGAGGACGGAAAGAATTAAAGGCTAAAACTTACTCAATTCACTAGGTTTTACCATGTAGGTATATAATAATCAAGGTTGTAAGTTGCAAAGAAGGACTTATTGAAGGGACACTGGGTAATTCATAGGGGAGCCAGGAGGACAGGAGAATCAGACTGGAGAAGTGAGCAGGAATAAACAAAGGCAGCAGTTGACATCATGGCCAGAATCACCCTAGAATCACTCTGCACAGCCTCATGAAGACACCACCACTGCTGCTAAACACAGAACATGTTTTGCTCGCTGGCTATGCCATGGCCACTCTGTTGTCACTACCCCAGGTAACTGGAAGGTGCCACCGCTGCTGATGCCACCTCCTATGATTCTCCATTACCCCTGAACTCGGAGTCCCTAGCTCCCTGATTAATCTGGAGGAGGTGCATCTGATTGGCCTGCTATAGGCTGGGTCCCCATACAGGAAGTAAGCCCTGACATTGTGTTATTATGATGGTGGATGGGCTCTGTCTCCCTCCAAGGCCATGTTGTGGGGGAATTCTCTACACACCGAAGGAGATTTGGAAGCTAAGTGGTCAAACAATGACAAATGTCAATCATAAATCACTCTTTTTATTTTTTTTTTAAATGACTAGGTTTGGGGTGCTTGAGTGTGGCTTAGTCCATTGGGCATCTGACTCTTGATTTCGGCTTGGGTCATGAGATTGAGCCCTGAGTTGGGCTCTGTGCCTGCTTGGAATTCTCATGTCTCTCTCTCCCTGTGTTCCTCCCCTCCCACTTTTGCTCTCTCTAGCTAAATAAATAAGTAAAATCTTTAAAATGACTGGGTTTTCTATTCATACAAAAACACCTATCTTCTTGCTTTCCCCTGCTTTCTGAATATTTAAAATTCACTAAAAAACCACAGTAGCTTCTTAAACGCTCTTTAAGGACAATTTCATTTCATTAGTCATTGTATTACCACCATATGTAGGTGTTCTGATACTTGGGGAATTAGGGTTTATGCTTGGCAGTGACCGCCCTCTCCCTGTGCTGTCTGGTCCAGCCTTCCTCCCTGACCTGGACACTCTCTAAGACCTCTGTGTACCAGCTCCCAGGGGCCCTACACCCCTTCCTGCTTTGGTTGAGCCTAACAATAACTGTGATCATTCCCAGACAGGCATTAGGTGCTGTGCCAAAATCTTTTCTGATAATCTTTTTGGCCTCCTTTTGTTTATTCCTGCAGACCTACAAAACATCTTTCAATTTCTTGCAGGGAAGATAAAAAATTGTTACCCCTCCTTGAAGCCCTTTTAACAAGGAACACCCCATCATCACCATTTAATAGAGTCTATAAAAATCACTGAGGCTGTGGTATATCTTCTTGAAATACTAATGCATTACATTGTCATGAGCTGTATAGAACAATAGCTAAAATGCAGATAGATCCGGCTTTGAATCATGGTTCTGTCAGTTGCTAGTTGTGTAGAACCTGGGTTACTTAATCTTTCAGACTCAATTTTCCCGTTTGTAGAATGAAAATGCTAATACCTAAGCACACTAGGTTATTATAAGGATTAAGAATAAGATAATGTGTGTATATCACATACATAGAGTACCTTGCACAAAGTATGTGCTCAATACATAGCGGTTATTGGTAATAATGTTAAAAACAGTAGAATAAAAAAAATTAAAGCTATTTATTGTTACTACCTTGTCTTACCTTTATGTGGAAAACTGAAACACTATGACAGAATTACAGCGGTATAAAAACTCCACTGTGCAGGATGGGAAGAAATTAAGGGGTTATAGTTGTAATCAGAGATTCTGACTTAAATTGAGATATCATATTGCCATCAGTTTTTAAAAGAAAGAGTAAACATAATGACATAATGCTAAAACTACACTAAATGCATTAGTGTTGTTTGATGATGGATGGGATCTTCCAGTCTCAGGGGCAAACGTCACGAACACCAATTATCACTGCAGTGAAAAAGCTCAGAAGTCCCCAGTTAGTATGATTTTCCATACAGAAGAATTATCTAATAGACAACCAATTAATAAATGAGATAAATAATAAGACACCCCACTCTTACTGCCCTTCTATTTGATTCTAAATATAAATGACAGATTGAAGAGAGAGATTAATATTGGAAAGGGAAAAACTTACTGTTCTAAGTAAGGGACAGCTTGATCCAGGAGATTAAGCAAGCCTTTGAAGTTAGGATTTATGACAGCTCACTGATCAGGAATGGACAAGACATTAGAACACAAAATCTTAATATTCATATTATAGGAGTTAAAAGGAAATATGAGCATGTATAGTTCACATTTTTAGGGGTGAGCCAGCCTTGGGGCTAACGGCAAGATATCTACCTGTGATAATATATCATGCTGGCTAGCATAGGGTCCTCACTACTCCATCTGCTTGGGTAAGGATCTCTTTTAAGATAGCTGTCAAAGAGGATCCCTGGGTGGCGCAGTGGTTTGGCGCCTGCCTTTGGCCCAGGGCGCGATCCTGGAGACCCGGGATCGAATCCCACATCGGGCTCCCAGTGTATGGAGCCTGCTTCTCCCTCTGCCTGTGTCTCTGCCTCTCTCTCTCTCTCTCTCTCTCTGTGGGTGTGTGTGTGTGTGACTATCATAAATAAATAAAAATTAAAAAAAAAAAAGATAGCTGTCAAAGGATATTTCTCTCTTATTCTGCAGGTGAGCTAACAAAGGGGTCAGTGTCATCCAAGCAGATCCATGCAGGTCCTATTGGGAAAAAAAAAAAAAAAAAAAAAAAGGACCCCAGGAAAGGAGCTGCAGATTTGATTGGAAATTTTTCTTTTTCTTTTTTTTTTTTTTTTTTGATTGGAAATTTTTCTTCCTTCCTTTCTTTCTTTTAATTTAAAAAAGGGAAAAGTGCTATTAGAGGCTCTTTGGCTTCGGGGCCCGTAATTTAAACATATGCTATTGGTGAGAAGAAACCTCAAAATGCCTGAGAGCACATTCTTTCCTTCTACACCACAAACAGTAAATATTTAAGGCTCATTAGAGAAACTGGCAAATAGCTAATAGCCAATAGCTACAAAACTTAACTAAGGCAATCAGCTCTCTGGCAGACATATGCTTCCCTTGTTCAAATGTTAGTTATGTGTCATTATCATTTCAATACTTTCATCCCCGGAGAACTAGGAAACCAAGAAAAGAAAAAGGCAAAATTTCTGAAAACTGAAAAATAAAAATGCTCCTATGCTATATAATTAAAGTTAACAAAAGAAACAGACCCACTGCCACGTACATGGAGCAGAGAGAAGCTGAAACTTCAGATGACTGATTTATCACAGCAAGTAATTACTTTCTGTTTTTCACAAACATTTGAAACCTATTATTACTTTCACAGCAGCACACATCAACAGAAGACTGTCACCTAAGGGAGAAATGGGGGAACTGGGCTGTAATTAATTTCTGGCCGAACCTATCCATGAAGACTTTAATGTTGTCAATAAAGTGCTCCAGCCACTAAAAGCCCCCAACTTCTCCCCTCCCTCTTTGGTGGTCCTCAGCGCCCCCAAAATGTTCATCAGAGTCTTTGTGGAAGAGAATGCTGCAAGGAGAAGGAGATGGGGTGCAACTGCCTGTGGCAGAGGGGAGGTCATGGCTCTACTCCTTCCCCTGACCCAGGTATTGAGAGAGAGAGAGAGAGAAAGATGGGTTGGTCACTCCTGAGCTGGCCTCTCCTACCCCCCCCCCCCCCCCCCCCCCCGCAATTTGTTCTTGCTCCTCATTAGGCTCCATCTGCAATTGACCAAAATAGGAGGTGGGCAGTTCTTTGGCAGAATTTAAACATGTAGATGCCAGGCAGTGGAAATCATTACGGCAGCAACTGAAGCCTAGATCTTTAAAGGTTAGAACACAAAGATTAAGAGTGCCTCCAGGAAAAAGTGAAATGGCTGATCTGAATAAAACCTTTCCATCAACCAGAAAACCACAGCGCGGCAAAGGAGATGAAGAGCTACAGCAGATGTGACATTTATATTTTTGAGCACCTACATGTTTATTTTTTGAATTACCATTCAGAGCCTTATAGGACCTTTATAGGTCAGGCAAAAGCAGTAGCCAGCTTCTGTCTGTCTTACCCTCCAGGAGGTGTGGTGTGCAAATGCCACAACAGCAAGCTTGACTGGAAGAAACCAGCCTCTGCAACTCATGCCTTCATTCATTCATATACACAAATGCGTTCATTTGTCCGTTCAGTCACCAAATATTAAAAGTGCAGGTACTGTGTATCTCAGAAATCTTTATGGTACCTTTATGGAATTAGATTGAAGTTCATTTGTTACCTTTCAAAAACCTTCCTGTAATAGTCTTATCTGAGAGCTGGTAGTCAAGGTGGCGCTCTGGACCTCTGAGCCCCATCTCTAGCTCTACCTCGTGCAAACTCTGGGTGAGTCATATCTACATTTGATCTTCTACTTGGAGCCTTATTTTTATCTTTTATTTATTTAGTTATTTATTTTTAAGATTTATTTACTTGATGTACAGAGAGAAAAAGAGAGCGCACAAGCAAGGAGAGCTGCAGGCAGAGGGAGAGGGGGAAGGAGACTCCCCGCCGAGCAGGGAGCCCAGGATCATGACCCTAGCCAAAGGCAGATGCTCAACCGGCTGAGCCACCCAGGTGTTTCCAGAGCCTTATTTTTAGACAAGGAAACTTCAGCTAAGAGAGCTGAAGGGACTTGCCCAAGTTTATACCATAATCATGGACTGAATCTGTTTATTGGCCACTTTCTAGATCAGTCAAGTACTGGTTAGTTCATCCCAAAACTTCCAAGAACACAGCCTGACCCTGCCTCAAAACAGTCCTCATTGTTGTTGTCACAGTCCTCATCGCTGTCATCATCATCATTATGGTGACTGCCCTGAGGGGCAATGTTAATGACTCCACTTAATCCAGAACAGGGCTTTCAGGCAGGTTTTACTTTCACTGCCTAGAGTGGGAGGAAGAAGGATTATGGGAACTAAAGGAGAATAAGGGGCTAAGAGAGAAACAGCCTAATGTGAGTCTCAAAGGACATGAGGGTAGGCCAGTATTTTCTCTAAGAGCGTCCAAGAACCATCTGCATGAGGCTCGTCTGGGCACTTGTTTGTTTTTTTCATTTTTAAAAAAGATTTTATTTATTCTTGAGAGACATAGACGGAGAGACAGAGACATAGGCAGAGGGAGAAGCAGGCCCCACGCAGGGAGCCCGACGTGGGATTCCATCCCAGGACCCCAGGATCAAACCCTGAGTCAAAGGCAGACGCCCAACCACTAAGCCACCCAGGTGTCTCCTGGGCACTTGTAAAGTAAGCTTAGATTTTTGCTCCCTACCTGCCCCCCACCCCACCTTCTAGATCTGAATTTTTAGGGATGGAGTCAAAGAACTCCATTTTTTAAAAAAGTCCCATATCAAATTCTTATACCATCTAGCCTTTGAGAACCACTTGGTTACTGTGCTTGGTGTTTTAAGAATACACATGTATGTACCTGGGATCAATGATAGAGTTTACCTGTGATATGATCATGTGCTAGTTCTAATTTATGGTATGGTTCTCAGAGAGTATTCTTTTTCTTTTCTTTCTTTCTTTCTTTCTTTCTTTCTTTCTTTCTTTCTTTTTTTTTAAGATTTACTTATCTGAGAGAGAGAGAGAGAGAGAGAGAGAGAGAGAGAGACATTGCAAGCACATGCGTGGGGAGAGAGGGAAAGATCTCAAGAGGACTGCCCGCTGAGCATGGAACCTGATGGGATGTGGGGCTCCATCTCACTACCCGGAGATTGTGACCTCAGCTGAAATCAAGAGTCAGATGCTTAACAACCGACTGAGCCCCCCAGGCGCCCCACGAGAGAGTGTTTTTGAATGTCAAATGTTATTGCTCCAGGACAATTGCTTGGAAGAGGTACAGAAGACCAACAATGCAGTGCACTACCGAGTACCAAGTACAGAATGGCTGGACAAAACCAGCCCTACTTCACACATTCCAGGGCAGGAGGGGTCTGCAGAGGCCTCTACAGTGACACTGCTAATGAAAGCTAATTAAAAGTGCCAGAGATCAGAGCTTGATGGAAATCAAGTGGGAAAGACAACCAGAAAAAATAAAGGAAAAGAAAACATTTGAGAGCTAGGAGCCTAATTGAAAAAGGAAATCATATTTTAATTAAAGCAAACAGAGACCCAATATTTACCAAATGAGAACCCTGATTCCATATGGCTAAGAACATACATGGGCTTTGGTGTTGGACTGACCTAAGTTTGAATCCTAACTCTTATCATTATTATGTAAACTGAGAATTTGCTTAGCCTCTTTAAGCCTTAGTTTTTTCATCTAGAAAATGAGGTCATAATAGTTACATAGAGAGTTTCAGGGAGGATTTAGTTAACCAGCAGAGGTAAAGCACTTCTTATGGTTCATGTCATGTACTGAGTTTAATTATATAATAGTAATAATAATGGGTCTTAAAACAGCACTGCAAGAAAGTAATTTAGGCCTCTGGGTAGTTTACAGTAAAGGTGGTTGTTTTCTAGAAGCTATCCTTGTTTCAGTGAAAATGGTGTGAAGTCTAAAGTCTGTAAGGCTAGGCACATGTTTACTTCTTGGTAACTGTTCCTATATTTAGCTAAGGATGCTCTCTGATACGTATGTGTAAATTCATATGTATCAAACACTTTGAAACGCAAATCATATTCACCAACATCTTAGATTGCTGTTACAGAGCAGCAGAGGGGAAAAAAAACCCCACCCAGAAACCAAAAACAAAACACATTTACGGTAACTAGTCATAAGAATTGTCTAATGGGAAAGGTGCGGGGGAAGAAGTCTGGCCTTGGTATGGTTTGTATGGGGTCATAGCTTGGCTTTTATAGCTATAGCAAATGTGCCTGTTTCCTACATTTAAGCACCAAAATTAAACAGTATATTTTCATTTACAAAACAAGAAAGGTCAGCTTCCATTTTCCAGTTATTCAGTAAGAATTCTAATAAAGTCAGTAAATGATCATTCTTGGGCTTGAGTCAAGAACAAGCTTCATATCTTTTCAGTACATGTCTTTATAGCACAATCATTTCCTGGCAGAAAAATGGCCTCGTTGGGTGAATTAATTTAATTTCCTAACCATGACAACTACAAAGGTAGTGCAGGGTATATAAATAGCACAACTGGATGAGAGATTTTGGGCAAGTCACTTCTGATTTCCATTCCCTGGGATCTTTATTGGAAATAATACTGTCTGTCATCTATGCTAATCTCTGAATCATTCCAATTCCAGCACATGTGCTACAAAGGGAGGACTACAACTATCTGCCAATAATCTTGAGGAACCCTAAATTATATATAGACATTATATATGTACAGGGCATGTTGACATTAATTGAGCATAATCAAAAGAACTCTCAAAGCCTCGTACATAAGATATGACCAATCAAACATCAATACGGGCAGGCATTATTTTTGAGAGCTTTATAAATACTCATTTTGGGGGGTACTCTCTGGGGGATAAAGAGTCCTCATTAAACAATTAATTAGAGATCAGTTAATTGCCAGAAGGTATGGAACCTACTATAAGTGTAATAAACACAGAAAAAGTAGATCAAGTAGAAAGAAGGATGGTCAGAAATAGTGTAGCAAAGTCAAATGAAGGTTTAATTTGGGAGATGTAATATTATTTAAATCTACTTATACAAATTTTAAAGAAAATTTTTTTAGGCAACAAGCCATACAAATTTTTGTTTTATTATTACATTTTATTAATAAGTACATTTCCTTCTCCCAGGGAGCAAAAGCTATTTATCCCATCATATTTCCCAATTTACTCTGGCCCCTAGGAAAGTCAGGGCTAGCTTTGTACCACTGTTGAATTCCAGAAATATAACAGAAATTTAGGGGGCACTACTATTAAAAGAATTTTGGTAGCAGACTGATCTCTCCTATAAAATTAGTCAAAAATCCCCATGATAAATAATCTTGAGTCAAAAATCTGGAGTTTTACAGGTAGAAGTTTGAAAAGGGATAGGTTATCCCAGAATTGGAGAAGTGGATAAGACCAAGGACAGACTAAAGGTAGGAAAAAACATAAGCAGAGAAAAGACCGTGAAAAATATATGCCTATGTATCTTTTCAGAAGCAGAATTGCTCTCTGGCAATCAAATAACATTTTATCTAATAGGTAAGGGCATTTCATATTTTCAGCCAGGCCACCCCCAAAGCTTCCTTCAGAGGCAGTATCCACTGCTGATTCATGTGAGTGATGGGGATTTAGGGAACCACAGATACGCATCCGTCTGGATGTCTGTGGGTATTTCCAGTAGATGGCAGCATGTCATTGCTAATTCCTGTCAGCCTATACCCTGGTCAGTCCAAAAGGGAAAACCCACACCTTTTCTGCAGAAAACCAAAGAGCTGTTCCTTGTCCAAGAGGTTTGTGGGATGAAGTTAGCCTCAACAGCGGCCTTGGAAGGAATTCAATATTCTCGGCCATGCCAGGGATCATTCTGGGCCTTAGACACAATACAAGGTCAAGGATAAAGCACGGGGTTGAATTGATACACATTCAGTTTCTAGGCTTGGCTTTGTCATTCACTCTGTCACCTAAATAGTTTGCCTCAGAGAGGAGTTGGAGAGGTTCAAATGGGAAGATGCTTTAATTTACTGGGAAGATCAATTTATGGGGAAAGGACCATTTCTGGGCAGGCAGCACATTCATGGCCTGTCCTTTTCTGCTCTTGTGCTGCAACACCATCCCCTTCCTGTCTTCTTCAGAGGCTCCTTTTCCTTCTCATGTCCTAACACATTGGTATTCCTCAGGGCATGGTCCTCCGTATACAGTGCTCATTTCCTCGATGGTTTCACACCATAATCTGAGGCTGATGACTCCCCACGTCTGTTTGTTCAATACAGCTCCTTTCACCCCCAGCTTCTAGCTCAAGTGTCTAGTTGCATGTGAGACATCATCACAGGCAGCTGACATTTCTCACGTCCACTGGTAACCTCCATCAAACCTCCCTCTCCCTCCTCCTGGAGGCTTTTTTTTTTTTTTTATATATATATACCTAATTGGCTTTATTCAATGATTTCTGCATTGGGCAACTGCCCATCTAGCAGATAGAAGGGTACTCCTAGGGGGATCCCTGGGTGGCGCAGCGGTTTGGCGCCTGCCTTTGGCCCAGGGCGCGATCCTGGAGACCCGGGATCGAATCCCACGTGGGGCTCCCGGTGCATGGAGCCTGCTTCTCCCTCTGCCTGTGTCTCTGCCTCTCTCTCTCTCTCTCTATCATAAATAAATAAAAATTAAAAAAAAAATTAAAAAAAGAAAAAAAGAAGGGTACTCCTAGGACCCACTTAGCTACCTATGTCAGAAGGTACCTTGATTCCTTTTTCTTTATTCTCATGGTTCCATCACTGTCTAAATCCTGCCAATTTTAGCTCCCACCCACTTCTCAACTGTGTCCTTCTCCATCTCCTTCCACACGGACCTCGTTCAGGCCCTACTCTCTCTTGTCAATCACCTTCCACTTGGTTTGCAGGGCCTGCAGTTTTATTGTCCTCCTCTCCACTTCCTCCCCTAGCGGCTCAAGGGATCTACTTAGAATACAGGCCTGACCGTCTAGCTCTTCCCCTGAATCCATTTACCCTACAGGATCGAGTCTGAACACCTTAACATCCCCCCATCCCCGCCAAGAATTTATGGAATGCCTACTACAGGCCAGGTCCAGGGCTAGAGAAGTGAACAAGAGTCCTTGTCTTAGGCAGCTCACATTCTACTTTCCACAAACAGGTAAGGAGCGAATGAACAAGAATAGGTAAGATGGTGATATGCGCTAAGAAAAAAATGCATCGGAGTAAGTAAGGAAAACAGGGCGTCCAGGGGGGAGAGGGAGACATGCTTTCAAACTTTCGAGAGGAGGCCTGTGAGGAGGGGGCAAGTGTGGTGAGCTCACCGGAGGCTAGCTCTGCTCTCCTCTTGCCTCATCTTCTACTACTTCCTTCCTCAAGCATCTGCTCCACTCGCCCTGAACTGCCTTTTCTGTTCAAAATGACTCTCCCTTCCCCGCAGGATAACTCTGCTTAAGAGTTATCAAGCATATCAAGCATCACCTCCTCCAAAAACTCTGCCTTGATCTTCTACCTCCCTGATAGATTGGGGGAAACTCAAAAAGTTAGATATTTCCAACAAATCTCCCTCCTCCACCCCACCCAATCAATGTAAGCAGAAAACATGGGCTACTCATTTCCTGTGATGGGAAGCTTTAAGCTTTAAAGTTCAACCTCTTTTTTTTTTTTAAGATTTTATTTATTCATGAAAGACAGGGATAGAGAGAGAGAGAGAGAGAGAGAGAGAGAGAGAGAGAGGCACAGGCAGCACAGGGAGAAGCAGGCTCCATGCAGGGAGCCCAATGCAGGACTTGATCCCGGGACTCCAGGATCACACCCTGGGCCAAAGGCAGGCACTAAACCGCTGAGCCACCCACGGATCCCTCAAACCTCTTTTTTTTTTTTAAACAGCTTTATTGAGATACAATTCACTCAAAGTGTACATTTTATACATCCTTTGTATACTCATAGGGTTCTGCAACCATGAGCACCATCTATTTTTGGACATTTTCATTACTCCAAAGGAAACCCATGTTCCCATTTTCTCCCAACCCTCCAGCTCTAAGTAGCCACCACTCGATTGTCTGTCTCTCTATAACTTTGCCGACTTTGGACATTTCATATGAATGGAATCATACTGTATGTTCTTTTGTGACCGGTTTCTTTCATTTAATGCAATGTTCTCAAGGTTCATCCATTTGTGATGTATCAGTACTTTTCTTGTGATACCTGGAAAATACCCATTGTGTGGGTTTATCAGATTTTATCTAGTGCTTGATGGGTATCTGGGTTGCTTCCACTTTTTGGCCGTCACGACAATTTGTGTACAGATTGTTTTGTAGATGCATGTTTTCATTTCTCTTGAGTAACACCTAGAAGAGGCACTGTCGGGTCATATGGCAAGTCTATGGTAAGTTTTAAGTTTTGAGGACCTGATGAATGTCTTCCAAAGCTGCTATGCCTTTTTACATTCCTACCAGCAATGTATGAGGATCTGAGTTTCTCCACATCCACTCCAATACTTGCTGGGGTTGGACTGTCTGCCTTTTTGATTGGTGGGTGTAAAGTGATTATCTCATTGTGGCTTTGACTTGCATTTCCCTAATAACATCTTTTCATGTGTATATCAAGCATCTTTTCATATGTGTATGAGCCTTCTCTATATCTTCTTTAGAGAAATGGCTACACAAATCCTTTGCATATTTTTTAGTAGTTTTTCCCAGTAGTTTTAGACTTACAGAAGAATCGAGAAGATAACACAAAGATTTCCCATATAACTTACACCCGGTCTCCCTATTATTAACATCTTATATTAGTATATTTATCACAACTAATGAGTCAATATTGATTCTTAACTGAAGTCCACAGTTGATTGACATTTTCTTAGTTTTTACATAATGTTCTTTTTCTGTTCCAGGATCCCATCCAGGACACTGCATTACATGTAGCTGTCATGCCTTCTTATTTTATTTTATTTTATTTTATTTTATTTAATTAATTAATTAATTAATTAATTAATTTATTTATTTATTATTTGTAAGAGAACATGAGCAGTGGGAGGGGCAGAGGGAGAGGAACAAGCAGACTCCCCAATGAGCAGGGAGCCTGATATTGGCCTCAATCCTAGGACCCAAAGGTCATGACCTGAGCTGAAGGCAGATGCTTAACCAACTGAGCCATTCAGGCATCCTGTCATGCCTTCTTAGTCTTCTTTTGGGTATAAACATTTTTCTCAGATTGCCCTTGTTTTTCATGACCTTGACAGTTTCAAGCAGTATTGGCCAGGTATTTCTATGAATTCTGGATACAAGTCCCTTATCAGATATATGATATGCAAATATTTTCTCTCATTCTTTCAGTTGTCTCTTCACTTTCTTGATTCAATCTCTTATTGAGCTAAGCAAATACGGTGTGTTGTACTTCTCCATATAAACCTGTGTCCTGAGGAGGCATTTCAGGCAAGGTTGATTTCTTCTTTGGTTCAGATTCCAAATGGTTGCTTCTTTACCAGTGATTTTTCTGTTGGCTTCTGTGATGATGTTCCTCTGTATGTGTACTATACACAGGGGATATAGGACTTTGCTGGTTAAGTAAGTTTATATAGAACAGCTCCAAAGGTAAACGAGAGTTGTTGGAAGGGAGTCTAGGGCTGTAGAAGGGAGATGTGGGGCATGTAGGAGCAGAGACTGACCTCTATTAAAAATAAAACCACTCGGTGTCCAATACGGTGTCACAGCTCCTCTTCATTGTGGGAAACATATAATGAATATATATGCTAGGAAGAGCAGGGCTTTCTTAGTGACTAATATGTAAAGAGAAGTTTCTAATTTGGTCTTCTATACATCAACCCAGAAATACTCTAATTGCATTTTTGTTTGCCATAAATGCATCAGACCCTACCACAGAAGTGAGGAGGGAGAAGCCTGTTCCCAGAGCTTGTTTCTGCAGTAGGCGTAGAGAAGCTTGAGTGCAAACCAAAGCATTTCACTCCTCTTATCAGGGCCCAATCCTCTGTCCTGAGCTAATTTAACCTACAGGCACCACTAGACACAGAAGAAGACACTCTCCTCTTAACACATTTTCTTCTGGGACACAGACCTCTCTCCTGCTATCTTCCTGCCCCTTCTCAGGTTCCCTGGCTGGTCTGTCTTGTGCACTCCAACATCTCAATGGTGGACTGCCTACCCAAGGCTCAGTTCTTGGATGGCCTTTTTTCTCTGCTTGTGTTCTCAATACGATCTCATCTCTCATTCCACCTTACGGCTTTAAATCCTATCTATATGCTGATGATTCCCAAACCCCTATTTCCAGCCCAGACATCTTTCCTAAATTCAGATTTGTATATTCAGCTCTCCATGATTTCTATTCGGTTGTCTGATGTGCATTTTAAACTCAGTATTTCCAAAGCCAAACTCTTGATAGCCCCTTCCTAGCTGTCCTGTTCCCACCTCCCAAACTCAGCCTGTCTTTCCCGTTGTCTGGCTCATCTTTTCAAGTAAATCAAAACTCCATCCTTTGAATTGCTCAGAACAAAAACCTTGCAGCCACTGGCTGACTTCCAATCCCTCAGCAAATCTTGTCAGCTCAATTTTTAAACTATATCCTAATCTGACCACTTCTCATCTTCTGTGCTGCCACCATCTTGGTTTGATTCACCACCATCTTTCACCCAGGTTATTGCAGTAGTTTCCTGACAGCTCCTTCTGCTTTTGCCTTTGTCTGCAACCTCCCCTCCCGAAATGTCTATTTACAACACAGCAGCCAGGAGGGTTTCTTTCACAGTGTAAGTTACATTATGGCGGTCTTCTGTTCCAAACCATCTGATAGCTTCCTACCTTACTCAAAGTGAAAGCCGATGTTATTGCAACAGCCTTCAAGATCTCAGCTTCTTCTTTTTTTTTTTTTTTTTAAAGATTTTATTTATTCATGAGAGGCAGAGACACAGACAGAGGGAGAAGCAGGCTCCATGCAGGGAGCCCGATGTGGGACTCGATCCCAGGACTCCAAGATCATGTCCTAGGCCAAAGGCAGGCACCAAACCACTGAGCCACCCAGGGATCCCCAAGATCTCAGCTTCTTAGAATAAACCTGTGACGCGATCTCGGACTTTTTCCTTTGCTCATTCACTTTAGCCATACATTCTGGCCTTTCTGCTATTCTTTAAATGCCAAGCATACTTCTCCCTTTGGTTCTTTCCTCCTACATGTCTTTTCCTCATATGCTCTTCCCCGAGATAATCACATGGCTTTGCTCTCAGTTCTCCTTTAGGTCTTTCCTCAAATGTTACACATCATTAAGGGCTTCTGTGACCACTCTAAAATTGTGGGTTACCTTTATTAGACCCTGGAATACTCTCTTCCCCCTTTCCATGCCTCATTTTTCACCATAGCATATATCATCATCTGAGATACTTTACATTTTGCTTTTAGTCTTAATTGCCTGAATTACAATAATGTAAATTCAGTGCCCAGCCAGACTTCTCCCGTGACACAGTGCCTGGACTCCTGGGTTCTTTCAGAGACTCAGTTCTGGAGAAGTGCATGGCAGCTCAGGGTAAGATGATTTCTGATGAAAGGAACTAAAAAGGCACACTCATAAATCCCTTCCATTTTCTAGTTAATCTGCAGTCATTTTTCCAGGACAAAGTATTGCCTTGAGTCTGAAAACGCACACTGGGGTCAAAAGGGTCAAAACCAAAGCAGAGATCATTATCATAGGGGACAGAGTTTCTCTGTAATTCTGGTGATTATACAGGTTCTGCTGATCCTTTGCTTACCCGAGATTTATCCTCCTACTGGAGAGAGAGTAAAGGTGTGTAGAAAAAGGGATGGACAGCAGTGCTACAAGTAGAAGAATCAACAGAAATGGAATCACTCCAGATTCCTCTTTATTACATAAAGGGTGTTTGAATTTTCCACTGGCCAGGGAGGCTCTGGAGGTGAAAAACCACAAGAGCCTTGCAACTTTTTAAGTAAGTTTTATGACACATGGCAACTAGTGATTAATTACTGTGTTAGAAGATAACATTCCTATAGAGATTTGCTGGAAATACAGATGCTGTCCATGCTTGATTAGACACTGCTTACGGAACGCTGAGGCTCGCTGCTGCAGTCTGTTATTTCTGGCTATTTTGGTATAGCTGTTATATTTATTTTACACAGCTTCAAATTCAGTGGAATTGATGGAACCCATTTCACGAAACCCGTCCCTACCAAAAACAGGAACAGAAAAAAAATAAGGCTATAAAGTGTGTCTATGTGTGTTTGTATGTAGGGGAGTAACAGCAAATGAGGGAGAAAGAGACAATGAATGGCAGGGATATATGGTTCCTTTCGTCAAGTGCTTTCTGCTCTAGAAGGATGCTGTTCTTTAGAGGCGTGTAAGAAAACTGACCCGTGTAAGCTAATTAAAGAACTTTTCAGGGCATTAAAGACAGACTAAACTTTGTCATTATCCAAGCCTTTCACCAACAGCAAAAGAAGCCTTGGTTGGATACCTATCCACTCCTCCAGTATACATGATGAGCACCTACTCTGACCCAGGCACTAAGTAAACAGACAGAAAGAGTTTTGGTCTCTTGGGACATACAAATCTAATAAGGAGAGGTCTTCTCAGGGGCATCTGGGTGGCTCAGTTGGTTAAGTACCTGACTCTTGGTTTCTGCTAAGGTCATGATCTCAGGGTTGTGAGATCGAGCCCCATGTCAGGCTGCCCACTCAGTGGGGAGTCTGCTTGGGATTCTCTCTCCCTCTGTCCTTCCATGCCACATGCTCTTTCTCTCTCTCAAATAAATATATAAATCTCAAAAAAAAAAAAAAAAAAGAAGGAGAGGTCTTCTGAACCAAGATTGGAAGGATAGCATCATCCAATGCTACATATTTAAGCTGCCTATATTTCCTTTCATAATCCATATTAAGAGTAAAGACAATAGTTGTAGTACCTCTCCAAAGGGGTCACATTTCAGCCCATACCCACTTCCTTGGACATCATTCACAAATCCAACTATAAGAGGCATGGCTCAGTTGCCATTCAATTCCTGAAGAAACACTGCTGGCACACAGCCCGCTGATGCCAACCTCAAGACTGCCCAGTCAGTATTTCATTATTCAGATGCTGCTTTTTTTAGTACATGTTCAGGCCCCATACTGTCTGCCAAAAACCGTTAATTTACTTATTTCAGCTAAATAAAAAAAAAATCATTTAAAAAAGGATGATTGAATTTAAGAATTATATTCCTCAGAGAATTAGTAATGCTCTTCTGTATCCCTCGGGCCTCCATGTTCTTAACTTCCCCTTGTCAATGTTATTATGAATAGACTAATTCAATAATGAGATCATTCCCCATAAGAGCAACCAAATAAATGCAGTATTCAGTCACACCTGGTTTCCTTAATCTGTGCAAAGAAGGCCTTCTACCAAATTTAGCCTAAAGTAGGGAATTTAATGAACACACCCACCCATATACCCACACAAAGGAAGAACAAGACCGGGAAGAAGGACAGAGAAGCAGAGGAACAGGGTAGCCATGGAACAAATGGAGGGCTAGATTGGAGAAGAAAAGTTAAAAAAGGAAGATCTATGGTTATCTTCTTTCAAAACAAAGACCCTAGCATATAGATCTTGATAACTGTCAAAGTAATGCAATATTTCATCATTTCCTAAAATGTCTTAAAATGGTTTCAAATTTTCTGGAACTTCTTGAGGAATCAAAAAATCGAATGAAATGATCTGAGAGTACAAATGTTGGGCAGGAGAATTCTAGACTATTGAAAACGAATGACTTCCTAGCCATTAAGGGGTTTACAAAATAATTCACCAAGGTACAAACAGGAATAAAGCACTAGGATACCATAATCATCATCGATCCTCTTCAAAACTGTTTTTGCTTTCCTCAAAGTACCAAAGGTCTGATGATTTAAGTAAAGTATAAATAGTGTTGAGACCACATGAAGAGAGGATAAAACAAGCTCTCAAATTGGAAAAGTGTATTATAAAGAAGCATTAAAAATTGAGATCAGCAAACCCAGGACAGGGAAAGTAAGAGTGCTGTTTGAAAGAAGAGCCTTCAAGGACATGAAGGGTGAGCATGGTTCATGATGAGTAACCACTGTCCCCACTGAAAACAAGAAGAGAAGAAGGGTTTCAAATGGGAAAGAGAAAAGAGATGAGGAAAAGACTCATATAAACATACATTTTACACGTTATTTATGAGGGAAAAAAATCCTAATGTTTACAAGTGTGCAAATGATTAAATAATGGCTAATTTATATCGTGGAATATTTGTTCAGGTATAAAAAGTAATACAGTGGACCCTTGAACCACGTGGCAAGGTAGGGGTGCCAACCTCCATGAATCACAAATCTGTGTATAACTTTTGACTCTCCCAAAACTTAACTACTAATAGCCTACTGTTGACCAGATAGATGCCTTACCAATAACATAAACCATTGATTTCTAAAGAATTTATTTATTTATTTGAGAGAGAGAGAGAGAGAGAGAGAGAGAAAGAGATGATATGAGAGATGAGAAAGAGAGAGAACATGAGTAGAGGCAGAGGAAGAAGCAGGCTCCCTGCTGGGAGCCTGATGCGGGACTCGATTCCAGGACCCTGAGGCCATGACCTGAGCTGAAGGCCGACAGATGCTTGACCAATTGAGCCATCCAGGTGCCCCATGAACAGTGTTAACCCATATTTTGTATGTTATATGTATTATATACTGTATTCTCACAACAAAGTAAGCTAGAGGAAAGAAAATGCTATTAAGAAGATAAGGAAGAGAAAATACATTAATAGTAATGTACAAAAAAAAAATCTGCATATAAGTGGACCTGCACAGTTCAAACCCATGTTGTTCAAGGATCAACTGTACTTTCAAGACTATTAGTGGCTTTGGGAAAAATAATGTTTTCAAAGAATATTACTGATATGGGAAAATACAATTAAACAAATATAAAATTACATTAACATAGTTCCAATTTTGTACAAAGAGAAATTATATGCATGCATAGTATGATAATTCACTTGTATCCATGGCACAGGCACAGAGCCAGGAGAAATTGTACCGACTGTCATAGTCTCTAGATGAAAGGCTTATAAGTAACATTTATTTATTTTTTTTTTATTTTATATTACATATCTTAGGCAATGAGCAAATATTGCTTTTATAAGAAAGTACTGAAGTTTTGTAGTAAGAGGAACTTAGGTTAGAGAACAGGAAAAACTCTGCCCCAGGGAGGTTAAACATCCAATAGAATTGTACAGAGGGACGCCTGGGTGGCTCAGTGGCTGAGAATCTGCCTTTGGCTCAGGTTGTGATCCCGGGGTGCTGGGATCAGGTCCTGCATCAGGCTCCCACAGGGATCCTATTTCTCCCTCTGCCTAGGTCTCTACCTCTCTCTCTGTGTCTCTTGTGAGTAAATAAAATCTTTAAAAAAATTTAAAATTCAAAAAATAAAAATAAAAATAAATAAATAAAATAAAATAAAATAAAATAAAAATTACCTTCTTTAAGACTCAAGAACATCTCACTGGTTCATTTTTTTTTTAAACTAACTTTATAAGTACTAAGAATCTATTTTTCCAAGTAATTTTTTTTTTAAAGATTTTATTTATTTATTCATAGAGACATACACACAGAGAGGGGCAGAGGCACAGGCAGAGGGAGAAGCAGGCTCCATGCAGGGAGCCCAACATGGGACTCGATCCAGGGTCCCTAGGATCAAACCCCGGGCTGCAGGCGGCGCTAAACCGCTGTGCCACTGGGGCTGCCCTTTCCAAGTAATTTTTATAGGCAATGGGATCTTGGCTTTGGTATGAGGGACTGAGCCCGATCTTTCCTCCTACCTTGCAAAGTCCAGGTCGGCCTCCCGCGACATGGTGATGTTGGTCAGATTCTGCTGAAGGACAAAGATGTTCCTACACATCTTCTTGATGCCGGACTCACTGATGCGCCTGAAGTACTGGGCACCATTAATGAGGATGCAGGAGATCAGGTGACCCAGTCCTGAAGGGCCAGCGCAGATCAGTGGGGGGAAAAGAGGAGACGGTTAGTACCACCTTGCATGAACTTATACACCGATCTGGAAGGGTTTCTCTCTTCAAATTCTCCACAAACTTAAATGACCAAAGGATGTCTATCCCTGAGGATTGTTGCACCCACTGATCTTACAATAGTTTCAGAGTATACAATGTCCTAGTAGTCACAAATGGAGAGGCTCGATTCAACATAACCACTGCTCCAGCCCTGCCATGTTATACCTCAAGCTACCAGGCCAAGGGCTTAGAAAATATGCCAGGTTGTTTTTTTTTTTTTTTTCCAGGTTGTTATAAACAACCGAAGAGCATGGAAACTTTCTTTTTCTGTAAGGAGGTTCTGGAAGCAGAGAAGAACACGTGAAAATACAATGATCCATTTGGTTTTCCCTTCCTCCCACAAAATGTAAGTACATGTATATAATAAATTATAATAATAATAATTAAAAATAAAACCCAGTAGAAGTTGTCTGCTTTAAATGATCACTATGCACTAGCAACTTCAAATAATATCTGATAAAATACTCCTTTCTGCCACGCCAAAGAAGCCTGAGACTCTGTTACCCCCATTCCCCACTCCTTGGCAAATTCAGTATTATGCCTTTTGAATTTAGAAAGTAGTATCACAGATAAATACCTAGAGGTTTTTACACAGAAAGTCTTCAATGCATTATTTCTTCCCCTCTATTCTAAGTCAGAGTGTTACACCCGTATTTCAAGAAGAGAATTGCTACTCATCAGAATGAGAGGTTAAGAAATGTCTGGGCAAATGAGAAGGTAAGTCTAGGAACTGTGAATGTTGATACTACAGGGCTTGGAAGAGCCACAGTCAAGAGCAAGGAGGCAACTGTAGTGAGCGAGGAGTGACTTCTCAGGGGGGCAACGGAGCTGCCAGCTCCAGAGGACTGCTTCCAGATTCTCAGTGCCATGGGGAGAATAGTTTACCTTTTAATCACTAATTCTTTTTGGCTGAAGTCTTTTAGGGATAATTCCTTTCAGAACGCATCTTTATGGCATCATTTAGTGGGAAAATAGGATTTCTTATTTTTTGGTCTGCATTTTGGGGGACATAACTGATTCTTAAAGCAAGCAATTGCCAAGCATTTCTTTCTTATCCCCAGGTTCTATAATCTTTTGCACAAAGAAACTTCTTAATTGTTTTTAAATAACATTGGCTTAATTCTGAGAGACACCATAGGTACCTTTGGCACCCAGGCCTACATATAAACAAACCAGAAGAAGAAGGAAGGGAATATAGTTTGAAGTCCTAAAAGACCTTCCCATGGGAGGAATTTGGCATGAAAAATGATTTGGCTGGCATCACATATTTCAAAATGTTGAAGCTGAATGCCATTACATGGAACTTGCTTTCATACTCTTCCTTGCCTGCCTGCCCCAAGGCATTTATGGATATGGACTTCCTAAAATCTCTGCTGATCAGAGGTTTCTGTTCTTTTCAGACAGTAGCGTGTTCTTTGAGAGAAAACTTTCATTTCTGCTGATAATTTTAGTCAATGAGAGCTCTTTTAGAATCTTCTCATTTTATGTGTGCTTCTTTTTCTTTTATGAGCTCCTCCTGAACTAACTCATGGTCCACTCTATGTGTTTACACAACTCTCACGAGTGGTATGTCAGGGAGGCAGCCAGGCTGCCATCTGCCTTATGTTGGATTAAATCTTCCCAACCAGGAGCAGATGGCAGCCATATTGTTGTCTACCTGCAGGATCACATCCCAGGCTGCAGCTATACAGAGAGAGAGACCAGATATTGCAGCTTTAATTCAAAAAGGAAAAACCAAACCAAACCCAAACCCAAACAACTACAAGTTTTGAACTTCAATAGTATAGAAAAAACAAAAAGACCTTCACCCTTCCTTCCTCCTCAAATCCTAGGCATAGAGGCAGGGTCTGACCTTCAAATATATATTGGAACTTGTGCTGCTGAAGGCTGGCACTCATGGCCTCTTCAATGGCACTGATGTCTTTGTTGAGCTTGACCACCAGAGGGTCATAATCCATACTTTCCACATTAGCAACGATGGCATAGTTCCCCTCCTTTGCAAGGGGGATGAGATAGTGGAAACAGTGAACCCTAAAAAAGGCAAAGATGGAGAGAGCAGTTAGCAATATATTTTCCTGATGAAAACAATAATTTTTTGGGACAGAATACTCAAATATTTAAGGCAGCAGTGGCCCTGTAAATATTTATGCACTCCTCTGCTTGTTCACTAGAAAGCCATCTAACGAATAAGTGAGTGATCTGGAGCCAGTCAGTTTCTGTGATCCTCACTTGCTTATTAATCCAAACATTGGGCTGAGCAGTAAATGAGCTCTAAAACTCCTTTCAAAGACTGGGGTTATATGCATAATGTGAAAAGCATTCTATCTTTTAAAAGATATTGCTGTAGCAAAACTGAGAGGCACAGGTCACAGAGCTCTAAAGAGTTGGCCTTGGAATGATACTACTTTGGTTTCAATTCCCAATTTCAACATTTACTAGCTGTGTGACTTCAGGCGCATCACTTCCTTTATGTCTTGGTTTCCTTATCTGTGCACCTGGGATGACAACAACACTTACCTCATAAGGTGCTCTGAGGAGCTACTAAGTACCAAGCATATGGCATAGGCCTGGCATAGAGCAAGTGCACTGGAAGTGTTGGCTATCATCACTCTTATTACAATTAGCCTGTTACTTAAGCAAAACACTAAAATAAATTTACTTATTTATTTAAGAATAAAATTGTGTTCGCATTTGGGAACGTGAGACATGATTTTGTGCCCTAAAAGACTCCACAGCCTCCTGGGGCAGACCAAAACATCCCAATCAAACAGGGGCACTTGAGTGGCTCAGTAGTTGAGCATCTGCCTTTGGCTCAGGCTGTGATCCTGGGGTCCTGGGACTGAGTGCCACATCAGGCTCCCTACAGGGAGCCTGCTTCTCCCTCTGCCTATGTCTCTGCCTTTCTCTGTATCTCTCATGAATAAATTAATACAATCTTTAAAAAAGAAAACCCAACCAAACAGCAACAAAAAACAACCCAATACAAAAACCCCAAAGAAGGCCTCTTCTTTTCAGAAGTGTCTCAATCTGAAGCACATGTGTCAGTGTGCCATGGACATCTGCCCTGGGGTGTCAGGAAGGGTTTGCAACAGGAGGTGATACCTAAATAAACAAGATGATCTGAATGAGCTTGAGGAAGGAGGGCACTCCTATGTTGGCATGGCCTGAGTCATTCTTTTTTTTTTTTTTTAAGATTTTATTTATTTATTTATTCATGAGAGACACACAGAGAGGCAGGGCAGAGACACAGGCAGAGGGAGAAGCAGGCTCCATGCAGGGAGCCCGATGTGGGACTTGATCCCGGGTCTCCAGGATCACATCCCAGGCTGCAGGCGGCGCCAAGCCGCTGCGACACTGGGGCTGCCCAGCCTGAGTCATTCTGACCATGCACATTTCCTAGGTTCTCTTTGGTAGTTATTGGTAACTGCCAAGAAGTCTGAGATGGGTAAGGACTGGCTACTCTGTGACTTTTGTGTTAAGCAGTAACAAAAGCAAGTTTCAGTCCAAATAATTCTACCTCACAGGCTTTTTTTAAAAAAAAAAAAAAAAAAAGAAAAGAAAAGAAAACAAAATCCTCCATCCATTGGCAGGCATACTTCAAACAGACTGTACTCTAAGCCCAGTGAAGTCGGAATTATTGTTTTGGGTGCGCTGTTTGATCGTGCCATGGGAGGCTTACTAGAGGTAGACGTGAAGACCCTCAGAGTGAAAACGCTGTTACCCTCATGGTCTGCATCAGGTGACAGGACATGTTCCAGACAAATGACTGCAAAAGCTTTGGGCATTATTCCTAATGATGGAGCTTCAGGCTTGACTGTCATCTTTCCTTTTTTTAAGTAAGGTTTATTGAGAAATAATTTGTAAACAGTAAAACTCACCCTTTTCAGTGTCTAGTTCTATGAGCTTTGACAAATGCACACAGTTGTAACATCACAACTATAATCAAGTTATAGAACGATATCATCATGCCCAGAATTCCCTTGAGCCCCTCTGCCATCAAGCCCTACCCAGACCCCAAGGATCTGGCCACCACTGATCTCTTTACGCTCCCTAGAGTTTTGTCTTGTCCGGAGTGCCATATAAATGGAATCATATAGTATGTAGCTTTGGGAGTTCTGCTTCTTTCTCTCTGCTTAAAGCATTTGTGATTTGTTCATGTGTGTTTGTTCCTTGTTACTGATGAGCACATTCCCACTGCACGGAAATACTACAGTTTACCTAGTTACCAGGTAATATCTGGGGTGTTTCTCGTTTTGGGTGATTATAAATAAAGCTGCTTTGTGTACAGGTTTCTGTGTAAATATAAATTTTCATTTGTCATAGGTAAATGCTGGAAGTGAAACTGCTGGGTCATGTAGTAAGTATTATTTTAACTTTAAAAGAAACAGCCAAATTGTTTTCCAAAGGAGCTATGCCATTTTGTTTTCCTACCAGCAATGATGCACCAGAGCTTACTGATTTTTTTTTTAAAGGTTGTGTTTATTCATTTTTAGAGACAGAAAGAGCAAGGGGAGGACAGAGGGGGAGGGAGAGGGACCAGCAGACTCCAAGCTGAGTGTGGAGCCCCGTGCAGGGCTCGAGCTCATGATCCTGAGATCACGGAACCAAAGCCAAGAGTTAGATACTTAACTGACTGAGTCACACAGGTGCCCCAAAATTGTAAGACATTTTAAGCACACATTGTGATTTGATTTGATAGACATACATCTTGTTGAAGGATTCCCCCAATCTATTCCCCCAATCTATTCCCCTAATTAATGTCTGTCACATATTTATCCTTTAAAAAAAAAGAAAGAGAACATTTAAGTTCTACACTTTTAGCATCTTAGCAAATTTCAATTATATGATATTGTGTATCAACTAAAGTCACCATGTTTTACATTAGATTCTGAGGCCTTATTCAAATCTTATACTAAAAATTTGTACCTTTACTAACCTCTATTTCTCCAACCCCAGCCACTACTTTTCTGCTCTATGTTTCTATGATTTTGACTTCTTTTTTTGATTCTGCATATAAGTGATATCATGCAGTATTTGTTTTTCTTTGTTAGAAATTTCACTTCAGCTAAAGCCTTTGGGTGTTTGTTGGGTTAAAAAATTATTTTTACTTATTCTAACAGATATATAGTTGTATCTCACTGTGGTTTTAATTTTCATTTTCTTGATGACTACTGATGGTGGGCATATATTCATGTGCTTATCCACCATCCATATACTTTTGGGTTCATAATTCTTGCCCAATATCCTTTTTTTTAAAGATTTTATTTATTTATTCATGAGAGACATACTGAGAGAGGCAGAGACAGAGGCAGAGGGAGAAGCAGGCTCCCCTTAGGGAGCCCAATGCAGGACTCGATTCCAGGACCCCAGGATTATGCCCTGAGCTGAAGGCAGATGCTCAACCACTGAGCCACCCAGGTGCACCTTGCCCAATATTTTTATTGGTTGTTTGTTTTCTTCAGTTTTGAGAGTTCTTTATATATTCTGGATACAAGTCCCTTATTAGATATGCATTTTGGGAATATTTTCTCCTACTCCTTGGCTTGCCTTTTCATCTTAACAATGTCTTTTAAAGAACGGTTTTTAATTTTGATGAACTTCATAATTTTTTTCCTTTATGGATGGTGTTTTTGGGTCATACATAAGTCATCTTGGCCCAAATAAACTCACAAACATTTTTTGTCCTAAGTTTTCTCTTAGAAGTTTTATGGTTTTAGGTTTTATATTTAGACCAATGACCCACTTTTAAAAATCTTTTAGAGATTTAATTTATTTATTTGAGAGAGCATCCACAAGCAGGCAGTGGGGAGGGGTAAAGGGAGAGGGAGAAGCAGACTCCTCCTGAGCAGAGAGCCAACGTGAGACTCAATTCAGTACCCTGAGATCAGGATCAGAGTTGAAGGCAGATGCTTAACTGACTGAGCCACCCAGGTGCCCTGATCCATTTTGAGCTGTATTGTATAGGATGTGCTATATTCTTACAACTTGCTTATGCAGGGGAATCTTAAGATCTTGACTACCAGCTCATTTTCATTATGGGTGATCATCTAACAGCTGCATCAATTAATGACTAATTTCCTTTCTCCAAAAAAAATTCATACTGGCATTCCTGTGCTAATCGGCAAGGTGTATAGTGTTAATCCAGACACCAGTAACTGCGCTGGTTGCAGCCCCCTCTGAAATGTGACCTTTCTGATCGTGAAAGCTGACCAGTCCTGGGGTGGGATTCATGACTAGGGAGACTGATTGCTACTGCGGTTGAAATTTAAACTGAGTAGCTCTTAGCCGAAAATAAAATCAAGCCATCAGTGCTAAAGTATTTTTATAGTAAATTACAGATGACATAACTCCAGATAATGGGAAAACCATGTACAAAAGCATGAGGCCTTTGAATGGCATGAAAGAAGGCCAGTTTTCGGGAATGACAAGGGGTTCCTTTTAGTACACACAGATCACATGTGAAGATGGAGGCACGAGGTGAGCTTGGGGAGATGGGTAGGAGCCAGGTGATTATCAGCTTTGGGGGCCATCTATGGACTGTGGACTTTATTTGAGAAGCCATAGGGAGCCTTAGGAGGATTTTAAGAGGTGAAATGATATAATCAGATACGAGCTCTGGCAAGATCACTTGAGCACAGTGTACAGGGTAGAATGATGGTGAAGAAGGGAAGCCGCTGACAGTACAGAGACGACTTTGGACATTCTCAGGAATTGGAGGTGAGAGCTTATGAGATCCTGAAGTGAGTGGTGCCGGAGAGAAATAAGACTGCTTGGAGGTACCCTCTTCCTCTCCCAAAATAGCAAGAGATGAAAAAGAAACTAAACTAGTCACTGGCAAATGTCAAATTCAAAAAGTGTTTTCTTTACTTTGGGTTCTGGCATGTTGTTGCTGACCTTAACACGACTTTGGCATTAAGGATCTCTGCAAATATTGCTGATTACACAGCAGGATGGGTGATTTTCAGAAAGTGCATGCACACTTTGGATCCCAACAGTGGCAGGCGGCTGCTGTTGAGCCCACTTAGAGCCCTCCTGATGGTGAGAAAAATCAGCTGATAAAGGCGACATTCCTGGCATCTTGGGCTCAAATGGCAACTTAATTTTCCTCTCCGAAACTTCAAATAGGAAATAAAAAAAAAACCTCAACAATTTTTAATGGTCGCAACACGTCTTTCATCTTTTGGGGGTGTTGTTTGCCTTATGCTTCAAACTGCAGAAAGGGGTGCTTGTTGGTTAAATGTGACCTACAGTGACACAGGTAAAATGTCCAATGCTCTTTGGATTGGTCCTTCAACAGAGAACCTACTGGATTTGAGAACACTTTCTGGTTTGAACTTGAACGACGCTACAGAAAAATATGGGCTATGGATATAAAGATATTTTGGTGAATAAGACAAATTTTCGGCATCTGAAGTTGTTTGGACTTCTTGCCAGCATTTCCCACTATTTTTTTCCCCATTAATTTCTTTGTCTATTCTATCTGTTCTCTCCTATTCCAGTGGCTTCTGGGGTAAAAGTACCAGACACAGTACTAACCAGCCACTTCTTCATTGCAGCAGCTCCTGAATGACAGGGCCTAAGTCCTAATTCTCTTTTATGGCAGGATGGGAACAAAACAACCACTAGGAGATTATAGTGACAAGGAAGACGCTGGCCACGCAGCCTCCGTACTTCTGAGATACATGTAGCAGATGACTGGGTGAAACCTGAGTCTCCAAATCATTTTCTTTCTTTCTTTTTTTTTTTTTTAATTCATTTTCTTTAAAGAACAACAGGTTTTGTTTGGACAAGAAGCGCTTACTTTGGGTTTCATTTCAAACCAGCTAATTCTCAAGAACCATTCAAGTTTTTATCGGGCACCTATTATGTAGCAGGACTGATCCAGGGTCTGGGGCCATAAGAATAAAAGTGGTACGCCTGATTCCTGCCTTCCAGGGGACAACAGTCTCTTCCACTGTAAACCACTGGGATAGCAGAGGTGCTTGGCACTCTCCTTATTTTAGCGTTACCTTAATTTAGCGTTACCTTATTTAGCGTTACACATACACCAAATGTGTATGGTACATTTACCAATGTACCATATGGTACATTGTACCATAGTACAATGTACTGACCTGCCAGTGAAATGTCTTACTCGTTTTATCGTATTAACTGTATAAACACACATGCACACAAACGCTTGTTACTGAGACAAGGAAAGAATGAAGTATGTCAATATTTATTACCTGAACCATCCATGGGGCTCTCTGCCTAGTTTTATCTACCATACTTTATTCAAAAAAATTTTTTAAGGTTTCCCATTGCTCTGTTTTTTAAAAAATTTATTCACATTCAATTAAAAAACATATACTGTGTTACTGGTTTCAGAGGTAGAGGTTAGTGATTCATCATTTTTTTAAAAAAAAATTATTTATTTATTCAGGAGACACACAGGCAGAGGGAGAAAGCAGGCTCCATACGGGGAGCCCGATGTGGGACTCGATCCCAGGACCCTGGGATCACACCCTGAACCAAAGGCAGATGCTCAACCGCTGAGCCACTCAGGCGTCCCTGATTCATCAGTCTTATATAACACCCAGTGCTCACTGTATCTCCACCATACTTTAAAAGGAACAAAGACAATGAGCAGCATATTCATAAGAAAGCAACCTGAATGTTGAAACCATGTTATATGAGAAGGTGAGGGAATTTAATTTAGAAACAATAAACATGTTTAGTGCTTTTCGTAAAAGTCAAGGGAAGAAAATTCTGTGTCAGGGACTGTAAAACTCGGTGCTTTTTGTTATTCATTCTTACAATGACCTTTATCTGTTTTTAAATGATTGCTGAAAGAGATATAGCAATGGGTGTTATTGTACTGAATGGTTTCTTGTAAAGTTAATAAATAATGACCAAAGTGTGTGCAGCATTAAGAATAGTACTGTCATGACGTACAAATATTAAAAGGGCAGAATACAGGTTAAGGATCTAAAAGACTTACTCTGACGTGTTGAAAATCTCCCACTCGGAATGAACTACACTCCAAGAGGCTAATTCTGGATGTGGAACACATTATGTTCCCAACACAATCAATAGCATGAATTCTAGGAGTTGTGATAGTAATTAATTCGATGTTCCCTTGCTTTTCTGTGCAACCCAAGTAATGGAGGCATTAGAATGTTTCTGATTTTTGTTTTTGTTTCTGCCTATTGCATGTATCTATTCATAGAAACCACCTGATTTATTTTACTGTCAGCTTGTAAATAAATATAAAACAAATCTAAAAATTATTGTAAAACAAGTCAGAAAACATAGTGGAAGAGCCTTTCTTTTTGGACAGCTGCATGTGAGAAATATCAGAAATGATGCTGTGTAATAAAACACTTCAAATCTGCAATGCTGCTTCCCTGACTCCTCTCATAAAGTGCTCACAAGCAATTAAGAAGTAACTCACTGGACAAGATAATGAAGAATGAAAAAAGCACGCGGCATACAAAAGAAACGACACCCACAAAACATGATCAATTATGCTTTGCCTGAGCACACCTGAAAGACATCCAAGTTCTAACTGGAGTCCAGACACATGAACTAAAATCCTATTTATGTTTTTAAAACCTTAATCTAGTAAAGACTCCAAATGAAAAAACAAAATGCTACATGAACTTTAATAATGTCTCATGGTAATACAGATGTATTACTATACAGTTTCCGATCTAGAATTTTCTGATCCTCCAGTTGCTAATGTCTGTATCCGCCAGCTGTCTATTTGATGTTGCTACGCAGAGGTCTAGTAAGCATCTCACACTGAAATCTCCAAGATGGAAGTCTTGATGTCCACCACCATGCCCCCATTCTTCTCCTCCCTCAGACTTTCTCACCCCAGTTAACAGCCCTGGCACCCACACAGTTACCCTGGCCCCAAAGCTGGTGTGGTTTGCCTTGGGTCCTTTCTTTCACTGCCACTGGCCCCTGCACCGAATCCAACTGACTGACACATCTCATCAGCTCTACCTTCGAAATATATCTCAAATCAACCCTTCTCAGACCTCTACGTCTGCCACCCTGGTGCTCGGACCTGGTCTCAACAGTCACTATGCTTCCATTCATATTTCCTCCTACAATCCCTTTTCCAAACAAAAGCTAAAGTGCCCTTTAAAAAATGAA
Source organism: Vulpes lagopus (assembly GCF_018345385.1). Lineage (NCBI taxonomy): Eukaryota > Metazoa > Chordata > Mammalia > Carnivora > Canidae > Vulpes > Vulpes lagopus. The sequence continues at coordinate 8,285,118 of NC_054836.1, read as the reverse complement.
AAGTAAATGAATGAATGAATGAATGAATCTCTCTCCCTTGCTTAAAATCTTTCTATGTCTTCTCCAGGCACTTAGAATGAAATCTCAACTTTCTTTTCTTTTCTTTTTTTAAATTATTTACTTATTTATTCATGAAAGATACAGAGAGAAAGGCAGAGACATAGGCAGAGGGAGAAGCAGGCTCCAGGCAGGGAGCCTGATATGGGACTCGATCCTGAGACCGCCGATCACGCCCTGAGCCAGGGTCAGGTGCTCAACCGCTGAGCCACCCAGGCATCCCTGAAATCTCAACTTTTACTTGGTCTGAGGGTCACTCTAATTGGCCAGGCTTCATGACCACACATGGTCAGGCCCTAGCATGCCTCTTTATGTAACCTTCCACTCCTCTTCCCGTCCTTATTCACAGGGCTAGAGTGACACTCCTCTCCATTCCTCAACCCTGCCAAGCTCTACTGTCTTGGGACCTTGGGGTGTTGCCCTCTCTGTCAGAAATTCTTTGTACAGATGGTTCCTTCCTGTTACCATGTCATATTTCCTTTGGCCATACTACTTGAAAGCCAAAAAAGCCAATACCCCTTCGTAGTCGACCCCAGCTACTCTCTCCAATGTCCAGAATGATAGGACTAACCACATGTGGCTGTGAAGCACTTGAAATGTGACCAGTCTGAATTTCAATGTGCTGTAAGTGTAAAATATGCAAATTTGAAAGGCTTAGTACAGAAAAAAAATGAAGCTCATCAATAATTTTTACATGAGTTACATGCTGAAATGATAGTATTTTGGATATACTGGGTTAGAAAAAATATAATTTATTATATTATCTACTTTTTCAGATGACTATTAGAAAATTTTAATTATGTGGTTTGAACATATAGCTCACTTTTATAGTTCTATTGGATAGCACTGCTTGATTTCATTATGCTATTTTATTTTGTTAGTTGTACTTATGTGAAATTATCTTTTTTGTTCATTCATTGCCTGTTTCCCCCCCTTAGAATGTAGTTCCATAAGAGCAGGGCCCTTGAGTGATTTTTTCATTGTTGTATCCCAATTCCTAGAACACTGCCTAGCACAGAGAGGACACTCAGTAAATGTCTATTGAATGAACAAATGATTGAAAACTCCCCAGTCTTTTCTTTCTACCATTTCCATAGATGTGATAAGAGAGGCCACCAAAGCATTAGCTTGTTCCACACCGCAGGGGAAAAAACAAGAGTCCAAAAATACGGAGTCTCTGAAACTATTGTCCTGAATTATTATTTAATGTAATTTCTTTTTGGGTTGTAAGTTCTTGAAGGAAGGGGTCATAGCTCTTGCATCTGTATACTCCTTCACTAATCAGCAGAGTACATTAGTAAAAATATCAGTGACAATAAAATCACCATAATCATAAAGTTACCACATTTTGAGCATTTATTTTGTGGCAAGCATTGTACTAATTATTATTTCATTTACAAAGTCTGTAAGTTAGGAATTACTGTTTTACTTTTACAATAAGAAAACAAGGTTACTGGGGTGCCTGAGTGGCTCAGTCAGCTAAGCGTCTGCCTTTGGCTCAGGTTATGATCCCGGGTCCTGGGATCGAGTCCCATGTCGGGCTCTCTGCTTAGCAGGGAGCCTGCTCCTGCCACTCCCCTCTGCTTATGCTCCTTTTCTCTCTCTCAAATGAATAAATGAAATCTTAAAAAAAAAAAAAAAAGAAAGAAAGCAGGATTGGTAAAGGTGATTAACTGACTTAAGATGGCTTAGTAGCTGGTAGAGACATTCAAATCCAGATCATTCTGATGTCACAGGCCAGGCAAACTCTGTATCACCATATTTCCGATACAGCACATGATTCCAAACTTTCACGGTGATTAACACTAAAAATCACAGTCAGTATAAAAAAAGGGCATCAATGATAAGTTATGGTGACACTTTCTAGAAAGAAGCAAGTGATATATGACCCATGATGCATTTAAACTGCAGTCTTGTGCTTGGCTGTGTCATACCTGACTTCCAGATGTAGGACCAGCAAGCAGCGGTCAGCCATATCCTGGAAGGATTTGGCAAGCTCACTCAGAGTCTGCATGATCTGCTCTGACACTGGAGGAAGATCCATGTTCATATGGCTCTCTTGAGCAGGAGACAACACTGAAAGAAGGAGAAGAAAATATCAGTCACTGCACCAGATACCTATAGATCTGCTTGAAATGACATCTTACTCTGTTGCTCATCATGTTTTTGCCAATTTGGCTAATGCTGGTGTTGGCAGCATTAGATGTCCAAGACACGATAGACTATTTCTGTACTTGATTCAACACTGATTGCCTTCAATCAATGCATAGGTTAATAGAACAGAATCTCAGAGATGAAAAGTGGCCTTAGTAGTCATCTGGCCCAACCACGTGGTCTAGGCTTGTGTCACTTGTACAACTTCAAGTGGCTGCTGTGCTTCTGGTTGCATATTCACACAAATGTTTGTGAAAGAGAACTTGATAATATTTAAGGCAATCTACTCCATCTCTGAAAGACGTGGCCATCTACATTTAGCCGTATCTGTTGCCATTAATTTCTAATCATTGGCTCTGATTCTACCAACTTCACATTCATTCTCACATGTGTTAGCACTTCAGGTATTAAAGATACCATGTCTTTTGGCTTCCTTGAAGTCTTCCTTTTCCCAGGCTAGTTATCCCCAGTTTTTCAGCTATTCTTCATATAGTCAGAGTGAATTATTTTACAATTCTCATAATTTGCCAACAAAAATATTCCAATTGTTCTAGATCTCCCTTGAAATGTAGCTCTCAGGACCAAACATAATAAATAATACAGAGTAGGTGTGTCCTGTCCGGACAGAATTATCAGCTCCCTTGTTCTAGATGCTATGCTGCTTGCACAGAAGCCTGAAATCTTGGGGTGGGGTGGAGCAGGAAGTGTGCCATATTCTACTTTAACTCATAGAGAGATTATAGTCAGCTAAAAGCCCCAAAAGGTCTTTTTGGAAAATTTGATAAAACTACTTTCTGTATCTCTATCAAGTAATTGATAAAAATATTTAAGGAACTTAGACATTTTCTTCGGGAAGATACTGAACAGCAAAAGTGAGAACTATATTTATGTCTAGGCCTCTGTTGCATATCCAGTTCCCCATAATTTCTCAAAGATCACCAACAATTAGTTTGGCAATTTCATGCAAAAGTTCTTTTGCTACTCTACAGTTTCCAAGACTGGCTTTGAATCCTATCTCCACTACTTACTTACATGACCAAGAGTGAAATACTTAAATTATGTCTTAGTTTCTCACTGTAAAACAGAGTACTATTACCTACAACATGTGGTTTTGAGGAGCATTAAATGGGTTAATGTGGCTAAAACACACAGAAAAATAGCATATCAACCTCGTTTAATATTAATACAAATAACAAGCAATTATTATTATTCTTTGGCGTGTGATTTGTCCAAGTTATGAGTCTTAAGCTTAATTATAGTGACAAGGTACTTAAAAGATAATTCCATCTTGAAATTTCATTATCAGTATTTTTTGCTTTTCCACCTGAGAATTCTTCTGTCAGAGGATGCAGTATCTTTTGGAGGGAGGGCACTTAGGGGATATGAGATCTGGCAAAGCATCACTAACTCGGGAGGAGGTCACCATACAGGGCAGAGAGTCACGTGTGGCTGTGGCAGGTTCTATAGTCACAGGCCTTTCAGAGCTGCATCTGTTTCTGGACTTTGCTAAGCCCAGAGAACAGCCCAGAAAGACAGTCCAGCCTCATAAGGCCAAGTTTCTCCTCTGGGAAACCAGACTTTAATAAATTAAGATATTTTGGCAAAGATTAAATGAAAACCAAACAAATTTGGGCCAAGGGAACTGATCCGTAAGAAAGAATAAAATGTAATGACGTAGATTTAAGATTACCACCAGCTTTGGCATTATTCAGGATGCTCAGTAACCCGCCCCCTCTCTAAGGGTAACATTGCCCAAGTTGGATGATTATAAGGCGAGATCACTGCCTTCATAATGTTTTCACTTGGCAGGCTGGATGAAAGCAACTTTTTTTTTTTAAAAGATTTTATTTATTTATTCATGAGAATACACAGAGAGGAGAGAGAGAGAGAGAGGCAGAGACACAGGCAGAGGGAGAAGCAAGCAGGCTCCACGCAGGGAGCCCGACGTGGGACCCGATCCCGGGACTCCAGGATCACGCCCTGGGCTGAAGGCAGCGCTAAACCACAGAGCCACGGGGGCTGCCCGAAAGCAACTCTTAAGTACCACCATTCTAATACTTGAAAGCATGTTAGGGCTTTTGAGTACCTGGACTCTGCTGTTGAATGACCCTAACTGGGGTTTGAGAGCTCTTTATGTGCCAATGATAAGGGGCAGAAATCAGAGCCCGAAGAGATCAGGCTCATGGCTTCAGGTCAAAAGTTATACCAATCTCCTAAACTCTATCAAAGACATTCTGGACAAATTCTACCATGAAAGTTAAAAAAAAAAAAAAATCCAAGCAGTTAATTAATGGAAGACAAACAGTCAAGGTAAAACTTGGAATGAGTGAGGCAAAAGTAGCTTAGAAAAGCAACACACACACACACACACACACACACACAAAAAAAAAAAAGAAAAGCAACACATTGTATATTTTGCTAGACTGCAATCTACAACAAAAACATTTTAGTAAAGCACTATGAAAAATCATGCCCAGAGTTCTACGGAGAAGCCGGCCTGTCAATTCCTAAGGGCTTATTGAGATTTACAAAGTTTTCTTAACAAGAAGGAAAATACTAAGCAAAAAAATGGTAAGCATGGCAAACAAATACAACACAAAACAGTGAAGTCTCTCCTAAATGTCAAATGAAAATCTACAAAAAAAGAACTGCTGACAGAATTGGCTTGGGATGCAGTGGAGGTAGGAGGTTACTGGACACACCCATGCACACACATCCTGTTAGAGGCTCCGTGGTTGTATACTTTAGGGATTGCGCTTCATATCCGCAAAGCCCACATCCAATGGACTTTAAAAATAATTAGCACTTGATCATTTTATTAAGACACACACTTCGAGTTATTTTGCTAATACTAGGGGATGGGTCACATCAGATCATTCATAATATCCCGTTGCTCTTAGAACCACTGCATAGGGATCCCTGGGTGGCGCAGTGGTTTGGCGCCTGCCTTTGGCCCAGGGCGGGATCCTGGAGACCCGGGATCGAGTCCCACATCGGGCTCCCGGTGCATGGAGCCTGCTTCTCCCTCTGCCTGTGTCTCTGCCTCTCTCTCTCTCTGTATGTGTGTGTGACTATCATAAATAAATAAAAAATTAAAAAAAAAAAAAAGAACCACTGCATAAAAGCAGGTGTTTTTGAGACTCTAGTTGTGTCACTGTAACGGTGGCTTTCTGTACGGACTGGTCAGTTAGGATGCTGAAGCTTGCTCTCCAGGGCAGACACTGCCTGTTAGGTGAACCCACACTTACTTCCAATTCTTCCTTGCTCGCTCTGGCTCAGACTCCAGAAAGCTAAATGTTTGTATTTCCAGCCTTGCTTGTAGCTAGAGAACCCCCACGTTTCACCATCTGCCCAATGAGCTTTTTTTTTTTCCCCAATGACCTTTTAAGTAGATTCTTCGGCAGCAACTTGATCTAACTCTGGCTAATTTGGCAACTCATCTTTTGACAGGGAAACGAAAGTATGGATTGTTACCACTGAAATGTTCTGGATTTGAATCTCGAAAATGCCTTCAGTGCCCCTTGGCTATCCTTCGCTAGTGCTTCTCTAGCTCCTTTTCCTTTTCTCAGGAACTTTCCCCAAGTCATGCAACTCTACTTCCTACTCTCTTGTCCCTCCTCTCTTAAGGACCTCAGATTCTCATTAAGGCTTCAAAGGACTTGTCACCACTTGCTTTCTCTGTGGTCTTGCCTTCTATTTACTCTCCCACACACCATAATCCTTCTGCCTTCACGTCCTGATTACATCATTATTCTGATCATCACCCATGATATACTAACCGCCAAATCCACTGGGTGCGTTACAGTACTAACCTCAGAAAGGCTCTGTGCTATGTTCAACATGACTGGCCATTTCCCTCTTAAAATTCTGTTTTCTTTCGGCTTAGATGGCAACTTACTCCTCTGGGTGTCCTTCTACCTCTCTGCCATTGTCTTCATCATTTCCTTCCCTGGATCCTCTTTCTTTAGCCCACCCCAAAGTGCCAGTGTTTCCAGGATTATTTCCTCTATCGATTTCCCTTATTTGTCATTCTATATGTTCTCTTTGAGTGAGCTCATCCATTTTCATGGGTTTTGCTATTATCCAGGGACTGAGGACTCCTAAACTTCATTTGATCAACTGTGTGCAAGCTAGCCTTACCTGTACACCCCACAGGCATCTCAAATGCAGTGTGTTCACAACTAAACCCATTATCTATCTTCAGCATCTGCTCTTTATCCCGAATTCCCTGTGCGTCAGTGGTGTAGCAATCTAGGAATCTCAGCTGCAGATTTGAGAGTAATTTCTGAGCCTCTCCCTCACTCTCCCCAGCAAAGACTAATTTCTGCCAATTTCATTTCCTAAATGCCTCCTAATATGTTTTATCTTTTCTGTATCCACTGCGACTTTCTAGGTTTGGCCCTACTCTCTTCCATGCAAGAATAAGCCTCCTGTCTTGCCCCTACCTTAATTCAATCCTCCATACTTAGCTCATTAAATGAGTTAGAGAAGGAGAGTAATTTTTCTAGAACACAGATGAGACTTTGTTAATTTTTTGTAATAATAACATCAGTGTTTCCTGCTGCTTATATGCTGAAGTCCAAGGTCTTTACCAAGGCCTGATTGCTCCTTTGCAAAACCATGATTTTTGGTTTCTAACACTTTGGTTTTTCTCTGTTTTTCACCATTTTCTCTTTCCTTTCTGACCTCGGCCCCTTGCCTTCCTGGCCCTTTAATCTGACACCTTTTTAAAGCAGGTTCCCTAAACATATCCTGCTCTTTCAGAATTCTTTACCTTGGATGGTTCTTAATACTCTTTCTACACTGTTTATACTTTCTGATTCAGAAACCATTGTCTGATTCTCCAGCCAGGGTCATTGACTCCTCTGGGGTTTTTTGTTTTGTTTTGTTTTTCCACATAATTCTCAGTAGTTACCATATTCCATTGACATTATCTGTTTATCAGTATGTCTTCCTACAGAGCACAGATTATCTATATATCTATCTATATCTGTTGGAGGCATTACAGGAGCTCAATCAATGCTTTTTTTTTTTTTTTTAATGAACAGAACAAATGATTTAATTGACCAACATGACAGGACAAATCATTCACATAGTAACAGATTGGTGAAAATCAGGGAAGAGAAGGCACAACTTGTCATCTAACAATTATTAACTCTTTCCTCAGTTTCTTGAGCATATTCTGGGGATAGAGTGGAGATATGGAAGTAGTTCACGGTAGCTGGTTTCTTGGGCTATTCAGGAATCCTGCAGAAGTACAGTCTAAAAGGAATTCTGGTCAATCCCTACAGCCCAAGCACTTTCCTTATAAATTGTGTTGCCTTAAGAAGTCACTTTAATTTCATGAGTCCACCTTGTGGCAGCCAAGCCTTGAGGGTCCTCTCTTTTTACTGACATAAAATCCCTGGCATATCAAATAACCAGTAACTATCAAGGAAAGCCAACATACTGTCATGGAGAAGCAATCAGCCTAGGACATTAGGGTGTCTCAAGTGGTTCCACATCCTAATATTAACCAGACTGAAATGTGTTTAAGTCTTAAAATTAGTCAAAATTGGATTCATTCAGACCCAGAAGAGCATCTGTTTTCAAGGGTGCAGCTGCCACACTTTCAATGGTAACTTACTGTGACTTCTTTAATTGATTCATCTGAGGATGTCCTTGTGCATCTGCAATATTATCTAAAATTGTTACAATATCAGCTTAGACTGACTGGTATCAGCTGTCATCAACATGATACATTGAAAAGAGAAAGCTGGTTACCATGGAAGAAAAAGAAAGGTTAACTCTGTGAATTCAAATTTCTTCGAAGATGGAAAGAAGACAATGAAGAAAGATCCCATGAGATTTTTCTCACTTGAAAACTTTAGATCAAATTTTGGTACAACCATTATTTCTGACTCTTCTTGCTATCTGTACAGAGAAATGACAGACACCACATGATGATGTCTGCTTGAACCTGGAATAAATTTATCTAATTTCCAATCTTCAGTTTTCCTATATAGAAAATTGTGGTAATAGCATCCTTCTAACTCTCAGAGCAGTGTGTTAGTAGGTTCTGTAAATAATTCTGAGATCCTTTGACGTTGTTACCTGGCTGACATTTTAAAAAAATAAAAATAGGAATGCTGACTAGGCCTATGACATTAACAACTCAAGGGGCTTGTAGAGTCAAAGTGGGCTGTGACAGGAGACCCTCCACCTAACCCTTCCCTCTCCTTACATGCCTGAGGGATGTGCTACTATCAAGCCCAACACTGAGGATTTAAGGGTGTCAAACACTCTAATGCTGTGGTTCCAAGTTGGAACTTCGACGCCAGCTAGCTCTGTCCTTGGTCTTCTCAATGTCTCTGTTCCGCCATCCCTACCTTTTATTAATGCCCTTGAATTTTTTGCAAACCTATACAAGCTAACCACCCTGGCCCCAGTACTTTGTACACAGTAGTCACTTTATAAGTGTCCATTAAAAAAATCACTTATCTATTTATGAAACTGACTGGTTTCTGGAAGCAGAGGTTATCTTCATATGCTCAAGGCTCTACTGTCTTTCTAGCATCAAATTTGAATTTTTTAAGAAGAATTTAATTTATTTGACAGAGGGAGAGAGAGAGAGCATGCACGCACATGCATGCACAAGTAGGCAGAGTGGCAGGCAGAAGGAGAGGGAGAGGCAGACTCCCCTGCTGAATGGGGAGCCCAACGTGGGTCTTGATTCCAGGGCCCTAGAATCATTACCTGAGCCAAAGGCAGACGCTTAACTGACTGAGCCACCCAGGTTCCCCGAATTTGAATTTTCTTAAGACAGAGATGTCCTTTCCTTCTGATCTAAGTCAATTACTCCAAACTACTGTTTTATGGTGACTCTTTTTGATCACTCTTTCTTTTACCGGAGACATATTTTTTAACCCCTCACTATTCTCTGCCAGCAGTCCTACCTTTTGGCACCGTTAGCAAGTCATTTATTTTGTCACTCCTTCCCATCTGCCAAACAATCCTGAATCTAGTGAAGTTCTGTTGCTACATTTCTATATAAGGACTGGCCTCATACAAGAAACATGCTTGGTAGGTTCTGTTCATTTTGCTTTCTATTTCAGAAGCAGTGGTTCTTCTGTCCTTAAATGTTACCTAGTTATTTTCAGTCCAGATTTCCCTAGAAATTTTTGGTTTGAACTAGTAAAATCAATTGATTTTGAAAACCAGAATGCTGACTCAGATTGTTCTTTGACCTATAGAATTACAATGGCAAAGAATGCGGGGATATGGGGGACATTATTCAGATGAGACCTTGTACAGGCATAGGTATAGCCAGCTCTGGAAACAGAGCCTACTCTATGAGGTCTAACACCCAACCAATGCATCCTTTTATAGCTGTTAGCCGTGTGGCAAGAATGCCAAGCCTTCTCACCGCTGCTTCTGGAAGGAAGCTAGCTCTCTTTTGTCTACTTTTACAGGAAGAAGGACAAATGGAAGAGATTTTTTTTTTTTAAATGGGGTGGTTAAAAATGGAAGAAATACATTACCAGGAAGGACAAAAGAAATTAAAAATGGAATAACTGGAGTACAAAGTGAACGTGTCTTATTTATGTTTGCTTTTTTAGGGCCTAATTACTAATTGATAATATATTTATGTCAAAAAAAAAATGTTCCCAGTGGGTATAGGAGGCAAAGACCTACTTTCTTTTCTGTGCTGCCATTTGTTTCTTAAATGAGCACGTGTTACACCTTTTCCCCTGTCAGTTATGGACTTATGGGCAACATAACTTTGCGTTCTTTGGAACATCTCCTTCTCACCTGTCTCTCTCCCCTCCTAAATGTCTTATATTACCCTAGCTGCAGGTGGTAACGCTTTGGGAAGAAAAGTATGCTTGTCCCACTCACTGTCCAGCCCAATGACACAGACGTTCAATAACATTAACAATGTGTTATTTATTATACGGCAATAAATAAATAAAGACCAAAGATTAAACTTTTATAAAGAACTCAGTTTTAAGGATGCTGCTTAAGAGTGATTTTCATTGCTGTGAACGTAGGCTCTTTCCTGCTGCTTCCCAGAGGAATAGAATTTATCCTCTCACTTTTTATTACCTTTAGAGCACAGTTCTTAACGACTGTCAGCCTCCTGTTCCTCACATGTCTTCTCAGAGAGTTGTTGTGAGGACCAAATGGGGAGCATAGCCTCTCTCAACAGTGCCTGCCACAAAGCTAGGGCCATCCTTTGAACTCCAGTAACACTAGGCCTCCTTCTTCCTTTTCCAGTCTTAGCATAGCTCACCTCATGCTGCAGAGAATCCCCCGGTAGCTTGTGAGATCCGTGAGAACAAAAGCCATTAACTTACTCTTCCAAGCATCTCTCCCAGCCTAGCTCTTCCTTACACTCAGCGGTAATGCCTGTTGCATTTAATCTGCAGGTTTGGGACAAATCACAGAATTTTGTGTCTTTTTCTTTTCATTTTATCACCACAGTGCCTTTAACCTAATGTCTTCCAAATAGCTTATTAGCTTGGAACATTATTCCGTTGCAGGGTAAGAAACTGAACGCCCAGAAAGGCAATGAGTGAAACGGAAGAATTATTCCAAATATTGACCCATACAGGGAAAACAAGGGAGATCCGTGTAAGGTTCATTGTCAAGGGCAAAACAAAAATAAGAACCAAGATAAAAAAAAAAAAAGGACAGTTGTTCCCTTAGGCTATCACAGGATAAGAGGCCAATTCTAAGCCAACAGGATAAACTACACACTGCAGTTTTGTCGAGGGAAGATCACATCCAGTTACTCACGAAATAGTGCTTGATGGTAACAAGCCTGAGCAAGCCCCAGGACCTCCAAGGCCGTTAGCTGTAGATTTGACTTCCAGACAATGCAAACCAGCACAGACACCCTGGTTTTTACACCTTTTGAGTGACAGTCCAGACCTCAGTCCCCTTTGGTCCTGGGGGGAAGTATTAAGATTGATTTTTCCTTTATTCCAAATAATCCTCCCCGAGGCCTGGTAAAAACCTAATCATCTACTAAAAAGGCGTGTGGTGTGGCCAATTCAGCTCCTGCCAGATATGAGAGAGAAATGGAGGAAAAGCTAATGAACAGCTCCTGTCCTTGTGCTGAAAGGCACTATTGTGGGACTCTATTAGATTTCCGTAGACTTTGTAAGCCTTTTGTGTTTCTGTAAAACCCTGCATCAAAAAGCATCTTAAGGTGTTAACAAATACTTAGCCAGATATTTTACGTGAATAAGCGACACAGATTTAAGTTTCAAAAGAATTTCAGAGGCGAAAATATTATGTGGCAAAGAGATAACATTTATTCATGTGTCAACAGGATCCCTCCAGCTTCAGCATTTGTAAATCTTCCAAAGAGCCTTTGGGATGGCTCGTTCACTGTGTAAATTAGAAACATTAGGTCTATTTACAAATGGTGAATCTGAACCAAACAGAAATAAAGCAGCCTTCCCAACAGGACATAGCAAACAAGTGCCCCACATGGAGGCAGAGCTGAAGGAGTTAACCTGCAAGACCTCTATGGGGTCTCTCTTGCGTGTGACTTTTGTTCATGACTTTCCTCTCCGGGCAGCTGCATCATTCATAAATTTGGACTTGACCTGACCTAGAGTTGGCACAACTCTCACTTTTTTTTCTATATCACTTAGAAAGGGAGGATCATCATACCTACCTCACAGGAGTCTGATGATTCAGTGAGAAATAACACAAAGGCTTAGAACTTGTTTAACACACAAGTTCTTACCACAAGGCAATTACTATTAGCATTCCAACTACTACTACTACTACTATTATGTATTCAATAATAATGTACTGAATGAATAAATAGCAAAACCCCAGGATCCCTCTCCTCAATCTACAGCTTTAAGTAAGTTTTGGAACAATGAGACTAGCTTTAGACAGTGAACGTGTTTTGCAGAACAAAACAGGTAGAATCCTAGAAGCACTGGCTACTCTGCTCCTACCGCTCTGATGACAAGACATAGACGGTGGACTTCTTCTCTGACCCTGCCACCAAGCACACAGACCATCACCAACACCTGCTGTGTAGCCGGTGACGGCTCCCTCTGAAGCAGGTTGGAAATAAGAAATACAGAGAGAATCAACCTGCTTACACACAGCGCAGGATTTGCAGGTGTAAATCTTGTCAGGAGAAATTTGTACTTGGCGAGGACAAGTGTGGCCACTTCTCCAGTATGCAGTAAAGAGAACAGTTAACTCAGTACCTCCCCTTTCATTTCGCTCAGGTCAGATACTGCCTCTTCAGGCTAAATGGATGAGCTAGTGCCACACACATATGGACTAATGCCTTGTAAAGGTTAATAATATACAGCCGTACTTCTGTCTTTATACGTTAGTAACACATGAAATGCTGTTCTTATACTCATTCTAGCTTTGCCATAAATCCCTAGAATAATTAACCATGCATCCAGAATCAACTGTTCTAAACACCAAAAGTTTCATAATCTATTTTTATGTTATTTAAGGGTAAGCTAGGTAGAGTAGCAGTCATTTACCTACCAAGTGATTGTATAATTGGAGGATACATATTACCTCACTTGAAATCTAAGTAACTTTCTTTCTCTAAGTGAAAGGACATGGGTATTCTCACAAGAACTATGAATCCCATTTTTCTACTGTTATAGAACAACATTTCTCTTGGATTTAACAAGTGCAGGCTCAGAAAATGGTGGTTAAATTCTGACTTGACCACGTAATAACTGAATAACCTTGGGCAAAACTGCAAGGACCTTGAACTGGAGTGATAAGAGCTTTAGCCTCAGAGGGTCATTGTAGGCTCTGTATAGGGAACAACAAAAAAGTGTCTAGAACAACGCAAGGCACATAGTAAGTGCTCAGTAAATCTCAGTTACTATTGCTGGACCCTTGCTGGGAACCCCAGAAGACGAGAACTCCTACACTCATCTTCTTACTCATTAAAACATCTTGCAACACCAGAGAGCTGTGGGCTTAGTTGTTCAGGCGTCTAACAGATGGAAAGAAACCAATGTAGTAAGACATTTACATGTGTAAACTCTGACGTTCTGCCCTTAAAATAAGGGATCACAGAAGGAAGAGAACATTACAGAATTCTGGCAATGTTCAAAGCAGGGGAGGGAAATGGGAAAAGGAGGGACTCTAAGTGGCAGGTTTATTTACTTACTTACTTATTTATTTATTTATTTATTTATTTATTTATTTATTTATTTTCAGTCAAACTTAGTTTTATTTACCAAGTAGACATGCTTGGCATAAGGAAGGAAATGTACATAAAAAATAATCAAGAATTGATGGTTAGCATATAAGCCCCCCCCCCCCAATTTAGGATAAAGACACCACTACATTTATTGGAGAAAAGATGATCTTTTTTTTAATAAATTAATTTTTATTGGTCTTCAATTTACCAACATACAGAGTAACACCCAGTGCTCATCCCGTCAAGTGTCCCCCTCAGTGCCCGTCACCCATTCACCCCCACCCCCCACCCTCCTCCCCTTCCACCACCCCTAGTTCGTTTCCCAGAGTTAGGAGTCTTTATGCTCTACCTCCCTTCCTGATATTTCCCACACATTTCTTCTCCCTTCCCTTATATTCCCTTTCACTATTATTTATATTCCCCAAATGAATGAGAACATACACTGTTTTAAATTTCACCTTCTTGGGACAGCCTGGGTGGCTCAGCGGTTTAGCACGGCCTTCAGCCCAGGGCATGATCCTGGAGCCCCGGGATTGAGTCCCACGTCCGGCTCCCTGCATGGAGCCTACTTCTCTCTCTGCCTGTCTGTGTCTCTTATGAATAAATAAATAAAATCTTTTAAAAAAATAAATTTTACCTTCTCATCTACAAAGCTAGGAGAATGACAGTCTTCAGCTTTGTCAATTCAATAAAAGAGGTGGCATTTCCGGCAGGCACAAGGAAGTGGAGTTTGGTGGGAAAGCAAGGAATGACACTCAGAAGCAGCTCGAGAGGAGATACAGTAGTGTTCCTCACATTATTTTGAGGGAAGGATGACAGAGATCTTCCTTTTCAAGGAAAGGATCTGTAGGGCGTGGCTCTGGAGCAAAGTGAACTCAGGTATTATCTTAGGAGTTCACAGGATGGCCAACAAAGCTTGGATATTGTGTTTTTGAAAGATCAGGTCTCCGCCTTACTCACACAGGGCTTGGAAGGTCAAATCTGTATTCTGCATCAGCATTTCCATCAGGGTCACAGATGATTCCTCGACCCGGGACCAAGCCATGATAAGGAGGGGGGAGAAGACACGCAGATGGGCGTGTATCCATGTGGTAGCAGGCAGCGATTGGGGAGCCGTACAGCCAGGTGGGCAGCGACCAGGGAGCCATACAGCCAGGCGGATAGTGATCGGGGAGCCGTACAGCAACTGGGGCAGCAATGATTGGGGATCTGTAGAGCCACATGGGCAGTGATCGGGGAGCTGTACAGCCAGGTGGGCAGTGATTGGGGAGCTATACAGCCAGGCGGGCAGCAATGATTAGGGATCTGTAGAGCCACGTGGGCAGTGGTCGGGGATCTATTTGTACAGCCACACGGCCAGTGATCCGGGAGCCATACAGCAAAGGGGGCAGCAGTGATCGGGGAGCCTAGAGCCCTAACATATGACCTGGAATGGTCAAAACTGTTATTTTCACCAAAAGAGCCAGAAGCTGTTATAAATTATTTCAATAAGAACATAAAGACCCTGACAGTTCAGCTCTCCTATCGAGGCTTAAAGCAGCTGAACCAGGCTCCTTTTGGAAAGATGTATTTTATATTTACTACCATGGGGAGAACTGTCGTTTCATTTCTCCTGGGGAATATGTTCCCCTCGATATTACCCTGGATCACATTTATTGTAGAAAGTGAGATGAGGAAACACGTGTGCTCTGGTCCATTGTCAACTCGGCCTCAGCCCCAGCCCTTTTCTGGAAGCTTAGGAACTGTATTTTCCAACTCCTTGCCAACAGGGTTTTGGGTTTAGAACCTGCCAGCAAGAGGCATTCCCAAAAGATGTGGAAGGCAGAGAGGGGGACGGCGTGATCCTCCTCGTGCAGTGGCAGAATGATGCTCAGACAGATGGCAAGAGAACTGCAGCTGCTTCCAGGGGAGCTCCCGGGACAGCTGCTTCTTACGGCAGTGGGAGAAAGTTCTGGTGCCTTCTACGTTCCCATTTCCGGCAAGCCGGCAGCAACTTTCCTTGCTCTTTACTTCCTTCCAACTGTTTCCTAAGCTTTTCAAGCCACTTTACAAACACCTATTTCCTTGTATTAAATTCCCTCTTGCTTGAAATACCTAAAATGGTTTCTGTTTTCCCGACAGAGTCCAGATGAAGAAACACAACCTTCTACTTATGAGATATTCCTGAGGGCATCTGGAGCTGGACGGAGTGCGAGGAAGAGTCCCTAAGAATCCCTCGGCTCCCTTTTCATGGAAGCTTGTACCCTCTAAGGCCTGGATGTTCAGAACTGGCTCAGTAGAGCCACGAGTCTCCCCATCTCCAGTCTCTCAGTTTCCCCCAGCTCCCTTAATCGGAAAAGCTCCACTTTTTTTGTTACCTATTAAAATTTGGCAGTAAAAATCTGCTGGAAAGGTCATTCATAAACCATTGCCCTTGAAGAGGAAGGAATCTGGTCACAAGCAAACCATTTCCCATTGCACTCCAGCTTCCAGATACTAGCCAAAGTAGGGATAAAAGCCAAATGTCTAAATTACAGCATAGCTCCTAAAGACTGAGGATGAATGGCAAGAATGTCTATATAAATCTTTACTTGGAAACAAGTGACCAGCTTTCTCTTTATTTTAGCCACATTAATTCAAGTATCTTTTTTTTTTTTTAAATGTGTTTACTGAGTACTGACCAATTTGTAAATTGCTCTCATTTTGAGGAACACATGCCAAGACTCCCTAGCAAAGCAGATTCAACCTTTCCTTTGGACAATGTTTCACGGAACCAATGAACTGTCCAATTTTCCAGGAAAGCCTACTATGGGCTTCTCTACTATTTCCCAACGAGATCCCAGGTTAAAGATGTAGACTTTCACAAATCTGACTTCTTAGTGAGGTCATTCAATTTGGAACTGCTTTTAACAATTACATAAAAATACTTCAGCTTAACACTGGATTTTTTTTTTTTTTTTGAGAGAGAGAGAGAGAGAGAGAGAGAGAAAGAGGGTGTGCATGCACATATGTGTGCACATAGGGGAGGGGAGGGGGCAGAGGGAGATAGGGAGAATCTTAAGCAGGCTCCACATCCAGCATGGAGCCCGACTTGGGGCTGTATCTCACCACCCTGAGATTGTGACCTGAGCCCAAATCAAGAGTCCAATGCTTAACCAATTGTGCCACCCAGGCATCCCAATACTGAATTTGTCTTCCAAATCAACTCCACATGTGTGAGCACACTAAGCATGTAACAATCTCTGGGCTCCACGATTTGGATCACTGGCCCTTTCAAGTCATGAAATTTATAGGGAACCACCTAATAATCCCTTTGTTCTTAGGCTCAGCCATCACGACATTCAGTTTTAAAAAGTGGGTGACTCATCAATTTTCACATCTTTCTCTGCTGGATTAAATAGAATTTTCTTTTTAAAGATTTTATTTATTTATTTATTTATGACAGACATAGAGAGAGAGAGAGAGGCAGAGACATAGGCAGAGGGAGAAGCAGGCTCCCCACGAGGAGCCTGATGCGTAACTTGATCCCAGGACCCTGGGATCACATTCTGTGCCCAAGGCAGGCACACAACCACTGAGTCACCGAGGTACCCCAAATTTTATTTTCAGGGAAACAATTAAGATGACACTGGTAAATGTTGGTTTGATAAGATACAAGAGGTAAACTGAAAATACATTCACATTCATTTGGAAATTAAACATACACATTGAGATTACAGCAAAACTTGGGTCTCTATCTACTAATTTTATAGATGTATGCATAGTGTCCCTGTTTCATCCACTATACATCCTGATCAGTGTCGTTGGGCACCAAGGATACTATTCTTTTCCTCTTATGAACCCACAGTGGCTCCTGCCTCTCCCCACATTCCTTTCTGGGTGCTAACAATCATGTTGGTGCTTGGGATCATGGCCAAACTTTCATCCAAAGTTTCTCTAGAAACTGAAGAATCTCTTCAGCTTTCACTGTTTTGAGAAAGGAATATATGCTGTGATGTGGTGTTAAGTCATCTTTCACATGTTCTACATTTTCTCAAATTCAGCATATTTCCTGAATACCCTAAGATAATCTATTTGAATTCTACTTGAAAAAAGCCACAGGCCATCTGATGCTTTCCTCGCACTTGTTTCTTACTATGACTTGTCTTCTATCCTTTCATCTGAAAAACACTCTCTTTTCTAACTAAAACAGAAACAGAAGAAGAGTAGAGTGGTCCTTCCTTCTTTATCATTCTGCCAATTGTGAGCCCATTTACTTTTCTTTCTGTGTCTAAATATGGCTAAATTGTATTGTCTTCAGTATCTCTCACAACCATTGAGATTCTGGGTGTTTGCTGCCCTGACACTTTACCTAAGGCTCACCTTACACTTTCTGTGCTGAGGATGCACTCATTCTTTCATTCTTGGGTCCTTCCACGTGTGCTCACAAGAGAGCTCTTTGGATGAGAGACCGCAGTGTGGAGATTACAGTTCCAGACTGGAAGCAAACTGGGTTAAGTTCAAATTCTGCCTCCACCACTGACTACTAAGTAGTTCTGTGTCCTTGGGTAAGTTATTTTACTTCTCTGTGCCTCAGTCTCCCAGTAAACAAAAATAGAGATAATCATGGCATCTAATTCATGGGGAGATTGCTAAGATGAAATGAGAGGGAGGGTGTGTATTTATTTAATAATATGCCTTAGCATAGAGTGTGTCTGATATTATTTCTTGTTGAAATTATTTAGCCTTTTATGGTGCATATTTTATGTTGTATCCTCTCCCCAAAATATGAACTATATTCTCTTTGATAGGTTCAACCATGGGATCACAGCAATAGTTTTTCTAAATGTCTCAAAATTTAACTTTCTGAAAATGATACATCCTGCCATGCCTGGTATTTACTTTGCTGTGTAAACTCCAATATGATATGGTAACATTATCCAAAGGCCATTATGATTTTCGCTTTCCCTCTGAATTCTTCCCTTTGGTCAGAATTAAGTATAGAATATTGAGTCTCAGCATTTTTTCCCCTCTTGGGAAGAAAAGTCATTCAAAAAACAACTCGAGAACTTAATTCTCATCCTATTTTAGCTGAATTAGACTTCTGGAAACTACCTGAAACCTCCTGTCACTGCCACCACCATGTCCGTTTAGTCATTATATCAAGAAAGCAACATTCAGGGCCTATATTTCACTGAGAGGTCGGTAGTGTGCTTTCATAATAGTATCAATTGCTTCTATTGAACTCACAATAAACATACAGGAATGGCAATAGAGTTTTAATTTCCTTCAGTGCTACAAACGTTCCGTTTTGCACGCTTCCATCATTTTAGGTGAAAGCACTGTATATACAACAAAGATGTTGGTAAGTAATTGCAAAATCAGTAGTAAAGTCAATTCTCAACAAAACTTGTACAGGAAAAAAAAAAACCTTGTACAGGATCCTGTATTTTATTTAGTTTTTCAGGGTCCCGTATTTTAATTTCAGTTATTGGCATCATACTTTTTCTACATTAAACCACTCACAAGAACTATTACTAAGTCGAGTTACTTTAGAGGCATTCAAGTGCTTACTGCCCAGGGTGGGCATTACCTCTGGATCCTTCTTGCTTATTTATCTTGTACTTATTATAACAGGTTTATACTTCCATATGCTAACCCATAAGCAGAATTCCTATTTCACTCCATCCCCCAACTTGGGACAAATGCAGAGTAGGAAATAAATGACATTCGAATGAGTCCATTTTGCTACTTCTAGACTAATATCTAAGGTTAGATTTGTATATTAGAGATCAAATACCACTAATTGCCTCTATATTGAAAGTAATTGCTATGAACCAGTCGATTGAATCTATCTCCCAAGAGGATATTTTTACAATTCCGTTCAACTACACAATTTGGAGGGTTTCCTTTATTTGCCTGTATTTATGTTTGAGCTGTACTACACATCTGTGATGTGCAGGTACCGTTTCATTTTATTGAGTGTCACTTCAGCATATGGCTCTACTGGCAGAGCTAATTCTTTATCGCAGCACAGGGCTTGGCACAGTCACAGTCCACCAGGTGCCCAGACAAGGACTCTGGAAAGGCCTTGGATGTCTGTATCCTGTACTTCCTATATTGAACTAGCAATGACCATCTACTGATCACTCTACCTTAATATCCCTGAATCCACCCCCACTCTCTCCACCTTGTGCAGCCCTCTACTATTCATCACCCACGTTAGTGTAGCAGGTTTCTAACTAATCTCTTTGCCTCAAGAATTATTCCTCTCCAATTTATACTCTTATGATCTTGCTGAAGAAATCACTCCAAAACACCATTTGATCACGTTTCTCTTATGTCTAAAAATCTTTTGATAGTTTAGCCTTACCTTTCACGGAACATCTCCACTGGTCCTTGTCCATAACTCTAGATTCATTGCTTGCTGCTCCCCAAAGTGAACCTTAGGTTCCAGCCCACTGAACACATGAATTACCCTGAACTCCCCTTCTTTTCTTCTTCTTCATAGGCTTTTCTCCTCCTCTCTCCTTCCCTTTTTGGTTTTTCCTCCATAAAGTGCCCTTCTATCCTCTCTTTGCCTGGTGAATTACTATTCTTTCAGAGCCAGATCAGCTGCCCCCTTCTCCAGAAAGGCTTCTCTGATACTTGTATTCTCCTTAAAACATGCTTCCTGTATCCTCACTGTATGTTATGGTTCCTCCATAGTCACCCAATCACAATATGGTGTAATTACTTTCAGGCCTAGCTTTTCCATGACCTATAAACCTCCCGCAGGCAAAAGGTGGGTCTTGTTTACTCATGTTCCTAAGGCCTAGCATATAGCTGGTACTTGTGTCATCCGTTAAGCCGAGTTGATCCACAAAGATTTACTGAATGAGTATCTTCTCTGATGGCCCCCTGAGACAGCGCTTCACTGGTCTAGTTTAATTTCTCTTGGATAAATTCAACAGAACACATGATTTATGAATTCCTCTCTATGCCTATAACCAGGGTGGCTCTCCAGCTGATTGACCATGTGTCTTTTTGTCTCTTTAGTAGCGGATGTCTACTAGAGAAGATGGATGGAGAGAGAAGCAGCTGGCCAAGCTGGAGAATAAAACAGGACAGTCAGAGGACAAAGGCAAAGACAGAGAGGATACCCAAACTGACTTTCCTCATACCACTTTCAGCATTTCCTTACCCTCTGCAACACAAAGAATCTGTAACACAGGAAAGCACCCCCAAAATTCCTTAATACAGTGAAAATCTCTAGGTTTCTGCATTTGCAGTGTTTGTCTGAGTTGTTTTATTTAAACACAAAGACAAAAAAAAATAAATAAACACAAAGACATGAAAATAATGCTCCCTCCGCACATCCTACCACAGTATGCTTTCCAAGATGCTTTGAACTTACTGAAGCAATTCTGGTATTCCAAAGTTTGTTAAAATGTCATATCTGTTTTTATTAGCTAAGGAAGTAACTTAAATGACGAGGAAGAGAAGGAAAGGACTTTCTAATCCAGGAACTAGGAAAGCATGCTCAAGAATCGCCAAAAAACAGATTTTTAGGAAGAAACAAATAAATCGCCTCACATGAACAGCTGGTAAAAACTGCCATATGAGAAAGTAGAAATCACCATAAGAGTGGACAGATGAATCATCTACAGTGAAGAGTGCTGCAAGAAAATAAAACTCAGAATATGAGAAGGAAAAAGTCAGAGAAGTCAAGGAACATTTCCTCTCAGGTTAATGAAAAGTCATGTGGCTCCCAGATCAATGTCCCGGCTCTGCCACTGGCCAAACCTAGATCATACTTCCATGCTTCAGTTTTTCCATCTGTAAAATGGGAATAAAGAAGCCAGCTTTATTATTATTATTTATTTCATAGATTATCTGTATTTATTTAGAGAAGTCTGGACCATGGCTGTGGGGATTAACACCTACAGTAGGAGTCCCAGATGTATCGTGCGAGAGGGTTTCTGCCGGGGAGGCAACAGGAATTGGGAAGGGAAGTAAACACAAAATGGAAAGAATGACTTCTTGGGTAACTCTGGCATGCTCATTTTGATCAAGAGAGGAGGGATTAAAAAAAAAAAAATGAGGAGGGATACCCAATGAAGCTCGGAAGGGCATGTCAACCCATCTGAGATGCACTGGGATAAGCAGGCCTGACTACATCTCCCCATCAGCTCAGTAAACACTAATGATGAAGAGACTACAGACTGCCACTGGTGATAAAGAGCCAGATAAACACTCTATTAGTTTTTCATTTCGTGAATTAATGTCCTTCATGGAGTATGTACACTAACCAGTAATGAATTGGCTCCTTAGAATGCCTGGGGTACTCCTCTCTGCCTCTGCAAGAAGGCATAAATTTCACATGGAAATCAGCACTTTTAAGGAGGCAATAACTCCTTTAAAAGAAGTTTGTTTTCAATTAGTTTCTACACACACCCTGCTTTAAGAAAATCTGCCTCTTTTCAACCAATCTTCCATCCTTCCCCATAAAGATGAAAGAAAAAAGAGGCAAAAACAGTCTTCCATAAGATTTTATAGATAAATGGATCACTCTGATTTATCTAAGAGCCCACATAAAAGCCAGGAATATTTAAGAAAACCAACCACTCTGAAGCCCTATTAGTCTTCCATAACAATAAAGAAAAATCAATCTCCTACTAGTCAACTCTTGCACATTAAGCCTGATGATTAGGTTTCTTCCATTCACCAAAGCCCTGTGAACCTTATCTACCCCTGCAGAATTAGAAAGTCAGGCCCGGGCCTTCTGAGACACATAATCGTATTTCATTTCCCTGGGTTGAAAACCACTATAGTTCACTAAGGACTAAGCAGTGAGGGCTGGAGGGTCTCTTTTCAGTCTTCGATCAGCCTCTCTGTGAGTTCGACTAGAAGGCACTTCTTTAAAAAAGACAGATCTGGGGAAGGCCCTTGGAACTCTTGGTGGCGGGTGTGTGCTCTGTGGGTGACAATCCTGATCTGGTAAAGCCAATACTCCTACAACAAATCTGAGTAAAAGTCTGAGAGAAAAGTATAGTTGTTTCTTCAACTGAGCTGGCTTTCTTTTTAATACAAAAAGTTAATTTCAGGGAGATTGCACACTGACATAAACAACTAGATGAAGAGCCAGGAGGTCTGAGTTCCATGACGGGTTCTTCAGCTGATTTTCCAAAGAGGGCTTTGCATTTATTTTCTTCTCTGAAATTTATATACTGCTTGTTTTCCTAGGAACTTCAAGTTCCTTGTCATATATTACCTTATTACTAGTCTTAGAGATTTTAATTAAAAAGATGTATTACATACATAATAAAAACCTCCTAAAATATATACTGCTAAACTCACATTTGTAACATTCATCCCTTGAAAGTCGAACCTACTGCTTTGTGCTTTTCTCTGTAATCTTCAATATTTCCTAGATAACTGTGTTCAAGCAGAAATCCCTGCATCGATTAGACCGGGCATCTGTATTCATGTCCTATATAGATAATGGCCCCAAATAACCTTGTATCTTCTTCTTTTTTTTTTTTAAGACTTTATTTATTCATTCACGAGAGACACAGAAGCAGAGTCACAGGCAGAGGGAGAAGCAGGCTCCCTGAGGGGAGCCCGATGCGGGACTCGATCCCAGGACCCCGGGATCACTCCCTGAGCCAAAGGCAGACACTCAACCACTAAGCCACCCAGGCATCCCCTACCTTGTATCTTCTGTTCATCAGTGAACTGACTTGCCTAACCCATTCCTCGCAGAGGGCAGTTTGAATGAGTAAAGTGACAGAATGAATGAAGGGACACAAAACATTTCTGGCTTGGTGTCAATGTCATCCTCCTCCTTCCCTTCAGAGAGTTCTCATCTTTCTTTTTTGATGATGCTTTAGTATCATGGATTCCTCTCTAATAATTTAAGTATAAAACCAGTCTTTTCCTTAAATCCTTGACCGTAATCATCCCATAGTTTGGTGCCCATAACGTTTATTATTCATCCTTTTTTTCTTCCCTTCACCCCACGCCTTACTTATCAGACAGCCCTCCTGAGCTCTGGCATTTCTTTTGCCCCTGGACTGTCTCTAGCCTGAAAAGAAGTTCTTAAAGGCTCAAAATTCCTGTGTTCTCCTATGGAACGTATTTTGTAGTTTACTGTATTGCAACAGTGCTTAAGTGAGGCTGATAGTTTTTCTTGTGGCCCAATTAGCATTGACAAAACACTTAGACCATACTCTAAGATGTCCTCTCAAACTAAAAGGCATTCACAGAGTTGGTTTTTTTAAAAAAAATTTCTGAGCTTTTCAAAGTGCTGAGCCTTTTAAATATGGGAGTCAGTCCCTCACACACACACACAAAGGGGAGCCCTTGCCAACCGTTCTGCGATAGCTGAGGCATAGTGAGCACAACTGCAGGGGGTGGCTAGCGGGGGCCACAGGCTGCTGTGTGTCTCACCCCGGGAGCCCTCCTTGTTTTTCTAATGCCTGCCACCCTAAGCATCTCAAAACCATCCCTACATGGACAGCATGTGAAAACATATTGAAATCCTCCTCAGATCACAATACATCTGTTCTAAGAGACTGGATGAGAGATGCCAGGGGAACATTAACTCAGAATTTCCTAACTCAAGTGCAATTAAAATCTCAGCCACAGTGAAGAATTAATGTAGCCCTTTGCATTTTAAATACATATTTTAATTAAATGACACCCATCTGCAGAATATGAGACTGCATTTTTATTGAGGATTTCAAATGATATAATCTGTTCCTATGAAGCATAAATGGCTTGGTTCATGTTTCCAGAAACCTCAGAAGAATTATATAGATCTGGCATAAGCACATGTGGTGACACTCAATTTTGCTTAAATTTAAATCTGTTTAACTTGCATGATAAGTGTTGTTTGTGTGGTAAGATTCAGATTGTGTATAAAAGTGACAGAAAAATAAGCGCACAGCCTTTTAACGTCTTGGATCGTTTGTGTGGCACGTCTGTTCCAGGGACCGCCGGAGTCAGGGACAGGGCAGCCCGGACCCGGCTGAACCTTTGCAGCCACCCTGACAAGCTTTTAACTCATTTTGCCTAAAGAGAAGCTTCCTCTAAGGTGAAAGATGCTAATGGGCCTAAGGACTAGAAAACAGACAGCTACCTGGCAGCCCCGCAATTCAGGTGTGAGACAGAAATGATGCTGGGTCAGTGTCAACTTCTAGGAAGCTAAACTAGCTGTTTCATGGGTATTTCTACATTAAGTATGTTCTTTAAGAGAAAGTCCTTGAGAGGCCAGGATGGAAGCAGATTCTGGGTCTGTTGCGGCACCCCTCTGATGTGTGTCCCTGGAGTCAGGCATTTGGCTCTTAGTCTTCTGGTCCACAAACTGGTTGGTGTTGAGTCAACCAGTCAACCTGCCAGCTATTGCTGCAGGTGAGAGTCAGGGCTGGGACTCACACCATCCTAAGCTCAGGTCCTGGCTTTGCTACTGACTACTTGCAAGAGTTTACAGAAGTTGCTCGATCTTTTGAACCTGACTTTTGTCAACTAGAAATTGAGTTCATGATGCTTATGCTATTAGCTTCCTAGTGCTGCACTGACAAAGTACTACAGATGCAGTAGTTTAAAACAATGCAAATTTACTATCTTCCAGTTTTGGAGATTAGAAGCCAGGCATGGGTCTCACAGGGTTAAAACTGAGGTGTCAGAGGCTGTGGGGTGAATTCATTTCCTGGTCAGTGCTAGCTCCTAGAGGCTGTCCACCTTCTGTGGCTTGTGGCCTCTTCTTCCATCTTTATGCCAGCAATGGAGGGGTGAGTCCTCACAGGGTCTCATTCTGACTGCTCATGTCTCCTCTTCCACTTTTAAGGACCCTGTGGTGACACTGGGCCCATCTGGATTATCTGGGATAATTTCCCTACAGCAAATTGAGTTGAGAAGCAAGTTTAATTCCCTTTTGCTGAACATACTTGTAGGTTCTAGGGATTGACACATCAGCATCTTTTGGGGGCCACATCCTGTCTACCACACTTGCCCTCACAGCATTATAAGAATTAGAGATAATGTTCTAAAACTCCTTGTATGGTGTCATGTGTATAGTAAGTTCTCAGTAAATGGCAGTGTTCATTACTGGGCTGACTAGTGACTAAGGTCCTGTCAATCTTGGAATTTCTGTTATCTTTTCAGATGGTGAAATGTTTTGCTAACAGCTTTATGCTTTGCTCATGAAGAAGTAGGTTCCACGTTCTGATCATACATCTATAAACATTTTTGTCTTTTAATGTCCAGAATATTATAACAGCATAGTATCTGACTTTCTAGTTAATCTGTTGGTAGAAATTTAAGGCAAGTTAAATCTTCTAGTGTGATTATTATACTCCTAGGGAGATTTGCCTCAAAAACTCTGTCTGATAGCTTGTGGAAATATCTTAAGACTGAATTGCTTATATTATTACTTATGGGGGTATAATGTCGTATCTTCAAATAATAAACACACTTGAATTATTTTACCAGTTTTTCTCATGTGTATGTTCATGCATGCACATATAATAAAAGGTTTACCATTTCATTATAACTAAGACTTAATAAATTATCACGATTGTACTATTTCATATGGAAGTAGCTGAGAAATAGAATCCAGTTTCATCTACTCTGTATTAGGCATCCCGTTGGTTGTAGCTGATAGTTCTTAAGAAACCAGAAAACATCTTGATTGAGACAGTATGTCCATAAGCAAGGCAAAATATAGGGAGGCCACCTGAGATCTAATTAAATATTAGATAGCATCTCATCCAAACACAAGCAAATAAGTTATTCTGGTATGATTTGGGTTTGGTGGTCCATACTAGCAATGAGGGCAGACACCAGTTACTCTTGTCATCAGTTTCACAGGAGAAACTGTGAAAGTCCAGATTCCAACTGACATTTGGAAAGGCCATTTTTCTCTAATTCCTGGATCTCAAGAAGACTGGAACTTTGGGGACAAAGGGCTCTTCCTGGACTGGGTCTACCTCACGTTTTCATACAGGCCTACAAATTATTCATTACAATTGATCATAAACTTAAAAGTGAAGACACAGGGAGGACTTCTACTCTTGTAATCACTTTTTAGTTCACTTTTTAAAAGATTATTTACTTACTTATTTAAGAGAGAGAGCGTGTACACAAGCTGGTGGAGGGGCAGAGGGAGGGAGAGGGAGAAGCAGACTCCCCCCCGAGAAGGGAGTCTGATGCGGGCCTCGATCCCAGGGTCCTGGTATCATGACCTGAGTTGAAGGCAGACACTTAACTGACTGAGCCACCCAGTTTGCCTCTAGTTTACTTTTTAATTGTAATCGAAGCTAGAGATGCCCATAAAGAGTAATTTTTATAAGCTTTTTCATGAGGCAACCCTTTCAACTCTTTTAGTTCATTTCCTCTTCTAGAGGAGGAGTTCTTACTCCTCTAGAGTTAAGAAACCTGTTCACTTTGCTGCTCCTTGATTTTCCACTTCTTGGTGTTTGTTGCCCTCCCACTAGCAAGATGAGGGCTTTGCTCCCTCCACATATGTACACCCCTCCCACAGCTTTCTTGCTATCATTGTGTCTTAACTTTGGCAAGATCTGTATGTCATGGTTATGTTATTCTAAGTGCCACTGACATCTAAGGCTGTGAAGTATTCCCTAGTTTTCCCTCCTTGTGCCACAGGGTTGTTTCCTCTGGTGCTAATAATGGCCTTGTTACTTACTCGTTTGCTTAGTTTTTTATGTCCTCAGGGATCATTCAACCCTGAACACTTCCTTCATCAAACAATTTCTTCCCTCCACAAATCCAAACACACTGGGCGTTCTATCAACACCATCTTCCTGAGCAGACTCTCCTGAGACCCTCTGGATGTCTCCTTTCTGGGCCAGTTACTCCCTATGCCTGTGGCAAACTGCCCTCCTCGGCATCTCCTGTCATTACCATTTTGGGCTTCTTTCTCCCTGTTATAATTTCCATTTCTTCTCACCACGCCTTCCTATTTTTATGTAAACTCTTAAAGTTTGGAAGATTCTGAAGAAGGCTGAATGGAAAATATGGTTTTTTTTGAGATCTTAGATATGCCTGAAATGTTTTTGTTTTTCTCTCACAGTGAACTGACAGTTTGGTTAAGTATAGGATTCTAGGTTGGAAATGATTTTTAGAGCCTAAAAGATATTTTTCTATTGTCTTCTGGCTTCCAGTGTTGCTTCTGAGGAGCTATTGCTTTTCTGCTTCTTCATTAATTTTTATAACTGTCCTCCTTTTTTTTCCTGTACAGTGTAGGGTTTTCTCGTTATTCTGAAGCTTCTGAAATTTTGTGATGACTGCTTTGGTAGGAGGAATCTAGCTTTGTTTTCATCCAATTTGAAAACCAATGAAGGTTTTTGTTTGTTTTTGCTTTTATTTTGTTTTGTTTGCTTTAGGAGGTTTTCTTCATTTTTCTTTGATGTTTCTCTTTATTTCTCTTCTCTTTCTGTGGCCCTATTATTCAGTTGGACATAATGGGACGTTCCTTCTGGTTAAGGACTGTAATTTTCACTTACTTTTATTTCATGAGTTCTTTTGTGTTCTCTGAATGTCCCTTTCATATAGGATACTACTTTTGTCATGGATGCAGTATCTTCTCTTCCTTCTTCTTCCAGGATACTAACTGTAGGGGTGTTTTCAAGTGCTTTTTTCCTCCGGACAATCCTTGTTTCCTCTAAGTTATGTAATCTGGTTTCCTCAAATGTCTACTGTAACTGGCTATCTGATCATATTTAAGTGGGACTGACCAGAGTTTTGTTAACTGTAGAGATGGAACTTGTAAACTGCAGCCATCATGGTAGGTGATCTTGTTGGTCTGCTTCATTAAGGAACTACAGATGTCAGGGTCTTTGGTTTCTTTTTTTTCTTGCACTGCTCAGATTCTTCAAAGACTTTCCAGTCTCTTGTTTGAAGTTATATACCTGGCTGCCAGCCAATTGGGGAAAGAAGGTGTGTCTTAACAGTCAGTAATGTGAACTGTGAGTTAGCTGCCCTAATTTCAGATGGTAGCCTCACATTCAACTATGACTTATGTCCCGCAGTCCAAGGAATCTCTATTTTACCATTTTTGGAAAACAAACCTCAAGCACTCTGTTATGATTTGATAAGAGCAGTTGCCACACCTATGTGAAATAGGGATGGGAGTCTGAGAGTGAATAATCTCACAAACTGCTTTCAACAAGTCTTCTTGTTTTTAGCCCCATCTTCATTCCCTCTTTCAGAGGTAGTTAGCTATGCCAATTATTATTATTTTTTTAAGGTAAGTTGTATAACGTTTTGGTGTACTCACTACTTGTTCAGAAATTAGCTTTCTTGAGTTTTCCGTTCTGTTGTCTTTGTTCCTGTGGACTTAGACCTTTAAAATTCTCCTTTGCTTTGTTTCAGTTGGGTTAATGGAGGAAGTACAGATAATTGTGTATGTTCATCCATCACCTTTTTTTTTTAAAAATTATTTAAGGTTTATACAAAGTGACAGCTATTAACTTTATCATTATATTACCATGTAGTTGGACCTGGGATGTATTTTACTATAAATGGCTTTCTTCCTCTTCCCCCAATCTATAGATCCATCACATTTGCTGAATATCCCTCCTAAATTCTACGCCAGTGTGTTCTCCGTGGCAAACTACGTGCCTGAGTATATCAAAGCAATATTTTATGTAAGAAATAGATAAGGCTTCAGGCATTGCACTTGATTAGTTATCCTTCCTAACTCAATGTCTTCAGAAGAAATTGTTAGAACAACATAAAAGATGGAGGTGGCAGTTTTTATTGATTCTTCACAGCTTCTAATTCCATGGACATAAACAATTCAGAGCTAAGTCTATGAGTTGAGTTCAACACCAATTTCCAGTTACTGGTATCAAGTTTATAAGGTGCTCTGGTTAGAGTAGAAGGTGGAAAGCTGAGAATTCTGCTGGCTCAGGATCCCTCTAAACTGTCTGGAAACCACTGCTCTGTGGCAAAAATTGAGGAGCCTATATCAACAATTAGTCTATTGGGGTGAACCAAGAATAGTTTCTTGAGGAGGATTTTGACTTGGCCTATAGCTTTTCCTTTAGCCCAACTCCAGACAAGTTTTCTTTGCTGGCTTTTATAAATGTTTACTGGGTCTATACCACAATATTGCCCTAGTGAGAGAGCCTATTCTTGTTTATACTACAGCATTAACTAAAGGCATATCACATTATTTTAGATGTACTCTCATGGTAAGTGAACATTAGAAATAAAAACTAGGGACCTATTGGGATTGTAAGGGTAGTTGGTAGAGAGGAAAGTTCTTAGATTGCTAACACAGGGGTTTGTCTTCTTGGGAGTCTTCCAGATAGAAATATATATTTTGCACTGGAATAATAGTATTAATGGAGGTTAAGGTCAATCTGCTTGTCCATTTATGCTAACTAAAACAATCCACATTTCTTGCAGCTTCTTCTATGTACCGGTACCATATTAGTTGGTACAAACAGGAAAGAGACCAAGTCCATACTTTCAAAATGCTTATAGTCTGGCTGGCAAGGCAGAGATAGAAATAGATAAATGACACAATACAGTGTATAAAATGCTAGAGATAGTGGTATTACAGAGCTTGGACTTAATTCAGTCTGAAAGGGTCCAAAAAAGTTTTTTGGAAGTGTGATGCTTAAGCTGAATTTTAAAAGAGGCATGGGTGAAGGAGAATGGGAAAAAGGTAGGAGAGTGAGTATTAAGGTCAGAGGAGAGAGCTTGAATAAAGATAAGGGGCTAAGAAGTGGCATGACAGGAAAACTAAGAACAGTTCAGTGTCCATAAAATCAGAGCTAGAGATTTTGAAGAAACCATCTAGGTCATGTTAAGGATCTTGGAGCTTGCCCACGGGATGATAAGAAACCACTGCAGCAAGCTGTGTGGTCAGACGGGCATTTAGATAGATCACTCCTATATAGCAGTTGTATCATAGGAGGAGAAGAATGGAAGCAGGCCAACTGGTAGCAGGCTACTGAGATGATGCTGGTGAGCAACAATGAAGGTATAAAGTAGAGCAATGACAGTGTAGGGATGAAGAAGAAATGACAGATGTCGAAATATTCAGGAAGTAAAAATCAGCAGATTTTCATAGTAACTATCAAAAATAGGCAATATTATTGTATCTGATTTAGAGATGATCAAGTTGAAAACTCAAAGAAATTAAAAATCATGTTGCATATCCCATAACCAGAAATAACAATGTTTCTATGAAGGAAATTCATTCAGAGTTTTAAAAAAGAGCTCCTGGATCGCAACACATTCATCAGTTGGTGAGTGAATGTTTGTGACAAAACAGGTACTGAAGGAAAGATAAAGGAAAGGGAAGACAAGTCAAAGTAGAAGGTCAGAAGGAACATTTTCAGTAAGTAAAATCCACATATAGCAAGGGATAAAATAGGTATGTAATTAAATATATTTCTTTAAAGAAGGACATTAGAGGCTAAAAATACTGTGAAAATCCAAAGGTAATTGTACTGTTTAATCTTAGGAGAAGTTCTTTTTTTTTTTTTTTAAGGAGAAGTTCTTAATGGAGATAAATAGATGGCTGGAAGGGAACCTTCCTATGCTCTGTAAGATAATTGTTACTATCAGTGCTTGAAATGAGAGGAAGAAAGAATGGGATTGAAAATACCTGCAGATATAAGAAAGGGGGCTGGGTCATTTGTAGACACAGATTTACCAGCTGGTTCAGCAAACAGAGATGTAGCAGATTTCAGGCTCTCCCTGCAAGCACTTTGCTAATTTAATTTAATTTGATGAAATATTTACTGAGTACCCGCTATGCTCAAGGAGTTACGCCTGAACTGGTTCTATTATTGATACTGATAATTGTATTGGCCTTGTCAACATCTGTACCAGCATGAAGAACTCACTGGGTCCTGCGCAGCACACCCAGGTTGGCTGTGGTTTCTACCCAGTGCTTTGGTTTACAATCAGAGCCGATGTGGAGCATTGATGAGGGAAAGCAGCCTTAGTGCAGGCTGTTTTGGCAGTGGTGCTGGGTTGTTAACTAATTCACATAACTAATTCAGTGTGGAAAGTAGGAAATTAAGTGAATTGCAACATGGGTAATTGACCCCTAATGAATTCAAGCTAAATAGCTATTTTCACTATTCTTGTTTCTCTGTATATTACTAGGATGTATTTTTCAACCGTTTAGATATTTCAAATGGCTCTGCTGAAGCTAACAGAAGCTCTGTGATAATGAAGACTTTTTGTTGTTTCATGGTGTATGTGAAACCTTAAGTGATCCTTGGTAAAAGCCTGGTATACAAAGAAAATCAGAGAATAATCAATTAACCAAGTAGTGGATGCAGAAAATACCACATTAGCGTATTAGCACTTAAGAATCCTTATAAATCAAAAGACCAGAATGGCTTGAATGCCTCAGACTCTTGTAGACCAAGTAATACCTGGCTATCAGAATCTTACTGAAGACTAAAGGCTATAATTAATAAAAATTGAGTAAAGTACGAGAGATATTTCAAATTAATGCATATATATTTATTTTTATTTACTTTTCTTTTTTATATTTATTTATTTTTAAAATTCCTCTCTTTATGGCATTAATGAAGTGTCAGTATCCTGTACATCTTCCTAGGGATATTCTGGCCTACTCAGATATTGAACAATTTATAGTTTTTCTTTCCTCTCCTTTTTCTTTCTTTCTTTTTTTCTTTCTTTTTTCTTTCTTTCTTTCTTTCTCTTTCTTTCTTTTCTTTCTTTCTTTCTTTTTCTTTATTTCTCTTTCAAGATTTTATTTATTTATTCATGAGAGACACACAGAGAGGCAGAGACACAGGCAGAGGGAGAAGCAATCTCCATGCAGGGAGTACCTGATGTGGTACTCGATCCCGGGACACCTGAGATCACATCCTGTGCCAAAGGCAGGCACTCAACCACCGAGCCACCTATGTCCCCCTAGTTTTTCTGCTTTTAAAAAAATAAAAGTTTATAAGATGTCTAACTGAAAAAAAAATTCATATGAACAATCAACTCAATGAGGCATGTCATGAGTTAATCCCCAGTAAGAAAGAGAATGCAGGTGAACACAGATAGGAGCCCTTGATGCCAAAAGGGCTCTGGGTTTGGATGGTCTGTCATCTTTTGTTAGTTTTTACTGAAACCACCAGGCAGCAGCTTCTTCATTTCTCTGTCTCCTGACACATTCAAGTACACGTTCACAGAGAAAGTCAATAAATGAGAGCTGAGGTTTAACCTAAGTTTCGCTCACTGTGAGCCTAAATAAACACCCCCTTTTGCCCTATGCCTGACTTCCATGGCCATGTGGCTTTTGGGAGGCTGTGAAATATAAGTGCTCCAAGTCTCATTTC
The DNA here is from genome assembly GCF_018345385.1 of Vulpes lagopus. Lineage (NCBI taxonomy): Eukaryota > Metazoa > Chordata > Mammalia > Carnivora > Canidae > Vulpes > Vulpes lagopus. The sequence continues at coordinate 8,252,430 of NC_054836.1, read as the reverse complement.
AAAATGCAATGCACCAAAGATCGCTTGACAGTGAAATTAAATTCAAGCAGAATGGCCTAGCTAACAACAGGTTGGACAGGAGAAGGGGAAACCAGCTGGACACAGACCTGGGCATTTGTCCTGGAGTACCACCATGGGCAAGTGTTGGCAGCTGAATGAAAGAGTCAGAAAGAAAATATCCTCAGGATGACTAAGAAGCTCTGAAGATGAGAAGCAGCAGAAGGGGGAAAAAAACAAAAACAAAAACAAAACCAATAAACCCACCACTGATCTAGAAAGGACTGTTTGCTAGGCACCGTGTCTGGTGTTGTGCATCCATTAATTGACCTGATCCTATGAGAAATTCATAATACAGACAATGTCATGGATGATATTAAAAGTGCCTTGTCCAAGGTTAAGCTCATGCTTGTCTGTTGAGTTATGCTGGTGCTGAGGAACAGAAATGAGTAGATGTAGGTCTTGCCTCAATATTCCATAGGTAGGGCTGGGTCAAGAGAGAGAAAATCTGGGCACAGCGTTGAAGAGCAGCACCACTCCCACTTGTCTGTGGGTGGAGTTTCCGGCCACTGGTGGTGCGTGTGGCCGCCATCTGTCCGCCAATGACCCATGCTCTGCGTCCTGGAGCGAGGCAGAGACAGCAGCATATGCAACAGTCTTTTGTGGGGGCGTTTTCCTAGCACACTTCCAAGATTTCTGTGAAAAGCCCTAAGGCTGCTGGCTTGAGAAATATGGTAATTGGATTGTGGTACCATTAAACAAATAACACGAAGGAGTTCTCCTCACACCCCCTCTTGTAGAAGCAGAAAAGACAAGTTCTGAACATCTTCTCTCTCTGGGTAAAGTTTGAGCAAATATTTTTCCCATGAAGCTGACCCCTAAAGGATGGCCTTCATAGTTCCTATATGAAGAGAGATTCTGATGCTATTTCTGTTTTGATGCTTGCAAAAGTAATGAATATTTTGGTAAGAATTTCTCTCTGTACTTTATCAGTAGCCTAATAGCACTATTTGAAGACTGTACTGTGAAAAAAGTCTTCTTGTCACAGCTCTTGAGTGAAATTCTACACTGCCCTAAAAATTGCACAAGAGGCTCTCTTGGAAGAAATGGACGGGTCCTCACTAGACCTACAGAGTTTCCAACAAAGGACAAGAACCTGTGACCCCTTTACTCTGACTCTTTGTTCAGCCTGCTTCACCTAAATCTCCCAGGGATTCCTCACTGTGAAGAGAATACACTTAGTCTTCGTCAGAAAATAGCCCTCTTATAGGACAGTGTCCAAGAGAGACCCAGAGTAAAAGGTAGACACATCTAAGACTATGTGTTACAAATCAGTTGCAAAGCTTGGGAAAAATATATGCTTTTTAAAAAAACAATTCACTAAGAACCACAAAGAACTGAATTTTTTCAGACTTAGAATGTTCAGATTCTCAATAATGAGCCATATAGAGAAAGCGATATTGTTTGAATTTGCATTCCTCCCCCCGGTATTAGGCTAATGACTTTATCATTTTCCTTCCATGAAGTTTCTCATATAAAGACAATCTTTATATACAGAGACCCACTTACTTACTCTATCACCACCTTTACTGAGGTTCTATAATATAATAATTCTGATAATACCTCGGCTTGTCTCCTAACAACATCAAGCTTCGTAATACCTCATCTTTGCCATACGCTGTGTGTTTTAGAAGAATGAGGCTCTGAAGAGATACAGAATACACACATACTGGAAAATAAAAAGCATAAAAAAGGAGGAAACCCTCAACTGCAATTAAAATGCAGTAGTCCTCCACGACATGTCCCAATGCTAGTTAATACAGACATTTCCAATAACTTTAATCTTTAAGTGGTGATTGTCCAAAAAAAAAAAAAAAAAAAAGAAAGAAAGAAAGAAATCAAGTTTGCGTTTCTTAAAAGACAAGAGGGAAGAAAATGACTTGTCATATCTGACTGGTTCAGAAATATAAAATCCAATTCTGAAGAAGTAGAGATAAGAAGAGTGCGGTGGAAGTGCCATCAGCTTAGCAAACACTAAATAATGAACAATGCGGAGACTGTCCAGCATGATAAAATACTCTATTAGAGGGACTGTTTTTAAATGAGTGATAATTGTGGCACATCCGCAGTGAAAGGTTATTGAATTTTTATCTGTAGCAAGAAGCTTTTGACAGACTTGCTGAAAAGTCACCTACAAATAGTACCTTCTTTAGATGAATTTGACCAAAAGGGTTTTCCAGCATGTGACATCTTTCTGACATTTACAGGATTTTTGTTTCCTTGAAGAATCTGATCAGATATTCTTGGTTTCTAGAAAGACACTTAGGTTTTTCATCAGCCTTAGAGACAAGTCCTCATTATTCTTCCTTTCATAAAAATTGGATTAAGTTGTTAGTTAAGGACTGTAGTCAAATCCACCCAGGATTCAATGACCAGAGCTCAAAGATGTTAGTATACAGAATTAACTGCTGTTGGTAAACAACAATGTGCCTTGGAGACCTACACCTAATATGTACCTATATCTCCCATGAAGAAGGTCTTTTACATTTTTATTGTATGATTTATAATACTAGATATAAATTTATAGTACTCAACTTAGGACAATAAAGTAAAAGAGAACCTTTGCCTAAATACACGACTACAAAATTTGGTTCCAAAATAGATCCTTATTGTAGATGGGGGCAGGGAGGGGGTATAGCTTTTAAGCTTCAGCTTCTTAAAAAGGGTGGAATGCCAAGATCACTTACCCTCATGCCGTTTGTTGTTATTATTATTTTATTTTTAAATTTAAGTAGGCTCCAGACCCAGTGTGGAGCCCAATGTGGGTCTTGAACTCATGACCTTGAAATCAAGACCAGAGCTGAGATCAAGAGTCGGATGCTCAATCCACTGAGCCACCCAGGTACCCTGACCCCTGATCACTTGATGCCATTCATGCCAGGGACGCAACATCACATTCACCTTGCTGTAATTCAGCAGACAGCTGAAGATGAGCATTACCCTTGTGAGGAAACAGAGGCACACTGGTTTGGTGTTCTGAGGCGTACTGGTAACAGGTGCTTGTGTTGTTTTGCTAGATAGTGTGGTCTGCATTCTGACAAACAGATTGTAGTCTAGATTTCGTCACTCTCCCTTTTGACCTTGAGTAAATGGTCAAATTTCTGTTTCCTGATCATGCTTTGTAAAACTGAGACAATAAAGGCTGGCCTGACAACTACAGCTTGAGGCAGGGATAAGGGATTAAGAATTAATGATCACAAAGGACCTTGAAAGTATGAAATGCAATCTAAATGCTGAGTCCATTATCATCACTATGACGCCCCTTTGGGACCACTGCATGCACACATGATTCACACGTAGTGCCCCACTGCTATGCTTTACTGGGGCTGGCAGCCTGGAAAGGGTGCTTATGAACTATTGATTAATAAGTAAGCCGTCTGTGGAAGCATATCCAGTTTACATTTAGAACATTTTTCTAAATTCAATCTCCACAGATGGTGATTTCTTCCATTAAATTTGGGCTAGCCTCCATCCCCTTCATTTTTTCCCTGTCAGGATTCGTCTCTCCCACCTGCTGCGCTTTGTGGCATACCTACAGTTGGGTTCAAGGGTGAAGAAATGAAAAGACACACTCTTTTGCTAGTGAAGAGTTCATTAAGTCATGGTTAGTGGGCTTATCTCAAGTTTTAAAGCGCCCAACTATCTCAGGGCTTCTCTAGATAAGAGCTGAGATTTAACAGTGCAATCAGCACTGTCAGGCACAATCTCTCCCTCTCGTTTCTCCTTATAAGAGGCTTTTGTATTTGGCAGCCAAATCAGTCCCCTTCGATTTTTTTGCTCAAGTCTTACTGCCCTAATAGCCATACCTCCTCACCTCAGCTTGGTGTCAACTCAGGTAATCCTGCATTGGTATTATTCTCCTCAGTCTGACTCCTCAGCATGACATGTTAGAGCCCTCTCTTGTTGTTGTCCTCGTTGTTTTAAAGATTTGATTTACTTATTCATGAGAGACCGAGAGGGAGAGAGGCAGAGACACAGGCAGAGGGAGACGCAGGCTCCATGCAGGGAGCCTGATGTGGGACTTAATCCCAGGTCTCTAGGATCACACCCTGGGCTAAAGGAGGTGCTAAACCGCTGAGCCACCCGGGCTGCCCCCTCTCGTTTTCCAACCTCTTCCAGCCTCCCCCATTTCCCAGAGATTTTCAATTTTATTTCTTCTTCTGGTTGCCATTTTTTGGTTTTGTTTGAAGATATAATTGTTTGGCTGGAAGCTTGCAGCCACCATCCTTAAGTATCCATGATATTACCATATTTTAATAAAATATTTCCCTTATGGATACAAATGTTGGCATTTTCAAAGGAACAGCCACATAATTCGTTATGGACAGACACTTAGAGCTCCCTAATTACACTGAAATGCCCATAGCACTAGCCTTCTGTCGCTTCACAATCGATAGTCACCTCTTTGCTGAGGGAGGTGGGGTACTGCTTTCTAATCAGTTCTCAGGACAGGACAATGAACCCTACAGATGACCAGCTGATTGACAAGAAGGGAATTGTTTTTGGTTCTGTCTTTACATAATAACTGAGTCCTCTTTTCATAGTTTTGGAGAACAAAAAGGGTATCTTTTTGAGATTCAACTTTGGCTTCTCAGATGGGCGCTTGTAGACAGAGGTGACTTTTACATGCAGGTCTATTCTCAGAGACATTCCCATGACCTCTGAAACACTGGGGAACTCTGTGGGGGGAGAGCCAGGATTTACCAGAAATGATTCAGGAGCACAGATGTTGGAGTTTTAAAGCAACCACAAGACTTGAGATCAAAGAGAAGCCTTGAAAGGGGCGGGGAGGAAGGTCAAGGCTCAGCACTGAGGGAGGGGAGCAATGAGTGAGAGCTCTAGTGAAAAAGTTGAAATTAGGAACCCCGGGAACCCCATACTGAGTCCCTATACCATGTAGCACCCACTGCTAAGAACTCCCAAGTTCATCATCTCATTTAATGGTTTTAGGAACCAAATGACTTTGTATCATTGTTTCTATTTAACAGGTAAAGAAACTTATTTCACTCAGGAAGGCTAAATCATTTCCCTATAGTGATTCAGTACCTTGCCTCACATGTCCCCAAGTGCACCTGACTTTAAAGTCATGTATGTGTTACATGCTTTCTTGCCCAGGACAAGTATGGTAAAGAGTCCATGAATTAAAAGAACATCACAGATAGTCAGGAAGAGGCAAAAATGGCCCCAGTTTAGGAGGGCACTCAATGAGAGGAAAGGGAAAAAACAGAGTAGATGTGTTTAAGAAGAGGACTGATCATTGTGTACCAGTATTTAAAACGCACTAGAAGTAAAGCAATATGGGTCAGCCTGAAGCTGGGATGATAATCAGCAGTAATGGTACATAGTGCATCAATGTGGAGAAAGAGCTAGAGGGTTCCAGATGGTCTTCCTTAGGAAATGAGAGAACCACCAGCATCTCCACTGTTAGTAACAACAGAGTTTCAAAAGAGTCCTAGGAATCAGGTGAATACCCTAAGCAAAGGGACTTTCCATGCAAATTCCTTCTTAAGATGAATTTCAATCAGTTTATAAATAACACAGTACAATTAAGACTGAAAATGAACAAAATGGAATCATCATAACATTATCATTTGGTGTTTTTTACTCCTACAAAACATATGATTAGTTGTGAAATTGGGTACAACATGGATACATACTTGGACATTATTTTAAAAAGTGATAAAAGCTCATACAAATGTAAAAGTAGCGTCAATTAAAGAAGATCTAAATAAATTCAGAGTTGGACATTGGACAGGAAACTCATGAAGAAGATGTAAGACATTGTGGTAATTTAATTTTCTCAGTAAAAAGCATGATCATGAGGGGTGCTTGGTGGCTCAGTTGGTCAAGCATCCAACTCTTGATTTTGGCTCAGGTCATGATCTCACAGTTGTGGGATAGAGCCCCATATCTGGCTCCATGCTTAGTGTGGAGTCTGCTTGAGATTCTCTCTCTCCTTCTTCTGTCTCTTTCCCCACTCACCTGCATTTTCTCTCTCAAAAATCAATAAATAAAATCTTAGAAAAAGAAAAAAAAAAGCATGATCATGAAATTAACCAAGGCAGTGAATGTGGAAGGTATCACCAACAGAGGAAGAAGGATGGCAAAAGTAAAGACACAAAAGGAGAGTAAAGAAGATGACCACTAATAACACCAAAAACCGATGATGGCCTAGAAAGCCTAAGCTCGTGAAGATGATTAGAGAAACTAAATATGTAGAGTTGGGCTAAGCAATGCCTGACGACGAACTGTCTGATAACAGTCTACAAATATTTGAAACTTGTAAATACTGTAGGCAAGAGAGGAATTACCATGCGTGGAGTTTTAATTAAAAATAATCAGATGAAATTATGACAGAGAAAACTCTGACTTAATAGTTTGACAAATGCAAAGCTGAAACAGGACAGTATCCCATGAGATCTTGGCTAGGGACATTTTTATTCACATTTGTGTCAAGGCAGAAAAACATACAGCTGTAGGTGTGTGTATGGAGGGGTCTGAATTTTATCTTTCATTTACAAGGAAGTCAGGAAAAGCCCAGGACAGTGAGCGCTAGCATGGGAGAATTCATATTCCATCTTCTAGAAAATGTTAAATTATAGTAGGCAATGCATAAAGGCTTCCTGGTATGCCACAAAACCACGTATATGAGAGATGGGAGTATACAGACAACTGGACCTTTCCCATCCTTACTTTCAGTGATACAACTGACTTGTAAACACTTTCCCATTCATTCAGTTGGTTTGGCAATTGCAGCCTTTTGAATTAAGGGAGACAAGGATTCCTCTGCCCTTCTCATTTGGCTGGCTGTAGGAGGGTAAGGGGAATGTTTTTATTTTTAACCAAATGTGAGACATGGTTTGACTAATTAAACACTGCGAAGCAGAAGTGGGTTGTTGTCCTGACTCCGGCATGGACTCAAGGTATACCATTTTGTGTCTGGTGTTCTTGTCCAGAAAATGGAAGTCATGTTAATACCAAGCTTTTGAGAAGAGAACTGGCAAAATAACTACAAAGAATTTCCCTAATATAAGAGGAAGAGAAATTAAAGAAGACACTGTGTGTGTGTGGGGGGGGTGCCTCTGAATCAGTGGTTCTCCGTCTTGGCTATTTGTTGAATCACCTGGGGAGATGATAAAAAGCACAGTGGTTTGAGCCTCTCTCCCAGAGGGTCTGAGCAAAAGCTCCATAGGTGATTCTAATATAAGCCAAGGCTGTGACTCAATCCTTTAAAAAATAGTGGTTCTCAACCTCTGATCTGATTGGTTTGGGGGTGCCCAGGTCACATATTGGAACAATTAAATGGAAACCTCTGACAGTGGGGCCCAGCATCAGAATTATAAAAGCTGATTACAATTGACAGGTAGCCAACTTTGAGAACTGCTCCTTAACATTTCCCAGGAAGCAAGTCTCATTCATACACAGGTTTTGAGTCAACACCACACATTGGAACTTAATGAAAATGGGTGAAAATAAGACTTTTTAGTAAAGAAGATTCAGGGAACTCTTTTAATCTCAGCATGGCTTTGTCTGAAATATGATTGTGCACATTTAACTAAGGAGTGTTTAGCACATATGGCAACTAAGAAGAAGCTGTAAGCACTAATCAAGTGGCTCAGCGTAGAAAAAACAGCTCCTCCGACAGAGACTTTCAGAACCATAAGATTACATAATCTATATCAACTGCATAATTGTTTAAGGTAGGTAGACAACTATTTTTTTTAAGCAGCCATTCAACTTGTCCAAACATTGGGCTTATAACAGATGCATTCATCATGTTAAAAAATAGTCACTAGAAAGATAAACACACAAAGCAATTTGTAGTGGAAAAGTGGAAAGTTGCTCCAGAATTCAGAAAGAACTGTCTGGAGAGGACTACATGAATTGGAGGCATACAAACCAATCCCAGAACATCATCAGTGATAAGTCACATTGATAGGAGTTATTCTTGAAACGATTTGATGAGAATAGCACTTTATCTCTCTGGTTTGCCTTCCCCAAACCCATAAGCCCAGTGTAATCATGAGAAGAGATTAGGCCAACCTGTATTGAAGGACATCCTGCAAAATACCCAACCAGTTTTTCTCCAAACTGTCAAGGTCATCAAAAACGAAGAAAAGTCTAAGAAGCTGTCACAGTCTAGATGAACTTAAAGAGACAGAATGACTGAATATATTATGATATCCTAGGTGGGATCCTGGAACAGAAAAAGGACATTAGGTAAATCTAAGAAAATTCTAATAAAGACATTAGTTTATAGTAATGTATCAATAATGGCTCATTAGTTGTGATGAATGTACCATACTAATGTAAGATGTTAACAGTAGGGGGGAACTGGGTGTGATATATATGGAAAGTCTGTACCATCTTTTCAACTTTACTCTGAATCTACAACTATTTCAAAATAAAAATTCAAATAAAAGAATCAATCCCTGGACCCCTACAATAGACACATGAACATTTGAAAATGAACTGAGGTGTGGAACTCTATTAGTAACTAGAGTTTTGGGAACTGGGAGGAAGGTGCACAGTGATTGGAGAGGCATCAGTATCACAGCCAAATTCAAAACAAGCAAAAAAGAAAACCATGGTCATTTTATATTGCTTGACTTGAAAATTTCTAAAAATGATTAAACAAATCAAATAATCAACAAAATTGCAACAGAAATCGTCTGATGGTGTGCAAATTTGCCAATTACATGAAATTACATTCCTGCAAGAGTAAAACATCTGTCCTGTCCTGTGCCTGACTGTGTTGGGAGAATGAAAGATTCTGAATAAATTACATAAATATAGCATAGGACAGTGTTTCCCAGAAGTAGTCCAATGGAAGCAAAGTCCTGTTAAGATGCTCTATGGAGAGAGAATTCACTGCTAAGTTTGGGAAACACTGCATTGCTGTTAATGTGGCTAGTGTGACTGTAGAGCTGAATTTTTAGTCTCATTTAGTTTAAATTTAAATAGCCACACAGGGATAGTGGCTACTGTATAGGACAGTGCAGTATCTAGAATATATTACATAACATGGGTACTACAGGCACAGTTTCTGAGTTTGCAAATACTTGTAGAACAAAAATAGTGACAAATTTGAGAAATGTTCTATTACAACTATGATGAAATTCAAAAGGGACATGTGCAATAATTCTGTAAATTTAATGAATAGAAATTCTGGTTTTACACTAGCAATGATGATCAGAAATGATCACAGGTTAAATGTTGGCATTAAAGTGCTCGCACCAAAAAAATATGATGACCCCCCCCCGGGTGGCTTAATAGCAATATGTCATGAATGGCCCTACTAGCACTGCCAGTACTTAATCTTGGTCCTGGGCAAGAAAGTGATGTAGTGGAGAGAAAATTAAACTGGGAATTTGAAGGCTTGCTTCCATTCCAGTTCAGGCATCGACATACAGAATGACCATTATGAAGCTTTAATTTCCTCATGTGCAAAATAAATGAGTTGGACCAAACGATTTCTAAGATCCCTAGCACTAATCCCACTTTAAGAAAGAAGTATAATTTGTGCATGGATATTCATCACAGCATTATTCATAACAGCCAAGAGGTGGAAGCCACCCAAATATCCACTGATAGACAAATCGATTAAAAAAAAAAGGTGGTATATACATACAATGCAATATTATTCAGCCATAAAAAAAGCAGGAAATTCTGTCACATGGGCCACACTACAACATGGATGAACCTTGAAGACATTACACTAAGTGAAATAAGCAAGTCACTAGTAGATAAATACTGTATGATTCCACATATATAAGGGGGTATCTAAGGCCAAACTGATAGAAACAGGAAGTAGAATGTGGTTACCCAGAGCTGGGAAGGAGGGGGAAAGGGAGAATGGTTCAATGGGTCTAGAGTTTCATCTGTGCAAGATGAAAAAGTTCTAGAGATCTGCACAATAATATATTCAATACTGCTGCACTGTACACTTAAAAATGGTTAAGAAGGGGGCACCTGGGTGGCTCAGTTGGTTAAGTGTCTCTCGGTTTTGGCTCAAGTCACGACCTCTCTTTCTTTCTCTCTCTCTCTCACTCTCTCTCTTTCAAATACATACATACATACATACTTAAAAATGGTTACAATGGCATATTTAATATTACGTGGGGTTTTTTTTACAATAAAAAAAGTGGATAAAAAATTGTAAAACTAACACTGTGATTCCCAAACCAATTCAAGGAACCAATATTATGACATCTACTCACCCTGGAGGTTAAAGGGCTATTTTAACCCTCTGGTTTCTCAGACTGGAAAAGACTAGGGTATGACGTTTTATTGCTTATCATCTGTGCACATGGGCTCAGCAAGAACTTTAGTCATGGGAACCACAAGCAGAGGCGGATAGCCTGGGTCAAAGGAACCTATAGAAGTGCCCCACTTTCACAAACAGCCAAGCTCACCATCCAAAAGAGTGTGCGTGGACCTGCTCTGGGCTCCAAATTCTGCCACATTTGGTTGCCCTTAATTCAGAGACTGAGACTGTCAGGACAGAAGTCTTTACTATCTAGAGATGGGCAGGTAGGGGTTGTGGAAGTATTTTCAGATACATCCAGTATTTTATGGAGAAAATATTCAACAGTTAATTTCTGAAGAACAGGACAGAAGAAAGGGGGGTAGACTGAAGGAAGGCATTTTAGGAAAAAAAAAAAAAAAAAAAAAAGAAAGAAAAAATGACCTCCCAGATAGTAAGGTTACTTAAAAAGCAGAATATGTAATTAAGGAAGTTTTAGAATCTCTAATCCTGGAGTCGTTTTTTGTTGTTGTTGTTGTTGTTTGTTTTTTTACAGAATCCAAGACAGAGAGGAGGCCCCCTGAGGAAGCAATGTAGACAAAATAAGCCCTTGAGCCCCTCAGGTTCTCTGGAGTCTATTTTTAAAAGCCACACATCTCTAAAACAAAAGAATACAATATAAAGGAAAACCATTAATGTTCAAATTGAATACACTCCAACGATTTTTATGTAGGTCACACTTGCTGACAATTTTCTTAACCATAACAGTTAATCTCAGAGTCTTTGTTTAGGATCCTTACACACAGCAGAGAGTACAAAGGACAGATGTTATCTGGAGTCTGTACTACAAGGCTGAAACTGTGATCAATGGGGGAAAAATGTGTATAAACCTAGACCCTGAATGCCCAATGCGAAATATGATCCTGTTCGACTTCTCTGTACTGAAAACATGTCCTGAACATCAAGGGATTCTAGAAGAGGGAGCAGGAGACAGAGACTGAGTTGCAGGTGGGGAGAAAAGCAGAGTCAGAAAACAAGGCTTATACAAAGAGAATCAGAGAAACCCATGAGAGACTGTTGAGCCGGGTCAATTCACGACTTTTCTGGAACTGTTTCTGGAGCTCTTGGCAAAAATGCTCTTTTTGTCTGGGATCAAATAATCCCGGGGTTGCTGGTGGCCAATGATGTTGCCATATAGAAAGTGCTTGCCTGAGATGGAAAGCAACAAAGAGAAACTACCAAGAGACAGAGGAAAGGAGAAAGAAGGGTGGGGTGGGGGGCAGAGAGAAAGAGAATGAGAGTGTGCAGGAGAGCATGCACAGGTGTGTGAGCATGTCTGGGACATGAGGCTACCTTGTCAACCTGGATCCAGCCACACCTGAAGTCTTTGATTTACTAGTTTTATGAGTCAATGCATTATTTTTCCTTCAATTAGTCTGTTTCTTTCAATGGAAAGAATCCTAAGAAGAGTAAGTATAAGGAAGATAAGAGTGATGGGGGATACCAAGAGAAGGAACCAAGGAATGTTCTAGGACAAAAGTAAGAGCGGTGCCTTTGACGTAGTCAGAACCTATCTGAGGTGAGAAGACCCTTTCAAGTGTGAAGAGACAGAGTGACATTTAAGCAAACACTAAAAGAGACAGAAAAATTATCTTTGAAGAAATGTCAGCTTTCACCTCTTGGACAAATGGACAACCACGTCCTGGCACTAAAATGCAGTACTCTCTTTTGTATGATGTGAGATGTTTCGGGTGGACAACAGTCCTGCTGTAATATCTGGAGAGATACTCTACTATGAAAATAATTTTCTGAAAAATTCTTCCACTCCATCAACATCAATATACCAAAGCCTGGTATTCACCAAATAGTTAACAGAATATGGAGCCAGAAACCAACCTGAAATCTTCTCTTCTGGATTTCTTCCTATAGGACTGAGTACCCATGACTGCTAGATAAAAGGCTGGAATTTTCTTCACGTTATCTAGCTTCTAGATTTGGAAACACTTTTGTTGAGGCAATCATTTGGTTCACTTTTCATAAAGAATAATAAAGACCTATCCCTTCTTCCCTTTCTAGAGTCACACTGAACATGGAGCAATCAGAGTAACCCATTATCAGAGAATTCTCTGCTTTGCTCAGCTCATAAACATCAATGGGCATCTCTCCTGGGAATTCAAAGAACAGATGAGTGTGGGTGAGCCAGGCTTGTTGTTAGCAGAATAAACCAGGTTCGCTAAATGCTTTGTTTTGGCAAAGACAACATAAGTAGTGATTACAGCTCACTTGGGTTTTATAATGATCATCAAAATGCTGACAGTCACTTAAATCACTCACTGGGTGGAATAATCACCCTGAAAGGAACTGAGAGAGAGTACACCTTGTATTATAAAATGGAAGTGAACACAGGCGACAAAGTATTAATGGGTGTGGTAGACGAGGTCTTTGTCAGAATAACAGATGATTAAAGACAAGAATTAGATATCAAGTGAACTGGGTACTCTCAGTGACATGAACACAACAGGTAAATCGTGCAATTACAAAGTGGAGCATAACTTAGAGAACATCCTTCTCCTTTTGAAAACAGCCAATGCCAGGCTAGCTGTGTGAATCACTCAGGGGCTTGCTGTGAGGTTATGGACTATTTTGCCTTGCAAAAACCCTTTTAAGATGGACAGAGTAGAAATCTAGAATGCTGAGCCACTGGAAATAAGGGATTGCTTATTAACACTGCTGGCCCACCAAACAAGAGGGCCTCTTCCAGACATCACTGGTAAACTGACTAAACTGCCCCCTAGCAGCCCTACAATTGTCAAGGTCAAAGGAAACCAGGAAAGAAGTATGTGTTCCCTTTTCAGAACTGTTTGTTTGGCAATTAGCAAAAGGGAAATTAGCTCTGACTTTTATTTTTGGTGGAGCGGGGTGGGGCTGGGAGATAAACTGGATGGTTGAGCTTACCGCTTGTGACGGGTTGCCTGATGCAGGATAAGAAAGTTGAGGGCCTTTCAAGAATACCTCCTTTCGCAGATCTGCTCAGACCCAACCCTGTGCCCAAACTATCCCATTCTTACAGATGCCGAGAATACATATGTGTCATTGTAGCCACAGGTAAAAAGTAATGTTAAATAATAAGCACGAAAATAAAAGTATAAATTAAAAGTAGTATTTCAAGATTTCTAGAATCAGAGCATATAATCTCGCTCATGCTTCCTCCATTCTCCCTACCCACCACTGAGCTCCAGGATAGCTAAGCTATATCACCAGCATGAGGCTCCTGAAGCAGTGGGCGTTCAAGGGACTCCGAGACTCCAGGAGCCCGTATTTCAGGGGACAATTTACCCCTGTGAGCTTCATCCACACCTCTTCCACCTTGAGGCTGGAAACCCTGCTTAACCATATCACGACTTTTCAGAAGACAATGACAATAAATAACTTACTCTGAGGTTCACGATCCAAACAATGCTGGCCTTTTCCTTCTAATTATGGCCTAACAGTTAACTCTAATATTAAGTTTAAAGCTGATTTTGGTTCTTTCATGTTACTGCTGTTATTTTACTTTTTCCTGTTGTTTATTTATGCATTTGAATCTGTCAGTGCCTTTATTCCTTCTTCCCATTGTTTTTTTTCTTTGCTTTTTTTTTTTAATCTTTGCTTCTATTTTAATGACCTAACACATACTTCTGAACTAATGCTTTGAAATGTGCCCTAAAGTATGTATTTATCTTATAGCTAGTGTATAAAGTGGCCATGTCCTAAGTTTTCAAATTATTTTTCTCAGAGTCATTGGTCCTCAATTGGAAAAAAGTTCCCTGGTTTTAATTCATATCCTAGCTCTTTCTTGCCTTGAATTCTGTAAGTCATCTTCAGCCATCCCTTTTCGGGAATCACTGTTTTTCTCATGGTCTCTATTTCCTGGATCCTTCGTTACTTTTATCATTCTCTTGTTAGACACTTTTCATTAGCTTTATAGTGGTTAAAATGTAAACATCAGCTGCGTGCTCAGCTCTGAGACTCAGTTTATACCCTTGAGAAGTTGTAAGGAGGACAAAGGTATTGCTCTCTGTTCTTGAGACACAGTGGTGTGTTCTCACATGATTTACTGTTTTGAAGGTTTAACATGAAGCTGTGTGAACGTGAACCTTCTTTGCCTTCCACACCCTACACAGGGAAGCTGAGATTACTTCTTATAGCAGAATCACAAAATATGAGAGGTGCTTCCCAAGCAGAACTCTTGCACAGATCTAACACAGGATCTTCTGACAACCTGGATGTTTCCTCATATGGGACAGGTATATGCGCCCGCCTTTCAAATGTGACTACTCAGTCTAGTTCCTCTGCTGTCCCCACAACCGCCGCCGTAACAGACACTTACTCTGAGATGTAGAAAGATTGGAGAAGGCTGACTTTGTCCGACCTGCTAGCCACTCCAGGCTTTCGTGCATGTTGGCCAATGCTTTGAGGTCACTGACATCACGGAGGATGTCTTGTGGAGGGATTAATTTGTCACCCAGGTTCCCGATAAGAACTTCTGACTCCTTGCCGAAGGCTGCCCTGAGAAACAAATCAGAAACATATTTCACATTCAGCATGGAAAAGAGAGGGGTGGGCAAAACTTTTTTTTAGGCACGTCTAGCACAGTGGTTGTTATTTGTCAGTGTTTCATAGCATGCCATCTTTCCTAGGTTTAATGTTGTGAGAAAGCTATCATTTACTTGCTTAAAATCACTTCAGTAGGAGAAAGATTGTTCTTTTTTTTTTTTTTAAGATTTTATTTATTCATGAGAGAGAGAGAGAGAGAGAGAGGCAGAGACAGAAGCAGGCTCCCTGTAGGGAGCCCGTTGTCGAACTCGATCCTGGGACTCCAGGATCATGCCCTGGGCCGAAGGCAGGCGCTCAATTGCTGAGCCACCCAGGTGTCCCAGAAAAAGATCGTTCTTAGAAGAATGGGGTTGCCCTGATGCTCATACCTTCAATAGGAACCAGCACAGGCCTCACCTAGACAGTGATGGTCCCTGGGGATGGCTTTGGTGCTTGTTCTCCTGTGGGCTTTTTCTTGCCTCTTCTGCTATGGACGTTAACCAATACAGCATAGAGCATTAAAAACATACATGATTTGAAGGTTATTATAATAAAACCACCAGGTTAATCAGCTAGAAAATGTTTTAAAATGTTCAAAAGCAAAGAAGGTCCAGCCTCTTTAAGAGAGATTAGAGTTGAGATGGATGACAGGCCTCATTTGCTCACTATTTACTGGTTGTAAAAGGGACCCAAAGCAAATAAACTCCAAGGCACCAAGGTATGTACTATTCGAAAAGAGAGACCAATTAAAAATCAGTGCTGGATCCTTTTACTGACTAGAAAAATACAGTCAGGTGGTCTTCACACAAAGCCCAGCATGTTCATAATGTTTCTGGGAGGGGGAGACTGAAAAGTTGAGTCCTGTGAGGTCACAGAAGGAGGGAGTCAGAAGGGCCCTTGGAGACAATCCAGTGCTGCTGCCACCGCCCGGATGCAGGAGTGGAGGCTCGGATGGGAATTCACTGTGTCCACGTGACATACAAGTGGCGGAGCCGGGGCTCTAATTTCTCCAGCACCCATTCTTTCACGAAGACAGAGGGCTGAAATGACAGATGACGGACGATGCTAGGGAGAGAAATCCTGTCTTTTATGGAAAGTTCCACGTAGGTGGGGAAGCAGAGCCGCTGCTGGTGAAGGTTGCAACAGGCACCTAGAGAGTTTTCTGTCAGTCCCAAGGCTTTCTAAAACCTCCAACACCTTAAGCAAGCCGAAGCAAAGGCTTTATTTAAGTAGAAGAAACCAAATTAAGTTTCAAGCCAGCCGGGATGAGAAACAGCTGACATGGAGCCAGAACGATGCTTAATTGACGCATCGGCAGGTAGTGCCCGGCGCTGTAGCAGCCGCTCCACGTTCAGAGAAACAACTGCTGTGAATTAAAAGCTGGTTAAAGAATGTTTATGCTACCAGTAGTGACTCACCATTAGGCTTCTTACTTCAACAGAGGGTTATATATATATTTTTTTAAAGTAAAAGTCGTAATTGATCGACTGAGTTGGATAAGCTGAGGTCACGGAGGCAATGGAAATCCAGGACGGGAACCAGGAGTGTGTACCCACTTTACTTAGGGGACTTGTAAAAGGTCTTGGGGTGGGACCCACGCGGTCTGCATCTCTAACTAGTTTCAGGCTATTGTCTGGGAAGCATGCTTTCTTTGAGTCCTAAGAGTTAGAGCACAGGCTTCAAAGTCACACAAACCTGGCACCGAATCCCGACTCTGCCGTCTACTGTGTGATGTTGGGTTCACTTCTCTGAGCATCGTTAGCTAAGGGTGATGGTGCTGACCTCAGATGAAGTCATGCAGAAATAGGAGGGGGACTTTATAGACCTTTACTGGGAAAATTTCAGTAATTCCAAAAGTAGAGAGAAGGGTACAACAATCCCCCGCGGGGGAGTCTTCTTTCATCTATCCTGATCCACTTCCCAACCCCCTTGGAGGATTTTGAAACAATCATTCTGGTGATGTGAAGTGCATGACCCAGTGCATGGAACTTGGTGAAAGCTAACAGGCTGTAGCTATTACTGTTCTACGGTCTGTTGAGATGGCTGGTTTATTTGATGTCGACCCAGGGTAATGCTATGATGAATGAATTGAAATAGATGAGTCATCAGAAGTAAGTAAATTAGGGCTAGTTTTACAAATGGAACCTTGTAACATCACAGCAAATGTCACTGTGTCTGAGTCCACTCTTCCCAGAATCTTCAAGAGGTCAATCACTGTGATACAAACCACTAGTCACCTGGCCAGTATCCATTACCCCATTGCCTTCTTAGTCAGAGGATGCTGGGATTATGGGGGTCATCAGTCCTGTGTTCAACCTCAAAACAAAAGCAAACAAAAAAACCCCACTCAGTTTCATAGCCCTTTTTGCAGATATGGTGGTCAATGAGACATAAACTGAAATCAGCGGCTTTTTTTTTTTTTTTAAGATTTTTATTTAATTTCACAGAGAGGAGGGAGAGGAAGGGAAGAGGAGAGAGGGAGAGTGTGCGCTCACTCAAGAGCATGAGCATGAGGGGGAGGGAGGGGTAGAGGGAGGAAGGGAGCCCATCCCTGGACCCTGGGATCATGACCTGAGTGGAAGGCAACGCTTCACAGACTGAGCCACCCAGGCGCCCCAGTTAGTAGGCTTCCAAGAAAGCTCCTTTAAGCAGTCTTAGCTGGCAGGGACCTCTCTTGCCCTCTCCCTTTCTGGAATGCAGTCACAGAAGCTGCAGTAGTGCTTTCCAAACATCAAGTGACCTTGAGCATGAAAATAATGCTGAGAATAATGGAGCCAAAGACAGGAGGACATGGGTGCACTAGGCCACCATGGAGCTGCAGTGCAGCCCCAGACAGTGCACTTCTGGGCTTTGTGTTACAGGAGGGATGATGAAACTCTATTTGTTTCACCGCTCCCAGGCCCTAAATGCAATTCCTAACTGACACAATTATCTAATTAGCATAAATGATGTCACCCTCAGAAACTTTCTCTGCATTCAGACATCCCTAAAAATCAAGTTCCTGGGAAACACAAACAATGAGTCCTCCTCCCTGATCTGAGCCCAGCAGACAGAGTGTCTCCTCTGTGGCTGTCACTCAGGCAAGTTGTAAATATTTAGTTTTCTTAATCTGTCCTTATCTATCAACTCTCCCAGCCCCTTAATCATCTTTGATAGATATAACACAAAAAATGCCTCTGAGCTGGGTGGTTAAAAAGCAACAGGGGAGGCTAACGGCTTTGAAAAACAAGCTCGGAGGCATTTTTATGCATGTAGGTGTAACCCTGGGTGGGATGTGACAATCAAGACAAATGTATTTATGTAGGAGTCTAATCTGTTCGGGTGGGGATTTTTGGGCCTTGGGCATGTCTGCCGCACGCTTCCAGCACTGGATGCCTATACCATTTCCCTTTGGCTCACTCAGATTCGCTTAACCTCCTCCGACGGGAGAGCAACAGACTGAGAAAAATACAAACCACCTCATGTTGAATACATAGCAGACATCTCATTTGACGGGAATCCATAATCACCGCCTAACAACGCACAGAAACCATGACACGGGGAATCGATGATTGACAGCTATAACCATTTCACACACACACAAAATCATTCCTTCGAGGATTTGTGTGTGTCAAAGAGCGTAGTGGATGGTTTTTATGTGGTACAGTAACCTTAAGGGGATGGCTTTTGCTGCTCAACTAGAGATCTTTTTCTAAACCCTTTAATTCCTTAAATAAATTATGGTATATCCATACTATGGAAAACTATGCAGTCATTAGAAATTATAGAGTAAAAACACTGGATATTGTAGAAAAATGTTTGCTAAATGGCTTATTGGTAGCCACGATCCCTGCTGAGTAAAATAAGCTGTTCTCAAGCTGTACATACTGTGGATATTAAAAAAATTAAATTATTATATGTCTGTATGAACTAAAAAACTGGATAGCTACGTACCAAAATGTTAACTGTGTAGCTGGGTCATACTTTGTGCTTCCCTGTGTTCTGCATGTTTTCTCTAAATAGCATGTGGGCCCTCTAACTAAAAACAAAACTTGGAAACCCTACCACAAATGAGGGAACTTTTGAAGGGACACAAGAATTTTAGCAGGGATAGGCACCTGGGTGGCTCAGTGGTTGAACCTCTGGCCCAGGGAGTGATCCTGAGGTCCCGGGATCGAGTCCCACGTCAGGTTCCCTGCATGGAGCCTGCTTCTCCCTCTGCCTGTGTCTCTGCCTCTCTCTCTCTCTCTCTCTCATTAATAAATAAATAAAATCTTTAAAAAAACAAGAGAATTTTAGCAGGGAAAATTAGAGGACGTGGATATTACGGTGACTTAACCAAACTGGGAGGCAGAGAGTGGCTGGCTGGCCTGAGAGCTGGTTTGGACAGAAGATCCAGGCTTCCCCAAGAGGCGTCTGAGGGTCCACTATGGAGGGTCCTGCTGCCAGGACGACTGCTACCCAGCTTCTGGACCAATACTGTTTCCTCTTTTTAGATCTCAACTTCTAAGAACTCTTCATCTTTTGCTGAGCCCACTAATGAAGGAAGACGTGACATGTGTTTGAGGGAAACAGGCAGCAGAACAATCACTGTCTTGAGAAGGTGGAGTAACAGAAATTCAGAAGTAACAGGCACTCGTTCATGGCCCACAGGGAACAGGAATCAGAGCTCAGAGCTTGTGCATTCTGGGGACGGAGGCCCCTGTGAGGAACCAGGCTCATCAGCAGTAGGCCGACATACTCACGTAGGTGCCTATGAAGCTACAGTAGTGTCAAACCTGTGAAGCTTCATTTTAGCACACAATTATAATCTTTAAAGAGCTTGATCTGACAGGAATTCATTTAAGAGATTTTTGTCAAGAGTGTAAAACCTGTTTAATTTAATTTTACCCCACAATTATAATCTTTAAGGAGGTCTATCTGACAAGAATTCATTTAAGAGAATTTTACCAAAGATGCTGAAAATTGTCTCCATTTGGTCTTTAAATAGTTCTGTTAGTGGCTGAAATTTTAGAAAGGCCCCTCCACCCCCCAAAAAGAATTCTGCATTTTCAGCAGACTGAATGCACTGATGAAAGAAACATCACAAATAGCTTCAAAATGATTGATCTGCAGATCTGGGCCTTATTTGGTCACGTGACATGGACACTCAGACTCACTGCTTGCTCTCCCTGCCAATTCCCCCACACGCCCAGTCTTCCATCGTGGCTTCCTACTGCTGATCCCTGCTATGTGAGAATTGCCTACCAGCCCTGGGGACAGAGCCTCTCCACTCTCTTTCATCTCTGATCCAGGTCAAGCAGGGAAGAAAAGCAAGAACTGGCTCATAGAGCTAAACAGACTCAGACATCTTTCCAGGCTGTAGCAGCCACTTGAAGGATGGAACTGCTTTCCCTGCCTGAAACATGCCTACTAGCCCCACTGTTAGACATCCTCAAGGTCTTACTCATGCTCATGATATCCTACTCCACAATGTTTTTGGCCAAGAAACTTATTTTACCGCAAAAGAAGTATAAGGCATAGCTGATGTTCCTGGAATTTCCTTCTTGTTGCATACCCAGTACCCCCCACCACCCAAGGAGCTGGCCTGACAGAGGTCAAAGGGCAGGATTCAGCTAGGGGTCAAAAGGAACAAAAGCAGGAAAGGTCCCTCCTCTCGTGATTAGAAACACTTATGGAAGGATGCCTGGGTGGCTCAGTGGTTGAGCATCTACCTTTGGCTCAGGGCATGACCCTGGGATTCTGAGATTGAGTCCTACATCAGGGTCCCTGCAGGGAGCCTTCTTCTCCCTCTGTCTAGGTCTCTGCATCTCTCTCTGGGTCTCTCATGAATAAATAAAATCTTTAAAAAAGAAAAGAAAAGAAAGAAAAGAAAAGAAAAGAAAAGAAAAGAGAAAAGAAAAGAAGAAAAGAAAAGAAAAGAAAAGAAAGAATAGAAAAGAAAAGAAAAGAGAAGAGAAGAGAAGAAAAGAAAAGAAAACACTGAGGTTCTCCTCTTGCCCTCTCCCCCAATTTTGGGCTAGGTGGGTTTTCAGGTATTCAGGAAGGACTGTTTTCCAGAAGACAGAACCACGACTGCGTTAAAACTGGTAGCAGAGACCGTCTTCTGGGCTTGTCACCACTGAACCAACAGCAGAGGGAGCTTACTGTGATGCCAGTGGGGAAGTGTGTAGCTTCTGCACCGCAATGGCAGGCAGGCCGACGTCAGATTCCCTGGGACCCATCTTCGTGTTTCCATGTCCATAGTGAAATTAAGGGAAAACCCAGGCCAACCTAATAAAGACAGGACTGCTAAGAAGTCAGCCCTTTCAGGAACAAAGGCTTATTAGTTCAAGACATATGGGGGGGGGGGGGGGGTGAGCTCTGATGAGCTGAGGTGTGGGCAGAGGGCAAGAGCACTGTGGGATGGGTGGGTACAGGAAGGAAGGAAGAAGTAGCACCTGCTGCCTGTGAGCGTATCTACTCATATACCAATCAATGGTTTCTTTTTGTTTTCCACTTTCCCTACTACTTCTTATCTGTAATAAAATATACGTAACATAAAACTGACCGTTTTAGCCATTTTTAAATATACGGTTCCGTGACATTAAGTATATTCACAATATATGACCACCATCACTATCCCTTTCCAGAGCTTTTCCATCATCCCAAACGTAACTCTATGCCCATTAAACCAACTTTCCATTCTGTCTTTCCCCCTGCAAACTATTATTCTAGTTTGTGTTTAGGAATTTGCCTATTCTAGACATTTCAGTGAAGTGGAATCATACAATATGTGTCCTGCATCAGGCTCATTAGCATGTTTTCAAGGTTCACCCATGGTGTAATATCAGAGTCTCATTCCTTTTTTAAGGTGGAATGATATTTTAGTGTTATGTGCATACCACATACTGTTTATCCATTAATTGGCTGATGGGCATTTAGGCTGTTTCTACCTTTCGGCTGTTGTCAATAACACTTCCACGCAATGTAGGTAGGTGTACAAGTATCTACGTCTCTGTTTTCAATTCTTTTGGGTACAGAGAAGTGGAATTGCTGGGTAATATGGTAACTCTTGTGTTTAGCTTTCTAAGGAACTCCCAAACTGTCTTCCACTGTGACTATACCATTTTACATTCCTACCAGCAATGCACAGGCGTTCCATTTATTCTATATCCTTGCCAAAGTTTGGTATTTTCTGGTTTTAAAATTTTTAATTGATTTTTTAATGATAGCCACCCTAATGGGTTTGAGGTGATATCTACCTCATTATCTTATATGAGGAGCTCGTAGTGATCAACTTGCCAATTTTTGTTTTCTCCTTTTTTTTTTTTAAAGGGAAGGAGAGAGAGGTGGGAGGAGAGGCAGGAGGAAAGGGAGAGAGATCTTTTTTTTTTTTTTTTAAATTTTTTTTAAATTTTTTATTTATTTATGATAGTCACAGAGAGAGAGAGAGGCAGAGATACAGGCGGAGGGAGAAGCAGGCTCCATGCACCGGGAGCCTGATGTGGGATTCGATCCCGGGTCTCCAGGATCGCGCCCTGGGCCAAAGGCAGGCGCCAAACCGCTGCGCCACCCAGGGATCCCAGGGAGAGAGATCTTAATCAGGCTCAATACCTAGTGCGGAGCCCAATGTGGGGCTTGATTTCACAACCCTCAGATCACGACCTGAGCCAAAATCAAGAATTGGATGCTTAAACCAACTGAGCCACCCGAACTTTCCAATTTTATTCAGAGGTCACCAGATATGAGGTGCCACATCTGATTTGACCATGGAGGGAGGACACCGGAAATTTTAGGCTTTAGATGAATACCATGAGTGATGAGCAAAACTCTCCCTTACTGGGAAGAGGGGGAGGGAATGCCTTTATATGATGAATAGCACCTGATATTAAGCAGAAGTAGGACGTTCTAAAATATAGGCATATGGGTGAGAATGGAATCAGAGTAACAAAAAGGATAAGATGCTAAAAGTCCTAGGCCTGGCTGCCCTAAGACCTATTCCTCATTTTTCCCTTGCTCTGATCTCTACCTAGGGGGGCAGGGAGGGAAGGGGAACTGACCCCTACAGGCTGTTTTCTAGGTTCCCAGTTGGGTACTAATGAAGGCAGGCCCTGGGGGGGGGGGGACACTGAAAGGCAACGGGAAAGGAGAAGGCAGGGCATTTACCCCCTGCCCTCTCTGCCTTCCGGGTGATGTCTCTAGCAACAGATGCATCTCCTTCTTGGCTCCAGGACCTACCATGCTGTGTTCTAATAAATTCCTCTGTCCTTTGGCAGTCCAGCTAAAGGGAGGTAATGGCTTCTTGCTGTTGCTAATCTATGGGTTATCTTAATGTTCTTGTTTGATACATCCTCATTAAAATGTATAACCAATTCCCTACATTAAATTCTCTCGGAGGTAAACAGCTGACGTCATTTCCATTTTCCACATTAGCCTTGACTTACATGTTACACCTAATGAGGACATCTGGCCATATTCAATGCTGTTGGGGATTGAGTCAATTATTTGGCATGGGAATTAATTAGCTCTGCTAGATAGGCAGAGAAAGTGAGACATGTTAGGGTGACCTGTAGAGATCACTTAGCCAGTATCTGTCAGAGCCTAAACTGACGAAGGTTATAAAAAGGTCTGGTCACCTACCTAGATTCCTAATAATACTGACTGATTCTATCGAGATGTGACAATGACACATCCATTTATCATGTCTGCTTTTTACAACTGCTCAATCTTCAACCCTTTCAAAACTTAATTTGTCTGTGTCAAAAATAATGGGGGCAATACCATTCTGATGGGTCCTTTAATCAGGTTTTCAAAAACTGTTTTTCTAAAATGATCTTGGGTAAACCCTCATAAATAAGAATAAAATAGCCCAGTTATCTTGATTACAATATTATTTCTTTCTTCCTAGAAACTGCTAAAACTCATCACTAAGTCTATCCTTCACTGGTTTTCATGCGTGTGCATTTCATCACACACTCTTATGTGAATAGCTATTTTTCACGTTTAATAAGCAATTGGTCCTCTATAGAAATTTATCTCCATCAATAATCACAATCAAGGATATTTCATTTGCTTTCTTTGCCCACTGTTCCTCCACCATGCGAAACCTTGCAGTGCTCTGGCTTGGCTAGATGACACTGAACAGACTGCAATTCTGTGCAGAGACAGCCTGGAATGAGTCAGGGTGTTCCCTGCGATCAAGGTGAATATATAAAATATCAGCAACCTCTCTACCTCTGGGTCCTGCTTGGGGCTTAGAACAATATTAATTTATTGTTATTTTTTTCCCTAGTTGCTATGAAATTGTAGTTACTGGGTTTCAACTCACAGATGACAGCCAGAAAAATTAATCATGACCATCATGGGGGTGGCAGGTTTGACCACTGGCTCTTTCTCTTGCTTTATAAAATTAGCTTGCTTACTGCGACAGGTACAAAACACTGGACTCAAGGATTTATGATATTCTGGTACCAAGAGGGATCTTGGTATTTAGTCTTCACTCTGGCTATATATTAAAAGCTGAACTAGAAAAGCATAAACAAAATTCCCCATGCCAAACTCCATCTGCAAAAATTCTGATTTAATTGGTCATGGGTGGGGCTTAGGCATGGGCATTTTTAAAAATAATGGCTTTATCGGGATCTATTTCTTATGTCATAAAATTTACCCATTGAATATGAGCAGTTCAATAGTTTTCTGTATAATCACAGTTAAGTGATCATACAATTTAGAACATTTTCATTACCTCAAAAAATAAACCCTGTACCATTAGACTTCATCCTTATCCCCCAACTCCAACCCTCCAGCCCTACGTAAGTGCTAATCTACTTTCTGCCTCTACAGATTTCTCTAATTTGGACATTCATCTATGATTCCTCCTCATATAAATGGAGTCACACAATATGTGATCTCTTGTGATAGGTTTCTTTCACTTAACATCCTTGCTTTCAAGGTTCATCCATGTTCAAGCCTATATTATTACCAAATACTGTTCCATACAATGGAACATAACCACATTTTGTTTACCCATTCATCAGTTGATGAACATTAGGGTTGGTTTCCATTTCTAGGCTATTGTGAGTATCCCTGCTATGAACTCTTATGTATAAATCTTTGTGTGGGTACGTGTTTTCATTTCTCTTGGGTATATATACCTAGAAGTACAACTGGTGGGTGACAGGGTAACTATCCTTAACCTTTCAATTGCCATATTGTTTTCTAAAACTACTGGACCACTTTCCACTAGCATATATGGATTTCAATTTCTCCACATCCTTGCCAACTCGTGCTATTATCTTTTTTAAAATTACAGTCATCTTAGTAGACATAAAGAAGTATGTATCGCCTTTTTTTTGAAGAGCATGTGTGCATAGGCAGTAAGGGAAGGGCAGAGGGAGAAGAGAGAAAGAATCTTAAGTAGGTTCCATGCCCAGCATGGAGCCAGATGTGGGGCTTGATCTCACGACCCATGAGATCTGAGCCAAAATCAAGAGTCAGACACTTAACTGACTGAGCTACCCAAGTGCCCCAAAGAAATATGTATCTCCTTGTGGTTCTGATTTGCATTTCCTTGATGGCTAATGATATTGAGCACCTTTTCATGTATTTATTGACCATTTTATGTCTTCTTTAGAGAAATGTCATTTCTGATCCTTTGTTCATTTTTTAATTGGGTTATTTGTCTTTTGGTTATTGAGTCATCCATTCTTTACCAGACATATACTAGAGATCCATGCCATTACCCAGTCTGTGTCCTAGATCCACTAAAGCCACTAGTATGATTTCCTAGTCCACTAATAAGCCACAACCCAGAGTTTGGAAAATATGGTGTTAAAGTCTGCCTGGCTCTGTGAATGTCTTCCTTGACTGGGCCTCCCAAAGACGGGGAACACTGATGAAGCATTTTACAGAAAAACTAAAGCACACAGAGGAAGATGTGCTCATTCTCACACTGTAGCAAAGGTGGGAACAGAGCCAGTTTCTGTTCTTAGTTTACTAATCAGGGCCGCAGCCGCCACCATCCCTCACAAGTTACAATAGCTTTAGGGTTTCACTTTGCCTGGGGATTCTATAGCTTTAGGGTTTCACTTTGCCTGGGGATTCTATAGCCCTCAGTCATATGCCTGAAGGCATAAGAAAACTGCTTCTTATCAAGGAATTGGGCTTTCTTGAGCAGTCCACTCAGGTAGTGCTAAACGGGGAGTGGGGGCGTGGGGGGGGGGCATACACACACCTGTCAAATATCAGAGTAGAGTCCCTTAATAACAACAGGTACTTTCCTGCTTTTTAAATCCAAGTCTCATCACAGAAGTCCTTAAAAGTGGAGAATGTTCCCTGGCTGTGGTCAGGGAGAGAGATGTGATAATGGGAGGTCAGAGGGATGCTATGTTGCTACCTTTGAAGATGGAGGAAGGAGACCAAGAAATGAGGACAGGCTCTAAAAGCTGGAAAAGGTGGGGCGCCTGAGTGGCTCAGTGGTTCAGCATCTGCTTTTGGCTCAGGTCGTGATCCCAGAGTCCTGGGATCAAATCCTGTATTGGGCTCCTCATGGGGAGCCTGCTTCTCCATCTGCCTGTGTCTCTGCCTCTTTCTTTGTGTCTCTCATGAATAAATAAAATCTAAAAAGAAAAAAGGTTGGAAAAGGCCAGGAGGTGGATTTTCCCTTAAAACTTCCAGAAAGGGGATCCCTGGGTGGTGCAGCGGTTTGGCGCCTGCCTTTGGCCCAGGGCGCGATCCTGGAGACCCGGGATCGAATCCCACGTCGGGCTCCCGGTGCATGGAGCCTGCTTCTCCCTCTGCCTGTGTCTCTGCCTCTCTCTCTCTCTCTGTGACTGTCATAAATAAATAAAAATTAAAAAAAAAAAAAAACTTCCAGAAAGGAACATGGCCCTGCCGACACCTTGATTGTAGCACATTTAGACACATGTTAGGCTTCTAACCTAGAGAACTGTAAGAAAATGAGTCTGTGTTGTTTTAAGACACTAAGTCTATGGTAATCTGTTATGGCAGCAACAAAAAAATGATTATATCTCTAATGATGTGTGTGGATAGGAGAATGCCCTTGATCTTCGGAGATACATGCTCATATGTTTAAGAGTGAAAGATCACAATGTCAGTGCCTACTTTTGATGGTTTGGCAAGAGACAAGTACGTGCATTTATTTGGCGGGAACAGAGTGGGTATGGCAAGATGTTAATGGCCAGGAAATCTAAGTCAAGGTAAACATTCATTCACTGGACTGTTATTTCAACTTTTCTGTGAATTTATCATTAAAAAAAAAAGTTTAAGTTCAGGAAAAAAAGGAAAAAAAAGAAGCGAGGAATGTTGTGCTTTTCAAAATCACTGCCCAAAACCATTCCTAGAACAGCAGTGTCCCAGGAATCACTTCCTCACTGGATCCCTTGACAGCACTTCTTAAATTTCTTCCCAGAGCACTGACTTTCTGAGAAGGAAGGTTTCGTACCAAGTAGAACATCACATGTATGATAAGACTTTAATGCACCAAATTAAAAACTTGAACAATATTATGAAAGCAATCAGACGTCTCACAACCTGTTTTTGCTATTCTCATTTTATACTTTTTAAATCCAGAGAGAGAAAATTCAGAATGACAGCCAGCTGTGTTCTGATATGTTTAATCCACACAGGCCTCAATGCATAATTTCTTCTGCCAGTCCATCTTTCTGTCCTTATATAAGAATTCTGGAATAGTTGACATATTTTATTCTTATGGGTGAGCACAGAAAAACTCTTGTGCTCACATAATTTCCCTCTTGAAAAAGAGGGTTTAGAGCCACCAAGGTGATGGCAGGGCAAAGGCATCCTTCTGCTGAAGGCAGTTTACCTCTGTGCAGGTTCCCTAAGAGATACACAAAAGGATCACCTTTTGCATCATGAAGCCCATGGAGGCTGGGATGGTCGCAAAACACAAGGGTTCAAATAGTGAGTCAACAATTAGAGGCCAAGATTCTAATCACAGGTCAATATAAGTGACTGCGTGAGAAGTCCAAGTGTATGATGGGAGATTCACTATGGAAAAACACAACACAACACGACAAACCTCTGTTTCTATTTGATTGAGAACTGCATAAATCGTATGAGAAATGATTCTTTAAATTTTTTCTGTAATTACAGTTTTGTCATTTTTCTTCTCCAGCAGCATCTTCTTTTGTCTGTATTACTAACAATATAATCTATACATTGAACAGTTAGCTTTTTGATTTCTGGCTAATTTCCAATCACTAATGTAAAATTACAGCTCAGACTGTGAGTAAACAGATAAGTATTTTCACCCTGCTATGGACTGAAATGTATTCCCCAGTCCTGAAATTCATGGGGTGAGTCCCTAAACCCCAAAGTGATGGTATTTAGAGATGGGATCTTTGGGAGGTAATTAAGTTATAGAAGTGGAGCCCTCATGATGGCTTAATACCCTTATATGATTAGACATGAGAGAGATCTCTCTTTCTCTCTCTGACATGTGAGGATATAGCAAGAAAATGGGCCTTTGTAAGCCAGGAAGAGAGCTCTTATCAGGAACCAAATTGGCTGACACCTTGATCTTGGACTTCCTACCTTCTAGGACTGTGAGAAATAAATTTCTGTTGTCTAAGGTACCCAGTCTATGGTGTTTTATTATGGCAGCCTGAGCTGACTAATACATACCCTATATTCTAAGACTCCTTCTATTCTATTCTTTCTCTTCTATCACTCCATTACTGTAAGTACTAGGTGAGTACAGATATACATTCATGCAACAAGCATTTACTGAGCAACACTTGTGTGAATCATGCTAGGTCTGGCATTCAATACCCAAATTCTAGATCAATGATATTAGATTCAAGTACTCTGGTCATTAACCCTATGCCTTTGATATCAAGTGTCAAATCCTAATTTGACTAGGAACTGGATTTCAAAAGCCTTTCAGGCACTCTGTGCTTTTGGGGCAATGTTTTTCTGGAAAACAACAGTCATTGAAGACTAAATTTTCTTGTAAGATCAACTTAATAATTAAAGGTTGGGATTTGGGGACATAAAATAAATGATGAATGTTTGCAAAAAATATGCCATAAATGTAAAACATACTGAAACCGAACTCTGGGGCAGCCCGGGTGGCTCAGAGGTTTAGTGCCACCTTCAGCCCAGGGCCTTATCCTGGAGACCTGGGATTGAGTCCCACATTGGGCTCCCTGCATGGAGCCTGCTTCTCCCTCTGCTTGTCTCTCTGCCTCTCTCTCCCTCTCTGTATCTCTCATGAATAAATAAATAAAATCTTTAAAAAATAATAATAATAAAACCAGAACTCTGAGTAGTAGCTAAAAATAGTACAAAATGGACAGAATACACTAGGTATATTGATTACAAAAGGTCTCCAGCTACTCTAAAATGTAAATACACAACATAAATATACAACCCTAGTGGACATGAAACATGACCTAATGTAATGTATACACACACACACACTCCAGCCTATAAATTCTAGAAATAAAGATTGTCATTTACAGAGGAGGGACAGAGGTGCAGAGGAGCGAGGGAAGCTGGCTAAAGACACAGATTTAGGGGCAGGGTGAAGCAGAAGCCCAAAGTTCAGTCTCAGGGTTTTCTCTTCATTTTGTACTACCTTTTTGGAACCAAGTAGATGAGTACACTGATGTACTAGTGGGCAAGGAGAGTGAAGAATTCCATGGATATTGATACTGGGTTGGGGCCCAGGGTGGCTCAGTCTGTTAAGCATCTGACTCTTGGTTTTGGCTCAGGTTGTGATCTCAGGGTCATGGGACAGAGCTCCGTGTTGGGTTCTAAGCTCAGCAGACAGTCTGCTTGAGATTCTTTCTTTCTCTTTCTCTCTCCTTCTGCCCCTCCTCTGCTCTCACACATGCCTGTGGTCTCTCTCTCTCTCTCTCTCGAATAAACAAATCTTAAAAAAAAAAATAAATTGATACTAGGTTAAAACAAGCAAAGAGCTAATTGTGAACAGCACATTACTTTCAGGCTGATGGCACCTGCTCAGAGTTCTGATTTCGAATCCACATAGGGCAGCCTGGGTGGCTCAGCGGTTTAGCACCTGCCTTCAGCCCAGGGTGTGGTCCTGGAGTCCTGTGATCAAGTCACATGGGGCTCCCTGCATGGAGTCTGCTCTCCCTCTGCCTGTGTCTCTGCCTCTCTCTCTGTGTGTCTCTCTTGAATAAATAAAATCTTAAAAGAAATATCCATATGGAATAAAATTGCACTAAAGTGCTCTGATAGTGTGGAACATGCTTACTTTAGCCAAGTGACTCAAATAAGCCTGGTTACTATGTTTTCTTTGTAGGATGTTGTCAAGCAACACTGGATATAAACAATAAGGGCCAAGCCTTTTCTGCATGTGCTAGGACTTCTGAGGTATGCAGGTTTTTTTTTTTTTTTTTTTTTTGCCATAAGCCACTGTGAGTTATGCATTTATACAAATAGCAATAGTTTTCTATAAAGAACATTTATTAAGCTTCAATACAGGCTATCAAATGAAGGATTAAGCAACCAATAATTTGAACATATACTTTGGTTTTTCAACTACCAAGAATGATTGTAGATTTAAAAGTCAAAATTCATGTATCATTGAGCCTCCTCACCTGAGTGTGCCAACTCATTGATCATTCTGGTTATTTATCAAATTATCATACAATTTCCTTCTGATTAATCTAAATCTACTCAGAGCAGAGACACTAAATAACTAATCTCAAAGGGGATCCCTGGGTGGCTCAGTGGTTTAGCGCCTGCTTTCAGCCCAGGGCGTGCTCCTGGATGAGTCCCACGTCAGGCTCCCTGCAAGGAGCCTGCTTCTCCCTCTGTCAATGTCTCTGCCTCTCTCTCTATGACTCTCATGAACAAAGAAATAAAATCTTTTAAACAAAAACCAACTAATCTCAAGCAAAGGCAATGACTCCCAAGCTAAGCAACTAAATGGCTGTCTTCAAAGTAGCTTTCTTAGAAGAGAGAAGGGGAAGGAGCTGAGGAATGGATGGGATCCAGGAGTGATAGGAGGAAGACAAAGACAGAGATGGAGACTTCCAGGGAAAAGTGAGACTATACAGAGAAGAGTAATCCTTTGTGTGAAAATGGCTTAAGATTTTTTTTGTTTTCAGGGATAAAAAAATGTTAGAAAGACAGGGTATTTGTAGAGAAGTAGTGAATTGGCAGTGAACAGTAACAGGGTTTGAGGATTTGGGGAATTTTTTTAGGCAAACAAAATTAAAACCTAAGTAAGATTTACTCATGGTTAAACAACTTCTAAGGCGAAGCAGTGATCCCCTCTCCCATCCCTACCCATCCTTAGTCTTGTACTCCTGAAAAAAGCACCTACAGCTTATAAAAACAAACTATTGTTGTTCCTAATTCTCCCAATGGTTACATCCACCTCTCTATAGAATCTGTGGAAATTGCTACTCATTGACGTTTTAATTTTAGACATTTTGATTGTGACCATCCTTGTTCCTTCCTCCCAATTATACCCAATTCCCCTTCCTAATGTAGTCATATTATTATTCTTAGTTTATCTACTGGTCTCCTATATTTTTATACATGTCTTTACCTGTAGCAGGACTCCCCACACTATACACTGCTTATTTAACTACCCTCTCCGCCCAGAGATTATGAGTTCCTAAGGCAGGAGGGCAGCAGGGAGGGGTGCAGAGCAGGAGAGTTTTGTGGGGGAAAATGCTGGAGGAGCTGATACCTGAGCTGTATGTTCCAAGCACATCAGAAGAGGGGGTACAGGAGGCAGGGGTGGGATGAGAAAAGGGTATTCCAGGCAGAGGAATAGGCATGGCAAACACACAGAGAGGAAGGAAAGAATATGGCAGATGGAGAGCCTGAAAAAGTTCAACAGACACCGGTGAGAAGGTGAGCGCCTCTCCATCCCCTGGCAGGGACATCAGCCTGCAGCAGACAGCAGCCATCAGCAGAGACAGAGCTGGGAAAAGGCAACAGCAGGCACGGGCCTTTTCGGTGGTGGTTTTGGACTATCTCCTTGCTGGCTGGGTCTTAGGAATACATGTTCCCGCTCCTACCCATTCGAGGTACCAGGTATCCCTCCCACCACAATGTCATGGAACATCATTCTCAGCCTCTTTCTGAAGGGCTGGGTGGGACTAAGTTGGGGAGATTATTATCTTTTCTTTTAGTAAGATTCCAAATGAGAGAAAGAGGAATGGTGTTAAATGAAGTAAAATCTAAACTTAAAAAGTTAGATAATCCCATGATCTGAAAATCTACAAAAAACACAATGTAGAAAACACTCTATTAGGGACTTTTTAATAATACTAATAAATAATTATAATCCTCAAGTAACTGTCTAAATAGATGACCATTTATGCAATATATGGGGGAGATTTAAAGTTTTTTTCCATTTGCTGCTAATCTTATGCTAACAAGAGTGATATCATTTTAATATAATAACATAGTGCCTAATGCAATCGTCTTGAACATTAATTGATATGTTTTGTAGCTGAGTCTCCAGTTAATTACCTGTCTTTTTTGTTTAGTTTTCATTTTTTAAACATTTTTATTTATGATAGTCACAGAGAGAGAGAGAGAGAGAGAGAGAGGCAGAGACACAGGCAGAGGGAGAAGCAGGCTCCATGCACCGGGAGCCCAACGTGGGATTCGATCCCGGGCAGGCGCCAGACTGCTGCGCCACCCAGGGATCCAGATTGAAGCCTGCTTCTCATCTAGTCTTGCCTGCCACTGCCCTACATCCATCTATGACCTTCATCTTGTTGCATTGATGGAAAAAAACATTTTAGCAATGCATTTCTACTCTTATACTTACTTAATATATTCATATTTTCTGATTCATCTTTCCTATTATAATTATATTTTTAAAGTCATATTAAGTCTGTAGAAATAGTGGGATATAGGTCTCCATTCTAATGAACATTTTGTTCAAGCTAGCTGATTTTTCCTGCATTGAATCCTTTACTCATTCCTTCAAATTCATGTAAAGATTCTTCAATAGCTGTAGTTATTGGGAACCTTTTTTTTTTTTTTTAAGTAGGCTCCACACCCAGTGCGGAGCCCAGTGACAGGCTTGAACTCAAGACCCTGAGATCAAGTCCTAAGCCGAGGTCAAGAGCTGGATACTTAATAACTGAGCCACCCAGGCCCCCCCATTAATAGGAACCTTTTAACAGTTGTTGCTTATATTGTTTTGAGACTTTTTAGGTTTTTAAGTGGAATTTTTATGAAAATTATTTCTGCTGTACTTTATTCATACCATGTTTCATTTAAACATATTCCTAAGCCTACTCGATTTCTGCCTGTCTACTCTGAGCTGGTTGAAGAACCCAAATAGGTGTAAAGACCTACCAAAGGCAAAACCAAAATAAAACAGACTAATTAATTGCTGTGCTGAGGACTAGAACCTGGGCCTCTGGGCTTCCAAAAGGAAAAACTTCTACATGTGCAACTTTTAGAGAGGCCACTGAAGGCATTTTCTTCCAGTTAAGACACCGGCTCACCACTCTTTACATTTTATTCTTTTCATTTGAAGAGTGTATGATTCTTCCTATTTTTAAATTCAGTTTCATTCATCCAACATTTACTGAGGATCTAAGATGTACTATTAGGGTTTCATAGAAGGAAGATGAATGTGCAAACCTTTCTGCTTTCATTCTCTTTTTTTCATTAACCATTTAATATAGAACTCATACCAAATAAAATCTCAGGAATGGCCTTGCTCTTTGAAAATAATATTTTTGCTGTTCTTTAATCACACTGAGTTCCTAATTTCATAAGACAACAAAATGCAGCCTTAATAAACACAGCACTCACTTGATTCTCCAGATAAAATGAAAAGTTATCTTCTAAAAAACTCAGTAACTAAAAATAGCTAAAATATCCTTACTCTCTCTTCCCTATTCATGTCTGCATTACACTCCATCTGAAACCTACACAATTTCTTTTATATCATTTTTATATTTCCATCCTCTTTGTGTCATCTTTCTTTCTTCAACAGCGTTTCTTTTTCTTTGATAGGCAAACATAAAACTCAGAGAATTCGTAACAATGTAATATAATGAATACTAATACTTTCAAGCTGAATTTAGAGTAAAAGCACCTATATGATAAGTGATTAGAAAAGCAGCCAAGATTATAATGATCAATAAAAATGAAGGAATAACTCAAAAGTCCAAAACTGTAAATTTCTGATCTATTTTTAGGCTGGTGGATCCTGGTGGGGTAGTTCTTAGAGCTAGACCACCTGGGGTCAAATTTTAGCTGTCACTTAGTAACTCTGTGAATCTGGGGAAATTACTTAATTTTGTCACCCCTCTGTTTTCTCATCTGCTGAATGGGAAAAATGCTCCTGAAAACTCAAAATGTTGCCGTGCAGTGCCAGACACCGTCAGCTCTGATTGTTGTA
Organism: Vulpes lagopus; assembly: GCF_018345385.1. NCBI lineage: Eukaryota > Metazoa > Chordata > Mammalia > Carnivora > Canidae > Vulpes > Vulpes lagopus. The sequence goes on along the minus strand of NC_054836.1, from coordinate 8,218,192 downwards.
ACTGTTGTAATAGATTGTATGATTTTTTTTTTATCATTCATCTTTCTGCCTGCTATACTTAGACTAATTTGAAGGCTTTATATATTTTTTGACTTCTATCACATGAAAATTCTGGTCCTGGTCTCACCAATCATATCCCTCTACTTGAGAATTTTCAAACCTGGCTCTAGAGAAAGGATTCCTATTTTTTGAAATCCTCGGTCACTGACTGAAATGGGGGTCACAGATTTTTGGGGATGCTCTTTCGAATACAGATGGCCTTGCAACTCCTAGACAATCCCTCCCCACCCTGTTACTTGTCCCAACACCTTACCTCTTCTGTTAATTACATCTCCAGAAAGTGGGACTACTTTTATCAGTGGATATTCATTGATCTCAAAAGAATAAATATATACATATATATGACAGGTGCAAAGACAATGGGCTAGAGAGCCTGCTTTCAGCTTCTTGGGGAACCAAACGATATTTGCTATTTTCCCTTTTTCTATTAAAGCCCTGGCTTGACCTATTTTTTTCCCCCTCTATTCAAAGTTAAGCTTGGAAACAACACATTTTATTTTTGGGTTAAAAAACAAGAATAGAAAAGGGCCTCATTTAGTAATGAAGGGAACATAACCTTTATTCAATGCAAAGGGCACTGGATTCTATATTCATCCCTGCGCCAATAGCCCTCTGAGCTTTAAAAACTAATTATAGGAGGGGAGTGTGATTTTTCAGTCTCTTTGGCTCCTGCCATGCTCCATGGAACTCTAACGTGCTCAATAAAGGCTCTGTCAACTCTACCACCTTGGAATATCAATAAAGGGTGTTCTCTCCTACTCATCTTTGCTTTCAATGTCTAATCAGGATAGAGAATGTGAAAGATTAAGAGGAAAGAATCACAACCCAAACAAAACAGACTAAAAAAATTATTTTTCTATTCTTAAAGTAAATATAATTTGTTTTCTTTTTTGTTTTGTTTTCAATCTTTTTTTTTTTTTACATTTTAAATTCAATTTGCCAACAATAATTTGTTTTCAAATTGTGTCTACATGCAGAAGCATGGATGAATCCCTTGGGCATAATGCTCAGCAAAATAAACCTAATTCTATGATTAATCATATAAGATTTGGGCACATTTAAATCTGATATATGGTGATAAAAGTCAGAATAGTGGTTACCTTGAGGGCAGGTGTCCAAGTGCTGGGGGGATTCTGTATTTTGATCCGGGAGGTGATTCCATGGGCATAATCATACATAACATTTGACAGAGTTATATACCTAAGGTTACACTTGCCCTCATGTATACTATAATTCACCAAACATTTTTAAAAACATATATAAAGTTGTTTTGCCTTCAAATTTAAGATAGAAGGTGATACTACTCAGTGAGCAAAGCAGGAATAAGAAAGGGCCCTCATCCACCTTTACTGTATCAGAAGCATGAGGTGGTACATGGACATGTAGCTCTTTGGATCAACATTCTCTTTTTTGGAATAGGGCTAGAAGCCCATCCTTTTGAGCTACTGGAGATACTAATAAAACTAACTGAAAATCTCTTTGCAAGCATAGAAGACAATTAAGGAGTTAGATAATAAGCCGAGGAAACAGGAAGATTTACATTCATTTAACATAACCTGAGAAGTTGGGAAAAGTAATTTATCCTCTAGAAATTGGTTCTAATAAAACTATTCAGGTTACAGATATGATTTAGTGGACATACTTAAAGAGAAGGTGTGGGAATATGCTTATCCAGATCTCTTAAATTCTGGCAGCAGGAAAACGTGATGGTAATACTAAGAATGAATGGAGTCCATGGCCTGACTTCTGTCCTAAGGTCAGTTTGATTATTTTTACTTGAGGCTACAATTAATCAATGTCTCAATCATTCTTTATCTCCCTTGATAGATAAAAATCCTGAGGCTACTCTCTGCTATTATTGCCATGGCAATGTGATCTAAATTTAGGGGAACTGTAAAGAATAGGGATAGGAAATAAATATATAAGAGTTTATAATTTATTTCAGATGCTAGGGAAAAATATATTCGGCACAAAAAAGGTTCTTGAGAAAAATATCTCTATGATTTTGGTATAAGTAAGGATTTCTAAAATATCTATCTATCTCTAACAAAGAAGTTGCATCCTGATACATAAAGAATGCCTACAATTCAGTAGGGAAAAGACAGACAATGTAATTGAAAATTTGGCAACAGATATGACCAAATATAAGACAGCATATTCAAGTGGCCAGTAAATATGTAAAAGTACATTAACAGGTGCTCAACTTCATTGGTCATGAGAGAAATGCATATTAAGCCACAGTGAGAGACCTCTACAAATCTACCAGGTGGCTAAAATTAAAAAAAAAAAAAAAAGGGGAAATATTAAGTAGAGGTGAGATATTGAGCAACTGGAACTCTCATACACTACTATGGGTGTAAAATCTTACCACGACTTTGGAAAATTGTTTGGCAGGTATGTACCCAAACTGAACATATGCATATCCTATGACTCAGCAATTCTACTCATAGAATATAACCAATAGGAATATATACATATGGCTACCAGAATACATGCAGTACAATATGCACAGTAGCACTATTTGCAATAGTTCCATCCTAGAAGCTACCCAGGTTCCTATCAGCAGAATTAATATATATACATTCATTAATTCTACTGCTGATAGGAATACATACACACACACACACACACACACACACACACACATACACACACACACACAATTAAAAAAAAAGACTTGTGCATTCAAACAATGTAATACACTATATACTATAGAGTAATAAGGACCTATACCCAACAATATGGAAGAAGCTCACCAACATAAGACAAGTGAAACCAGTCATAAAAGAATACATAAGTGCATGATTCAATTTATATAAAATCCAAAAACAGATTCAATTAATCTATGTGTTTAGAAGTCAGATAAGGGTAACTTGGAGATGCAAGTAGTGACTAGCAGGAAGCACGAAAAAGGCTCCTTGTTGCTATGCTTTGTTTCTTGATCTGGGTATAGGTTATACAATAAAAAAAGCAGGGAAATTTACCAAGCTGTGCCTTTGATATGTGCTCATATATAATATAAATTCAATAAAAAATAACTATAGGTAAAGTAAACAGAGAAATGGAAACTCTAAGAAGGAATCACAAGGAAATGCTGGATATCAAACACACCACAATGGAAATGAAGAGTACCTTTGATGGGCTTATCAATACACTGAGCATAACCAAGGAAAGAATCAGTGAGCTGGAAGAAATGTCAATAGAAACTTTCAAGATTGAAATCCAAAGAGAAAAAAGAATGAAAAGACAGGACAGAATGTCTAAGAACTGTGGAACAATTAAGAAAGGTATAATATGTGGACAGAGAAAAAGGAACAGAAAAAATATCTGAAGAAATAATGACTGTGGATTTCCCCAAACCACTGGCAGACATCAAATCACAGACATAGAAAGCTCAGAGAATGCCAAGCATGAAATACATACACACACACACACACACACACACACACACACACACACACACTCACCCCTAAGCATATGATATTCAAGTGGCACAAAATCAAAAACAAAGAATAAAATCTTGAAAGAAGCCCGAGGTCAAAAAAATTACCTTATCTACTGAAGAACCAAGATAAAAGCTGCATTAGACTTCTCTTCAAAAACCATGGAAGCAGGAATAATGAAGTGAAATATTTACAGTGTTAAAAGAAAAAAAAATCACCAACCTAGAATTTTGTACCCTGCAAAATTATTTTTCAAAAATGAAGGAGAAGTAAAGACTTTTTTTGTCAAACAAAAATTGAGGGAATCTGGGAGCTTTCCTCTACTTGCTAGGTGGGGTGCCACTCAAATTATGAATCACGTAATAAAACCAATTAAGAAAATGGGGGAATTTGTCACTAGTGGACCTGGCTTACAGAAAATGTTAAAAGAAGTTCCTTAGGGCAAAAAAAAAAAGTTCCTTAGGGCAAAGGAGTATTATTTAGTTCAGAAACTTTGATCTACACTAGGTAAGGAAGAGTATTAGAGAAGGAATAAATGAAGGAAAATAGAACTTATTTCTCTTATTCTTACTTGGTCCATCAGATAACAATTTGTTCAAAAGAATAATAGCAACAATGTACACAATGATTATAGTCTGTGGATGAATGAAATAAAGAATGACAGCAATGTTATAAGGGATAGAAGGGAGGAATCAGGGATATTTTGTTATAAGGTACTTGCATTATCTGTTTTAGTAGTCAGGTGTTATTTGAAAGTAGACTTGAATTAATTATAAATGTATATAGCAAACTAGAGAAACCACTAAAAAAATGGTAAAAGTGTAATTTATATGCTAAGAGAGAGGAAAAAGTGGAATCACATAAAATAATTAAGATCAGAAAGTAGATGAAGGAAAAAGTGCAGGAAGCTGGATTTCATTGAAATGTAAAACTTCTGTTTGACAGAAGAAGCTGTGAAGAGAATAACAAGATAAGGCACAGACTGGAAGAAAATCTTTGTAAAACACATATCAGATAAAGGACAGTATCCAAAACATACAAAGAACTCTTCAAACTCAACAATAAGGAAATACAACCCAATTTAAAAATGAGCCGTATCTCAACAAAAATATATATACAAATACCAAATAAGCATATGAAAAGATGTTCAAAATCATATGTCATTCGGGAAATACAAGTTAAAACAATGAATCGAAGACTCACATCTGCACAAAAATCTGTACATGAGTGATTATAGCTCCTTTGTTTATAATTGCCAAAACTTGGAAGCAGTCAAAATGTCCTTCAACTGCTAAAGGGACAAAGTATAGTACATCCATACAATGTAATATTACTCAGGGATTAAAAAAATAGGCCACAAAAAGACATGGAGGAATCTTAAATTCATATTGCTAAGCACAAGAGGCCAATCTGAAAAGACTACACTTGATTCCAACTCTATTATATTCTGGAAAAGGCAAAACTATGGAGATGGTAAAAAAAAAAAAAATCAGCAGTTGGCAGGGCTTGTGGAAAGGAAGGCAGGAATAGCATGGGGAATAGGACAGTGCAACTATGATTCTGAATGATACTAATGGTAGATACACCCATTTTATATTTGTCAAGACCCATAAATGTACAACACAAAGAGCAAACCCTAATGTAAATTACAGACTTTAGTTGATAATAATGTATCAGCATTAGCTCATGAATTGTAACACATGTACCATCTTACATTAATGTAAGATGTTAAAAACAGAGGAAATTGAAGGTGGTGGGGAAGGGTGTAGAAGGGAACACTATACCCTTTGCTCAATACTTTTTGTAAACTGAAACTGCTTCCCCCTCAAATGAAGTCTATTAATCTAAAAAGTGAACCCTCAATCTAGTTAAATTACAGGTGTGAAGTTTTGGGTCTTGTGATTTGGAGAAGGTTTTAAATGGCTCTATAACAAATTTTCATAATAAAAGGTTGATAAATGTGTGGCACTATTATTCATGTATGAATACAGTTAACTTAGCAATAAAAACCTGCTAATCTATAGTTGCAATCCACATTCTGAGAAAAAGATGAGCCCGCGGTTCTATGATGAATTAAAAGTAAAATATTAGCCATTACTTCCCTTTATTCCTTTTCTGGTCTTTGCTCTTTTAAAGTGCTTTTATTTTATTTTTACTATTTATTTATTCACTTGGATAGGCAAAAACAATAAGAATAAACCTAATTTTAATGTGACAAAGTAATACTTCAATTCTTTTTTTTTACTTTACACAGCTCTAAAGTGACAGAGGTGGAAATATTTCACTGTGGCAAGCCAGTCATGCGGCCACACCGTCACGGTTAATAAATAATTTAAATTGCACAAAAGTAAATGTGGAGTGATAAAGCTGAGGCCTTACTTTTCTCAAAATAAAAAGGAAATAATTAGAGATAACATAATGTATATGAATAAACAAGAAGTTCATTTATATATGCAGAAGTTCTATGAACTGAAGAGCATGCGAAGAACAATTTTAACATACTCTGTATGGGCAAGAACTTTACATCGTTAACTCTCACATCACCAAGGTATGGCACATAAGGTCAATACAGCTTTGCTGAATAAATAAATGCATCAATGAGTAAATTACAAGCTTCCCCTTAGAGGGAAAAATGACCTACAAATTAAAAGATATTTTAACTTGATTCAACAATTCTCCAAATTTGATTCACATCAATCCCTTCTAAAATTTTGAGTACAAGGCATATTTACACGGGCAATGAGGTATGTTAGGACAGAAACAGACTTTACTAAGTTCAATTCATTGCCACTTGATATTTAGAATTGCCCCCAAACTTCAAGAAAGAATTAGCTAAACTGATGTTTTTGCTCCCAGTGCTTAATACAACATAGAAAATAAATCTTTTACCTTATGAAATCTTCTTCCTCTTCTCTCTTTGGCCTCAGCTGTTTGGGTTGAGCCATGTTAATCCAGTTTGGTAGAGATTTCAAGAGTCTGCTGATATCGTCATCTTTTGCCCAAGATGCACTGATGACAAGTTTCTCCTCTGACTGCACAATGCCCCTGAACACAATCAGTGGAAAAGAGACACTTGAGTACATTGCCTGGTATGCAGTTAGTACTTTTCATCTACCTTTGCTGTAGGAAAAAAAGAAGAAGAAAAAAAAAAAAAGATACCACAGCCATCTCTCTTATTAACATAATCCATTATCTGAGTTGGAGTCATGACATCCATTAACAGGTCACATTACTGGGAAACCATCTCTAAATTTCATTTTTATTGTCTTCACTGTTGAGTAATGGGGAAAGGTAAGGATAATACTGATTTACTGCCCTTATCATAGTTAGTCCCTAAGTATAAATAAAAACATATGGTAAGTTTTGGGGGAGATCTTTCAAGACGGATGCTGAACAAATAAGTGGGGTAACCACATAGAATTAAAGAATGTTATTAAGTCAGGATCCCTGGGTGGCTCAGTGGATGACTGTCTGCCTTTGGCTCAGGGTGTGATCCTGGGGTCCTGGGATCCAGTCCCACATTAGGATCCCCACAGGGAGTCTGTTTCTCCCTCTGCCTAAGTCTCTGCCTCTCTCTCTGGGTCTCTCATGAATAAATAAAATCTTAAAAAAAAAGAATGTTATTAAGTAACAACATAAATGGTATGGGAAAGGTGACCAAGTGTTATAAAAGGTTGTTCTCTGACTTCTTGGTTTAAACTACCAATTAGTTCTACTTGAAGGTACTTTTTGAACTGTGGACACTCCTCTATTCAAAGTAAATCTACCATCATAGAGAAACCTTTTGCCCCTGATGTCAGGCAGAAAAAGTCTTTGATTATTGCTCTCTCCAGAGGGCTTTGACTATTGACCTAGAGTGACAGGCTTCAAGTCCTTTAATAGAGCCCATGGGTTAGTTATTAACACTGCACTTACCAGAAAATCCTTGTAAATTCATCTTAAATGTTCAATTTCAACTTAATTAAAAAAACTTCTTCTGTTCAACATTTGTCACTATAACTAATTTCAATGGTCTAAAAATCATCAGCAACTCGAGATAACAGGAATAACATTTATTTACAAAGGGAGTGCTAATTAGCTGGCTACCCCTCTGAAGTTCGCCCAGACTCCAGGAGATTTCCCCCTCTTGCAGGCAGAAATTTATGTTAGTGTAAGAATCATAAGTGGGGGGACATTATGCACTTCTTAATATATAATATATGTATGGTGTGCATGCATGATCAAGCTTCCTTAACCAACAGACAACTCAATGTTTGCCAACAAAAGAAGCTGGAAAGCCTAAAAACTTTGCCTCAAGGCAATCTCACTCAAGGTAATAAGATTTTATGTTGTAGGGAGCAGTATTACTCTGGTTCTCTGAAAATAAGCTAGAATAACTAAAAGAACCACAGCTGGGGGCGCCTGGGTGGCTCAGTGGTTGAGCATCTGCCTTTGGCTCAGGTCATGATCCCGGGGTCCCAGGATCGAGTCCCGCATCAGGCTCCCCGTGGGGCGCCTCCTTCTCCCTCTGCCTGTGTCTGCCTCTTTCTCTGGGTGTCTTATGAATAAATAAAATCTTAAAGAAAAAAAAAAAAAGAACCACAACTGATTCCTAGAATTCTTCTACTCACTATAAGCAAAAGTTTTCTAACAGTAACTATGGTCAGCAATACAGAAATAGATCACAGGACCTTTCCTTTTACACGTTTGGGGGGCGGGGGTAGGGTTGCTGGGCACTGTCTCTCATTTATGATGCTGCGTGCCAGGTGGGCCCTCAATGTTCTTTGGTGTTCCTTTTACCTGTCTCTGGTCAGCTTCCCCTACCATTCCCTCAGTGCTATTTTTTTAAGCCTTTGCCCTTTATCTCCTCATTGTTTATCCCCTACATTCTTCCTGACACAGAATCTGACACAGAAAGGAGGATTCTTAATGACATACTCTCAAACATTTCACCTCTATCCGCCACAGAAATATTTTCAAATCTGTTTCTTCCTCATTTACTTCCAGTTAATCCCTTTATCTAGGCTCTTGGGGATCCTCCCTACTGTCCCCCAAATCCCCTTTTCCTTTTCCCTATCTAGGATCTCTCTCAATATATTTCCCAACCCCCTATTCCTTTTTTTTTTTTTTTTTTTTAAGAATGAATGAATCAGCCTCTTCCTTCATCTAGCATTTCTCAGTGAAGCTCCTCCCTACCTGTCACAGACACTGTCACTCCAATGAGTGGCCTTCACTCATTGATTGCTCTTCCTTATCTCTCACTCATTGTTTTCAATTTATGAATTCTCTTTCTCCAGGATCTACTCTGGGATTTAACCCATCTAATACTTTTTGAAATGTTTTCAATTATTGTATTTTTCCTTTCCAGATTTTTCTCTTTAGTTTTTTTTAAGAAATCCACTGCCCTCCCTCCTCTAAAATGATCTTCCCTTGTATTAATGGATTCTATTCTTTATTTTTTTTGAGTATTTTATTTTATTTTTTAAGATTTTATTTATTTATTCATGAAAGACACACAGAGAGAGGCAGTGACAGGCAGAGGGAGCAGGCTCCCTACGGAGAGCCCGAGGTGGGACTCAATCCCAGGATCCCGGGATCATGACCTGAGCCAAAGGTAGACTCTTAACCACTAGGCCACCCAGGTGCCCTATTTTTGAGTATTTTAAAAAGCAGCAATTTTAAAGTTCTTACACGTGGCTTTACATCTTTTGGTGGTTCTTTGGATGTCAAATGTCCTGTGAGTTGCATTTTCCTTCTTTTTTTTTTTTTTAATTTTTATTTATTTATGATAGTCACAGAGAGAGAGAGAGAGAGAGAGGCAGAGACATAGGCAGAGGGAGAAGCAGGCTCCATGCACCGGGAGCCCAACGTGGGATTTGATCCCAGGTCTCCAGGATCACGCCCTGGGCCAAAGGCAGGCACTAAACCGCTGCGCCACCCAGGGATCCCTGCATTTTCCTTCTTTTCTCATGTGATCAGCTATTGGCCTGCAAGCTCCACCTCAGTGGGAATCTCACATTTGCTCTGAGTTTTAGAGATGTCACTATTAGGCGATTTGCATTTGCCTCTTCTGGATCCTACAGGTTTCACTAGTTCCAAGTAAGGTTTTAAGACCCCCCCCCGCCCCTTTTTTTTAACTTAAAACATTCTCTCCCAACATGGGAAGGGCAAATTGAGGTCCTTACTTGCACCTGTGTAATTCTGATTTCTTCTAGAGGCCACTTTTCTACTCTCCAAGTTGGGTGGCTCATTCTCAAGTCTAGAGTTTTCCTGGTTCCACCCACAGGAAAAATCCCTTGCATAATTTTTGCACAGATAAAACTCCCTGCCATGCAGGTGTTAAGATGCCAGCCACTACTTGGGTCTGAATTCAGCTATGATCTGAATGTCTGTGTCTGTTGAAAACTCACATGTTGGAATCCTACTACTGATGTTACAGTGTTAAGAAGTGAGGCCTTTAGGAAGAGACTAGGTCATAAGGGCCCTCATGAGTGGGATTAGTGCCCTTATAAAAAAATCCCACAGAGCTCCCTAGCCTCTTTTACCATGTGATAAAGCAATAAGACGTCTCTGACCTAGAAGAGAGCCACACCTGACCCTTCTGGCACACTAGTCTTGAACTTCTACCCTCCCAAACTGTGAGATATAAATTATTGTTTTTCAGAAGCCATCCTATCTGTACCATTTTGTTACAGCAGCCCAAACAAAGACAACTGCTCTATGAAGTCCTGATACTTTTGTGGGCCACTCAACTTCAATATCTGCTTACTGCTATGGCTTTTAGATCCTCTTTTATTTGGGGCATATGGAGAACTGCTTTTCTTCCTTTCGAAATTGGCTACATATTTTTAAAATTTTCTTGAAGTTTTAGATATATATATTTAAGACTTTATTTGAGATAGAGAGCATGAGTGTGTTGGGGGGTGCGTGGGGGGGTGAAGCAGTGGGAGAAGGAGAAGAAGACTTTCGGCCAAGCAGGGAGCTCAACGCCAGGCTGATCCCAGGACTCCAAGATCATGACCTGAGGCAAAGGCAGATGCTTAACCAACTGAGCCACCCAGGTGCCCTTAAAGTAATATATTTTTAACTGGACTTTATGTGTTAGGAGTAGGAAAAGAGGGATCCCTGGGTGGTGCAGCGGTTTGGCGCCTGCCTTTGGCCCAGGGCGCGATCCTGGAGACCGGGGATCGAATCCCACGTCGGGCTCCCGGTGCATGGAGCCTGCTTCTCCCTCTGCCTGTGTCTCTGCCTCTCTCTCTCTCTCTCTCTCTGTATGACTATCATAAAAAAAAAAAAAAAAAAAAAAAAATTAAAAAAAAAAAAGGAGTAGGAAAAGAGTTTCCTAAATCAATCAACTCCACATTTTTTACTGAAGTCAAAATTCAGTCTTAAATAAATCGCAATCAGGGTTTTTAGAAGCACCATTCCTGCAAAACTGCTCCACTGACCCATGGGTATTTGTTATTCTTCACACTCTTTGATTATTCTAAAGCATCTAATACTTTTGATTATTCCCTCTCTGAAATATTAGTTCTTGGGTTCCCACTTCACCATTTGTTTTTGGTTTTACTCCTGTTACCCTAACATCTTTCTTTTTTTTTTTTTTTTCCTAACATCTTTCTTAGACAAACTGATGGCTCATTTCCTCTGTCCATTCTCTAATTATCCACCTTTCCCTCTCCCAGTAAACATCTAGCATTCCCGTTTTGGTCAACAGTCCAACCATCCATCCTGTTACTCAAGTTAAGAACACAGAGTCATCCTATTAACCCACAGTCAACATCCTGTCAATTCCTCCTCCTCCAGTATTTTACAAATCTGTCATTTTCCTATGTAGGTCTACTGCCATTAACCTTTATTTAGACCCTCACTATTTTTTAACTTGGATTTCACAGTAACTGGGCATCTTGCTTGGAACTTCTATACCATCAGTCCAATATACCACCTTAGTTGGAAGTTATTTTCCTAAAACTGTTCAAATACAGTCATGTTGTTCTCCTTAGAAATCTATTGATTCCCAATTCTAAGACCAAGTCCAAACTTAGCAAGGTATGAATGAACATCGACATTTTCAGCTTCATCTCCTGCTATTGCTTTCCTCCTCTATGTTCACTATTCCCTGCCAAATCCCCACCTGTGTTGGCTAAACACCGTATTATAATGAGTAATCTAGAGTTTTTTCAATGGTGGGGGAAAGCACTGTTTCTTTCTTCTCTGTATTATCTGTGCCTGGAAAGTCTTTTCCTCATCCTCGTTTGATTCTATTGGTTAAGCTTTACTTTGATTCCTCCTTTGGGATAGCCGAGCCTTCTCTTCTATGTCTCATTACCCTTATGTCAGAGATTTCCAACCTTGATTATATGTTGGGGTTGTATGTGGAGCTTTTAAAAAAATAGATGCTGAGTCCACACCCAAGACTAAGTAAATCAATGACTGAGGGTGGAACCCAGGCATCAGAATTCTCACAAGTTTCCTATGTGATTCCACTGTGCATTCCAAGGTAAGAACCACCACCTTACATACACCTCTGTGCCCCCTGGTCCTACTGCACTTCTTTACAAGTTGGGATCCCATATTGGACAGTGAGTTCTCTGAGGTACAGTGAATTTTTCTTTGGTTTTTGTGTCCCCAGTGTCTAGTACAATACCTGGTACTTGGAAAATATAGAAGAACTAAATTGGAGCTAAAAATAAGCTCTCTTCAGTTTTAGGAGTCTAGGTAACTTATTAAACTAAAACCATCTTAGTGGTTTAGTGTTTTCTTTTACTTGTTTTCTATACTAAATGATTTAGGTGAGCTATCAAGTTATTTGATATTTTAATCAACTTAGAGATCACTCTGCCAGACTCTCACATACCTCTCTGAATTCAATACAAATCAGAATCATGAATACAAGTGGGTATCCCTCTAAAAAATTCAACATGAAGAGTTCTGATTCACAAAACAAATTATGGAGTGATTATTGACACAACTTCCCTCTTCTACACCACTTGTTTCTTGGTGGCATGTTCTTACAAAGCCTCCTCAAAGTCTCAGGTTCTCTGTGAAGAATTTGTTAACTATGTCAGTCTACAATAATCTCTCCCTTTGGAGAGCAAATGAACAAAAACCCTCCTTTTGTAGTGATCACCTATACTTTGCAATTAGAATTTTGTCCTATACACACTGGGTTTGGTAAACTATCACCCCTGAGTCAAGTCTGCCCTGTCAGCTGAGTTGGTATGTCCTATATAAACTATGAACATGGCTAACATTTTAAAATGCTTTTTTAAAAAAGTCAAAAGAAGAATATTTTGTGAGATGTGATAATTATATACAATTTAAATTTTAGTATCCATATCTAGAAAGAACTCTGGCTGGGTGGTTCAGTTCCTTTTAGACCCATACTACAGGTGAAATTCTGCTCCATAGAGTTACAACCTGACTTAGTTTTCCAGCATCTAAATCTTTGAGCCCATGAATGCTGCTCTAGGGTTCAGGAAAAAGGTTGGATGTATAGATGTGAGATGGTATGGTACATTTGGGGAATCTAAAATTTTTCATTTTAGCACTAGGTGCGATGAAACAAAATAGCTTAGGGAAATACCACTTTAAAAGGCCCCACATTGTTCACTTACATATATTTTTTAACAACTGGCTTAATTCAATAATCAATATTTGGTTACTGGCTTCACAAATATTCACAGATCCTATTTTATTAAAAACAGTGAACTAAGATACTACCCATAACCTGCCCTCAACAAATTATTAATTCACACTGGAATGAAGATCAATCCTAAATGCCATTCCAAGTATGCTTATTTCAAATACTGGCATTGATTAGCAATGTACAATCACCCTAAAGGGAATCTTTCATTCAAATGGCAAAGTTTCCGTCCTAACCAATTGCATTTATTAGTTTATCATTTTGTGATAAGCTAGATTGTGTGGCCTATAAAATTCTAGGACATATCCAAATAGCCTCAAAAAAAGAAGAGCTAAATTTCCAACAATTATTCCACAAGCGGAGTAGGGTTAATCACCACTACCAGAACCATAATCTACTAATTAATTCACAGCTCAATGGGCCACAGACAGAGCCATCTGTGTAACTATTTGTACCTGTTCCCAAGAGGAAGAGAAAAATAGGTATACCTCTTGGAACAGGTGATAAGGATGCCATGAGAAGGGCCTACCCTCTAGACACAGCTGAGTGAATTTCATTCAGAAAACATCTGCTGGTGTTGACTGGCTCTGATGTGCATTGCTTCCTCTCTGGAGCAGTTGAGGATTGCAAGTGTGCCTCATCCCTGGACACAGCTGGGGTATGGAGTTTTTCATTAGGTAAATAACCAGGGGCAGGTGGGACTAATTGGATTCAACTGTTTGGTGACAGCCAGGGCATGATGTTTACCTTCCCAGGCTGAATCTTCCAGATACTTAAAAAACTAGGAGCCAAGCTAGACAGATGAATTCTGGACAAGGATGGTTCAAATTAAGCTGCTGTAGTGGATATTGTACTATGAATGATTTGGACTTGCAGCAGGCCAAACTGTAGGGCAGTGTCCACTGACACGGGGATAATGACAATGGGAGAGTCGCAGAAGTAAGAGGTAATGCTACACCACTCACCGTAACAAATCAAACACAAAAACAAAACCCAAAAATCCTTTAAGATAAGATAGAGCAGTATAAGCAGGAAAAGAACAGAGAAATACTAGGCTATTTTTGTATCACACTCAATGCTGGTCAGAGGGCCTCATGATGGTACTCATGATTCTTCTACTGAAGAATGACAACTTTAGAAACATCTGATTACTCTGGGGATGGCTCAAGGGAAACAATTTAAGAGGACCAGTGGGAAATGATTTGAAATTTGAGAGTTTATAGAAAGTAACTCTTGGACATAATTTAATAACCTTTAAATAGACAAGTTCTCCTTTGAAGGGTTGTAACTGATACTTAAAACAAAAAAAACCCAAGAAGAATTATATTGTAACAGAGGATCAGGAATTAATATGAAATTTGTCTTAGCTGTCAATGTTTAGATTTTTATCATAAGCAAATTTAAGACCTTTATGGAAAGACATCAGACCAGGTTAACTGCCTGTTTCAACCCTAACTGCATGTCTTCTTACAACATTTAGAATAAAACTCAAATTCTCTGGCCTTGAGATCCTTTGGTCAGTGGTCCTTAATTCTGGTGCACATTCAAACATTGGGAAGCATTTTAAAAATTTATCAATTACACATTCTAAAGTGGGGCTCAGCATGGCTAACTTTAAGCTCTCATATGATTCTAATCTGTAGCCAGGAATAAGCCAAATGATCTGACTACTGCACCTGTCCAGCCTTGCTCAATATTCACTTCTCCCTTCTTCTTTTTCCCTCTCTTCCAGTTACACTACATAAAGCACTTAAGCTTTGAGCCTTTTGCCATCTTCATACTTCTCCCTCCTTTGCCTGGAATGCTCTTCCCCGTATCACCATGTGGTTCCTTTTCAACCTTCAGAATTCAGCTCAAACAACAGATCCTCTCTGAGTTCTTTCCTCTCTGCTTGCATCTTTCTTTCTTTTTTAAAAAATCACATTATCCTTATTTCTGAGAAATTTATTATTTGTTACTTGATTATATTCTGTGTCCTTCAGTAGACTGTAAAATCCATGAAGGCAGGACCCTGCCTAGTTTATTCGCTTCTATGCTCTTAGATCTAGAATAACGCTGGCTTCAGAAGTACTTCATAAATAACTGTGGAATAAATAAAGTAACGGGTCAATGAGCGATAGTAGTGAAGCACAAAGCACCAGGGAAATAACAGATGTTATACAGAAATGTTTCTTTTGCCATCTTATTAGTGAATGACATTATCAATAAATTAAAAATAAACAATAAGCACCAGCAGCAGTAACCATCACCTGACAGCATTTACTATGGACTAGGCTTTGTTCTCAACACTGTACACGTATTAACTCTTGCAATCCTGCTAATAATCCTGTGTGCTAGGCATGGTGATTCTTCCCATCTTATAGATGAGATACTAAGGCCTGCTTAGGATCAAGTGGCCTGAGGAGGACAGAGCCGGAAGTGAGCCTATACCGACTGCTCTGGAGTCTGTGCTCCTATTAGAATGTCTCTGAACCATTTGCAACATTTCTCAGGTTCCCTGTTTCCTCTTTAATTCCACTGCCTCTTCTCTGGGCTTTAGAGCTAGACACACCTGGCTTAGAGCGTACCTACAACCCGCCCCGTGCCCTGTGCCCTTATCCGGGTTCTGGATCTTTCTGAACCTCCATTTTCTTATTGGTGAGGTCACAGGAAGTCTTGTCTTCAGGAAGGTCATGGCTGACAGGACGAATTAATGACTGACAGTCCTTTGCACAGTGGCTGAGTGCTTTCTAGTCCAGGCTGTTAGTACTTTGTCACAAGCTACCGCAAGAGACTCTTATCTGATCGTGGTTGGCTAAGTTGCATGGGAGAAATGAAGACTGGCTGCTTGCTATGGAATCTGAGGGACACCTGGCTGCATGGGCAGCATCTCCAAAGGCAGAGGGAAGTTACTCATTTGATCAGTAAACATGTGGCAAAGGCCTCTGTACACACATTGTGCTAAAAGTTGGATATAACTATGTGTGAGGGGATCCCTGGGTGGCGCAGCGGTTTGGCGCCTGCCTTTGGCCCAGGGCGCGATTCTGGAGACCCGGGATCGAGTCCCACGTCGGGCTCCCGGTGCATGGAGCCTGCTTCTCCCTCTGCCTGTGTCTCTGCCTCTCTCTCTCTCACTGTGTGCCTATCATAAATAAATAAAAATTAAAAAAAAAACAAAACAAAAACTATGTGTGAGAAGACCTATGAATTTCCTCCTAGATTTTCAAAGTTTAGATCAGCAACACCCACAAGAATCACTTTTGGGACATTTTAAACTACTCTTGCCCAGGCCCAAACGCTCAGGGGGCCAATATGGGAAATCCAGTATGGATGCTTTGAAGTCTCCCCAAATAAGTCCAATGTGAATCCACGGTTGAAAAACAATGTCTTTAAGAGAGAAAGCCATGTAAACCACTAATTGATCAGATAGTTCGTGCATATGAAAAAAAATTTAAATTGTGATATGATGGGATGACAGAATAGAGTTATGCAAAATAAATTACGGGAGCAAATAAAAGCTCTCATTCACTAAGTGCTCTCATGAACCAGACAATGTACATATTTTATAAGTGTTCTTTTGTATCTTGTCAGTATTTAATAAAAATGAATGTATCAGTGCCATGTAAGCCAAGGGGTAATGGATAGAACATAGTTCAAGAGGCAACCAGAAGCCAAGCTGGCATGGAGCTTACAGAGTTTCTGTGGCCTTTTTCTGATGCTTTTTTTTTTTTTTTTAAGATTTTATTTACTTATTTATTTATTTATTTATTTGAGAGAGATCATGCACACATGAGTGGGGGGAGGGGCAGAGGGTGAGAGAACCTTAAGCAGACTCTGCACCGAGCACAGAGTCCAAAGGGGTGGGAGAAAGGGAGGGGGCTTGATCTCAGGACCCCAAGATCACGACCTGAGCTGAAACCAAGAGTTGGATGCTCAACCAAATGCACCATCAAGGTGTCCCTTCTTGGCTCTTCTGAGATTCAAAATTAGTTTAGGGGCACCCGGGTGGCGCAGCTGGTTGACTGTCTGACTCGATTTGACTCAGGTTGTGATCTCAGGGTCCTGGGATCCAGCCCTGTGTCAGGCTCCATACTGAATGGGGAGTCTGCTTAAGATTCTCTCTCTCCTGGGGATTCCCGGAGGTTTAGCACCTGCCTTTTCGGCCCAGGGCATGATCCTGGAGACCCGGGATTGAGTCCCACATCAGGCTCCCTGCATGGAACCTGCTTCTCTGCTTGTGTCTCTGCCTCTCTCTCTCTCTGTGTCTCTCATGAATAAATAAATAAAATCTTTAAAAAAAAAAAAACAAAAAAGATTCTCTCCCTCCTCCCTCTGCCTTTCCCCCCACTTGCTCTTTCTCAAATAAATAAATCTAAAAAAAAAAGGTAGTTTAGGTTTTAGGTTTTCCAACTTTCCTCTTTAATTCCATTGCCTCTTTGGGCTTTAGAGCCAGACAGACTTAGCTTCTGGCTCATGCACTCCCACTCCCAACCCCCGTGACTTTAGCTGGGTTATGAACTTGGCAAGGCAAGCTTGACCAGGCTCTCATTCCTGCAGGACCCTAGCCCCTGGCTACACAGGAAACCTTAGAGTTTCACGACCCATCACAGGCCCTGGTCCCTTGTTTCTGCTATTTAACACAATGGGGCCAGGATCATGGAGAAGGTAGGTCATCCTTCCTACCAAAACCTATGATGGTATTACTTCACTTAATATAGGAAATTTTCAGAACTCCTTTTTCTGCCCATTCCTACCAATTTTGATTTCTCAGCCTCTCCCCGACACATCACATCCACCCATGCCCCCCCCCCCCCCATTGCTTGCTCATCCTGTTCAGTCCATTAGGAATTTCCTTATTCATTCAGCAAACATACTGAGGGCCAATGAGTTGCCCAGCCTGGGGCCAGACCTGGTTTCTGCCACCAGGGATTGCAAGTGTATCCCCACATCATTCTTTCTTCCTGCTCTGGCTGGCATGAGTTCTCAGTCCTCTGTAAACCCTGAGGGTGGTTATATTTTCTCTAATAAAAACATGCCTGTGTTTTCTATCAGCTGCAAAGACTAGAAGATGTTTTATTTGTATTTTCCACCAGGCCCACCCAATGCAGAAAGGCCAATAATAATAATAATAATAAACTGATGCTGAATTGGAACAGGCAGAAACTTTAAAAAAAACTGATTTCCAATCTTTTAATAACTATTTGGGGGCACCTAAGCTGCTGGTTAGTACCCCAGGACAAAGAGGGGGAGCAGGAGGCGAGAAGCACTCAGAGTGGAAGTAGCAGACTAATGGACCGAGTGTCTGATTGCTAATGCAGCGCCAGGGAGAATCCACAGCTGAGTTTTCCTCTGAGCCCCAAGGGGTGTGACTAATTAAGGAAAAGACTTCTAGTCCTCATTACCCTTTTAGGAAACTTCTCTTTATCCAAAGCATGTAACATGACATCATTGGACAGCACGGTCTTTCTCTCCAGCGTGAGGTGCTCACAGAAAGGGGAGATGTTGCTGACCTTCCCTCAGATCTCTCCACTCCCAGGGGATGCTCAGGGTTTCATGGTAAACTTAGAAAACAAGCCAGCTCTCAGCAGAGGGCATTGTGGGCTTGTGGATTCGATCACTGCTGTAAGAGATATCTGCTGAGAAATAATCTGATCGCGATGTTTCCCTGCTCCCTTCCTCCTTCCCCAGTGTTATATCATTTTGGATCATTTGAATTGTATATGGCTTTCTATTTAAGTCAGTCATTTGCTGGCAGCAGAACTAGAACATTTCCTGTTTTTCCTCTCACTGTAATCAGGATTTGGCTGTCCAAATTAGGACTGCCCTAATTACTCCTCAGCAGGTGCCAATCCGGGGGAGGGCACTAAATGGGAAGAGAGGAAGTGAGGACGCTTTGCCATCTTCAGAGTCATACAATAAGAAAACACTTTCTCTCTGGCTGGAAAAACCGGATTAAGTAATAGGCAACAGGCACCATGGGGTTATATATGGATGGGTGTGTGTGTGTGTGTGTGTGTGTATGTGTGTGTGTGCGCACACATGCGCGGGAAGGAGAGTATGTGTTGTTTTATAGCAGCCATATAAACGATTTTCTATTTTTTCCCCTTCAAAACTTCACAGAATTACTTTCCCCATCCGTGAGATAATTCATCCCTGGCCTATAATTCAGCAACTGTGGTGGATCACTACAGATATTACTTTGTGTCTCAAATGAAATGATCTGATAATGGGCACCAGTCAGTGGACACCATTCCAGACAATTTGGCCAGGAGGGATACCACAGTGGTACAGACTCCTGGGGGAAGAACTCAGGATACTCTTGATGCCAAACCAAAAGCAACAGCCATGTTCCAAGGGAAAGTAATATAGTGGGAATACAGTTGTACTTTCTGGACCAAATGGCAAAACACGAAAGACAAAGAAATAATTCAGTCCCTAGAAGGACAGCCCACAGCAAACAAAACTATCCAGGTTCCTGCCCAAAGCCTGTTACTCCACTTGTGGTGTTACACCCCACTCCAACTCACTGGCCAAAACCAGAATTTTAGCCATTTGCCCCTCTCCTTCCTACGTCAAGCATCTTCCCTTTCTCTTAAATGATGCTCTTCAAATACAAACATGCCATCTCTTCTTTTTAAAATGAACTGTCAAATGACAAAACACCCTTCGTGTGACCTCAACTCTCCAGCTAGCACCACCTCATCTCTCTGTTCCCCTTGGCAGCTAAACTCACTGTAGGGGTTTCACCTATACTTACAGGTCCCCCCACTCTCAGGTTCCTTCTTAAGCCCAGGCCCATCAGGGTTTTGCTCTTACTGGGCTGCAGAAGCCACTGTCGTCACTCCGTCACTGCTTGGTCCGTGTGCAGACCCAACACTGATCGCTCCTCCACCCCCTACTTGGTTTCAGGGACCCCACGCTCTACATTTGCCTCCTCCTTCACTGACTGCTGTTTCTCAGTGGCCTTTGCTGGTTTCTTCTCTTGCAAACTTCTTCAAGTCCCCAGTCCTCTTCTCTGCCATGTTTACCCTTACCCCTGGGGTTGAGGGGGTGTCATCTTGTCCATGGTTTTAAATACCATCTATATATAGTGTTTCTATGTCTATGGCCAGACCCCTCTCCGTTGGGTGCCTGTTCCCTCTCTCCATGGGGATGCCTCAGAGACACCCCAAATTTAAATCCTTCATCTCAATTGTTGGCAGCTCCATTTCTTCATCATTCAAATAAAAAAAAAAATCCTAGGCGTCATCATGGACACCTTTCTTTCTCTCCCACTCTCTAACTAATCAGGTAGGGAATTCTGCAGGCTGGCCCTTCCAAATATATCCAGAATTCACCAGTCCTCGCCATCTCTGCTGCTTACCACCCAGTATGAGCAGTGTTCATCTCCCACCCGGATTGCCACAACAGCCCTCACCTGTACTCCCTGCTTCCACCCTCATTCCCTTCCAGCTCACTCTCAATGCTGGTGTCTTACAATGCGAGTCACATCATGCTGCCCCTACGCACAATTCCTGCAGTGCCTCCCCATTTCCCTCAGAGTAGAGGTCAGCGTCCTTACAGTGGCGTACAAGGCCCCGCATGGTCTGGCCCTCAGTTCATTTTTGGGCATCTTCCCAACACCCTCTTTACTCACTTTACCCCAACCACACTGGCCCCCCTGCTGAGGCTCCTGAAAAGTGTGATGCCGAGTCCTGACTTAGGGCCTTTGCCTTTTGCCAGGGCACTCTTTCCAGATATTTTAGCTCCCAAAATTTCTTTGAGCCTCTTCTCAAACCTCAACTTGAGCGGGCCCTCTGGAGCACCCTATTTAAAATGGCAGGCTCCTTCTCCTATACTCCAGTTTCTATTTGTCCTATTCCATTCCCCCTCTGCACTCCCCCACCCAGGACTATCTTAAAATTCTTGGTATTTATGCATTCTATTTATTGTCTGTCTCCTCTCTTCCACCTCCAACAGAACATAAACCCCCATAAGAGCAGTATCTTAGGGATCCCTGGGTGGCACAGCGGTTTAGCGCCTGCCTTTGGCCCAGGGCGCGATCCTGGAGACCCGGGATCGAATCCCACGTCGGGCTCCCGGTGCATGGAGCCTGCTTCTCCCTCTGCCTATGTCTCTGCCTCTCTCTCTCTCTCTCTCTCTCTCTCTGTGACTATCATAAATAAATAAAAATTTTAAAAAAAAGAGCAGTATCTTATCTTTTGGTTCACTGCCGTATCTATAAACTCTTATGTAAATACTCAATAAATATTTGTTGAATGGATGAAATTCTAGAAAACAATATATTGTTTTAAGGATGGAATAACCAACTGTGTCAACAGTTACTGCAATTGAATAATATTCTGACAGGTTTAATACATTTAGGAAAGGACCTTGGGGCACAGAAAGAATTCAAAGCAGAGAATCACAGAACCATTCATGATAATCTTAGAGGTATCCTGGCAAACAGTGAAAAATGAGAGCAAGGATGTTCATGGAAGAAATGAAAGTCAATGCCAAAAATGGGTGAGTTTGGAGCTCTAGGCAAAATTCTAGGACATGGTTTGTGAACAATTAGGAAGTGTTCCTCACTGAGAGCCAGAAAGACCTCACGACGCACAAGTCACATGCCTTTGTTCCTATCCTAACTTGGGAGGAGCTCAGTGACTTGATGGAAGAAATGGTAAATTTGCCTCGAGATCAAGAGTCTGGGTTTCAAAGGGTAATTGGTAAGTTGTCCGAGATAAGAGTTCTTACCAAAGGTTCAGCAGAGTCAGGAGCAGGGGGTCCTGAAAGTGGAAGGATACCTAGTATCGTGGAAATGAGAGGACATGTACCTGTACATGCTCATTCTGGGGTGGCCTGAGGGAGGGGGAGTTGGCATTATAAAGATTAGGACTAGCAGAACACCAGCAAGAAATCTAACATGTCTCCTATGGGGGCAGATGATAAAATACAGGAGGTGCTATCATCAACAGTGGTGAGGGTGATCTTTGTCATCAGAATCGCAGATAATCATTTTGGGGAGAAGCTTACTATTGTGCTAAAAACAATTCTGAAAGACTAATATTTTCAAAATAACCCTATGACAGAAGATCTATTATTATCCCTTTTTGCAGATGAGAAAATTAAGGCACGAGAAGGTTGAGTAACTGTTCAAGGTCATAAAACCAATAGGTGGCAAAGTTGGCATGCAAATGTAGGCTTCAGAGGTACTGCTCTTGGGGTACCTTCTGGATTCTCATTTAGAAAACCCCCACGAACTCCTCAAATACTCAGTAATATACACATGAGAGTCTCAAAGGAGGTCTTGAGAGGTATGGCCCCCCAAATTCTCAACATAGCCCTGTCCTGTTGAACATTTCTTTTCAAATGACATACATAAAGAAATGAAAAGATTGCTTATAAAATCAAGAATGACAAGGACTTTGGGGAAGAGCTAAGATTTTTCTGATGACAGAATGAGAATTCAAAAATATTTCAAAAGACTGAAATGATCAGCTAAAAATAACATTAATGGGTAAATGTGAGATCTGGAATTCAAGTTAAAAAAAATTCTCTACAAATAAGCATAGGAAAAGATAAGGCTAATTTCAACTGGTACTTCTTCGTATATCTCCTTACATCCCTACAGCCAACCAGTGGCCACGTCCTACATATTTGTCTCCTAGTGTCTCTGGGTCTGTCCCTTCCCCACTACCTCCCTGGCCTCTCCTTCAATTCAGGAAATTGCTGCCTCTCCCCCACTGCCCCTTTTGTCTTTCCAGTCCATCTCACACAAAGCTCAGGTGTGGGCCTGGTACTCCCCATTCATGCACCCTCAGTGGGTTCCCACTACCTAATCTGACAAGGCCAAGTATCTCGAGCCTGGCATTCAAAATCCTCCATTTTGGCTCAGCCTTCCTTTCCCAAACCCAAACATCCATCATTTATTTTCTTTTCATACCCCTCCCACCTCGACGCTGCTCTGGTTCCTTCCTTCAGCTCCCGTAGCCTGAATCCTGCCTCAGTCTTCACAAGGCCTACTTCCTACCCTTCCTCGAGTCGCTCCTGTGCTTAAGTTGTTTCTCCCCCGCACAGCGTGTCTACCTGTCTTATCATATTTTCTTTCACAAGTTAACACTGTGGACATAGATGTCTTTGTCTCTGATTTCCCTTTCTATCCTCTACCAAGAAGGCAAACTCATTGACAGTATCCTCTGTGACTCACTGACTTCTTTATCCACACACACTCACAGTTGTCTTGGATCTGGGAAATGCTCAATAAATCCCCGACAAACGCACTCATGGAATATAACAAGCAGCACCGTGTCTAGCACTGGGTCCTACACAAGGAAGGTAATAGTTTTGCTGAACTACAAGGCCACTATGCTGGTGTTTCTACTGCGTCCCTGCAATTTCCTTCCTTCTATCCGCCTCCCTACATCCCATCTGTTGTTATAACACCCGGCACACATCTCACCTGTGAATTCTGACTCCAGGCTCCCCTTCTGGTTTTCTCTCATCTTTCATTCCTTCTGCTCTTTTGTCCCATATCGCACAGTACATGTACTGATGATGGACTGTGCTTTCCTACCTCTCCTTAATTACATACATTGCATAAAATTTAGTATTTTATCATATATTCTTTTCTTCCCTAATTGTATCAGGTCTTGTCAACCAGACCATAATTTGTTCCTATTATTAGCTTCTTACCAGGAGTGCTACGATCTTTTCCACAGCTCAGTGAGATTTCTGAGCCCAGAGAAAAGAAATTAGAGGGAAAACTAAAGGTTTTCAAGCTCATAACAATGGTTTTTCATTTCTGCTGATGCTGGAAACACGTGTAGCTGTCCTGTCACGACAATAGGAAGGTTATGGATTAATAAGCATCAGGATAAATACATTTTAAGAACTAAAAAGAAATCCTACTCTAGATTATTAAGGGATACAAAGAGTTTGAAAGTGCCTTACTTTAAAGATCTTTTAGGATTACAAGGTGGACTAACCATGATCTGGCATTTCCTCGAAGTAAGACGAATCTCACAATTTTAGATTTTCATGAAAATCAAGGCTGACACCTTGTCTATGCCACACAATAGCAGTCCTGAGAGGCTCTGTCCCTCTGTCCCTCACATTCCCTCCATAGGTTCACACCTATTACACACGTATTCAGGAGACTAGGTGGCAGGTGCTCTCATCAGGCCCCTTGACTAAAGCAAAACTGGTCCTTTTCTAAAATGGTGGAAAAGGTAGGCTCTGAAAGCGGGATCGCCAAGCAGGGCAGCTGTCAGGTGCCCAACCCAAGCTGTACCTGCAGGCGGTGGTGCAGGTGTCCTTGTACTCCTGGAGCTTCACACACACCATGTTGAGGAACTGATCCGAGTATGCACTCAGGTCATGCATCAAGTTCATGAGGTCTTGCACTGTCTTCTCCACAATGATCGTGCTCTGCAAGAGGACACAGAAATTCATGCGTTGTGTTTTTGTTTGTTTGTTTTAATTCAAGTCATGTGTAGGACAAGGAAGGACAACTGAAAGGACGCAATCATTTAAGATGTGAACTTTCCTGGGAGGATGCAACACTTTCAAACACTGATTAAAAACAGCCAAGTAAGTATCTTACATAATGCTGGTCTTCCAAAGACCTGAGAAAGTACTCTCTGCGGAAGGACATGGGACAGGGATTTGCAGATTGGCTCCACAGAATTATCAGCATCCACAACATCAGGCTACGGCTTTTAAGGAAGATAATGTACATTCAGTTGGAGACTGCTTTATCGTCTCTGGGGCTCTACCTTGAGGTTAGGGACCTACAAAAGGCAGCACAAAGAAAAGGTACCCTGTGATCTGTTTTAAAAGTTTCAAAACTATCAACCTATTCTGAACAACAGCTAACATTTGTATTGAGCCTTACAGCTTGTGGAATGTTTTCACATACACAGCAGATGCTATCTTATTTGAGACTCACATTAATCATGGTAATCATGAATGCTTACTGGGTTCTTGCAAGTGCCAAGTCCAGGGCTAGGCACTCTACATACTTCAGCTCATCTAATCCTCTCAGTGTGCCTACCAGGTGATTCCCCAGTCACCCCCAATTTAAAGATGAAGAAATGGGTTGAGGAGAGCAAGGGAGCCGAGTAAGGGCTGCAGGCTTCACTCTTTTAACTACAGCAATCTGCCTCGGAGCTAGCCTAGAGTTCCTCTACCTATAGGCCCCATCATTTTCTCCTTAGATCAGAGCAGTTCCTGTTGTTGCTGCCGCTGCAGAAGCTCTGTCCACAGAGACTCAGACATATTTTAAAAACGGAATTAGAGAAACATCCTGGGGAAACAATAATAAGCCCATCTTGCAGCTAGAGACTGACAGTACTGTGCAGCAGATCAGGGTTCTATCTGTGGAGAGGCATACTCAATCAACTCTAAATCTTGGATTAAGAAAAGACTGAGTTGTTTAAACCATGAGTTCCTGTCTCTTTTAAAAGGAGCAGAATTACACTGGAGTAAATATTAATCACACGCCCAGCATCTTGGGAATCCTTTGATCAATAACTGCTTTGTCGAAGATATACTTATTTACATAGAATTACATAAGCTGTGTAGGCTTGTCCATAAAATTAAAAATTAAAAATTAAAAATATATTTTTTTCTACTCTGACAGTGACCTGGGGTGAAAAAAAAATCAAAGGCCTTTTATTCTGCTTAAATGCAGACTATGGGGGTACAGGATCTTGGTTAATTGTTTTTCTTCTAAAAAGAAAAACAGGGACACCTGGGTGGCTCAGGTCGTGATCCTGGGGTTCTGGGATCGAGTCCTGAATCAGGTTCCCTGCGAGGAGCCTGCTTCTCCCTCTGCCTGTGTCCCTGTGTCTCTTATGAATAAATAAATATAATCTTAAAAAAAGAAAAAGGATAAAAGTGTACAGCTTTTCTCAACACAATGGAGGATCAGGTGAGTCAGGAGTTCATGCATGGGTGCTTATTCAAGATGATCTGGCTGTGGAGGTTTTTATCTTCCTTCCTGTTCTCCCACCACCTGCCCTGTCCCGAAGTAAAATAATCAGACGGTGAAAAGGAAGGAACAGTTATACTCTCTATAAGGTAAACCTCACAGGAAACCAAATTACAGTCTCTATGGAATCCCAAGTTCAACCTCCTTTTCTGTATCGATTTTAAGAATAAAGCACTGCAGCTTCCCCTAATCCATAATCCCACTCCTCTGTATTTGTGTGTGAGTGACAGGAATTGATTCTGCTCAGCTCCATGTCCCCACGCTGCTCGGAAGAATCTAAAATCCTCATTCTGATTCAGAACACAGGATATCCTGTAACATGCAGACGGCAATTAATACGGGAGAGTGGAGTTCAGCCACCGTAACAAAGCCCCCCTTAAAGTCTAAGACACTGTAGGGAAGAGGAGCTCAGGGAGATTGCTTAGGTTTATGGAGAGAAAAGGGCCTGGTCCTTTCTATTGCTTAATTACCTCTAGGCAGGTTTGGGTAACCTCTTCCTTTCTTATGACTCCATGTAGTCTTCTAATAACCAACGATAATTTGGTGGCTCCTCCACTGGCCTTCATCACTCTGGGATTCAATTGGTGTGCTGGTGCTTTGACACAGAGGAAAAGATGTCTAAAGGGTCTTGGATGTGTTTGCTCTTCCTGGTTATATTATCAACTTCTCAAAAGCAAGACTGACATTCCTCATTTCCTTTGTCCATCCCCCAACCTTCCCCTCCCCCACTGGTTTACGACATCTCAGGACCTTCAGGACAGTGCTCTGACTGGAAGAAACGATACTAATAATGTCAGCACACACAGATAAACCTCTCCGAATGCCACATATGTGAGGGATGCTAGACATGGGCATCTGCATTCTGCAATCTCGCTGGGTGGGTACAGTGTGGTCTGTATTTATTCCTGTGACAGTCGGAGAAGAAGGGGAAAATGTAAGCACATGGGAACATTCCCCAGAGATAAAGGTTTTGGGGTAAATAGGAAGTACCTACAGGGAATGATTAGAATGCCATAGTTTAATTCTAATGATCGTGCTCAACAAAAAGCCTATGTGATACTATATGATTACATATAATTTTCCAGCTATTTGGTTGGTTTAC
Organism: Vulpes lagopus; assembly: GCF_018345385.1. Classification (NCBI taxonomy): domain Eukaryota; kingdom Metazoa; phylum Chordata; class Mammalia; order Carnivora; family Canidae; genus Vulpes; species Vulpes lagopus. Next base: position 8,191,010 of record NC_054836.1, on the reverse strand, counting down.
CTTGTCATGGAAGCACTCTGGATATTCAATCACTACATTCTCTTCAAGGAAAATGACACTGTAGTTTGCCAAATGATGGGTATTTTTACAGGGGAAAAAAGTTCTCATTTTTCAAGAATTTATTACAATTTCCAATTCAGTGGCTCTGACAGATAAATGTTGAAAATATCAAACTTCTAACAAGGTCAATTCTGTTTTTATTTATTTGATCTCTTTGGCATCTCAAATGATGTATTGACTTGTTATTAACTTTGGGATTTGCCAATGTTGAATATAATGACTTTATAATAAGTAAAACCCTGATTACATTCATTATAATTTCTACTAAACATATCACAAATGATTGATATTTGTTTAGAAACAACTCAATTCTCATTTCTTGCAACTTATTACCAGGTAATAAAGTCTGGGCATGACATGAAAAATGAGAAAAGGAAAAAAAATATCCCAAGATAGCAGATGTAATAAAAAAGCCATTGCTATGAAAAATAACTAAAGTTTCTTATACACCAGAGGACTAACATAGAAAGAGGGTGAATAAGGACCAGCTCTTGGGTTCTGCACTTTAAAAGAATTTAATGAATGAATGAAGATGATTGGACCTTTAAGACCTTGTCCATTGTATGCCAAAATGGGGCTCTGTAGCATGATACTAATACGAATGTTACAGAAAATTGACTCTAAGTTCAAGTAATTTGGAAAATGTGGAGTTAAAGAAAATTGAAGTGGCTTCTTCACTGGAGGATTTTGGAAACTTTTACTATGCTAATGTTGCCGCAAATCTTAGAGAGACAAATGTGGTATTCAATCTTCCCCTAATTATTTAAGTAAAGCAAACATTTTTCATAGCACAGCACAGATCTGTTCACATTTTCTAGAATGATGTTTCGGGAACATGGTTTAGGAATGAGTCTCCCCAGTTCTCTGGTCATACTGATGACCAGTGACATGCTTGAAGACTCATACAGAGTACAGCTGAGAACGAGGTGAGAAGCTGAGCCTCTTCCTCCTCAGTCCATGCTCCTTTCTACATGTCCAGCCTTTTAAGCTCTGGCCCCTGTCCACCTCTCTAGACTTCTCTCCAGCTCCACTGAGCATGCTATCCATGTGTTCCAACCACACTAAACTATGAGTTATTCCTTGACTGCATCAAGCTACTTCCTGTCTCTGTGTCTTTGAGCTTCCTAATCTCTGTGCCTGGAATGCCCATCCTAGCACATGTCTGTCATCCTTAAAAAGTCAGCTCAAAGGCTACCTGCTCTGATTTAAATGCCCCTCCTCTGCCTACTAGAACACCCCAGGCACAATTTAGCCCAAGCCCTAAATGGAGTGAGGCACCCACTGGTTCACTTGACTGTCCGCTAGACTATCGATTCCTTTGATGGGTGACATAGCTTCATATCTCTACTAGCAAAGTATCTGGCATATTGTAGGTGTTCAACAAATGTTTATTCATGAAAATGCATAGCACATTCAGAACAGTGAAAAGATAGATTTATAGTAGAATTATGATGCAAAATAGTGATCCAAAAGCCTGACATGTGAGGAATCAGTCCACGGCCTCTTTATTACTATATAACTGTATCTTAACCCCCACAGTCCTAACAACTAAACATTAATTGTGAATAAAGATTTTTAATTTTTCTACAAAAACATTCTGAATTTCATTTGACTGTATTATCTTCTGTAATGGCAACCCATTATACACACACAACCAAATGTGCTAATTTTAAAGTTTTAAGAAATACAAATAAATTCACAGTTCAGGAAAAACAAAAACAAAAAACTTCAGTTTAGAGAATGCAGTTTCTGTTATGTGTGTTCTTTTTGTCCCTGGTGCAGGGATGGTTCAGAGATGCCACAAAGAACCTAAGGTCCTTGAGAACTACTTTAGAAAGCATTTGAGAGAAAACAGTAAATTCACACGCACCCTCACACTACCACACACACACCAGCAATTGTGGAGGGAGGGGGCTTCACAAACGTGAGATAATGCTTCTGTTTCTTGGGACATAATCCACCTCTAGGTCAGTAAAGCTTGTCATACCATATTGTCCTTCCAATTATTATCAGCTCCATGTTACAGCTCCCTGTAAACAATAATAGCTATAGTAATGACAGTAATGCTAGAAGCCAAAAGGAAGTCTGCTTTTCATTTTTTAATCTATATTTTGACTTGTATGATATTTTACATATTCTGAATGGGACTCTCCTTTTTTTTTTCTTTTAAAGATTTTATTTATTTATTCATGAGAGACACAGAGAAAGAGAGGCAGAGACACAGGCAGAAAGAGAAGCAGGGTCCATGCAGGGAGTCCATTGTGGGACTGGATCCTACGACTCCAGTATCACGTGCCAGGCCAAAGGCTGGAGCTCAATGGCTGAGCCACGCAGATGTCCCTGGGCCTATCCTTTAATAAGTTATCTGGTAAAAATCTATGCATCCAGGGAGCTGGTACCTGAGAAAATGCCATTCTACTCTCTTTGCCATCATCTGCTGCCTCAGCAGCAGCAGAAGGATCTATTAGAAACTTGTCTTCTACAGATATGAGTGTTTTTGTCCATCAAAAGACATGAACATAAGGACTCATGGCAGTTTTATTTATAATAGCAAAAAAAAGGGGGGACATTTGTCATGTGCATCGGTTGAAAAGGCAGATATTGTGTGGTATATTCACACAATGGAATGCTACAGAGCAATCAAAAAGGATGGGCCACAATTACCAGTGACAACATGGATGGACCTCACAGGTTACAGTTCTGTAACGCACTAAGTAAAGCATTCAAACACAAAAGAGACAACTGCACAATTGTTATTACTGTAGTTCAAAAACAACCAGAGATCGTCTCTGTTGGGAGAAGTCGGAATAGTGGCTGCCCTTGGAGGGGGTGGGTCCTGACTGAGAAGGTGAGAACCTTCCAGGTGTTGGAAGCATCTTGATTGGGCAGCTGTTCCATGAATAAACACATACATAAAAATTCTTCACCTTACAATTCGAGCACTTAACATTTTATGAGTTTCATGGCAAAAAACATTTAAGGTGGTATCTGATTATGTCTCTCACCAACTTAAAGCTCTCGCATGCAAGAGGCCTCACATTCTTCAGATAACCTGCAAGGCCCCTCATAACAGGGCTTTTGTCTACGCCTCAGCTTCATGGGCTACCATTTCCTCTTGTCTCTCTGAGATCCGGCTCCATGGGGCTTCTTCAGTTCTTCATTTCCATTTTAGAGACCAGCACTTGCCTGCAAAGTTCTGTCCCCTGTCTTCCTTTCTTAGAGTACTTTTCCTTCTCTTTCAGATCTCAGCTAAAACCACCTCTCTAAAAAAAAAAAAAACCCCAGAAACCAAACAAACAAACAAAAACCCAGAACTCTTCCCAACCCCCATTAGGTCTTCCTGTTAAAAAAACCTAGAATATCTCTTCCCTGCCTCAAAGGTATGAATATACCTTTGCTAGGGTAGGAGGAGATCCTGACTGGGAGGGACATCCGGTTGGTGGTTACGTATGTGCATGTTAGATGTCAATTATAAATAATTCCGTCCAACCATTATACAAATGAATAGGTACCCCTTCAACAACCTGTCTCAGAGTACTATCTTTAAGTGCATATTCTCCTAAGTGGTTTTCATTCACAGCTTATGTTTAAAATATGAAGATGTAGCAATGTTATTGGCGATACCCCAACAGACCACCAGATGATAACTGTTGGGAAGGATCAGAAGTTGTCTGGGAATAGGGCAAGGAATTTAATTAATTAAAGAGATACATATTTGTTAGTAAATATTTTCTGTTAGCCAAATATTGGGCTAACTGCAGGAGAAAAAAGCCATATAAGACAAGGTTCCCGAACTACAGAGATCTTAAATATTAGTAGGAGGAGACCAAGGCGTTCACAAAGACAATAAAGTCTCAATATACAGATGCCCAGGTATTATCCTGGGCATCTGTATATTGTACAGCAGAGGCAGAGAAAAGGAAAGTTAAGTGCACTGGGGGCGGTTGGGGAGTGGTGGGAAAGAGGAAGTTATCATTGAATTGATTACTGAAAGATCAATAGTGACTTAGAGATTGACAAAAATGGGGGGAAAGTACTTCAGGTAGACAGAGCGGCATGAATGTGAAATAGTATGGGATTCAGGGAACTATAAGTGGTTCTTCATGGCTATGGTGAAGGGTGTGTGTGTGTGTGTGTGTAGATTGGGAAGGCTGTGACCGAAGTCAGAGCTAGGTCCTTGTATAACAAATATATACTTAGTACCTAAATATTTTGAATATTCCTCTTTTACTCTCTCCAGCAAGAGAATACAAATCAATCCTGTCTGATATTACCAATCATTAGATGATCCACTCCAAGTGTAGGAAGATAATTTCAAAGGTTCTACTCTTGGGAAAAGATAAACTTATATAACCAACAGGGAAATACATTCTGAAACTCCTTTTGGCAAGCTGAAGAGAATTATTGTTTATAAATAATAAATAAATAATAAAAAAATAAACAATTTTTTCTTTGTTTAGACAAAGAAAATAGGAAGTCAAATTTTGGGCAACCAGCAATACTCTCTCTCTTTAGAATTCATGTAAGTGATTATAAAATTTATTTGCCAGTTAATAACTTAGAAAATGTATACAATGTAAACTTCTAATAATATTTTCTTAACATTTTGGCTAGAAGATCACTTATGGTTGAATAAAATCTGTGCCTAACATATCTTATAAGCACAGCTGGCTCTTTATGAAGTTTATTTAGGGGCTTGTGATTTCATATTCAAAACAAAACAATGTAGCAGGAAAGGGGAAAGAAATATACAGAGGTTGAGCTTAATTAGACTGTGAGATCCCAGGGGCTATCTTTGTTTTCTTACATGCTTCAAATCAATATGACTATGCCCAGGTTATCGATTCCCCTTGATATGTAATGGAACCCAGGGAGTGGAAATATATCAACGAAGAGGTGAACATTGGCACCTATAAGAGATATCCTCAACTCCAGCTCCCCAACACACACATGTGCACACTTCACAAGCACCTTAAGGTTGCTATTCAGCCGAATACACAGTACTACACAAGACACAGACGTAGAACAACACGAGCAGCTATAGTATTTCTTTTGTGCTGAGCCATGCTCTTGATATAAAGCATGGTTTGTTTGTTTGTTTGTTTGTTTTCCAGGAGGAGCTGGTGATCTAGTTGGGATCATTTAGAATAAGAAATAAGTGATATAGGGGCACCTGGGTGGCTCAGTGGTTGAGCATCTGCTTTTGGCTCAGGGCATGATTCTGGGATCCTGGGATTGAGTCCTGCATTGGGCTCCCTGCATGGAGCCTGCTTCTCCCTCTGCCTGTGTCTCTGCCTCTCTTTCTCTCTCTGTGTCTCTAATGAATAAATAAATAAAAATCTTTTTTTTTTTTTTAAAGAAAGAAACAAGTAATATTCCAGGAGAAGATGCCAGATGCCAGTTAAGTGCACTGACACTGTAGGGGCATAACAGTGAAAAGGTGGGATATGGGGGGTGGGTGAGGTTCAGGATACAGGAGGAGGAAGAAGCAAGGCATTTCAGACCAGGGAAAAGCTGGTCTTGTGTAGCAAACAGGACACAAGTGTGGCTGGAGGGGGAGATTCCTGTTGAGGAATGTGAGGGTCAAGGGTTGACTGGCCTGGGGAGCCCACCTGTGGAAGGCCTGAATGGCAGGCTGGGGTTTCCTCTTGTGGAGACAGAAGCAGGGCAGTGCATGAGGTGGGGTGGGGGGTGGGGCTCAGAATCCCAATATTTCTAGAGCTGAAAGCAACCCTTTTGTTATCTACAGTCCAATTCTCTGGCTTTACAAAAGAAAACCAAAACAAATATTAAAGGGCCTGTCAAAGGTATACAGCTAGCTTGCTTATGACACTTCAAAATTCAAAATCCAGGTCTCTGAACATCCTCTGGCCAAAGCTGATGATCAGACCACTGAATAGAGTAAATTATTATAATTGATGATTTTTATTGAAAAACATGAAAAATCAATGTAGAGAGAAAGTCAGAAAAAAACTCGTTTGTCACCATCTGAGGTGACTGCTGAATCAAGTTCTTGTTTGAAAACTGATAGAGAAAGAATTATGCATTTACAGTCTTTCCAGTAGGAACGAGATCTATTTCAGGGTTACCAGACAGGAAAAAGCTCTACTTTAATGAAGAATGCCAACTGGGCAATATAGAGGAAATAACAAATAGAAAATCATTTTGTTGCCTCTAATAACACAATTGATTTGGGTAAGGATTATCAATTGGTATTAAAACAAATAGATGAAAGTTGACAGGGAAAATGATCCGTTTTGTAGTGGCAAAGATACACCACACATTACTTTCTGGTCACCCAAGGAGAACCATAACTGTGCTACAGAGGGACCAGATGGCCACAACTCTCATCTGGGGGTCAACCTTCATGTCGCTAACGTTAGGAAGCCAGCTCTCATAGGTCTGCGGATGCGATGGAATGTGATATCTAACATCCTCTATCAGATCTTCTTACTAACACCTTTAACATCAATCTAATCACTCTTTTCTAACATCAAGGGAGAGGAAATAGGATGCTATCAGACAAATAAAGAAGATGGGATATTGTAGAGCACATGTGGCTGGGTCTGTTCAACACATTGGTGTTGGACAAAAAACAATCACTGTTCTAGATTAAAAGAGACTTAAGCCGCATCACAATTACAGCCCTAGATGGAATCCTACTTTGGACAAACTAGTTGTAAAGAACATTTTGCCAAAATGTAGGAAATTTCAAATTTCTAGATATTAGAAGATATTAAGAACCTCCTGCTCGTGCTCATACCCGTGACGACGTGACTGTGATAATGAAGAAAATAAAGTATTCTGGTGCAAAACAGCTTGAAGCCTTGCTTCGAACATAAGAAAACCAGATAAAACATGTGAAGCACTAGTTCTCAGATGGTGCAGAAGGAAAGTCAATGAGGTGAGCCCTGCAAATGCTCCAGCTGGAGTTTCCATCCACAGTGCAGGAAACAGGGGACCCGCACGGAGCCTGGGAGTCGTTCTGAGTGGAGGAGACAGCATCTTGAGCTTTGGAAGGTGAAGGCAAGTAGGGCTTTGTGGGGTGAAATACTGCAGGGGAGGGAGCTGTACTGAAAGCAAGGGAGAGGGAAAGATCAAGATCTTTCTGGAGGTCTTTATAAGAGTCCCCTCAAATCTTTGGCTGAGCACTGATCTGTGCTTGTGGGACAGACATTACTAATGCTGGTGAAAAGAACCAGACCTCACACAGGGCCAGGAATGGTTCCCATTAGCCAGGGTGGAAGAGCCACTTCATAGATAGGGCATCTGGTAGAGTTCTCACAAATGTATGGCACCTCGGGTGGTGGGGTCAATTAGCCTCTGTCGAAAGATTGCCCTGGACATGTCTGACAAAGCCTAGAAGCAAACCTCGAAGCGATCAATGTAATTCTATCACTAACATGTGCCTTAAAACAAAGTTCAAGAATGTTTAAAGCACCACAACAAAATCCAGCACCCAACAATGTAAAAAAAAAACAGACAAAATCACCATGTCCAGCATTCAACAAAAGGTTACCTGGCATGCAAGGACATGGAAAAATACATAAGGAAAAGGAAAATCAGTTAAGAAAAAACATTCCCAGAAATGCTGCAGATAATAGAATTAATAGACAAGGAGGTTAGAACAACCATGATAAATATGCTCCTATGCTCAAAAACATAAAGCAAAACGTGAACGTGACAAGAGAAATGGAAGACATAGCAATAGAAACTATCCAAAATAAAACACAGAGAAAAAAACAACAGTGATGCAACAGAGCCCGTGAAATGTCCATGGGATGGTATCAAGCAACCTAATACACGTAACTAAAGTTGCCAAAGGAGATGGAGGATGGAAAAAATATAATGGCTAAAACCTTTCCACTTTTGATGAAAATTATTTGCCCACAGATCCAAGCAGCTCAGCAAACCTCAAACAGAAGATGACAAGGACTATAGTAAGACACATTATCACAAATTGTTGAAAACCAGTGAGATTAATAGAAAAATTGTAAAAATATCAAGAAAGAAGGAAATGAAGTCTGAAATGAAAAATGAAGAATTCAGGCCTTTTGGTTCCAATTTTAAGGTTCTCTTTAGCGCCCCTCACTCAGCCTGGCCCTGGGGATGCTGGCGTGAGATGGATATGGAGTAGACTGGATGAGAAACGTGGGGTATCACAGCACGGAGGCTGCCGGCAGTAGTGGAGGGTGGCTTGGCCAGTGGTGATAGGTGGAGAAGAGGATCCAAGAAAGAAAAGAAGAGGGATGAAGACAAAAAAAGTGAGGAAAACAAAGGATACCAAAAGCCAAGAAAGAAGAGTTTCAAGGAAGAGGGGTAGTGTCAGGGCATCTGATCTTTATGAACAAACTGACCACTCACAAAATCCCCCAGAGGTGACGGGAAATCCTCTAGTGTTAGACTGACTCCAGGTAACAGTGTGCCCTGGAGTTTCATTTTTCAGTTGTGTATTTCTAAATATTGTCTTTCTGCTTAAAGTTTAGGCCCATTCCATGCTCTACTGTCTTAAAAAAAAAAATCCTTCATTCTTTTCCTTAACCCAACCGATGCAAATTGCTTTTTTTTTTTTTTTTAAAAAAAAAAGGTAATTTATACAGAGAAAAAAAAATGATAACAAGAGGCAGCCTAAAAGTAAAAAGGTATGAAGAAGAACAAATATAGATGAATTTACAGGACTCATCTATTCAAAGGTAACCAAATTTTAGCCCCTAGTTGACCTGATTGATGAAGGACCCTTGTTTCCTTTCTCTTATTTTGGATATGGCTGTAAATATAAATAGCATTTATATAATATAAATGTGACTGTGAGAACAAGCTACCTACCTGTCTATCCATCTGTCAATCTATCCAGTATTTACTGAACACCTACTAGATGCCAAGGCACTACCACTATGCCACATTCTAGGAATACAGCAATTAAAAAGAAATGTGCCATATACAGGTCTAAGAGCTTCATAGGCATTATCTCATTTGACTCCTTACAGATTCTATTCAACTATCTATAAGATGGGTATTATCACCCCCATTTTATAGTTGAAAAAACTGAAGTACTAAGAGATCGGAGCCATCCAAGGACATGCAACTAGAAGACTAGCTTCAGCCAGGAGGTGAACTCAGGCAGCCTGAACATTGGCTGCTCCCAGTAAAAGCAGAAACAGTGAGTGATGAATTAATTTTCTCAGGCAGTCTACACCAGCCAGGAGCAGCCTGGTCCAGGGGAATAAGGACAGAATATGGAAGAACGTCACCGTGACCTTCAGATGACAGTTTCCGGGGTGCAGCTGGTGAAACCAGAACCAGATTTCCAGGAAGCTGTGAAGGCAGCGGGTGGTGAGGGGACAGAGACACTGATTTGAGACATCTGTCAGTGAAGGGAAGGTGTGAAGTAACCCAGCAAGCAGACAGGAGAGTCAGGATGGGAAATGAAGACTGAACCCTCCTGCTGGTCATGAGGCTGCTCTGTATGACCAGCCTTCTGCAGACACAGGCCACTCCAAAGCCAGCTGTACAGCAAGAGACTCTTCAGTGACAGTTCTGAGGCAGCAAGGGCTCTAGGCTCTTATCTCTTCATAACTTGCCTGATACCTGGACTATGGACCTAATATCGCCATACAAGCTCAGGCCAATCATCCAAAGTTATCTTTCTGAAATTATGTTCCTGCATGATTTTCCATGCCCTGCTGACAACATCACCATAGCAATTTCTAACACCCTTCTTCCTGAGAACTCAGAGTGCTTTGCAAATATCTCAATCAATATCCCAACAGATTGCAAGAAAGTAGAGCAGTCATTATCATCCCTATTTTTTTTTAGTAAGTCTAACACTTAAGGCAGCTTCAAGGAACAAGTATAACACTTAGAAAGACGTTTTTAAAGAACTCCAGAACATCAAGCTGCCACCAAAGGTGGTTTTAAGTGTTTGCATTTCTTTCTAGTTCTCAAAATCTCATTCCTCTTGGACTAGTTTCTGTCGTGTCACAAAGCATCTGTACTCACAGAAACCCTTCTCTTGATGTAGTAGTCGTATTCAAGAGGTTTATGTGATTATTTGGTCCTTTTGCAGATTTAGCCACTCCATTTAGTGCAGCAAACAGGGAAACCTGGAGATTAACAGAGCAGGACCTTTGCATTTCTTCTTTTTGCTGGTAAAGGCAAGGTCTTTGTAGCAGGAGGCTCAGTGACCCCCAGTGGGGCACACGATTCATTAGGGAAGAGTTCCAAATATATAAATCAACGTGTCAGAGGAGAAAGTCTGGCCGGACCCAGTGGGAGATTATACCACACACAGTTGTCCCGCTCTGTGCTGGCTCACCTGTCTTTGGTGGCTCATTCCATATAACAATCAATTATGCTGTCAAGTTTCCCTGCACATTGTTTCAGCCTCAGTTACTCACGTACCTCAGAGGTGAGATCTGCAGCCCTCTTAGGAGAAGTATGAGCAGGGAGCTTGGCTTCCAGGAAAATAGAACATATGGAACTGTTTGGGGAAGACAGCATTCGAGCAAGCGTGCAAGCAGGCACCCACAAGGGACAATTTGTTCAAGGGTAGAGATACAACTCAGATATGCCTCATACTGGGAGAGACAATAAAATTTGTGAAGAACTATTGCATTTTTAAAAGTAGGTCTTGTTTCTGACAAAACTGGCTGTCGCAGACCCAGCATTCCCACCCATTAACTAGGAATAAAGGTAACTGCTCCATATGATCTCTGCCTGCTGCACAAAACACTACGTGCCACGGGGCAAAAGTCAAATGACTAGTACCCAAGAGACCTGGACTCTGAATATGGTTTTAACACTAACTTTGAGATATCGAACAAGTTGTTCTCCCTTTTTTCACTTGCAAGGACTGTAATACTCTTTGTGAACCATGTGACATCTCCAGCCTGCCCATACACTTGGCCTTTACTTAATTTTCCAGAGTTTGGAGAGGAGTCATTTGCATTTATCCTTCCTAGATTTTCATTATCAAAACACATTTATTTATGAAGAGAGAGACCTACAAGAGATTAGAAATTACTACAATAGATCCTGATGAACTCAACTCAACAGCAGCCTGCCCAAGTTCGTGTGAAAGGAACCATAACAGAAACACCCACATGAGAAAGGGGAACCCTCTTGCACTCTTGGTGGGAATGTGAACTGGTGCAGCCACTCTGGAAAACTGTGTGGAGGTTCCTCAAAGAGTTAAAAATAGACCTGCCCTACGACCCAGCAATTGCCCTGCTGGGGATTTACCCCAAAGATACAGATGCAGTGAAACGCCGGGACACCTGCACCCCGATGTTTATTGCAGCAATGTCCACAATAGCCAAACTGTGGAAGGAGCCTCGGTGTCCATCGAAAGATGAATGGATAAAGAAGATGTGGTTTATGTATACAATGGAATATCCCTCAGCCATTAGAAATGACAAATACCCACCATTTGCTTCGAAGTGGATGGAACTGGAGGGTATTATGCTGAGTGAAATGAGTCAGTCGGAGAAGGACAAACATTATATGGTCTCATTCATTTGGGGAATATAAAAAATAGTGAAAGGGAATAAAGGGGAAAGGAGAAGAAATAAGTGGGAAATATCAGAAAGGGAGACAGAACATGGAAGACTCCTAACTGTAGGAAACGAACTAGGGGTGGTAGAAGGGGAGGTGGGCAAGGAGGGGAGGGTGACTGGGTGACGGGCACTGAGGTGGGCACTTGACGGGATGAGCACTGGGTGTTATTCTATATGTTGACAAATCAAACACAAATAAAAAATAAACTTATAAAAAAAAAAAACCACCCACATGGTGCCCAGGGAAGCAGCTTTGCTCCTGAATCCGGTTAGTGGTTAAAAATCAGAATATTGAAGCTTTGATGTGTTTCCTTCTAAGACAAATCTTTTCACGCAACAAACACCCACGCCACTGTAAAGGATACAGCCAACACATGTAGAATAATTTCCAGACTTTAGGATTTCACCAACCAGGAAAAATAAATGAACCAACACAGATCCAACTTTGTATTTTGCCAAGTGATGATGCTTAAAATAAGACAAAACAAAAACAGATCACTTACAATACCACTGTTTTTATCAAAGTATGATGAGAGCATGGATATTTTAACAACAAGAAAATGGAAGAAAATATCAGAAAAAAAAGTCATCCTCAAGAAAGTAAACTGGGAAAGACACACACACACACATACACACACACACACACACACACACAAGCTCCACTCCACTGACCTTAGTCTTCCCATTTTTTGTGCATCCCATGTTAGAATGGCTGGCCCAGGTTGGCCTGGACTACTGTGCTGGAGAGGGGTTAGGTGTCACTAGCAGAGTACCTGCTTTCCAGATCACTATGCCTAATGAGACACAAGTGCCAAAGGACAATGTCCAATTGTTGTGATGGTGTTCAACCTTAGGGTGGGGAGGTAGGGGTGCAGGGTTTTGATTTTAAGTGAGAAGTCCTCATTCTACCAAACCGGGGCTTCGCATTTATTCTAGAGTCTCTTACTAGACCAGGAAGGAGGACATGAGACAGGCTCACATGTTTTTAAAAGCAGGAGAAATTGAGTACACAAATATTCAGCTGTCACAATGTTATCTTTGGATTTTAAGTATAAATTTGTTTAAAACATAAAATTAATACAAAACTCTCAAGTATGAAATAAAATAATAAAATTGTTCATAGTCTCTTCCTGTGGGTAACTTAGAAGGCACTTTAAGAGCAGGCAGATACAATTTGGAAAAGAAAACTCTAATGATTCATAAAATTACCACAGTTCCCATGTAACTGAAAACAATAGAGCCTACTGCAAACTAGAGACAGAGCATTCAATTCATTTTAATGGCTTCTCATTTTTTTTCCTTTAAACTCTCTGCTCCTTTTATCACTAAGATTTTTTTTTAAATGAAAAGTAGAATGTCCCCACTGCCCATTTTCTTCTCGTATTGTTTCCCCTTTGTTCTAAAAATGAGGGTAAAATTAAGTGCTTAGATCACTAGAGATTTCCAGATGGTCAGACAAATGAATCCTGAGGCTCCTGGGCTTGCGTTTTTCATAGACACGGACATCCCTCACTCGGTCTCCATGGCTCTTGCTCAATACAAATCTGATTTAGCCTAAGTACCTTCAGTGTGTGACAACCAGATTTCTGCCTAGAATAAGGATCCAAATTGGCTTAATTGCTTCAATCAAAATGGAATTTTCTCTGTATTTCTAAAGTATTCCTTTATTTTCCTGGTATATCTTATTTGCAATAAAATAGAAAAAGCTTATGTTACATATATTCGAATCTTTGCAGATTATTCCAGAATGTGACCATGTTTCTTATATTATCTCCCTTCCTGCACTCGGTCTTCCTCTGGTTTATTTTGTTAACCCTTTCCCTGGTTGCCTAGAGCTACTGTTGCTGTGTCACCACCCCAAGGCCAGGCCTCCTATTCCTTATTTTCCTGCATTTCTTTTGCTCTTTTAGAAGGGAGAACTTCAACTCTCTACCACACAATAAGTCTGCAGGTCGGAGCTGGATAACAGCTAGAAGTGTAGATTTTATTAAGTAAGTATGCATATGTTGTCTACTGTCTGCCACACATTATTCCAGGTGCTTTCAAATTGTTAACTCATTTATTTATGAGGTAGATACGGTGATCTCTACTTGACAGATGATAAAACTGAGGCATGCAAAGCTCAATAACAAGCCTGAGGTAACACAGTATAGTGAATGGTGCAGTCTGAGGAGAAGCCAGTCGGTCTGGCTCCAGAGTCCTTGCTTTTAAGAAGAATAAGGAGAAGGAAAAAGGAGAAGGGAGAGGGGAAGGAGCAAACAGAGGGACAAAGAGAGAACTAATAACTGATTCACTGAGGATGAGAATGATGGAGGGAAGGGCAACCTAGGAGTAGCCATGGTTCTACTGTAAACATAGGGGTCTGGCGTTCATGAGGGCTCTGGGCAAAGAAACGTAAAGCAGGCATGGCCACACTGGACAAAGAGTTTTGTCACCTTGAAGATCAATGTGGCTGAAGATCATTAGTGACTGTAATATTGGCAGCAGAAGAGGATACCATGACTGGCAATGTGTTGGGAAATGTCTCACCACTAACTCTCCAGGGAGATGAGGGAGTCCCGATTTCTAGTCTTCGCTGGTTTCCATGTGTGCACGCTCCCACCATGGCCAATTTCACTCTCAATGTGATGCCACTGAACTTAGAACTGGAAGAGATGCCCAGGAGCACCCATGATAAAAGAGTATTTCTGGCATTACCTCAACAGATGCAAAAACCCACGAGCACCGATAACAGTAAAATGTGGTAAAATAATCAAGAAGTGACGAGTTTGTGTATTTATTCCTTTTGTTTTTAGTACTTTAGAACTTACTTTTTAATAATGGCTGTGCTTAATCCTGGCTCACAAAATTCTGAAAAATTTCCCAACCAGCTCTCCGTTGCCTGTAGGAGCCACCAGCCACAAACCACTGAGTGTGACTAACTGAACACATCTAGTTTCAGATAAATGGATGGACAGGGGTCTGAAGATTTGGACCTCATAGATTCACCACAATGAGGAGATAAATGCAGGAAGAGAGAGACAAACAAAAGTGACAAAGCTTATGAAAAGCCAGAATATCCACTTTAATCTGATGAATGAAGAAAGAGGTCAAGCGTGAAAAAGGGAATTTGAGAAGGTCAGTTCAGAGAAGGCCTGAATCTGTGTTCTTTAAGATGCTAGAGACCATGAGTGGCGAACCAAAGAACCATGCAGAATCCTCCCACCCACCCTCCTGCTCCCAAAGTGAGGTCTTGCATCTTTGTTTTCTGCTCTATGCAGACTCTTTATATCTGGATGTGGACAGAGTTCAAGCTGGAGCCAGAGGACATTTCCTGAATGGGTGAACTTTAGGTGAACATTAATGATAAACTGTGCAAAAAGAACATAAGATCAGGAATTTAACAAATACTGTTTGTAGTAGACACATCTAGATATGGCACAGAGAAAAATGTGCCAGGAAAGGTGTGAAACAGAGAAGAAAAGATCAACTATCACAGGGAACTGGCAATTCCTCCAAAGATTTATTTCATTCAGCAAGGTTTCCCCTGAGTCAAGCGCAATCATATTCAGTAAATGTATTTTTCACTAAATGAATTTCCATTATATCTGTTCCATGAGGTAACTGTCTTTGAGATTCTTGTCACTTGAAAATAAAGGGACACTGTGTGTCTATGACTGAGAACTATTTTTTATGGAAAACTTTCTTTTTCTTGGTTGCTCAAGGTTCTAGCAATATGTGAGAATTCATGAGCTCAATGAAGTAACGCACATACTTAATGACCTCCAGCTCTTCATATAACCTTATGAGGTACAGCGTGACACAGAATTCTTGTGTGTACGGGACTTACCGAATACTTGTTGAATTCAAAGATTAGTGCAAGATTCATCTCATTACTCCAAACTGCCAAATACTGGGCTATTTTGCTAATTGACACCTGAACATATAATTATAACTGGCAACCCTACATAGCAGACTACCTTAGGTCAAAAAATCAGCTAGCTTCCAGATCCTAAGTGGCAGAGAGCAGACTGAACTGGAACTTAGCTAATGTGGTAGTAGTTCTCACTTTTATAATTTCAAAGAGGAAGCACAGCTGCAAGCCTCAGGATGGCTTTGGTAAAGCCAAGACTGAGACTGAGGTCCTTTGGGTTTTATCAAATACTGTGTTTCGGCTCCCCAGGTCCCCCCTTACTTGAGCAGTAAGGATTTCCTGCCATAAAATGCTGGTTGATGTAGTACAACTTGGATAAAGAAAAGTATAATGTCTAGTGAATAAGCTTTCTCATCTTTTTTTCCAGAACATTCACTAAGTGAATATTCTTGAGTATCTGCCACAAGGCCAAGACTATGCTAAGGAGATGTGAAAATAGAAGTGGGGGGTAGGGGGGGGCACCTAAGCTCCATCAAATACCTTCTGTTTGCCAGGGATTATGCTGAGCAGTGCCACACTTGTCATCACATAACTCATTTTATAGAGAAGATAAGGAGCTTCAGAAAGGCTAAAGTCCCTGTCCAAGATAACACGGTAGGTTGTGGGGTCCGGAGCTTCCCTCAGACTGATCCTGCTCCAAACCGGTGCTCTTTCCACTATTCCCCTTGGCAACTTAAATCCCAAATTCTCAGGCTAGGCCTGGTGTTAGGAGCCTACAGTGTAGTTTCAGTCTTCTTGGAGAGGATATAAGAGATCTACACAAAGAAATCCAGCATGAGTTATATAGTGCTTTTCATCGTGGCCTGAGATGTTCTCAAAGGTTCTACAGACAAGCTACAATCTGAGTTGGGCCTTCAGGGAAGGTGGGTAGAAAAGATGGGCCTTAGTGGCATGAGGAGGTAAAAAAGAAAGGGGGCAAGTATTCCACACTCCTCCAGTTACCTGACAGGAGAGGCAGGGCAGGGCCTCCTGAGTAAAGACACAGGGAGCAGGGTGTGAATGATGTACACAGGGGAGAATTCACTTCTGGGTAAGGAAAACAGATTTAGCAAACATGTCTATTCTCTCTTGCTCCTCAAATCTCTGAAGTGACAGTAAAAAGATTATTTTTGTCCAAGACATAAACCTCTAAGGAGTAAGAAGAACAGGAGGGGAGAAAATAGAAGTAATACAACTCTGGAAGCTAGAAAACCCCTGGATTGGTAAATGCCTCTAATAGACCTAAGAAAGTGCAATCCTATGTCAGAAAGTGGAAAGATGAGAAGCAAACCAATCTCTTCTATGAATTCCCGACAGCCCTGCGTACATCTAGATGCAGGGGCAAAAGGGAAGAAGCAGTTACTATAAGGATTAGTTGAAAGTCTACTTTGGAAATTGTCAGTTTCTCAGATCTTTTCCTCAGGTGGAAACCAGCGTGGTCTCTCCTTTACCCTGGTAAAAATCTGAAGGTTATTCTCTGAAAGAGTAAAAGAGGATCTCTGGACTAGGAGACAGGATAAATAATTAAAAACGAGGGGAAAAAACAACAACGGAGAATTAAATGAATATTTAATTCATTTAATTGGCATATCGGAGGCCAAGAACCCCCCAACCCTCTCTCCCATCCTCTTCCCATTTGGTTTCCTGGAGGCTGGTGGAGAGGCCTTCAATCTCCAGAGAGCAGACCACAAAAGACTTCTCTGTGGACTCTGGTTCAAGAATGATCTAAAGGTACTGTCACTGGAGGTTTCCCAAACAAATGGCCCAATCTAATCTTCATGGTGCTATGACCCCAGCCCAAGCCAGGAAATGAGATCAGAAAAATAAATAAAAGCTAAAGAGCTCTTGCCCTTAATATCGGAGAAAGAGGATCTCTTAGAACCAAGCTCCATCTAGAATTATTAAAAAAGACAGTGTAAAGCATTGTAATTTACCTATAGGAGCAAATTCTCACTTTTTACCTTCTGTGTTCCTGGCAATTATTTGATTATCAAATTGATGAAATAACCTCAAATTCATGCTGGTTTAAATGAGAAGGCCATTAACACACATGTTTTAAAGACCCCTTGGAATCATACAGTGAGATAACTCACGGAGTGCAGTGCCTGCATTATCATTGCCCTTTAATTAAGTTAATCAATACACATTTGCCCAGGGTTCTAGTGAGAGGACCTGGTCTCTTTCAATATGCACACCTACCTCTGTGGCTTCTAAAAATTAGTCTTTGGGAGGTTTAAGTAAGTGATTAGAGTTTTCCACTATTACCCTACAGGTCATATCATGTATCACATTTAAGTGGATGTGGCAGGATAATTTTCAGAGACACTAAATTGTGGTCTCCGACAGTAACTGCAGGGGGGCAGGTGGAAGAGGGAGAGATGACTCAAAGAGATTCCTCTCCTTCTCTGCTCCCAGTTGCAACAAAAGAACCAAATCTTTGGTTCCCTGGGAAAAGATTAAGAGCTTCCTTCTGCTTCAGGGAACTCCCCAAAAGAAAATCTACCAGCCAGGTCTCTGGAAAGAAGAAGCTGGACCCCCTGAGGGAGAAGGGGCAGGAGGTCTGCATGCTTCAAAAGGATTATGGCAGTGATGGTGAGGATAGCAACACCAAGCCTCTCCTGAGAGCTGACTACTGTGTTAGGAAGTGTGCATAGGAAAATGCCAATTAGAAATTTACACATTGATTTACTTAATCCTTGTGACAGTAATCCTCATGACAGCCCTGTGAAGAAGGGACTATTACTGCTATTTTGTTTCAGAGATAGAGACTGAGAGAGAGAGAGAGAGAGAGAGAGAGAGAACAAGAGCAAACATGAGAGGAGGGGCAAAAAGAGAATCCTAAGCAGATCCCTTCTCCCCTGATCCCTGCCCCACTGTGAGCTTGGAGCCTGACATGGGGCTTGATCTCAGGACCCAGAGATGATGACCTGAGCCGAAATCAAGAGTCATTTAACGACTGAACCACCCAGGTGGCCCTGTTATTGCCATTTTACATGCATAACAATCCTTCAACTATGCACTTTCATTTTTCAGACCAGGATTCCTCAAATAAAATCCTAATCCTTAAAAAAATAAAAAATAGAGGAAGAGGGGCAAGATGGAGGAAGAGTAGGGTCCCCAAGGCACCTGTCCCCACCAACTTACCTAGATAACCTTCAAATCATCCTGAAAATCTACGAATTCGGCCTGAGATTTAAAGAGAGACCAGCTGGAATGCTACAGTGAGAAGAGTTCGCGCTTCTATCAAGGTAGGAAGACTGGAAAAAAGAATTAAAGACACAAAAGGCCTCCCAGGGGGAGGGGCCCCGCAAAGAGCCGGGCTGAGGCCAGGGCGAGTGTCTCCAGGACAGGAGAGCCCCGTCCCGGAGGAGCAGGAGCTGCACCAACCTTCCCCGCGAAAAGGGGCCCGCAGGGAGTTCGAGCAGGACCCAGGAGGGCGGGGATGCCCTCGGGCTCCCTGGGACACTAACAGGCACCTGCGCCCCGGGAGAGCGCCCCAAGCTCCCTGAGGGCTGCAGCGCGCACGGCGGGACCCGGAGCAGCTCGGAGGGGCTCGGGCGGCGGCTCCGCGGAGGGGGCTGCGGGGCGGGAGCGCGAATCCAACAGCGCAGGCCCCGGAGCACAGGGCGCCGGGACACAGCCCAGGATCCGGCCTCGCCCGGGACAGGCAGAGGCCGGGAGGGCCCAGGACAGCAAGGACGCTCCTGCCCCGAGCTGAGCAGATCAGCGGCCCCGCCCCGGAGCCTCCAGGCCCTGCAGACGGAGAGCCCCGGAGCTACTGTGGGGGCTGACTCCAGGGCTGCAGAGCTGGCCCCGCCACTGCGGTTGTTCCTCCTGGGGCCGCACAGGGTGAACAACCCCCACTGAGCCCTGCACCAGGCAGGGGCAGAGCAGCTCCCCCAAGTGCTAACACCTGAAAATCAGCACAGCAGGTCCCACCCCCAGAAGACCAGCTAGACGGACCAGTTCCAGGGGAAGTCAAGGGACTTAAAGTGTACAGAATCGGAAGATACTCCCCCGTGGTTTTTTTTTTTTTCTTTTTGATTTCTGTTTGCTTCCCCAACCCCTTTTTTTCCTTTCTTTCTTTCTCTTTCTCTTTTTCTTCTCTTTTTTTTCTTCCTTTTTTCTTTTCTCTTTTTCTCTTTTCTTTCCTTCTTTCTCTCCTCTCTTTTTCTCCTTTTCCGAATACAACTTGCTTTTGGCCACTCTGCACTGAGCAAAATGACTAGAAGGAAAACCTCACCTCAAAAGAAAGAATCAGAATCAGTCCTCTCTCCCACAGAGTTACAAAATCTGGATTACAATTCAATGTCAGAAAGCCAATTCAGAAGCACTATTATACAGCTACTGGTGGCTCTAGAAAAAAGCATAAAGGACTCAAGAGACTTCATGCCTGCAGAATTTAGAACTAATCAGGCAGAAATTAAAAATCAATTGAATGAGATGCCATACAAACTAGAAGTCCTAACAACGAGGGTTAACGAGGTGGAAGAACGAGTGAGTGACACAGAAGACAAGTTGATGGCAAAGAGGGAAACTGAGGAAAAAAGAGACAAACAATTAAAACACCATGAAGATAGATTAAGGGAAATAAACAACAGCCTGAGGAAGAAAAACCTACGTTTAACTGGGGTTCCCGAAGGCGCCGAAAGGGACAGAGGTCCAGAATATGCATTTGAACGAATCCTAGCTGAAAACTTTCCTAATCTGGGAAGGGAAACAGGCATTCAGATCCAGGAAATAGAGAGATCCCCCCACCTAAAATCAATAAAAACCGTTCAACACCTTGACATTTAATAGTGAAGCTTGCAAATTCCAAAGATAAAGAGAAGATCCTTAAAGCAGCAAGAGACAAAAAAATCCCTGACTTTTATGGGGAGGAGTATTAGGGTAACAGCGGACCTCTCCACAGAGACCTGGCAGGCCAGAAAGGGCTGGCAGGATATATTCAGGGTCCTAAATGAGAAGAACATGCAACCAAGAATACTTTATCCAGCAAGGCTCTCATTCAAAATGGAAGGAGAGATAAAGAGCTTCCAAGACAGGCAGGAACTGAAAGAATATGTGACCTCCAAACCAGCTCTGCAAGAAATTTTAAGGGGGACTCTTAAAATTCCCCTTTAAGAAGAAGTTCAGTGGAACAATCCACAAAAACAAGGATTGAATAGATATCATGGTGACACTAAACTCATATCTGTTAATAGTAACTCTGAACGTAAACGGGCTTAATGACCCCATCAAAAGGCACAGGGTTTCAGATTGGATAAAAAAGCAGGACCCATCTATTTGCTGTCTACAAGAGACTCATTTTAGACAGAAGGACACCTACAGCCTGAAAATAAAAGGTTGGAGAACCATTTACCATTCAAATGGTCCTCAAAAGAAAGCAGGGGTAGCCATCCTTAGATCAGATAAACTAAAATTTACCCCGAAGACTGTAGTGAGAGATGAAGAGGGACACTATCTCATACTCAAAGGATCTATCCAACAAGAGGACTTAACAATCCTCAATATATATGCCCCGAATGTGGGAGCTGCCAAATATATCAATCAATTAATAACCACAGGGAAGAAATACTTAGATAATAATACACTTATACTTGGTGACTTCAATCTAGCTCTTTCTATACTAGATGGGTCTTCTAAGCACAACATCTCCAAAGAAACGAGAGCTTTAAATGATACACTGGACCAGATGGATTTCACAGATATCTACAGAACTTTACATCCAAACTCAACTGAATACACATTCTTCTCAAGTGCACATGGAACTTTCTCCAGAATAGACCACATACTGGGTCACAAATCGGGTCTGAACCGATACCAAAAGGTTGGAATCATCCCCTGCATATTCTCAGACCATAATGCCTTGAAATTAGAACTAAATCACAACAAGAAGTTTGGAAGGACTTCAAACACGTGGAGGTTAAGGACCATCCTGCTAAAAGATGAAAGGGTCGACCAGGAAATTAAGGAAGATTTCAAAAGATTCATGGAAATTAATGAGAATGAAGATACAACCATTCAAAATCTTCGGGATGCAGCAAAAGCAGTCCTAAGGGGGAAAGACATCGCAATACAAGCAGCCATTCAAAAACTGGAAAGAACTCAAATACAGAAGCTAACCTTACACATAAAGGAGCTAGAGAAAAAACAGCAAATAGATCGAACACCCAGCAGAAGAAGAGTTAATAAAGATTCGAGCAGAACTCAACGAAATCGAGACCAGAAGAACTGTGGAACAGATCAACAGAACCAGGAGTTGGTTCTTTGAAAGAATTAATAAGATAGATAAACTGTTAGTCAGCCTTATTAAAAAGAAGAGAGAGAAGATTCAAATTAATAAAATCATGAATGAGAAAGGAGAGATCACTACCAACACCAAGGAAATACAAACGATTTTAAAAACATATTATGAACAGCTCTATGCCAATAAATTAGGCAATCTAGAAGAAATGGACACATTTCTGGAAAGCCACAAACTACCAAAACTGGAACAGGAAGAAACAGAAAACCTGAACAGGCCAATAACCAGGGGGGAAATTGAAGCAGTCATCAAAAACCTCCCAAGACACAAGAGTCCAGGGCCAGATGGCTTCCCAGGGGAATTCTATCAAACGTTTAAAGAAGAAATCATACCTATTCTACTAAAGCTGTTTGGAAAGATAGAAAGAGATGGAGTACTTCCAAATTCGTTCTATGAGGCCAGCATCACCTTAATTCCAAAACCAAAGACCCCACCAAAAAGGAGAATTATAGACCAATATCCCTGATGAACATGGATGCAAAAATTCTCAACAAGAAACTAGCCAATAGGATCCAACAGTACATTAAGAAAATTATTCACCATGACCAAGTAGGATTTATCCCCGAGACACAAGGCTGGTTCAACACTCGTAAAACAATCAACGTGATTCATCACATCAGCAAGAGAAAAACCAAGAACCATATGATCCTCTCATTAGATGCAGAGAAAGCATTTGAGAAAATACAGCATCCATTCCTGATCAAAACTCTTCAGAGTGTAGGGATAGAGGGAACATTCCTCAACATTTTAAAAGCCATCTATGAAAAGCCCACAGCAAATATCATTCTCAATGGGGAAGCACTGGGAACCTTTCCCCTAAGATCAGGAACAAGACAGGGATGTCCACTCTCACCACTGCTATTCAACATAGTACTGGAAGTCCTAGCCTCAGCAATGAGACAACAAAAAGACATTAAAGGCATTCAAATTGGCAAAGAAGAAGTCAAACTCTCCCTCTTCGCCGATGACGATACTCTACATAGAAAACCCAAAAGCCTCCACCCCAAGATTGCTAGAACTCATACAGCAATTTTGTAGTGTGGCAGGATACAAAATCAATGCCCAGAAATCAGTGGCATTTCTATACACTAACAACGAGACTGAAGAAGGAGAAATTAAGGAGTCAATCCCATTTACAACTGCACCCAAAAGCATAAGATACCTAGGAATAAACCTAACCAAAGAGGTAAAGGATCTATACCCTAAAAACTACAGAACACTTCTGAAAGAAATTGAGGAAGACACAAAGAGATGGAAAAATATTCCATGCTCATGGATTGGCAGAATTAATATTGCGAAAATGTCAGTGTTACCCAGGGCAATTTACACTTTTAATGCAATCCCTATCAAAATACCATGGACTTTCTTCAGAGAGTTAGAACAAATTATTTTAAGATTTGTGTGGAATCAGAAAAGACCCCGAGTAGCCAGGGGAATTTTAAAAAAGAAAACCATATCTGGGGGCATCACAATGCCAGATTTCAGGTTGTACTACAAAGCTGTGGTCAGAAAGACAGTGTGGTACTGGCACAAAAACAGACACATAGATCAATGGAACAGAATAGAGAACGCAGAAGTGGACCCTGAACTTTATGGTCAACTAATATTCGATAAAGGAGGAAAGACTATCCATTGGAAGAAAGGCAGTCGCTTCAATAAATGGTGCTGGGAAAATTGGACATCCACATGCAGAAGAATGAAACTAGACCACTCTCTTTCACCATACACAAAGATAAACTCAAAATGGATGAAAGATCTAAATGTGAGACAAGATTCCATCAAAATCCTAGAGGAGAACACAGCCAACACCCTTTTTGAACTCGGCCACAGTAACTTCCACAAAGTTACATCCACGTGGAAGATACATCCACGAAGGCAAAAAAAACAAAAGCAAAAATGAACTATTGGGACTTCATCAAGATAAGAAGCTTTTGCACAGCAAAGGATACAGTCAACAAAACTAAAAGACAACCTACAGAATGGGAGAAGATATTTGCAAACGATATATCAGATAAAGGGCTAGTTTCCAAAATCTATAAAGAACTTATTAAACTCAACACCAAAGAAACAAATAATCCAATCATGAAATGGGCAAAAGACATGAAGAGAAATCTCACAGAGGAAGACATGGACATGGCCAACATGCACCTGAGAAAATGCTCTGCATCACTTGCCATCAGGGAAATACAAATCAAAACCACAATGAGATACCACCTCACACCAGTGAGAATGGGGAAAATTAACAAGGCAGGAAACCACAAATGTTGAAGAGGATGCAGAGAAAAGGGAACCCTCTTACACTGTTGGTGGGAATGTGAACTGGTGCAGCCACTCTGGAAAACTATGTGGAGGTTCCTCAAAGAGTTAAAAATAGACCTGTCCTACGACCCAGCAATTGCACTGCTGGGGATTTACCCCAAAGACACAGATGCAGTGAAACGCCGGGACACCTGCACCCCGACGTTTCTATCAGCAATGGCCACAATAGCCAAACTGTGGAAGGAGCCTCGGCGTCCATCGAAAGATGATGGATAAAGAAGATGTGGTTTAGGGATCCCTGGGTGGCGCAGCGGTTCGGCGCCTGCCTTTGGCCCAGGGCGCGATCCTGGAGACCCGGGATCGAATCCCATATCGGGCTCCCGGTGCATGGAGCCCGCTTCTCCCTCTGCCTGTGTCTCTGCCTCTCTCTCTCTCTCTCTCTCCCTCTCTCTCTGCGACTATCATAAATAAATAAAAATTAAAAAAAAAAAAAGAAGATGTGGTTTATGTATACAATGGAATATTACTCAGCAATTAGAAATGACAAATACCCACCATTTGCTTCAACGTGGATGGAACTGGAGGGTATTATGCTGAGTGAAATAAGTCAATCGGAGAAGGACAAACAGTGTATGTTCTCATTCATTTGGGGAATATAAATAATAGTGAAAGGGAATATAAGGGAAGGGAGAAGAAATGTGTGGGAAATATCAGAAAGGGAGACAGAACATGAGAGACTCCTAACGAACTAGGGGGTGGTGGAAGGGGAGGAGGGCGGGGGGTGGGGGTGAATGGGTGACGGGCACTGGTGGGGGGCACTTGACAGGATGAGCACTGGGTGTTGTTCTGTATGTTGGTAAATTGAACACCAATAAAAAAATAAATTTATTTAAAAAAATAAAAATAAAAAAATAATAAAAATAAATAAAAATTAATAAAATCCCAATCCTAACAGGTAGTTGACCTATTTCAAAACAATATTTAATAAAATTCCAAATACAACCAAACATGTTATATAATTTCTTACACTCTCATCTCTGGTGATTTTTCTAAAACATATTCAAATATGGAAAAACATTAAAGAAAGACACAAACATTCACCTAACCATAAATTCACTCAAAATAGTTCACATACTTAAATGTAAATGCAAAGCTATAAAAATCCTATTAAAAACACAGGGGAAAATCTACTTAAGTTTTGGTCTGTGATTTAGATACAACATCAAAAGCTTAAATCCTGATAGAAATAATAATGTGGAGTTCATGAGATTTTGCCACTTACAATAACACGGATGAACCTAAAGGTTATTATGCTAAATTAAGTCAGAGAAAGACAAATACCATAGGATTTCACTCATACATGGAATCTAAAAAGTAAAATACACAAAAAGCAGAAATAGACCCATAAACACAGACAACTGGTGGTTGCCACAGGGGAGGGAAGTTGGAAGATGGGCAAAATGGGTGAAGGGGAGGTAACATACAGGCTTGCAGTTATGGAATGGATAAGTCATGGGGATAAAAGGCAAAGCATAGGGAATATGGTCAAGGATACCATAATAGCACCGTATGGTGACAGATAGGAGGTACATTTGTGGGGAGCACAGCATGATGTGTAGACGTGTCAAATTACTGCGTTGTACACATGAAAGTAACGTAACCCTGTGGCAACTATGCTCCAACTAAATGTTAGTGAGTAAATAAGTAAGTGCACACTTCCCTGTCTATTGGAGTGGAATCCATACATCTTACTGTAACATCATAACAACTCATTACAAATGAATGATTCGCCATTATTAACATTAACCTTTCTGCTTAGCAACAAACCATTGCCCTTAAAGGCTATCACGGCAGGTAGAGGAGTCTGCATCCCACTTAAATGGCTCCAAACCAGCATGTCATTTATTATTTTATAGTTTTTCTTTTTTATAGATCTTTTTTATTTGAGAAAGACAGCAAAGAGAGAGAGAGAGAGAGAAAGAAAGAGAGGGAGAGATCATGAGCAAGGGAGGGGGAGAGGGAGAAGCAGAATTCCCCCTCAGCAGGGAGCCAGATGTAGGACTCGATCCCAGGACCCTGGGATCATGACCTGAGCCAAAGGCAGACGCTTAACCAACTAAGCCACCCAGGCATCCCTATACAGTTTTTCTTAGAGATTAGCAGCTATTAAACCTCAATGCTTTGAATAAAAAGTAGCAGTAGACTCTTACTGTTGTCAGTTTCTGCAGTTGCCAATTTGCTGCTTAAAATATTGTGAACAAGAAAATCAGATACACTTTTCTAGAATAGGCTTTGTTAAGGGTCTGTGGGTAAAGCAATATGGACTCTGGGACCTAGGTTTATCAGGACCACTATTTATAAAACTCAGATGGTATCAATTTTGCTTGAACTAAGTAACTTTTTGCACTTATTTTCTAAATCATGTACTGAGAGGCAGTAAAATCAAAGGACATGTCTATCCTCTGCAACAACCAGGTATCCAAAAGCCAGGTTCATCTCACTATGAATATTTTGATGAAGGAGAGAGGATTTGTGATATAGATGTTTTTTCATATCCTTGTGTTAAAATTTAAATTTCTTGAAAGCAAAGCTCGGTCTTACTCATTTCTTTGTATCTCAGAGCACCTAGAATTGTGCCCTATATATAGTTAGCTATCGATGACTATTTCTTGAAATAACCATTGCCTTATGAAAGAGGTGACAGTTGGAGCTAGTAATATTTAGATATTTGAAGATGGGTGGAAAGACATCTCAGTAGAGAAAAGTAAAGGAATAAGAACATAGAAAAATGCTCTGTCAAGAGAACAGGGAACAGCTGAGCTTAGCTGAGGTGCCTGAATTATTCCTAGTAATACATAGAGAAAAAAACATGTGCATGAGGACACCATGTATGGCTTGCATATAATGCATTTAGGTAGATGATGAGATCATATGGATGCAGAGGCTCTTTTAAAAGTTTAAAGTGCTTGGATATTAGTACTCTTTAAGACCTAAAAAAATTTTTTTTGAGAGAGAAAGAACGTGTGTGCAAAGAGTAGGGAGGGAAGTGGTGGGGAGAAGGAGAGAGAGAGAATCTTAAGTAGGCTCCATGCCCAGCAAGGAACCCGATGCAGGACTTGACCTCATGACCCTGAGATCATGATTTGAGCAGAAATCAAGAGTCTGATGCTCGATGGATTAGAGCCATCCAGGTACACCCCTCAGGACCTAAAGAATTTAAATTTCATGCCTAAAACTTGGAAATAAAGAGGAAAAAGAGAAACAACATCCATTAAGCACTTATGTGCCTTGACTGTATTCTAGATACTTTACTATTTGATCTGCAGTTCACCAACATTTGTCTGAAATATTTTCCTTAGTACGAAACCAAACTATTAGACATTAAGATATTTGCTCAAAGTCACACGGCTGCTTTATGGGGTGTGTGTGTTGGGGGTGGGGGTGGGGGTGGAGTTTTGCTCTTCATTTGTTTTGCATGATTTCCTCTTCCGTTTCACAAATGGCCAAGCACCTCCCCAGAGATCATGGTAAGTGGCACTTTTGAGGAATGAGGAATTGCTGGCTCCTTTCCTTTCTTCCTCAGAACATGCAGTTTGATGGTGTCTCCTGCTCTGTTAGCTCGACTGCAGTGTGCAGAAGCACTGTGGAGAAGGAGGCTTGGTGAGGGGACGTGAGCTGGCCACTATGAGCCAGTCTGCGTGACCAGCTGTTCCCCGGCACGCGATGCTGAGGCCTATTTCTGACTCACACACTTTACAGCTTAGAGTTGGGCTCCTCTCAAGGACATATGGGTACTGGCCTGCAGGCTTTGGAATTTTTCAAAGGGGAAAACGTATCCACGGAGGGGCTGGCCTTCAGAATGGTATCTAAAAAAGCCAGCAGAGTAGCTTGGCCTACATGAAACCGTCAGTCTCTGACCTCTAAAACGAGCCATTTTAGAACTTCATGGAAGCATTCAAGACCTGTTGTAAGGAATTTCTGGCCCACTTGTGGCTCTGCTTTCTAGATGATAACTACAAAATTTGTTGCAAATTTCCTGTATCTTTAAAAAGCTTTAGCATACAAGACAATGACAATGACACTCCAGAGCGCTCAGGGCAATATTCACCCTGGGCTTTATTTTATCTTCAGAATCCGATACGCTGGGCACACACAAAACCCCCTTGCTTTCTCAACTCTTAAAGCTCAGAGACAAACCTCATATTTTAGGTCATTTGTTCTGTCTCTAGAAGGATTTTATGACTTTGCTTTCTCAAAAAAAGCAACCAAACTGTCCTAACTGATCAAGGATGACATGAAAGCAGCTCTCTGGTCCTTGTCTTCAATCTGATTTCCTTCCAACGCTAATGACTGTGAGCCACTACCCTGTGAAGAAACCCATTTAGGTTTCCTAACGCCAGCTGCAAGGAGGAAATTAGGGTAACGCAGTTTCAGCGTGGGCACCCGGATCCGAGAGCCACTCATCCATTAACCAAACAGCAGCACTTGCACACCCAGCGGGAACCAGGAGCTCCCTGCTGAGAAACAGAAATTAACTTTGCGAGGAGATAATTTGTCTTTAGATGGTTGTCATATTCCAAAAAGCTCTCTCAGGATGAGGTGGTGGGAAGAGAGGAAGAGAAGCTCCTGGACAATATTGCCAAATATAAAACAAAAGCTTCTTGGGGAGCCAGGTGGCCCTGAAGATTGATGTTCTGCTGCACTGCCTCTGGGACACGTGCGTGAAATGTAGCAGGAGCTGTGGGGCCACCGGCTTCCAATGGCTGCTTGGGGAAACGAAGACTGCACAAACTACAGTTGTAGACTTAGCTCAATCACAAAGGATCCATGGGACAGGTGGACTGAGGTATCTGGAAAGCCAGTTGGTGCTGATGGGTGGGGTTTGGAAGGTTTTGGGGAGAAGAGTCCAGTGGCCAGAGAGGGCACCAAAGAAGGCAGCACAGGGACCTGCTGGAGTGGAAGGCTGTCACGAAACAAGCAATTAGAACTTGAAATGCACCCTGGGACTGGGCAGCAAGCTGCAACAGGATGCCATTTGCTGTTCTGGACAGATGAAGCAGAAGAGATGCCTAAGAAGGTGACACCGTTTTGATTTGTCTGAAAATAGTTTAATACTACAGGGTCTGGATTAACTGCCGTGGGGGCAGAAGCACAGGAAGACTCTGGGGTTTGTGAACCGAACAGAACACCATTTAATTTCAGAATCAACGTTTCCTGAACACCTGCAAAATGCCAAATCAAGGAGTTTCCAAGATGTTTTCTGCAAGGCACTGGGAGTGTCTTCATCAGAGCCATCTGGCAAATAAAAGATGTCTGTTTGGTCTTGGGGGATTAGAAGGCAAGCATCCAGGTAGATCAAGTGGTGGTATTCCTTTTTAAAATGTTCTACTTCTCCATTGCATTTCTGGCTTTAGATTAAGAACCTACTGAGCAAGGAAGTTGAATCAAGAGGCCTGCAATGCAGGAGGAAAGCAGCATTGTGGGTTTTGTACAAGCTACCTGAACTGCCCTCCCAGTTCCAAATGAGGATCATCTTTACAAATGAAAATGACACCTATGGGGTACTACAGTATAATAGGAATGGCAGATTAAAAAAAAAATCATGTATGTATTTATTCAACAGCCTATGTGTCAGATACTCCACTAGGAGATGGACATGCAGTGAGAATATACAGCCTTTCTATCCTCAAGTAACTCACTCACTTGTGGGTGACAGAGAAGAAAATAAGCGATCACTAAAGAGGTGGTGTCACACGTTAGTAAGTGGCAGTGCCAGCAATAAGGCCTGGGCAGTGTGTCCCAGGTGCTGAACCGACCCCAGTTGCTACAGACCATACACATATTTTCCCACTTACAACAGCACAGAACCTGCATTCATAATGTATTCTTTTATGCATTACTTATATAATCCCCATACTGGACCTCTAAGGGTCAAATTAGTATTACAGTTGATCCTTCCTTAAACAGCATGAGTTTCAATGGTATGGATCCACTTATGTGAATTTTTAAGAATACAGTACAGTATACCATAAATGTATTTTTCTCTTCCATATGATTTTCTTAATATTTTCTTTTCTCTAGCTTCCATATTGTAAGAATACATTATAAGATATACAGTACACATGAAATACGTTAATCAGCTGTTTATGTTACAGGTAAGCCTTCTGGTCAACACTAGTTATGTTTTGGGAGAGTCAAAATTTTATGTGGATTTGCTGCGCATCGGGTAGGTTAGTGCCCGTAACCTCCAAGGGAAGTCGGCTTCCTGTGGAAGGCCATGCAGCTAGTGACTAGCAGGGTTTGGATCCATCCCCACATCTAATTTCAAAGGCCTTGCTTTTTGTTGCTGTTAGGATTTCATTTATTTATTTCTTTGGGAGAGAGAGGGTGGGAACACACACAGGGGGAAGAACAGAGGAACAGGTACATGCAGACTCTGTGCTGAGTGTGGAGCTCGAGGTGGGGCTCAATCTTATGACCCTGAGATCATGACCTGAGCCGAAATCAAGACTCAGATGCTTAACTGATGGAACTGAAATCAAGACTCAGATGCTTAACCCAGGGCCCCCAAAGGCCATGCTTTTTTAACTATTCAGGTTCAGCTTCTTAAAATCAATATTCACATAGGGTTTCACATAAGAGCACTTTGCTCTTATGTGTTCCAGGCCATTTAATCTTCCAGACAAGGCTGTAAGGTAAATATCTCAGGTTACAGGTAAGGAAATTGAGGCTCAGTGATGTTAAGGGATAGTATCCATCTACATGGCTGAAAAGTGGTAAAGGTAAAGGTTTACAACAAAGTGCCAGATTCTAAATCGAAGCTTGTTCCACAGGAGTGTACATGTATAATGATCGTCACCAACACTCTCGAGCGTGAAGGAGAATGCAGGGTTAACTAGCTTGACTTGCAGATGAAACAGAAGCTGACTTGATGCCTACTTTCCTATCACTAGTTGTGTCTATCCTCTCCTCAAAGAAAAAGGTAGATGTTAATCATTCTATGTTGTGTACTACTATTACATCACCATTTGGGCACTTGACACAGAATTAATTTGGAGATCTGAAGGCTCAACTATGCCTCTCAAGGCCCTATATTCAAAGCCACCTATCTCCAAATGCAATTGTGCTGGTATCTTGAGAACAGAGATAAAGGAGCAATCCTGCCCGTCCGGCAAGTGGAAGACATATGGACAAGGGTGTTCTATCTTCTTTCACATCTTATTGTAAAGGAGAAATCTTTCTACTGTAGCACAGAACAACAATTAATAGTCACAGGTGAAACTAAGTTGGTGTTCTGCTTCAGATTACTCGATCATTCCAGGAAGGCTGGTGGTTTGAGAGGGGTTGAGAAAGGAGTAGAAGATGGCAAAATTACTCTCTACGAATAATGCCTGGGCAAAGTTGTACTCTAAAAGCAATTGTCCAGTTCTTTTGGGGGTGAAAAATAGCTGATTTGTCAGTACTCTAGAAAATGGAGAGGAGACATCTATAATACCATGGTCAGCTGGAGGGGAGCACTGTTATCTACTTCCTGCAAATATGAAAGGCATGAAGCCATTAGTGACTCACAAGAAATAGGGGTCATATACCACACATGTCTCCAGCTGATGGTCTAGATCACAGGGCTCCTTCTTTCTTTAATTAATGCCAAAAGACAAGTTCTTTTTTTTTTTTAAATTGGTTTCTAGGGAGTAAAGGAAAGAGGTAGTGGGGAGGATTCTCCCCAAAAGAAGTGGCTGAGAGGGAGTATTTGTAGATAGAGATGGGGTGAGATTAAGAGACTCAAAAGTTTAAAGTGCTTCAGGGCCCCACACAGTCTCTCAATTTTGCTGATGGCTGCACTTGTGTTTTAAAAATAAAATATCTGCTGAGTGGATTAAAAGAGTGAATTGAATTCCCGAGGCTCCGATTACCTTTTCCTTTGCCAGTTTTTATCAGCAACGATCAGTAAGACTGTCAGACCTGATGTAAACTTCTTCCCTCTTGCCCCTTTCTAGCTTCAGAGCATATGAAGTACAGGATTAATTTTCTTTCTTTTTTGAACAGTTGAGCCCAGGAGGAGAATGTGCTGGAAAACCACCCAGGAACCAGGATACCAATAAGAGAGGGCATGCACGTCTGAGAGGATGCTGTCTTCAGAGCCTTCAGGGCACTTCCCTCCCTCTATCTCCAGGGCTGCCCACAAGCCCCATGTCTCACAGCTCCACCCCTGGCTCACCATGAGAAATAGGAAGCCAGACGGTCAGTGTCTGGAGAGGCAAGTGTAAAATGACACTGGTAGTCTGTCATCATCATGAATCTTCTCCCCAGAGCCAAATGGGATGGACTGTTTCACACACTCCTCTCCCATCTTGTGGGTTCAATACTCTACCTCCAGAAGGCAAACGTAAATACACTGTACCCACCAGGGCTGTGAACTGCCAGGACCTGCTAATGAGCGCCCCTGTGCTCACAGGTGGGCCAGGGAAAGCACACCCTGGAGGGGAGCTCTCTAGGGGGAGAAAGGGCAGAGCCTGGAGGAGGAAACTGTACATTCGGCTGTACAGACGCTTTTTGGCCAACATTGACCACAGGATTCTTTGGAGGTTAAACCCAACCTGAAGCAGGAAGGGTCTCTAGAACAGGATCTCTGTGCCCCTGGAGACAAATATGATCATGAGCACATGGTAAGGGCTCAATAAACACTTGGTAAACTGGAATAAATTGGTTCAAGATGTCTTGAGTGGCAGCATTTGGGAATGGTTTGCTGGGCCTCCAGGGTGTCTAAGTCTCATTTTAAGCAACTCAGATGTTAAGGCAAAGGAAGATTTTCTTTGCCCGTAAAAAAACCGTGATGATTACCAAAACAACAGATGAGACCTCGCCAATAACAAGGTTAAGAAGGAGTGGATGGCAACAGAACCTGGCCAGCTCTAGGAAGCAAGTGCTCCTGCCAGTGACAAAGTGCATAGTTAGCTTTGTGTCACGCTAAAGCATGGCACTCTTTCCAAGAAGCCTGAACCCACCTTGACTGCCTAACACACAGCCGAACTGCATTTAACCTCAGGCTAGAGTCGTTTCTTGGATTATGAACATTAGGAGCAAAAAGACAGTTAAATTGACTAAATCTAGCTTCTAGGAACTTAGCCCATTTCAGATCTCCTAGGCCTACAAGGGATACTTCAGAGCCAAGATACCTGTCTTGTATTTATTTATTGTTATGTTTTTGTGCTTTTAACAAATTATTAACCCCTAGGTCACTGTGGTAGGGCTCAATAAATATAAACACATTTTGTGTGAATTCCTGTGAAGCAAGGATGTTAAGTGATGGGAGATGTTGCTACTTCTTTCTCTTAGAGACAATGTTTTTATCAAAGACAACTCTGTGAGTTCTGCTTACTCTCTCATCTCCATCCGACTGAAGTGAGGAAAATGCTGTGATTATTTTTTAATATGGGAGATAATGCATTTGAATTAATTAAATTTCAGTCATCTTTTGGGTTATGAGCATTTAAAAAAGCAAATGTGATCTAAGAGCTACCTTGCATTCAGGTATGTTAAATTCTCTTTTCTGACAGAGTCATCTATATGCCTTCATTTATCTTGAGGGCTATCCTTACAGTGAAAATATGGGGTGGACGATAGCTCATGGACTCAGGTACTAGTAGCCAGTTGGAAGGGTTGTTTACTGGAATCTTTAAACCTGAAGGGACATTCACAACAGACTATGGTCTTCGGAAATAACCTGTAAAACAATTTCATTGACAATTCTGAATAAAGACATGTAAGTTTTAATAAATTTTAAAAACCCGGAAAACTGAGACAACTGCTATTAGTACTGATAATAAAGTCAGGGTTTCATGTTATCCTGATAAGCAGGAAACCAAAGTTATGGAATTTAAGAGTGACGAAAGTTTTCTCCTTTGATTCCAAACTACTGGCTTTGGTCAAGAGCATTAAAAAAAAAAAAAAAAAAAAAAGGCTGGGGAATTTTGATTTATCAAAAATCAAAAGGATTTAGAATTTGATCAGGTTTAGAAAAATAACAGCAATAGCCAAAAATTCTGGCCTGAGTTAACAGCAGTAGAATATCCTATCAAGTGTAGATCCCCTATACCCTCAATGGAGATCAAATAAACTGGAATTATCCCTTAGAAGTTCTTTTCACCCTCTGCTTCTCTTGGTATGCTATGCTCCACATGCAGACCTTCTTCCCTGTGATACCACTACCCACAGAGGCTCACTCTTGGTTCCACTCTATCCTTCAAGAACACTTCAAGCATCACCTCCTCAGAGTCCTTCTCTCATCACTAACCTAAAACAAGCCACTTGCTTTCTAAACACTTTCTAGCACAACAGGCATTCCTGCTTTGTAGCCTTCATAACATTTTTGACTACCTGAGATCATCTTCTTTATTTATTAATTTTCTGGTTTCTTTTTTTCTGCTGCTAGACCATAAGTTCCATGAAAACTCTGACCCCACTTCATGTTGTTGGCCGTATTCCCACTGTCTAGGATGGTGCCCAAAGTATATTAGGGGCTCCACAAGTATTTGTTGAATGAAAAGTTAAACATTTGTGCTTGGCAGACCACAGCTGACTGTAGTCAGTTTTAGGTATTTCATTTGGAGAAGGACAATATAAATTATCCAGAGGAGAGTAATTAGGATGAAAAACTTCCTCATATGAGGAAGAGATGAATAAACTGATAATGTTCCATTTAAAGAAGAGAAGGAATAAAAAAAAAAAAAAGAAGAAGAGAAGATTACCAGAAAACATGATAATTACCTTGAAGACATGGAAGCAAACTTGTTTTGCTAATATTCCAGGTGGCAAAACTAGAAGTAATGGCTAAGGTACAAAGAAACAGATTTTGGGTTCAATCATAAGGAAGAACTTTGTTTAAGAAGGGAAAAAAAAAAAAAAAAGGACAGGAGTCTAGCAGTAGAGTGGACTGCCTTGGGAGTGCCAAGTTTCCTGCTAAGGTACGTATTCAGCAAAGGCTGGCTCACCATCTGGTGGAGGTGATGCACAATGGATTCTGACAGGTGGGGGGAGTGGGGAGGTGACCTAGGTAGCCTTTAATTCAATTCTAAACATTACATGATTCTGTATATCTGTTCATATACGAGTGTCAGAGTTCTCAAACATCAGGTCCTTGAGATACAAAATCTGGGAACAAATTCATTGGGAAGCAGTGTATACTGTGTCCACTTCTGGAATGTGCTACTGCAAAAAATACGTGTTTAATGTTCAAGTAATTTTTTCCCAGACCCATTTTTACCTTCAAACTGGCTCTTACACAGTACCATTAACCTCCTACTGAGCTGGGTCCTGTGGAACACACTTCGGGAAACATTAGCCTATACCACGGGAAGAATATTCTTTTTTCTTAAAACGTCTTAAGTGCAAAGATGCTAGAATTTCTAATTCTGGTCAGTGACAAAGCTACAGGATGAAAGTATGGGACTTATGCAGGACCCAGAAAAAAAATGAACAATTTTTGCAATTTTACAAAGACAAGTAATCTGCATATTACAGGAATTGGTAGTGTTTTGTTGGTTTAGAAGAACACAAACAGATCAAAGAAATTGACATTCTATTGAAAAATAGTTCCTAAACATATTTATATTATGAGTTGTTTCTTTGAACACTATGCCCATGAATAACTCACATATCCTTAGTTGCAAGATATTGAAAACATTAATATTTCATATGCTAAAGTGCTGAGAGATAAACATTCATAGAAAGTATATTGTCAAAGCTGACCAAAACCAAGAAAATAAAATTTAGTCTTTAGGGAAAGAAACTCTCATCTTTTGTTTCTCGGTGTATTAATTTGGAGAGAATGCAAAAGGCTGAAATGATTCAGGCAGTCACCAAATACTTGAATATCTCCTATATGCTAGGCATTAGAGATACAAGAGTGAGTAAATCAAGATATTGTGCATGCTTTCAGGAGGCTCATTATTTAGGAAAGGAGGCAAACAATTAAATTAACCATTATAATATATTGTAATAAGACTAGTGATGTGCTGGGGCTGGCCCCTATTAGCTCATAAGAGTGAACTGTTCCAAAATGATGAGACCTTCACTGAAAGGTTAAAACTACCAAACAAAATTTTTGTACCCAGGTATTCTTGGCTTTTTAAAAGGCTCTCCCATATCAAAAAAATATATTTACTTCTCCCTAAATATATTTTCATTCAAAAATATGGGCAGCCCGGGTGGTTCAGTGGTTTAGTGCCGCCTTCGGCCCAGGGCCTGATCCTGGAGTCCCGGGACCAAGTCCCACATCAGGCTCCCCGCATGGAGCCTGCTTCTCCCTGTGGAACACACACTCCCTGTGTCTCTGACTCTCTCTCTCTCTCTGTGTCTCTCATGAAGAAATAAATAACATCTTTAAAAAAAAGAAAAAAACAAAAATATGTATTAAAAATATCATATTTAAGACATTAAGAGGTCAAGAAAATGCCATGTATGCTTTTTTTTTTTAAAAAAAAGATGTTATTTATTTATTCATGAGAGACCCAGAGAGAGAGGCAGAGACATCCTCCCTGCAGGATCCTGATGTGGGACTCGACTCCAGGACCCAGTGATCACAACCTAAGCCAAAGTCATATGCTCAGCCACCGAGCCACCCAGGTGCCCACCATGTATGCTTTGGAAGACAGTGATCAGACTAATTAGAAACTATGTTATACAGAATGCATCATTCTACATAAGATACAATTATCTTCAAGTGCTGTTCCTTATGAAACATGTCTACAAGCCAGCCTCACCGGTATTAAAAAATATGGAAACCAGGAACATTTCAGCATGATGTCCCTTGAGAATATCAAACACTTCCTCTCAGGTTTAAAATTTTCACTTGAGAACATCTGGATGGAAATTAGACTCTCCATAATACTGACCCCACCAGTGACTGCCAGGCTTGCTGGAAAAGGTATCACACCACATGAGTATCATCTCCCTTCTCCTGCATCACTTTCCTGAAGCTGTGTACTCTGGCAAAAAGGGCCATTTCTGATTTCTTCTCTTTGCTATGTGATATGTTGTTAGGATTTCAAATTAGAATCATATGCGTATGAACCTTCCAGGAACAGCCTATCTCCCAGGTGTGGGTCTCTCTGAGTTCCAAGACACTCTGATATCGTTGTGGGAAATTAGAAGTGAATCCTGTTTACAGAGTACTTCATAGTGAGTAAGTCTTATTCACCTATATTCTCCTGTTTAACTTTCTATGGGAGGCATGACAAGTGCTATTGCTATAAATTTTATGAATAAATACATAAGTGATGAGACCCATTTAAGACCACATTGTGATGATATGGGTTTTAAAGTCCATGTGAAAATCCAGCGGTCTTATTACCACTATACCAGTGGTAATACCACTATACAGTAAATATATTTTTTAATATACCAGTCAGTGGTCTCAACTATGGTCTGTGGGCCAGATCTGCCTGCTACCTGTTTTTGTAAATCAAGTTTATTGGAAGAGTCGTGTGTGATTTATGTACCTTCCCATTACAAAGGAAGGTGGAGCTGAATAGTTGCAAAAGAGATCATGTGACCTTGTGACCTGCAAAGGCTAAAAATATTTACCATCTGGTCCTTTACAGGGGAAGTTTGCTGACCCTGCACCACAGTTGAGTGATCCTAAATTTCTATCACCAACAGCAGGGACTCTTTCAGTTTAATACAAGTGGAGCAATCTACAGATCCTGGGTACTGAGAAGGGGTTCGCTAGGCCCCGACTACTGGCAGGGATGTATGCTACCCACATGAAACCACACCTCAGCTCAGGGTGGGCACGAGGCTGTGCTTATAAGGTATTTAACTAACATCGGGTTGACAGCCTATGATTTCTCTTACCTGCATACTGAGGTTTATGAGAAGCTGCAGGAAACAAACTAAGCAGAAAACCAGAACTGAAGACTTTAAAGATGAAATGAAAGCCTAAGGTAATGAAGCAAGCAGCTGACAAAGCTGGAAATGGATTTTCAGCTTGCTTCTCATATTGTCCTTCCTCCAATTTTCTTTCACCTTATCCCCTATTTCTTTGCTTGATTGAAGCCCAACTAAGGAGATATAAAATAAGTGTCATGTCTTACTATTTTTTGCTATAAATTCAAAATCTCCCCAGTGTACGTGTGCGCATGTGTGTGCGCATGTGTACATGTGTGCATGCCTGCACAGCCTGCGTGTCCGTGGGAGGGAGTGAGGAGTTGAGAGGAGTCATCATAGAATTCATTGCAAAGTCTCTTGGTTTATTATGGTGAACAAACACCTGCATTTTATGTTCTTTTAAATCCTCTAAGACTGACAAGTTTAGCCAGTCAACCAGAGACACTTCATTTCCCCCTGAAAAACAAGAGTGCACCATCAGCACTCTGACACCACTGTGACAGAGACCAGATTGTTGTGACTTCTGTTGATGACATGACTCTAAAATGAAGCTTTAATCTGTTTTTTTTTTTAATTTTTTTTTTTAATTTATTTATGATAGTCACAGAGAGAGAGAGAGGCAGAGACACAGGCAGAGGGAGAAGCGGGCTCCATGCACCGGGAGCCCGATGTGGGATTCGATCCCGGGTCTCCAGGATCGCGCCCTGGGCCAAAGGCAGGCGCCAAACCGCTGCGCCACCCAGGGATCCCGAAGCTTTAATCTGTTAAAGTAAGGAGAGCCTCCTTTAACTCACTGCATGGCAACAAGAAGTGGAACGTTTTGTTTCAACCAAGCTTCCAATTGGTATTGAGACAGATGTGACTTGCTAGGCGAGAGGGAAATGGCATGGCTGGGGCATGTGGTAGGAGTTGCATGCTAGAGAGCTGCCATACATCAAGTGCTTCTGTCAGGGAGAAAGCCCACCAAGCCCCACGAAAGGGTTTTTGGACTTTTTGGGAGAACCAGATTCCAGATGGTTCCGGAGAAGTCTAACCCCCAGATATCCCAGTCCGTACAGTGGGCAGAGGCTCTGTTACTAACCCTGCTGTCTCCACTAGTTGGCCACACTCAACACATTTCAACTGAACGGAACATTCCATTACCTCTCCTAAGATGGCCCAGGACACAAGATGTACCTGGATGCTGCAACTGCACTCCTGCACTAGGAAAAAAACATAAAGCATGTGTCTACCTAGTCAGAGTGAGCCTCCATATCATCCTTCCAGATAGATAAGTTTATTCATATACTCAATTTCATATAAAGAGAACACATGTAGCATTAGAAACCAAAGTTCCCATGATAAAGAGGCTTCTCATATATACCAATCTTAATTTCAACACCTAAGTTTTCACTTTCAGGTTTGAGTTAAAGAAAGGCCCTTTTATATAAAAAACAAAGCCAAAAAAAATCCATACGAGAAAGATCAAAATCACAACCAAAGTAGAAAATTTAGTGTGGTTTTAATGTAAAACGCAGATATTTTCAAGAGGTAGTGTAGATCTTCTTTTTAGTCAGGAACAGCCTTATGAAGGAGATTTTAGGTTTGGTTATAAAAATGGGGTGGAATCTGAGGGAAAGGACAAAGCAATATTGTTTCTCGTAGGGAAGCATGGCAGAGAGGAAAGGCCAAGGACAGGGAAAGAGGGGTGAGCAGGAAGGACCGCTTATGTCAAACTGGTAAGAATAAAATGTGTAGTGGAGTAGACACTCAGTGAAACTAACTTGGGTAAAAAAATAAAACAGGTAATGTATAGTTTGAGGTGACTGCTGGAATTAATGAGTGGGAAGGTGGGCAACTGAGCAATTTTCTTGATAGGATTATGGGGGAAGTGGTGGTGACTTATATTCAACTGAAGAAGTAGGTATGACTAATAACCTCTAGGTAGAGAAAGAATGAATCTGACAGGAGCAAGAGCTACAGAAGAAAAGGCCTCACCCGGTATGAATACACCATTCCTCGTCTCAACAAATGCCATCTTTCCAGTCGACAAATTAAAATTTTGGGTCCATCATAGATGCTGGCTTTTCCTACTCAACTGAAGCTGTAGTCATGGGATTCTATGGCCTGATCCCTTTCATGGCCACTCTTCCATTTCCCATCACCCATTTCAGTTTTTATCTTAAAAAAAAATCTCTTTTATTGTGAAATATAACCCATGTATTTTACAGTAACATCTATATGAAAATGTTTATGACAATGTACACTCCTGTTACATGAAGCAAACGCCCAGTGGAACCACCAACATGGTAAAGAAATACAACTCACTGGTATTCCAAGTACTCTTCGCCCTGGAGGAAGCCTTTCCTCTTCTCATCTGTGGTAACTTTTTAAAGAATCATTTTTCTGCTCTTTGTGTATCATTTTACCACTTGGATATGTGTCCCTCAACTACCCAGTATAATTTTGCTTCTTATGAATGGAATCATATTTTACATATTCTTTTGTGTCCTGTTTTTGAATGTTATTTTGTTAGATTCATCCAGACCACGTACAATGTGCAGGTCATTCATTTCCACTGCTGTATGGAATCCCATCCTATGTACGCAGATGATGTATCTATGTTCCTTAATGTGCTATGCTATTTCATGCCTCTATACTGTGTTCATGTCTTTTCTTCTGAATATGCCTCACCCTTTTGGACTCAGCTGAAGTATCCATCCTTTGTTAAATCTTTCTTGAATGACCACTCCCCGCTCCTGAACTCCCAAAGTGCCAAGTACAAATGGGGACAGATCACGGCAGGCCTAACACCGGTTTGCTAATATGTCTGCTAATCTCTTGTCAACAATAACCTTGACAGCAGGCCTCAGGTCTTTTTCATCTCTGTAGCTCGGTGTCTTACACCATGCTGTGTTTTGAGTACACACAGCGTACATGCTGGCTAAATACACGCAAGGAGACTTAGATAACTTTCAGGTTTAATGCTTAAGCCCTCAAAGAAATAAAGTACATATGACCTATATAAACAGATTTAAAAGTGGAAACTGCCATGCTGGCCTGAGGTTCGGAAGTTTGGATTTCAATTTTCCCATATAGTACTTGTCGCTGTAAGATTTGGATACTGGCACAAGTGTTCCACGGCTGATATTCTAAAGCTTAATACTCTTAAATGATGGCCCTGTTTGGTCTTTATTCTTTGTTGATTACTGACTCATATGCCCATTTCTCAGCTACCGGCAGAGGCAAATACTAAACAACCTTGCCAAGGAAAATAGGGTGAAAATGATTTTATTAAGAGTGTACATTCTTCACCGGAGCACAATCTTCAAAGCAATATGCTGCACTGTCATTATCTCATTACAGTAATTTCAACACTTGTTCCTGTTAACTTATTAAAAAACATTTTAAATCATTTTCTTCATTGCAGGCACAACAAACTATCTCATTACCCAAATATGGATCGGTGCCAAATGATATGGCAAGGGATGTGATAAAGGAAGTGCACACACACAGGAAAAGAGTCAGGGTTCATAGAGAGAGACGTGCCTAGAACAATATATAACTGTAAACCACTGCTTGCCAAACAGGAAGTGGGTTTTCAAATTGTTGTCACATTATGCCACAACAGCACTAAAGCATGAAGCTTCTCACCTTCTTTCAAGTCCTCTAGAAAGAAAGGATTATCTTGTTTTTTGGCCTAAGCGGTTTGTTGTTGTTTTTTTTGCATACTATCTTGGTAGAGCAATTTTAACTTCTACCCAATTCATATATGTGCCTAACACTGTAGAACAATCTCTTGTAAACATTTGGATGAAAACCCTAAACTTTTTTTTAAATTTAAAAAAATACATGTAGCATTTCAAAGACACTGCCTAAAGCAGGTCTTGGCAAACTATGGCCTGCAAGCCACATCCAGCTGCTGCATGTTTTTTTTGGTAAGTAAAGTTTTATTGGAACACTGCCATGCTCGTTCATTGACACATTGTCCATGGTTGTTTTTATAGTACAATGGCCCAACTGTTCAAATACAGACCATATGGCTCGCATAGCCTCATGGAAATATTTGCTCTCTGGCCCTTTACAGAAAAAAGTCTGTTGGTCCATGGTGTACAGCCTTCTAGTCCAAGTATGGCTCACAGACCAGCAGCTTCAGCATTAGTTGAGGGCTGGTTTAAAAGGTAGAAACTTAAGACATCACCAGACTGACCGAATCATAATATGCATTTTAAAAGGACCCTCTCTGGTGATTAACATGAATTTTAAAATTTTAGAAGCACTGGTCTAAGGAACACAGTATAGATAAATAAAATGAAGATAAAATGGTACAAAAGAGGAGGGCCTAATACTAGACTGACAATATTTTTTTTAATTAATTTTTATTGGTGTTCATTTACCAACATACAGAAAAACACCCAGTGCTCATCCCGTCAAGTGTCCACCTCAGTGCCCGTCACCCATTCCCCTCCAACACTCGCCCTCCTCCCCTTCCACCACCCCTAGTTCGTTTCCCCGAGTTAGGAGTCTTTATGTTCTGTCTCCCTTCCTGATATTTCCCAACATTTCTTTTCCCTTCCTTTATATTCCCTTTCACTATTATTCATATTCCCCAAATGAATGAGAACATACACTGTTTGTCCTTCTCCGATTGACTTATTTCACTCAGCATTATACCCTCCAGTTCCATTAGACTGACAATATTTTATTACTGGACCATAGAGGAGAAGGTTGCTTGCAAAGATTTTCACAAAGATGAAGAGGGGGAAAAAAAGAGGAAGACTGAAAATTAGGGACAGCATTAAGATTGTATATGAAGGGGAGAGATTTCTAGCATCCATTTACACCTCTACAGAGGATGGGACATGCACAAACTGCTTTACCTCAGATGGCTAGAGGGTTTGTTCTGCTTTGTTAAAAGAACCATTAACTGGCGAAAGTAGGGCTAGGCTGGGTATCACTCTCCCCAGTGCAAAAACAAGTAAATAAGAAACAAATTTGCCAATTTCAACCAAGTCCATTTGGTTGTCATATTCATTTCCTTTTTAAATACTCCATTTTCCCTGTGTAACAGGAAAATTGTTTCTCCAATAAGGCAAATGGGTTATGATTTGCTCCCTGAAATAAACATGTTGTAAAACCCACTTTAAATCTCTCTTTTATTATGTGTTATTTGTGTTCCATTTGTAACAGGCTATATGCTGTCATTTTGGGTTT
Organism: Vulpes lagopus; assembly: GCF_018345385.1. Lineage (NCBI taxonomy): Eukaryota > Metazoa > Chordata > Mammalia > Carnivora > Canidae > Vulpes > Vulpes lagopus. The sequence continues at coordinate 8,147,857 of NC_054836.1, read as the reverse complement.
GCTTTATCTGACAGTGTAAGGATTGGACAGAGACGAATACCATTTCTGCTCAGAGCTACAAAGCCTGATCTATCATTACATTTATATATCATATCTTTACGTTTTCTAAGTTCCTGGGTTGGCAAGTTTCACTATCTCCAAACTAGGTACCTCCAAAAAGAAAAATAACAATATTTAAAGAAATACAAGAACCATTTTGTGACCTTCCTTCCAACCAACGGATGTCACAATTCAGCCTTGCAAAAAACACACATTAGAATCCAAATTCTCCCTAGAAAAATGGCTTCATGAGATGGAAAAGGGATGTCAGGCAGTAATTGGAGAGGAAAAGTTATTGCTCCTTTGATAACAACTTGCAGTTGCTTAGAGATTGCCACCTTCTGCTCCCAAACACACCCGGCTTCAGGCAAGCTGGACTTCCCAGTAGAAATATATTCAAAAAATGTAATCCTTTGTTTAAGAACTTTCAGGCTGGACCATCTCTGATTTCAGAGGTGACAACCTGACTTCTGTCACAGGAAATTTATACTTTTGACCACCCTCCCACACTTCGAATTAGATCGGACAAACAGGGAAGGGGGCTGACACTTGATGGTCTTCTTTCAGAACATTAGGGACTATGACAGCTGGAAGGACCTCCTGAAGAGAACCAGGATCCTCTGTTTGGAAATGAGAAGCGCAGGCCTGGAGAGGCAAGTGCCCTGTCCAAAGCTGTGTCACAAGTGGGTAGCAGATCACCAAGATATGTGATCCTGGAGGCCACTTTTTTTTCTTTTAAATTTTGCACTTAATGCTCAGTCCAGTGCCTGGTACACAGGAGGCATTCAGAACTTGTTTATTCAGCTGCATAGAGATGCCTGAATTCCAGCCCAAAGTCTCTTCCATTGTACCATGCTTGTTCATGTTTAACAATGGATTAATCTCTCTTTTATCTTCCAAAAGAATCAGAAGTCATATTTCAAATTATGCTTTTACACAGGTATAATTAAATCTTTAAAAGGTGGGATGGCAAAGAAATTAGAGGTTAGAGCATAGCAGACATTTTACAACCTGCAAGATGCCAACAGCAGGCAGCCTACCCTACTCCGCCCCCCTTCCCCCACAGTATAACGGCAATTATATTCCAGGGTGAATAATATAATTATCTAAATGAAACCAGGAAGAGAGAGAGAAAAAAAAGGATGCAACATAAATGGATTAACTGCTCAAGGACTTATGGCTGGGGGAGGGAGGAGGATGGATCTAGGCTGACAATTTCATAAAGTACCATCAATTATTTAAATCACTGTGACTTTTCAGACAGTATTCTGGACAGCACGGGAAAAAACATTCTAAAATTTTGAAAACCATAAATTAGGAGAGAGATGCTTGTTATTTGGTTTTGGAGTGAAACGTGCTCTGCCTGTAAAGAAAGGAGCAAAATGTAAAAGCAAAGTCTCCCTCAACAGGAAGGGGGGCAAGATGTTACTTTTCTGGAAGTTCAGCAGAACAAAATAGTTTCCTTCTAGTACAAGCGGCAGTGCTGCTGAAATCCAATGTAAATAAGTCGCTCATCACAAGAGAGGAGCAGGTTTTAAACAATATGGCAGGTAGAACACAGAGAGAACCAGGTCAGCATAAGAGGGGCCCAGATTATACTACTGGAGGTGTCATTCATCAGATACGTCATGTTAGACAAGACACTTAACTCCCTAAGCTTGATTTCAGTCACAGAGCTGGATTAAAATTTTAGCTCTAGAATTTCTAGAGCTCTTTGGGAGCCTAGTCTTTCTGTGATAGAAAATACCAACATTTGCTGGGGAAAATGTCTCCTATACTACACACACTCTTTTTCTAAGCAGAGTGAGGACGTACACAGAATATTTGTCTCATGTATGAGAAGTCTGGTTACAACATTCCTTGTCTGGGAAGTCTTATGTCTATTATATAAGTAAAGCAGCATGTGCCTGTATGTTCAGGACCCAAAAGGAGTAAGGAAATAGACTAATATAAACCTAAAATGCGTGCCATTACTTGAAGCATTTGCATTTGCTAAGCTAGCTCTACACAACAATTGATTATTTCTAGCCAGGTACAAGGCCTGCAGTTGGGTTAGTACTCAGGAGGTCAATCTGGTCAGTAGTTTCATGAGCCAATTAGCTTGGTTTTCCCTAGATATAGTTAGTTGGGAAAAAGTAGAAATAGCTTTCGATCCACTCACTTATGATTTTCTCTGTAAAACTACTCCATAAAAAAGCAGACATTATAAATATATAACTAGTCACATAAATATTTAACTAATGCATTTTAGACAAATATATGAACTACAGCAAGATTTTTTAAAAATATAGTTACCCAGGGATTAATTAAAAATACTCACCAACTAAACTGTAACATTTTAAATTACAACTTAGCTCTGAATTCTTTTGTTTTTCACTTAAAGAAAAATCTTTAATTTTCTCTTATTTATGTTCTGTACATCAAAAAGTTTCTGATCACTGGCAGCTTACAAATTTCTTGTCATGCTGGGTGTTGGAGAAAGTCCTCTCTGCACTTAAAATTTGGTCCCTCTATCTATACTCCTTCCCCCTCTTTTAATTCCTCTGAAAACAAAGAGGACTTTGCTAACCAGATCAAGCCTCTGAGCTCATGCCATATTTTACTAATATCAGGTCATCCTGTACATTCAAGGATGTACATGGACCACCTCTTGTCCATTCCACCTCCCAGGCTGTAAAGACATTTTTCTTCTCGATCTACTTCACCACTGACTGGTGAATACAAATCAGGCTCCAACTGGCCCAAGTGATCCTGCCATCCAACATTCAAAGGGTGCAAAGCAGAAAACAAGAGGTCCCTTAACAGACCCCTGGCATCTCTTCCTGAATGTTTAACACAAAAGCTCTTCTTGAAAGATACAAGCTTAGTCCTTGATAAAGCAAGGATTCGTTCCCATGTGGCTAGTTCCTTTGGGTTTAGCTCCTTCTATAAGAAATTCCTGGAGGAAAAAAAAAAAGAAATTCCTGGAGGAGGAACCCCAAATCCCAGAATAAATTTACTCATCGTTAGCAATGAATGACTTGGTAAAACAATTTTATTTCTTCTTTTGGCCTATGAATTCCATGTTTGTAGGGAGCGAAAAATCTCTAGTCTTTTTTTTCCCCCTTCTAATAGGCAAGAGCTGTTTTTTCACCTTTACATGGATTCTCTCCTATTATTTGAGCTGGAAGATGACAAATGATAAGTTCTGAGGGTGTCTGTCACCAGTGAATTCCTAGGACTCTCTTAGCAGACAGAAAATGTTTGTACCACTGGACTCAAGGTCTTTACTGTGGCTGTAGCAGCAGGGCTTCAGAAAGCTGGTTTTACTGGGTGGGGTAGGGTGGGGGTGGGGGGTTGGAGGGTGAGTGTTTTTCTTGGAAAGGAATGTTAAGTATTCTTTAAAAAATAGAACCTAAGAGTAAGTTTTAAAATAGTACTTAAGAGTAAATTTAAGTATTTCTACTTTTGCCTTTTTTTTTATATTCAAGGTTACTTATCATGCTCACACTTCCCTTACAGCACTTATTACCATGATATATTTGCTTATTTATAAGTCTGTCCTCACCACTGTCATCACCCCATTCATCCTCACAACTTCTAGAAACAACTGAAAACAATATCCAACTAATTTGAAAACTTATGCTCACACCAAAACCTACAGGTGGATGTCTACAGCAGTTGTATTCATCACCATCCTAAATGGAAGCAACCAAGATGTGAATGGATAAATAAACTAGTATATCCATTCCACATGCCACACCTATAATCCGTACCATGGAATACTGTTCAGTAATGAAAAAAAAAAAAAAAAAGAGCTGTCAAACCATGAAAAGCCATGAATGAATTCTATGCATATTGCTGACTAAAGAATCCAGTCTGAGAAAAGCTAACTACTGCATGATTCCAATTATATGAATTCTGGAAAAAGGCAAAACTGTAGTGACCATAAAAAGATTAGTGACTGCCAGAGATGTGGGGAAAGGCGAGATGGGTTGAAAAGACGAAGTACAGGGATTTTTTGGGGAAGGGAGAGGGGTGGTGAAAGCCATTTTGTATGATGCTATAATGGCAGATATATGACATTATATAGTTGTCGAAACCCATAAAACTTTAAGGCACGGAGAATCAATCTTAACATACGCAAATTTTTAAAAAATCATTTAGAAGGTTAAGAGATCCCAGGATGGAGCACAGCATGTGATGAAACCATCTAACTGTATTACAAGTACATAAAACAATTTTGAAAGGAGTAGGAGAAAAAGGTGCTGGCCCAAGCAATTTAGAAATTAGTACACAGAATTAAAGACAAAAGAAATTGTACAGAAGAACTATGCACTAGTTGATAAAGTGGCTTCCCACATGGGCATGCGTTAATAATTCTGATACTGCTATATACACAGTTGCAGGGCTAAACAGCCAAGCAAATAGTGGATAGTGGGAGCCAGGTTTTTCACTTTTGGAGAAGGAGGTTACAGATAAATAAAGGAAGAAGAGGAAGCTAGAATGACTCATATAGTAACTCATTAGAGTTGGGAGACATTAGTATGAAATTTTTAGCTTAATATGTAAATACACATAGGGGCGCCTGGGTGGCTCAGTAGGCTGAACATCCAACTCTTGGTTTTGGCTTAGGTTGTGAACTCGGAGTTGTGGGATCAAGCCCTGCTCTGCGCTCAGAGGGAAGTCAGCTTGAGATTCTTTCTCCCTCTCCCACTGCCCTTCCCCACTCCCCCTCTCTTTAAAGTAAATAAATAAATCCGCAGAAATATGGATGGGTAGGAGTACATACAAGGGTTAGTATAAATGCATATATTTCCAGCTTAGAGGACCTAGAAGTAATGATGCTCAAGTAGCAACAATCATACCAAGTCCCCAGATTTTGATTGCCAATACTATTCTCCACTAACAGGAACTGAGGCTCCTTGGGAAAATTGCTACTTCTAGGACTGAGGTAGAAAATATACAGATGGACTTTGGAGTACCTTGTAGTGTCAGAAAACAAGGAATGCAAAAAAAAAAAAAAAAAAAAAAAAGACAAAGACAGGGACACAGGTGCCAACTGAAAGAACTTTCAACGGCCAAAGCTGGAATAATCTGAGCAAGAAAAATAAAGTAGTATTGCATGATAAACCCGCTGTCTCCAACAAAAATCCATGAGCCCATACTGACACAAATAAGTGATCAAATAAATATAAAAATAAGAGAGAAGAGATAAATGTCTCATGCAGAAGTATTCCAAATAATTTATGCAAGTTACTCTACCCTCAAGGAAGTGGAGCATAACTCCCTCCACCCTGAGTGTGTGGGCTGCACAGTGACTTCCCTCCAGAGTAAACTATGGAAAGGAGGTAGAAAAAGTAACTTTCTAGTAGATAAACCTGACAACCACTGCCTCAGCCAGGTGCTCTGTGGTCTTCCTCCCCAAACATACCATCTCATCAAACCACAGGAAAAACCTTCAGACAACCCCGCATTGCCGGACTTTCTACAACACACTTACCCACTGTCAAGGCCATTAGAAAAAGGCTAAGTTTGGGAAATTGCTACAACCAAGAGGAACCTAAGAAGTTAAGATGGCTAAACGTAATGTGGTGTCCTGGATGGGATCCTGGAACAGAAGAAAGAATTCAGGTAAAAACCAAGGCAATCTGAGTAATTATGGACATTAATAAGAATGTATCAATATTGGTCGCTTAAATGTAACAAATGCACTTAGACTATTAGAAGATGCTAAAACAGAGGAAACAAGGTATAGAGTGTAGGACAACTCTTTGTACTAGCTCTGCAACTTTCTGTAAACCTCAAACCTTTTGAAATGAAAAGCTTATTAAAAAAAAAAACACAAGTATTTAACACTACCTTCCTTGGCAAACAACACATGCTTGCTTCTACAGTGTGTCCCTACCAGTGTAAGCCAGAGGCCTCCTTTCAACGTTAGTTTTTGGTGATTTCCATTTTGTTCATTCACCAAATGAACACCTACTATGTGTCAGAGATTCCTTTTGGCTAGAAAGCAAAACTCTCCAGAGGATGGAAGAAAAGGATACTTCTTGATTCTGAGAGGCAAGAAATGAATGGACAGGTCAGCCCTCTCTATACAAGCAGGCTGTTCATTTGAGTAAAAGCCTTGAGAGCCATGGGCAAACACAGCATGCAAGGTGACCGGAGCACTTCTGTGAGCACCTGATAGGCAGCCTTGACCTTGGAGTGACCACGGGGAGAACAAATTAAAACATGCTTTGTAGAATAAAAAGGGAGAAGCAATTAAGCTCCTGTGGCTGAAATGGGGCAAGGAGAAGTCGGACGTGTCCAACGAAGAGAGGTACAGAAAGCCTTTCATTTAAGTGCAGTGTCTGAATTTGACTTTGTAGCGATTTGCAAGTGAATATACTCAGGGTATCCTGGCCTCCAAAGATAGGACCATCCATCATGGGAATAGCTGAAACTATGGAAGTCAGAGATGCAGATAAAAATGAGGAAGAAAAAGAAAGGGAAACCAGAAGCCTAGATGGATTTTTTTTTTCCTTCTCAAAAGACTATTTCCAATGTGCACAATCCAAAAAGGACATAATGAAACAGATAACCTGTTAATGAGCTAGCTGCATATTGCCTTTTCCCCAAAAGTAGGACTTTAACTGACAGAGCTCCTGTGTGTCTAAAAAGCTAATAAACGAAAAATATACAGCTTAATTTTTAAACACATAGGAACACGTTGCAACCAAAGGCTGCTCCTGTGGACAGAGGCAATGAAGAACCCCATCCAGTCACAGCCTATGAGGGCTCCAAGAAAATCCTGAGTACAATGCTTGTCCCAGAAAGTCAGCCCATTTGGCCAATTATGACGAGCAATCAAAAAGAATGGCTTCAAATGTTGAGCTGAGCAAAATGTGGGGGCAGCCAGGAGGTCACTACCCGAAGCTTTGGTCTGGAGAGCAACACTCACAGGAAACTCTCTGTCTTCCCTTCTGAGCTGGGGGCTCCGGGATCCCCACCTCGGATGGCCTCTCTGAGCCCATCTGAGAACTGCTGAAGCCTACTCTCCCTTATAAGCTCATCCATCTGTCAGGCAAGATCCAGTCTGACAAGAGCCAACGAGCCCCTTCACTAGAACCTTGCAGGACTGTACCTCTTCCTACTCTAAAAGTAAACTCTCCTGCTCAGAGTTGAAGGCCTTAAGAGTTTTGTGCCCCCTGTTGCCCTGATTTCTCACTCCCCATTCATCCCTTTGCTCAAGTGGTCTCGCTTCACCATCTCACAAATGTGCCATTTGGGGCTCCCTTATGCCTACAATCCTGGTTTGGGTTACTTTCTCCTCTGCTGCCTCCATTTCTACATGGCCTGTGGTGCCCTGTTCAGGCTCTACAGCTTGCCTACAGTCTCTCAAATTCTCTGGCTCTCAGTGTTACCAACGCCCAGACTGCAAACCCTCTGGAGCACTGCGTTCAGCAATAGTTACCAGCTCTCCTCCACTGCTGCCAGGTCGGGAGGCAGGAGCAATTTGGGTTCCCTAACTAAGCTAGAAGCTCCTGTGAAATGGGATCCCCACGCTGCCTTTTCTAGCAGTGGCATCAGGCAGATGTTTAACCAAGATTTATCACTTAATGTTATCTGGAATTTCAACAGTAGAAATTACTCAGCTGCATGTGCTCTATCACTCGTCATGGTCCATGTGTCAGATTTTTTTTTACCAGCCCATCTTACAGTGTCCAAAGGAACATATAAATACCTGCAAGTTTATGGGTAGGACAGGATCCTTGAAAAGCCAAAGCAAGAAGAACGGCTTTATTTGAACAGTTACTCTTGAAGGGCCAATTAGCCTTCAGACTAAGATAACTCTGCTTTCTTCCTCCTCATTTTCTCCCTAGAACATCTCCAAGTCGGAGCTGCAACATCAGGCAGGGCAAAAATTACTTAGGGTGAGAACCTCACCAATTCCCCAAGAGCAGCCGTTCCCCATTTACACTCATCTGGCTCCTACCAGCAATCTGGCCAGATCAGCAATCCCGCTGCTCCCAGGAATGATAACTCTCATCTGCTTGGGCTGTTGCGCCAGCCTTTTCTCTCTTGGTATCTTTTGATGGGACGTTCTTCCTCTCCTCTAGCATTTAAGGAAAAGAAATAAATCTGAAGATGCCTTTGTTAGCAAGTAAAGTCAAACATACATTGGGCAAAGGCAGCTCTCCGCGGATCTGAGCGACAGAGTGTTAATGTAGTTTGGTCCCTGTCAGCAGACCTGTCATAAGCCATTGCCTTCCCTTGGGCTCATCCACCAGGAGGGGGCTGAGGCAGGATCAAGGCAGACGGCAGCCCATGAATGTCGCAAACAACCCAAATGCACCCTGCTTCGTAGAGCAATCCAAGTGACATCTGAGAGGCCAATCCGTGGGCCTAGCCTGACTTAGAAAATACATTCAGAGTTACCGTTTAAAACCCGGGGCTTATCCCTATATTGATGTCACTCTGAAATGGCCTCGTGCTCAGAGAAGTTTCTTAGTACCAAGCAAAGCTGGTAAATAAGTGTCACTAACTATAATTACTTTCTCATTCAGCAGTCTCTTGTGACTTCTCCAACGGCACAGATAAAGCCTTCCAGCTTGTTTTTTTCTTTTTTTCACACTGACCTCATAACCCAGATACATGATATTCTTGAAAAGTTGCATCTAAATTAAAAGCTGTTCCAAACACACTATGAGGGATGATGGATTGTTGAAGAAAAACATTTGTAACTATAACTGACTTGAAAAAACAAACTTTGAAATCATTAATAATTCTTATGCCAAGCATAGGGCTGGTTGCAAAGATTTTCTACACACATACAAAGAAAAATCTTCATTTTCAGCCCCTCTGGCCGTGACGTGTGTGTGCCTGTTCTCCCTCTCTATTTTCCCCTCTCTCCTTGCTTTGCAGAAAGCTATTTATAGAGGTCTAGTGAAGGAGGAGCTTTCTAAGATAGCCATCTCATTCACAGATAAGGCAATAAAGATATTTGTAAAAATTCAAGTTGACCATATGACATACCTGTTGTCTGCATATAAGAATCACCTCTTGTTTGCTCACTTCACTCTTTTCCATCAATAGTTATGAGGACAAATTCCCTTGTGGTAGCATATCAATAAAAGCAATACTTATAGATTAATCACAAGCATCGGCTGGACCATTTCCTATTCCATGACACTATTTCAAGGAAGCCTTTAGGTATGGAGAACTGTTAGAATTAGAACAAAGAAATGACTTTCCCACTTAATTTACTTCTATGTTCAGATTTTTCTAAGGTATTAAAAACCTGTGAATGACACCATGGTAAAGTACTTAGGAATGACTGGGAATTCACTTCTGGGATGGGTGAAGAATTAAAATGACCAGGTTTTGTTATGCTATGAAATAAATGTGGCATAAAGTGTTAACTGTAGAATCTGGATGGTTGAGTATGTGGTTTGGTTTTTTTTTTCCCCCACCTTTTTAGGAATTTAAAATATTCATGGTAAACTGTGGAAAAACTATTGCCAAGTTCTTATAATTGGTTGTCTAACCATGTATAAAACACGCTGTTGATAAAAACTCGTGAGGCTTTCCTTCTCACAGGAAACATTCTTCATTCCTATAGGTTTTTTTCTTAACATCATTCCCTTTCATGCTGACAGACTTTTCTGAATGCAATGATCAGTATGTGTGTAGACCAATAATGGTTAAGTTATGAAGCAACAACTCAATATGTAAAGCAGTTCCCAGAGCCCTGCGAAATACATGAGCCCATGTGGACTTCCCACCTTAGTATTATGAGGCAGCTTGAGCATCATTCCCATTTTATAGATGAGGGAAGGGAGGGGTGCCAGGGAAGAGAAGTGGCTTGGCTTGTTCAAGGTCACTGAACTGACAAGGAGACTAGATCCACATTTTAGATGCTTTTCCCACATGCCATGATAAAATTTACATGAGTTATTTTCCCAAATGACTAAGAAGCATCACAACAAAAATTCCACAGAAATAACATATATTAAACTAGTAATAGAATTGATACTACAAAAATAACACAAAGACAATCTGAAGATACAAATGAATATTGTAAGATCACTTAAGTCCCCATTAGTAATGAAAGCTTTAATTTGCTCAGCTCTCTTTCTGAAGTGAACAGGTGAATATTGAAAGTCACAGAGACAACATAAACAACGAAAGACAAGAATAAAGGCATCTTTTACTCCATCTTCCTGCCTAAAGCCTGAAGTGGCTACTAACCAGTGCTTGGTTATTTGAGGCCCCCACTTGTCATAAAGGGACCAAATAATATTGCTAGTGAATAAACCGTTAAGAGTAAAATCTGAAGAAAATCAAAACTACAAACTGCGGTAAATTAGTTATTTCTTTCAGTCTAGACAGACACTGACAAATCAGATCAGACCCGAAGGCAGTTTGGGTCTAAGGCTTATTTTAGCACAGTGGGACCATTAGTACCACCCCTCAGAGTGTACAGGGGGGAAAAATCAATTGATCAGCTCCCTTTTCAACTTAATGATTTTCATGATGACTTCCAGCAGACCTTAAATGGGACTAATCTATTTACGCTAATAAAAGCTGAAGCTTTTCTGTACCAGAGAGTAGATGGCAACCGGGATGCAAATACCACTCAGAAGCAACATTCTTCATATTAACATAATTTGATATGATGAAGACACTATGCTCTTGCTTCTGGCTACACTTCCTTGGGAAACTAGCAAGAGGTTACTGGCAGTACCCTGGCTTTGGGCATCAGCAGAATTATCTCTAGCGAATCATTATACTATAGGCAGCTGTGTCTACCATCCTTTGGTGAGACTCACTTGGAGCTCCAGCAATCACTCGGCCGACCACCAACTTTCTTTTGGAACCTTGTTGACACCAGAATCTGGACCATCCTGCTCCCTTGCCTGAATAGCAGTGCCTCTACACTGCTTCCTATCAGAAGGTTTTCAAGGAAAATGCAGCAAATTAAATACACTGCATTCTGTATAATTTGCTTCCAATGATCAGCTATAGTGGGTTGAACAGTGTCCCTCCCCCCAATTCTACACACAACCTCAGACTGTGATGTTACTTGAAAATAGGCTCTTTGCAGATGTAATTACAGTAAAGACGGAGGAGGGATCAGGCTGGATAAGGGTGGGCCGAAATCCAGTGAGACTTCTAAGATCCAGAAAAGGCCATATAGAAACACAGGGAAGAAGGTCATAGCAGGGTATAGGCAGAGATCAGAGTTATGCTGCCAGGAGCCAAGAAATGCCAGGACCACCAGAAGCTGGAAGAGGCAAGGGAGGGTCTTCCTCTAGACCCTCCAGAGGGAATGTGGCCCCTGGCTTCCAGAACTGCTACCAAATATGTTTCTGTTGTTTAAAGCCACCAAGTTTTGGTAATTTGTTATGGTTGTCGCCCTAGGAAATGGAGACCCTCACCTTAATGATCATACACACTGCACGCTACTGCTGCTGCTGACAGACCCCAGGGAAAAGAGAAAGAGGTCAAACACTATCACCACTTGTTGTCACACTAGGGTGGGGGGAGGCAGGGAAACAGAGGATACTAGGTGGGGGCTGGAGCCCGAAGGACAGGAGCAGGTCAACACAAATTAGTCACAAGAGGAAATGCACGGGTTCTGACATCGAGGCTGCTGGCAGGCGTGAAGCATCAGCAGAAGTCCAAAGTCTGTAAAGGCAAGAGTGAAGGGGCAAGCGGGTGACACGTGCCCCAGCAGTCAATGCTCAAATCCACACACGCGTGACAGGGGACGGAAGAAGATGCATTTTACGAACATTACTCCATCTAATCATTAGGAATAATTCCTGTGTTCCTGGGACACCTATTTTATTACTCCTATTTTACAGGGGAGGAAAAATGGGTACAGAAAATTAACAGTTTGGTCTTGGCCACCAAGTTACCCACTGAAATGGCTGTGATGTTAAATCCGTTGGTATCTGATTCCAAGGCTTATGTATCAAAGTTGGTTCAAAGTATCAAAAATACCTGTGTGCCATAAGCCTGACTGAATTACATAATGTCTCAACTGTACTTTTCCATACACTTCCTCTCAGGGCAATGACTGATTCGATGGAGTAGAAAGATCCAGACCAGTGGCACTAATTCTGGACACATGCTGGGATCGTCCGAGCATCTTACAAAAAACACTGATGTCACATTCCTGATCAACTGCATCGAACCTCTGGGATGGGATCTGGGCAGCTGCTATTTTGAGAAAGCCCCTGGGTGGTTCTGATGGGTACCACTGCTGAGAACCACTGGCCTATGCACACAGGTCAGAGTGGGCATGCAGCGGGCTGGGGGGGACGGCTGTGTTGTTAGCTGGCAGCTCTCACTGCTTCACATCTCACAAGCATTCTGACAAATACCAAATATTCTGATGTAAATGAAAAAGTGCTTTAAATCTTTCAAGAATGCCTCTGTTGCTACTTGCACAGCTTATGCTTTTTTTCTTCAATGATGTGGGAATTCTAGCCTAAGCATGAAGAAAGCTGCCTCTTCCTCTCATCCCTGCATGAGCCAGAAAATGCGGGCTCATCCTGTGTTTGGAAAGAATTCTGTAAAATTCAGCAATGTGCTAGACTAGGAAGCAGCTTCTGCTGCCACTGCAAATATTGTTTTTACAATTTCTGGGCTCATATGAAACAAAGCTGGATAGGTTTTTTTTTGTTTTGTTTTTTGTTTTTTAAAGGTGACTACTCTTGTTCACTGCAATGCTAAGAGCCCACAGCGTTAGATCCCATTTACTAACCTCCAGCTGGGTATGGTGGTGGTGCGCTATATTGCAATACTCTTAAAACTTCAATCTCTATCAAAATTACTGGAGTGGGAGGTGGGCAGGAGCTGTTTAGAACAAAGGATTCTTGTAGGAACTTGCATTTCTCACCTGCTTGGGTGATGCTGACACTAACTTGCAGACCATGCTTCCGGTTGCACTGATACAAAGTAGTGCTTCACAAACTCTGAATGTGCATGGAGATCACACACTGATACAGCATAAATGCAGGTCCTGACTCAGAGGCCTGCTGTTCTCTTCCACGGGCCACTCTCCATGTACCAAGGATATAGCATAGTCCATTGGGGGTGGGGGAGAAAACTTCACTCGTCCCTCTGTTCACACGGCTGGATGCCCATTCAGCAGTTTGACAGGTAAAAGACAAAACCCTTGAGCATTAGTCTCCTAACGCCTTTTTTTGGAGGGAGACACAAAAAAGAAGTGAATTAAATGACATCCTCCCAAAACCCAGTGGCTGTTTCCTCATGTCTGGGCATGAAAACTTTGTAGACTCCTATAGGTGTCTAAAGTACTGAAAGGCTATCCACGCAAACGGACTTTTTCCAAGCTCCATGCCCAGAATGCCAGATGCTCATTTCTCTCCTCCTAAGAGATTTCTTTAATTTGAATCAGCATGCTTTGCCTTGCAACAGGTGGAAGCCATTTTGTAAAAATAAAGAAAGAAAGAAGAAAACAGGGATTGCACCAGAGGAATCAGGCAATAAGGCCATGAGGTATGTTCAATCCTGCGTTCATGTAGATACAGCACCAGAGGAGTGAGAACTGTAACATTTTAATTCAAGCATTACCAGCAATCTTAAACCTACAACCATGGATCCTGGATGGGGGGGAGCATGCACACATGTATCCATGTACTAAGGAAGCCATTATTAATTCATTTACTTTCAGTCATTTAGCCATTCATCCATTTATTAAATATTAAGTATCTCCTCCATAGTAGACACTGTTCTAGGAGCTGAGGATTTAGGAGAGAACCCCCTGTGAAAAATATTCAAGCTATTCCATCTATTGGAAGTGCTTTGGGCACCAAGGTGGGAGATGATTGGTTCTGTGTTCTACCTCTTTCTCTCTGAGGCAACATAAAGGAGTAAGAAATTTAGGGCAGTGTGTCCCTAACTATGGTGAGAGCCCAGCCCAGGCCTGTCCACCCCTCCTATGTGTTGTAGATTGATACTTTTATAAAATACAACAGAAATTGATTAATAAATAAATTTTTAAACCACAAAGATTTACAAAGCACAAATCCTTCTTTTTTGATTATTAGTTTCAATAGGCAATGTCAAATTCCTTTAAAAGGAGTGAGGGCGTCTAAACGCTTACTCTCAAATTCTGTACATCTCACAGCAGACTGGTAACAAATAGCTTGCAGACAGGCATACTCCTCAGGCTACATTTTGAGTAGAAGTCATTTAGACCCTGGACTCCACGGTTAGGTTGCCTGGGTTTGAATTATAGTTCCAGTACTTGCTAGCTATGTGACTGTGGGCAAGTTATTTAATTTCACTATTTCTCAGTTTCCTCCCTGTAATAGGAACGCCACCCTCATTAAGCTGTTGCCAATACATGTAAAACACAAGTCAGCACATATAAAATAATCAGAATCGTGTCTGGCTCATATTAAATGCTATTAAAAGTGTTAGCTGCTATCATTACTACTACCTACTACTATGAATACAATTGATACTGTAATTACTATCAATCCTATGCTATTGTTTTGGGCCAATACTCGCACAGTTGTTTCACCTATTAAGATGGTGTTTGTCATCTCCTTCTTCCAATGTACTTCCTTCCCTTCTATGAATTCTGTGTCCAGACAGTGAAATTATGGATTCAAAAACATGTTATCACCCATGGAAATGCCCCTTATAACAGACTGTCTCTACTGCCCGATGCCATTTCAGGGAGGTAAGGACAAAGCATTCTGGGGTTCTCTGCATCTGCACATCATCAAACAAATGAAAGCAGCACTGAGACAGTTGTCCTTCTACTCCCCCCTGGAGAATTCAGTTGTGCTGATGCTGTGTGACACTGGGTGCTGCCTCAGGGCAAAGCTACAACCCTTTCTTCTCTGACCAAAAAACAGTCCAGCAGAGGGAATGGTTTCAAAGGACATTTTTATACTTCAAGTAACTATTTAACCCACTTGCATCTTTTACACATATATGTATTTCTCCAAACTCCCTTCTTAACAGTTGTTTTGGACTCTCAGCAAAAATTTTTGAGAATTATTTATTTTCTCTTCAGATTACTCACCTACAATTAGCCTAATAAAAATGTTAAGGTGATGAAAAGAAAGTGTTAGGGTGACATTAAAGAATCACTGAAACTTGACCATGAAAAATTATGTTTGAAAACAATTTATGATGATTATAAAGCCAGAGAATGTCTCAAAATGTGAAAGGAAAATAACCATCTCATTTATTTTTTTACATCTCATTATTCTGAGAATATTAAACAAATGTATTGATATGGTCTAAAATTTGCATTCTCAGAAAATAAAATTTTTATGAAGGAAGGGCAACAAAATAAATAAGAAAGCAGGTGTTTTTGGTTGTGACAACAAATTTGGGGATGAAAAAGTTGAAGGACCTTAGTTTAAAGATTTAGTCACATAGAATTCTATCTTGACTCAGATAAAGACGAGGCAGGTGAACTTGGAGTTCTCATCTAGCCTCAGAATGGAGTAATCAGTTTAAAAAACAAGCTGGTGATGAGGCTGGGAGCCGTTTAATAAGACAGCAGTAGGCTGCCCCGAGATGTCATTTAGCTGGCAAGGTGTGGCCCTGACATGGCCCAGATTATAGTCAACTAGTTATGAGTTTTAATGTGTTTTTGCTTCTCAAGCTGAAAATCATAACGTAAAATACACCAGCATCTTTAGTACGCAGATATGCTCTATAGTACATCGTTGCCTTTGTTTTCTTTGGAATTCACTAAGCATATTACACATATTCACTAAGCATATTAAAGTTGTTCTGTACTGCTAGCAGGGAGCATGACACAGCAGGGACATAAATACTGGAAGGTTTTCTGAATGAGAGGAAGTTAATTATACGGTCTGACAAAAGCTAGACACAAACAAGGTTTTGTCACTTTCTATTTCTCATCATCCCACACCGACTCTGTGGTTATTTCAGACTCTCAAAACTAACCCACTGTGTCTACCCATCCATCCATCTATCCATTCGTTCAATAAATTATTTATCAAACTACTTTTTGCTACCTGGTACTGCACTATGCTTTTGCAACTTACATTCTATTGGGAAAAGACAGAAAGCTAGAGAATTGATGAACTAATAAGTATGGTGGTTGTGTTTAAGATGAAAATAGAACTAAAGAGTTAAAATAGTGACTAACTGGAGAGATTCCTTTGGGATCCTGAGAAAAAAGAGAATTCCATGCAGATGATTCAGATGAGGAAACATTAACAAAGAGGTGGAATTACAGAGGTATGGACAGTACTGAAAGAAGCAACAAGGGATGGGGAGGTGCCCAGGGACTAGTCATAACAGAAAGCTGTCATCAAAGGGCAAGGGGCAGAAATGACATTACCAGAATCCAGTAGGAGCTGGGGCTAGGGAGCAGGTGTCACCTGGCAGGACCTCTGGCTCTAGAGGGATGCACCCAGAGCCAGGCCAATAATCCAAAGTGGAGAGGAAGGAGATAAGAAACAGCCCTAATCTCTCTTCTCTCACCTCTTCTAATTTGCTTCTAAGGCTTCTCATTGGCAGAACCAGATAGTAAATCACCTGGAAAGGGAGCTTTGATGATACAGTCCAGGGACTTCAGCTTCAGTGTTGGGACTAGACTGGGGGTTGGAGGGAGGGAAGAGTGTAGAATAATCAGAGAAGGGGATGTACTTAGGTAGGACAGTCAGGAAAAGCTGCCCTGTGGAGGTGACATCTCAACAGGGACTCTGAGATAAAGTCCCAGCCATGCAAAGAGCCCGTGGAAGGGTAATTCATGGGAGGGACAAGTAAACCAATGGCTCGGCCATTCTCACTTCCTTGCATCCCATACTCTATAGATCCTGCACAGGGAACAGATCTCACACAGGCCCAGATGATCCAAATGAATGCTTTCCCAGGTATGATGTTCTTATTATGCAAGCTCTGGGAGAAGCCTCTATTCTGGTCTCTCAATACCACAGAAGAGTTTGCTCCTAAAAAAATATGCTCATGGATGCCTGGGTGGCTCAGCAGTTGAGTGTCTGCCTTTAGCTCAGAGTGTGATCCCAGGTTCCTGGGATTGAGTCCCACATTAGGCTCCCCGCAGGGAGCCTGCTCTTCCCTCTGCCTGTGTCTCTGCCTCTCTCTGTGTGTCTCTCATGAATAAATAAATCTTAAAAAAAAAAAAAATAGAATGCTCATAACTAGAACACTTGCCTAAGAAAGTAGTCTAGCATTGGTATTAACTCAAAAACCAAGGAACACACAAAAAAAGGCAGTAAGTGCAAGCCACTAAAGTAACTATAACTCCTTTCGGTTTACATAAGTTTTTTTCGAAGAGCTCAGGTCTTCCACACTTGAGATATCCTTATCTTGTGCAACTTATATAAAAATATGCTATTGTACCCACCATTTTCTCAAATGAAGAAATACTATAAAGATACAAAAACATTGTAATAATAGTTAATGTACATATGTGTAATAATAGTTAATGTACATGTATAATTTATTTATTTTTATTTTTATTTATATTTTTTTGTACATGTATAATTTAAATTCATGCTAATGTTCCTTTGGTTTTATACTTACATCTAAGACATTGGCTAAAATGGATATAAAATAAATTTACCTCAAGCCTATAAATCCAAATAACTACTAACAAATTACTTCATTTCTGTTGCCTAGACACCATTTCCTTATATAGTCAAAGTAAAATCTTTAATATTAACAAGATCTTGAATTAAATGATCTGACTTTTAAAGGCCAGTTTGCTGGTGGGTTCAAATTTGCTGTGAGCTAGCGTACTTCTTTATGTTAAGTCTGCCGTAAAATGGCACAAGGGTTTCCTTGTTGGTAGTTGAGGTTTGGCACAGTAATTTTCTTCCCTGAAGTCCTTCCTACTCCTGGTACATACACCAGGGGAAAAGGAACCCCTTTCAGGACAAGTTCCAGGCAAATAAGGAGGAGGTGCCTGCATGTTAATAGACTCACCATCTTCCCTATGCAAAGCCAATCACCTTTCCTTAAAGATCTGAAGGAATTTCCATAATCTCTACATTAGTTCTAAATTTCCCTAGTGCCGGTTTAATTTATTTCCTCTTGTTTTGTCTCTGGTGAATATAGAAACAGCTGGTAATTTTTCTTCTCTTCTTTTTCTAATTTGTGCTTCTTGCCAAGTCCATGAAAACTGCTGATAAAAATAATACAAAGTATATTATTACCTGCAGAAGAGGCCGCTGCACCCCCATCACCTTCATGGTGTCTGCATTAGCTAGGATCTTCAAGGGGTCAGATGTTTTGGTGACTCCTTCAATCTCCTTGTTGATTTCTGCCAAGACTTGATTGAGGAAGATATTCTTGATGTACACAGTGAGAAAGTCTCGAAGAGGGCACTGTTTGGCTGGGCCAAGTCCTAGGGCATGCTCAATCTCCTGGATAAATCTGGAGGACAGCAGAAGAAAATGGTTGTCAAATACACCAGAAAAATAGTCCTGAAAATATCACAAAACACATATGGGTATTTCTAGGCTTTGGCCTCTTGTTCTATGAAGAGGTGAGGGGAAATTCGCAGCATTCTTAACAAGAACAGGTCATCACTTTATCATTTGTCTACTATTTGCTTTTATTTTTCTAAGTTATTTCACTAAATGAATAAAAATAGGACAAAATAGAAAATACCACTTCTACACTAGGGGGAAAAAGGGAGACATCAAAAGATATTTGTATTAATTCAAGAAGGAAATAAGAATATAAGAAACAAAGGAAGGCATGATGAACAGAAAACAAATTATAATGCAAATTTAAAAGCACACCCACAAATACTGCATATTTCACTGAGGCCTTAATAACTGTAGTCAGAAATGTGTTTTAAAAAGGGAGATTTGCATTTCCCTGATGATTAGTGATGTCAAGTTATCTTTTCAGATGGCTGTTGGTCATCTGTATGTTTTTGTAATGTTTATTCAGGTCCTCTGCCCATTTGATACGATTGTTTTTTTGGTGCTGGGTTGTTTAAGTTCTTTATATACTTTGGATACTATCCCTCTATTGGATATGTCATTTGCAAACACCTTCTCCCATTCAGTAGGTTGTTTGTTGTTGTTTTCCTAATAGTTTCCTTTGTTCTGCAGAAGCTTCTTATTTTGATATAATCCCAATAGTTTATTTTTGCTTTTGTTCTCTTGCTGCAGGAAGCATATCTAGAAAAATGTTGCTACAGCTGATGTCAGAGAAATTACTGCCTGTGCTTTCTTTTAGGATTTTATGGTTTCAGGTCTCCTGTTTAGGTCTTTAATTCATTTTGAGTTTATTTTTGTGTATGGTGTTAGAAAATAGGCCAGTTTCATTCTTTTACATGAAACTACAATGAGATACACCTCACACCCGTTAGAATGGCTAAAATTAAGAAAAAAAGAAACAAATGTTGTCAAGGATGTGAGGAAAAATGAGCACTTGTGCACTAGTGGTGGGAATGTAAATTGTACAGCTACTCTGGACAACAGTGTGCACTTTCCTCACAAAATTCAAAATAGAAATACCATATGATCAATCACCCCCTTCCCTCCTGGTATTTACCCAAGGAAAATGAAAATACTAACTCAGAAAGATATATGCACCCCTATGTTTACTGCAGCATTCTTATAATAGTCAAGACATGGAAGCAACCTAAGTGTCCATCAATAGATGAAAGGGTAAAGAAAATGTGGCACATAGATACAATGGAATTTCTATAACAGATTTTATTTACTTCTTGAAGAGAGAGGCAGAATGAGCAGAGGGGGATAAGCAGAGGGAGAGGAAGAGGAAGGCTTTCTGCTGAGTAGGCTCGATCCCAGGTCCCCAGGATCATGACCTGAGCTGAAGGCAGATGCTTAACTGACTGAACCACCCAGGTGCCCCTATATATACAATGGAGTATTACACAGCCATTATAGATGAATGAGATTGTGACATAGGAGGCAACATGCATGGACCTAGAAAGTGAAATAAGTCAGACTGAGAAAGACAAATACCATATGATCCACTCATAAATGTAATCTAAAAAATATGAATGAATAAACAGCAGAATCAGAACTATAAATACAGAGAACAGACTGATGGTTGCTACGAGGGGGACATTTGGGGGAGTAAGTAAGTGAGGCGGGGAGGCAAATACAGGCCTCCAGTGATGGAATGAGCAAGTCACATAAGGAATACAGTCAGTGATATTGTAATAGTGATGTAATGGAAAAGGTGGCAGCTACACTTGTGGTGAGTGCTGTTATAATGTATAAACTTGTCAAATCACTAAGTTGTACACCTGAACCTAATGTAACATCATGTGTTGACTATATTCAAATTAAAAAGAAAAAGGGCGGCTCTCTTCCTCTTCGGGGGCGGAGAGCCCGTTTGCGCAAACGTCCAATAAACCCTCTTGCTAATTGCATCTGCCTGTCTGGGGTCTGAGTCTCTGGGGCGTCCGCCGGGACACGTTGGCACCCGTGAGCCAGGGTCCAACATTTGGGGGCTCGTCCGGGATCCGAGACGCCCCAGGCTCAATCCTAAGACCGGTAGGAGGTAAGACCGAGCTCGCTAAATGTCATATCTGTCTCGTCCGATTGTCTGACTGGCCGGGTCTGTGCCGGGTCTGTATTGTGCCTGCAGGACGCTGTACTCTGTATTTGGACCAGCGGGGGAGGCAGACGTGCCCTGAGACCCCTGGTCCCCCTCCGGAGTCGGACTCCGGAGTGGTCTGGAAGAGGAACGGAGCCCCGGCACTCCCTCCTCTTCAGGGACCGTCGTTGTTGGCGACCGCTCCCATCCGAATCCGCCGCGCCAGTCCTGACATTCGTGTGCATCTGTTCGTTCTGTGTCTTTCTGGTCCCGCTCCGGAGTCGGACTCCCGAGTGGTCTGGAAGAGGGAGGGAGCCCGGCACTCCCTCCTCTTCGGGGAGGGTCGCTGTTGGCGACCGCTCCCGTCTGAATCCGCTGTGCCGGTCCTGTCATCTGTGTGCATCTGTCTGTTCTGTGTCTTTCTTCCTGTCCTCTTCCTCCCCGCTCACCTCTTTTCTACACCCGCGGGGCAAACTGTAACCACCCCTTTAAGCCTCGCTCTAGATCACTGGAAAGAAGTCGCCGGCGAGCACACAACCTTTCGGTCGAAGTCAGAAGACGAAGATGGGTCACCTTCTGCTCCTCAGAGTGGCCGACTCTCAACGTCGGGTGGCCCAGGAATGGAACTTTTTTTTTTTTAAAACAACTCAATCGTCATAGAGGAATCACTGTTCCCTTTTCACACAGTTTGGTGATATTTTAGGGGGGAGTGAGTTTATAGCCTTTGCTGATTTTTTTTTTTTAATTTTTATTTATTTATGATAGTCACAGGGAGAGAGAGAGAGGCAGAGACACAGGCGGAGGGAGAAGCAGGCTCCATGCACCGGGAGCCTGATGTGGGATTCGATCCCGGGTCTCCAGGATCGCGCCCTGGGCCAAAGGCAGGCGCCAAACCGCTGCGCCACCCAGGGATCCCAGGAATGGAACTTTTAATATTGATATTATCTTGCAGGTGAAGGCTCCGGTCTTTCAGCCAGGACCCCATGGGCACCCTGATCAGCTCCTGCAGACTCTCCTCACCACGGAGGAGAGACCGCACGTCTACAGAAAAACGTCCCCGGGGCGGATGGGAGGCCGCCCCAGCTGCCTAATGAAATTGAGGACGTTTTCCCCTTGGTTCGCTAGACACTGCTGCTGGGAGGGAGCGGCTCCATCTCTATCGCCAGGTACTCCTAGCGGGTCTCAGAGGGGCAGGGCGTCGCCCCACCAATTTGGCAAAGGTACGTGCTATAGTGCAGGGAAAAGATGAGACGCCGGCAGGTTTTCTGGAAAGATTAATGGAAGGCTACCGTATGTATACTTAGAGAGAGAGAGGAGAGAGAGAGAGAGAGAGAGAGAGAGAGAGACAAAATAAAAGAGATAAAGGAAACGCAATAAAGAACTGACTGGGATACTGGCCACCGTAGTACAGGGCTCAGGGCAGAGTAAGTCAGGACAGAGTAAGGACCTGGGAGACAAAAGAAGACCACGGGTTGAACGAGACCAGCGTGCCTACTGCAAGGAAAAAGGACATTGGGTTAAAGATTGTCCAAAGAAGGGCCAAACGCAGGGACCTAAGAAGAAGCCCATTCCCGTACTGTCCCTAGAGGATGAAGATTAGGGATGTCAGGGCCAGGAGCCCCCCCACCCCCAGCCTCGGATAACCCTTAAAGTGGGGGGGTCAACCAGTGACCTTCCTGGTTGCTACGGGAGCTCAACATTCAGTTTTAACTGAGGCAGAAGGACCCTTGAGCTCTATCTAGAAGATGCATTCTTTTGCCTAAAGTTAAGCTCTCAAAGCCAGCCTATTTTTGCCTTTAAATGGAAAGATCCTGAGACGGGATTCTCAGGACAACTCACTTGGACAAAGCTACCACAGGGATTCAAAAACTCTCCCACCTTGTTCAACGAAGCCTTGCATCAGGACTTGGCAGACTTCCGAGTTGGCCATCCGGACCTCATTCTCCTGCAGTACGTGTTTGATTTGCTCATAGCGGCTAAGACAGAACAGGATTGTGTAAAAGGTACGGGGGCCCTGCTCGAGAGACTGGGAGGACTGGGGTATAGGGCCTCCGCCAAAAAGGCCCAAATAGGCCAGAGACGAGTGACCTATCTGGGATATCTCCTGGAAGGAGGCCAGAGGTGGCTGACGGAGGGCCGCAAAAAGGCTGTAGCCCTGATCCCAGCACCCACTAGTGCCAGAGGGCTACGAGAGTTCCTCGGCAGTGCTGGGTTCTGCCACCTCTGGGTACCCGGGTTTGCAGAGCTGGCGGCTCCCCTATATCCTCTCACGAAATCCAACACCCCCTACCACTGGGGAAAGGAGCAACAATTGGCTTTTGACAAAATAAAAAGGGCCTTATTGACCGCCCCTGCCCTGAGCTTCCCAGATGTAACCAAGCCATTTGTGCTATATGCTGATGAACACCAAGGAATACCCAAAGGGGTCCTAACTCAGAAACTGGGACCCTGGAAAAGGCCCGTGGCATACTTTTCAAAAGAAAATTAGACAGAGTGGCTGCAGGATGGCCCCCATGTCTCCGAATAATAGCGGCTGTGGCAGTCCTGGTAAAAGACTCAGATAAGTTGGCCTTCAGCCAACCCCTCACTGTGGTGGCCCCCCCATGCCATAGAGACAGTCATCCGCCAGCCCCCTGATCGATGGCTCTCAAACGCTCGGGCCACCCATTATCAGGCCATGTTACTGAATTCCGAGCGGATACGGTTCGGAACGGCTACATCCCTAAACCCGGCCACCTTGCTTCCAGAAGCCGAGTCCCCCTCCCTGGTAATGCATGATTGCCACCAGATCCTAGCCGAGGTCCATGGCACCAGAAGGGACTTGACGGACCAGCCTTTGCCAGATGCTGAAGCAACCTGGTACACCGAGGGGAGTAGCTTTCTACGAAATGGTGAACGTAAAGCCGGGGCGGCCGTGGTAGATAATTCACTGTCCGGGGCATCAGCCAGGCAACGACCCAGTAGCAGAGGGGAACAGAATGGCCGATGAAACAGCACGGGCCGCTGCACTAGGCCCACAGGAGGATGGACAGAAGCCTTCCCCACCAAACGAGAAACTGCCCAGGTGGTTGTCAAGAAAATCCTAGAAGAAATTTTCCCCCGGTTTAGACTGCCCAAGGTAATAGGGTCGGACAACGGCCCCGCCTTCGTCTCCCAGGTAAGTCAGTTGGTGGCCAGATTACTGGGGATAAATTAAAAATTACATTGTGCATACAGACCCCAGAGCTCAGGGCAGGTAGAAAGAATGAATAGAACAATTAAAGAGACCCTAACCAAATTGACATTGGAGACTGGCACTAGAGACTGGGTCCAACTCCTCCCTATGGTCCTGTTCCGAGTCCAGAACACTCCCGCGCGCCATGGGCTAACTCCTTACGAGCTTCTCTATGGAGGTCCCCCACCAGTAACGGACTTGCTAGATTCTGCTATTGACCCTCTTGCTAACACTCCCGGTTTACAGGACAGGCTAAAGGCGCTCCAGATTATCCAGCGCCAGATCTGGAAACCCCTTGCGGCTGTCTACCGCCCCGGAGACACAACCGACCCACACCCGTTCCAGATCGGTGACTCCGTCTACATCAGGAAACATCAGTCCAGGACGCTTGAGCCCCGCTGGAAGGGCCCATTTACTGTACTACTGACCACCCCAACCGCCTTAAAGGTAGATGGCATTGCTGCTTGGGTCCACGCCTCACACGTGAAGCGCGCCCCATCAACGAGCACCGCTGACGCCAGCCAGGCGGACCGGACGAGCCACTCCAATGGAAGCTCCACTGCACCCAAAACCCGCTCAAGATAAGACTTTCAAAAAATTGTTCAATGACAGTTGTTATATTCCTACCTCTCCTAGCGCTCTTCACCTCCGCCAAAGGTGACCCTCATGCCCTCAAAAGGTTAACCTGGCAGGTACTAACGTCTGGGGGTGACAAGGTCTGGTCTATAACTAAGACCGCCCCCGTGGGAACCTGGTGGCCTAACCTATATCCTGACCTATGCAAGCTAACCATAGGGGCCCCTAGCCCATGGGACCTAGAGGGATACTTCGACACCTCTAGAGCCTCTAACCGAGAAAGCCCTCCAGGGCGACTGGGATTAGACCCAGGGGGAGGATGTGGCACGCCTGACAGAAGGGCCATGCTAAGCACTCTTCCCTTTTATGTCTGCCCCGGGTACCACAGAGATCGCAGGCTAAATCCCACCTGTGGAGGGGGGGAACACTTCTATTGTAAAAATTGGGGGTGCGAGACTAGGGAGACACAGGATGAGAGGCCCTCCTCCTCCTGGGATCACATCACTGTCAAGGCTAACTATACTCACCCGGGGTTACCAGGAACTCTGCAATACTACCGCCCCGATTTTAGGGACTGACTCTTACCTGGAGCCCCAGCCGGGAACTTGGTGGGCATGCAACAAAGTCCTCACCCCCTGTGTGTCAGCTAAGGTTCTAAA
The DNA here is from genome assembly GCF_018345385.1 of Vulpes lagopus. Taxonomy (NCBI): domain Eukaryota; kingdom Metazoa; phylum Chordata; class Mammalia; order Carnivora; family Canidae; genus Vulpes; species Vulpes lagopus. The sequence continues at coordinate 8,122,825 of NC_054836.1, read as the reverse complement.
TAGTTCAAACGACTTCTGTGTCATGGTGCAGATCATACCCAGGGTGTTCTATCACCCTGCTGAAACTCTAGAAAATCAGTATAATGAACATCCCACCCGTTTCTGGCGCGAACCTGTCTCCCTAACCCTAGCCGTTATGTTGGGACTAGGGGTCGCTACTGGGGTGGGTACTGGCGCAGCTGCTCTGATCCAGGGCTCACGATGTTATATAGAACTCCAGGCAGCTGTAGATGAGGATCTACGGGCACTAGAGCAGTCCGTTTCTAAGTTAGAACAGCCCCTCACCTCACTTTCAGAAGTAGCACTTCAAAACAGGAGAGGCTTGGATTTACTACTCCTGAAAGAGGGAGGACTGTGTGCAGCCCTAGGAGAAAAATGCTGTTTCTATGCAGGCCATTCTGGAGTCATCAGAGACTCCATGGCCAAACTCAGGGAAAGGTTAAATAAAAGACAAAGGGACCGGGAGGCCCAGCAGGGCTGGTTTGAAAGCTGGTTTAATCAGTCTCCCTGGTTGACCACCCTAATCTCTACCATTATGGGCCCTCTAGTTATCCTGCTCCTGCTGCTAACTTTCGGCCCCTGAGTCCTCAACTGGCCGCTCCAGTTAATCCGAGAAAGATTGTTTATTACCCAAGCTCTGGTATTAACTCAGCAATGTCGGGCCCTCCAAACTGAAGAAATAAATGTTCCCTAAGATTTTAAGGTTAAAATCAGCCCAAACAAGAGGAGGGAATGAAGAAACCTCCCCCCTTGTAAGTAGGGCCAGCCCTAATCCAGAGGCAGCCCATCCAGGCGTCTTCCTGAAATTTTAGCAACTAAAAGCATTCTGTTTACAATAAGAAAACCATTTCCCCCCACACCCTGATTGGAATGTCCCTGAATAGGTTCATGTTGACCCTCTGTGAAATCAATAACCTGAATGCTATGCGACTCCCGAGGTTCTTTTGTCTTTAAGCGTTTTTTTTTTTCCTTTTGCCTTTAAAAGATACCTGTAATTGCTAATCGGGGCTCTCTTCCTCTTCCGGGGCGGAGAGCCCGTTTGTGCAAACGTCCAATAAACCCTCTTGCTAATTGCAAAAAAAAAAATAAATAAATAAAAAATAAAAAGAAAAAGGGCAGGGGGAGAGAGAGAATAAATGATACTCTTTTAATTCATGATGACTGTACGTGGGGAGGGAAGGAATGGAAAGAGGAAGGGAGGTAGGGACAAAGGAGAACTTCAACTTTATTTGTCATGATCTGTTTCCTTTACTGCGAACACTTAAAGCATAGACAACAGAATGTGAGTAACTTTCCACGCTCACAGGTGAGTATGAACATATTTGTTACGTTATTCTATGCACTTTTTTTATTCTGGAAGTTCCTGCTTTGCATGGTTTGGATATGCACAAATTTAAGTCCCTACCACTCAGTTAATAAAACCAGTCCCCCAAAAACAAGATTTAAGTTCCAGTTAACTTGTATACTAACTGTGACTAATGGCGTAAAATGAAAACTCTGCTGCTACCTCCTCAATCCAGAAATCCCTATGTAAGTAACTGATGTTCACCATGCTCAATGGATCAATCATGTCACTTCTTTCCAAGTCTATCAGTGGTTGATAATGGCGTATTTGTTATTCAGGTCATGTTCAGGCAGCAAAGTGTGTAGTTGTGTTGTCTTCTTGTCTCCTAGTGAAAAACCCATGAGGCATTTTATAAAAATGGATAATTAAAAGAGGGAATTGACCAAAAAAGGATAGAACTACAGCAAAAACAAACAGTGACAATACTCGGGGTGAAATTGAGTAGAATGTAAGTAGATTTACAGAAGAAACAGCTAGGAATGTTGACACTGCCCCCATTTCAGGGGCAAACACAACCTGAGAGAAGGTGAACTTATTCACCTCACCAAGCAAAGTCTTTGTGATGAAAGGGATGAAGGCATCGCAGAGGAAGTGAGGTGGCCCAAACTGCACACATCTTGAAGATATTTCATGAAACTGAAAAGCAAAGAATAAAATGCTGGCAGATTCAGACTTAACCCAAGTAAGACATTCCACCAACACCTAGAAAAGATGCTCAGTGTATCATAAAGTACACAATGAAAAGAAGGCACAAGCACTGTTCAAACTACTTTAAGACTTTAACAAAACACTTCATTTCTTAATGTTTCTAATGTCAGAGAGTGCTAAACATGTATTGGTTTTCTTATTTTTTCTTTTTTGGATACATTTATAACTGACAGCAAGGGAGTTTTTCATGTTTTGGCAAAAACTTGCTCAAGTCGAGAAACAACTGTGATTTTCCCCATTAAGATTGCTTTGCATGGTGATTTTTTACAGCTCCACAATGCTATGCAAACAAGGACTGTGTTATATTTTAGATTTTCTTCGAAAAAAATGTAGAAGGGAAATAAAATCAAATCGAATCAAGTAAAGACAAAAACTGAATGATTAACTGGAAAGATATATTTGCAACTTCTATCACAGATGAGTTAGAAAAAAAACCAAACAATTTAGTAGAAAAAATGATCAAAGGACAAGAAAAGAAAATCTACAGTAAAAGGAAAACAATGGCCATTAAGCATGAGAAAAAAATTCTTAATTTTGTTCATAATGAACACAATGAAAAGTAAACTACACTGAGATGCCTTTTTTTTTTTTTTTACATCCATGCATTGACCAAATTCCAAAAGTCTGAAAACATACTCTTTTGGCATAAGTGTGGGAAGAGGCATTCTCATGCATTTTTGATGGGAATGAAAAGCAGTACAACTCTTCTGAAGGGCAAGTTGGCATCATCATTCAAAATTACAAATGCATTTTCTTTTGACCCAGAAATCCCACTTGTGGGAAATACTTCTGACAGCTATAAGTAAATATGATTACATAGAGCAGTGTAGCATTGTTTTCACAGCAAAAGACAAAACAACTAAAAAAATTCATCATTTATGGATGAATCAAATAAACATGTATCTACACATTCGAATACTGTGCATAACCTCAACCCCACAATGTGGACGCTCTCAATACACTAACGTGTAAAGATCTCCAAGATAAATTGTTCAGTGAGAAATGCAAGCTGCAGATCAATATTTAGTAGTACTCATTACACTGACCTTTCTGTAAAAATTATATATCCTCATTTGTTTGTTTTCTTATAAAGACACCGTAGGAAGACTCACAAAATAACTAACCAAAGGAAGTACCTGTAGGAGGAAGGGATGGAGTGGGGTCTGGAAGTGAAGCGGAAATCAGACTCTTCCATTATAACTTTTAATAATCATTTGACTTTTTTAAAAGATAATATTGGCCTTTTTTAACAATTTATGAATCAGCATCCTAGCTAGCAAACAGAAAAGAGCTCTTGTAACCATTGAATTTTTAAAGACTGAATGGATCAGCTACTCAAAATTAAATTAGAAAATATTTAAAAATTACCTACACATACGAAAGAATGTGTTTCATAAAATTCTTTCTAATTGGACCACATTTAAAGTTTGGTGCATAATGTTCTTTAAGTGTAGCTGTTTGACCTAATAAAGAGTTTCCTTTACTCAATAAATAAATACATCATGGTTAATCTTGCGTATTACCAGCTTAACATTCCATTAACCTTTGGGTCTAGGGGGGTATGTGTGTATGCGTGTGTGCACACGTGCACATGGCAGGGTAGAAGGAAGGGAGGGCTTATACATATAGGATTATCACAATGATAAAGTAAGCCAAAGAATGTAGGAAAGAAAACAGACATTGAAAAGCCATGAGAAACACTAATGAGGCTTCTTTTTTTTTTTTTTAAGATTTATTTATTTATTTATGAGAGAGAGAGAGAGAGAGAGAGAGAGAGAGAGGCAGAGACACAGGCAGAGGGAAAAGCAGGCTCCATGCCGGGAGCCTGACGTAGGACTCAAACCCGGGACTCCAGGATCACGCCCTGGGCGGAAGGCAGGTACTCAACCCTGAGCCACACAGGCCTCCCGAAAACCACTGTTTTTAATTTGCTTATGAGTAACCACACCAAAGACCTTTTCATTTCATAATTTTCTAATATTATGGGGCTCAATCATCAGAATCCCTCCTTATGCTTTTCAATGGGACTCAGAAAAAGAGTCTTCTGATAAATACTTCCTACATTTTCAAAACCTTTATCATTTGTTAGAAACAAATTCTTACCAGTTAACCTGCTCCTAAACAGTGGCAGAAGGTCTAAATTACCCACATTTCTTCTTTCCTATTTCTTTATTTGCCTTTGGGGTCCTCCAAATATGAAACAGCTCTGAGCAGCACTGATGGAGGGGTAGGGCTCCCATCGCTTTCGGCCGAATGATTTCTTTCCAACATGAATCTCTAAATCCCTACAGCAGGCACATCAGTCTAGAAGGACACATCCAGGTTGATGCTGTCATCTCTTCCTCAAGGGGACCCATTCAACATGTGTCCAAATCGGCTTCCAGGGCAGTGCGGGCCCTCACCGTGCAGAAAGCATGAAACTTGTACAAGAGAATGAAAAAAGAAAAAACGCAGCTGTCTGATCAGTCCGTTTTTACTCTCATCAAACAGGGGAAGCAAATACATGAAATGGGCAAACTGCCCTTTCCTGGGCAGGAAGGACACAGGAGAGAAAGTCTCCTATGCAGCCAGAAGGGAAAGGAGACTCAGGGTCGCTGGCGAGAGGAGGGAACCAGAGGGGCCCCAACAGAACACTGAGAACAGGTTTCCCTGAGGTTGAATCCCCAACATACACTGCGGGGCACGTTATTTAGCCTCTCTGGATCAAAGAAAATTGTTCTGCTGATTCAAGGAGGAACGTGAAAGTTAAGCACCCAGTACAGAAGGTAGCACCTAGTAACTGATGGTTAACTGGTCACTACTATTTTTGTGGCTACCACAAAAATACCACTACTATTTTTGTGGCTATCAGTACATGAACCCTGATAAGATGGGCACAAGGAGGCAAGAGCAATATATTTTCTGATTTTTTCTTAACCTTGCCCCTTCACCTTCCCATGCCTGCCCATAATTGGCAATTTGGACCACAAAATAAATACTTTGACTATTTTAGGAACAGACTGATGTGGGAATGACCAAAGCCCCATGTGGCCAGAGGTCAAGTATAAATTGTTCCTCCTGTATCCTCAGAGCCTAGTGGTACTTACTCTATGGCTAGCACATAGTAGGCTCTCAGAAGAAATTTTGTGAAGGGAGTACTGAATACAACAAGCATTTCCTTTAACTTCAACCTGGAGTTCCTGAAACGAAGGTGCAACCTCTGTGACAATGCCTTCCTCCCAAGAATCTGGACTAGAAGTCCAAATAAAATATTAAAACAAGGAAGAAAAGTCTCCACCCCCTAGGTGTTAACAGTTGCCTCTTACTGAAGGAAGGTTCTCAAGTTCTTCACCACATTCCCAGCATTGTTTCTTTTACTTTCTACAATACAGTTACTGACACAACTTTACATTCTGCTGTTTTGCAGAGTATTATAAACTCATTCCATCACACTAATGAATACAACATTATTAAACCAAACATCTATTAGGGAATGTGAATGCTACCCTCTGGTTTTATTATAGATAATCCTACAGTGAACATCTTCATTCTGCCTTTTTTTTTTTTTTTAAGATTTTATTTATTTTATCATGAGAGACACACACAGAGAGAGGCAGAGACACAGGCAGAGAGAGAAGCAGGCTCCATGCAGGAAGCCCCACGTGGGACTCGATCCTTGGACTCCAGGATCATGCCCTGGGCTGAAGGCAGGCGCTAAAGCACTGAGCTACCCAGGGATCCCCATTTTGGTTTTGTTGAATTACCACCACAAGTTATTGGGAGAAGCTCCTTATCATTTTTCATGGGCAACTCGACATTTTATTTCCCCCAGATTCTCCACAATGTATTGCATGGCTCCTTTTACCTAGTAAGTACTTTAAAATTGGTCTGTTGAATGGGAGACAGGAGAGAGAGTCAAGGGTGTAGAGGCAAATCATCAAAAAGCTCAGTTTTTCCAACAATGCTCCTAATCAGCTCTATGGAAGTAAAAAAGCACTGAATTTTTAACAGCAAAAAGAATCTCATTAGGAAAGAAAACACTTCACTTCAAAGTTAAGATGGAACACAGATGGAACCCTGTCAAAAGGGTATTATCTAATCTGGTGAAGTGCTTTCACACTAGGGACTCCCATCCTGTAAATGATGAGAAGGCAAACACAAAGCCCAGGTACAGCTATGAACATGGAAAGGAGGAGAAGGAGACTAAAAAAAAAAGTAGCTACAGAATGCCACATGCAGAGCATCTAGTAACAGGATTTTGAGGAACCTTATTCAGATCAGTCTCCTAAACCGAAGGCTGTAAAGTAGGATAAATCAAAAAACAAATGCAAGTAGGCAACAGATTCTAATGGCACTTGAATGTCTTTAAGTATGGATCTCATTTCCAAAATTCTAATATTGCCCCTTGTAAATATTTAAACAAAGGTTTTCTTTTCAAAACACTGTCAACTAGGGGGCCTCCTAAAATATGGCCATAGGCAGTACCTATATTTTAAACTTGCTCTTTCTTATAGCAACTGTGTGCATACATGAGCACATACTACCTATACATGAAGTAGTATTCTCAAATTTTTTATCTTGGTTTGATTTCTGTCCAGGAAAATCATAAACTAATTAAAATCTCACTCAAGCTTCCCAAGCTCCATGGTTGATCCAGCCTCCCTGCCACAAATTGTTTCATTGCAAAGCTCCATTTCTTCCATTTTATCTCAGCCCAGAATTATGGCTGCTACCAGCTGGAAATACTGTTGAACATGGAAGGCCTATATTATATCTTAGAAGTTGCAATGGGAGTAATGATATTTATTCATTTGAATAAAAGTAGTTACTCAGAGTAAATATGTATTCCTACCATTCACGCTCTAGTGAGTTTTTTAAGTTTTACGGCCAATATTATTAGCAATGGGACAAGCTGATATGTACCTCCTAATAAGATAGAGAACGGTACAGCATCACTTCTCTGATATTGTCAAAAACGTATAACTTAAACACAGTCATGAGGAAACATTTTTCCATAAAACCAAAACACAAAATCAGACATACATATTTCAGAAAATTCATATTTGCCTGGCTTTTGGGGCACAAGAAATTCAGTCATGTTTATCCCATGAACAGTATGTCAGCTTATTGCTAATCACAATATAATGTATACATTTATATATAAATAAATATAATACATAATACATTTATATATAATGTATACAGTTAACGTATACATTTGTATATAATCTATATCATACAATATATTAATTCTTTTCACTTTGATATATGATCACATATGGTTTTGGTATTTTAGGCTGCATAATGCACATAAAATATTCGTCTGAAAGGCTGAAGATTTTTCTCATGATCCCATGTATTGGAACCAGCAGAAATGTGTAGAGGGATTTATCCCTCTGACCACCTCAATCTCTCCGCATTATCATAATATTCTACTAATGTACCTTCCAATATAGATGCTCTGCAGAGATGTACCATGCTTACCTTCACCAAGAATCTCTCAATCTCTTTCACTAAAAAATAGCTTTAAAGCCATTTAAAAAAAATCTGAGCCATCTTCTTCATTTTAGTCCAAAGTTTCTATGTGAAAAGTTGCATGATATTTACAGGCCTGAAGAAGGTCTGCTTAGGTGCTCACGCATACTTAACCATGCTCACTGTGTGGTACTCTACTGTCACATTTAATATTTGCACATTTAATAATACCACATGACACAGATATTTATAAATGTGTACACTAAAAACTTAGCAATCAATAGTGATGCACGGTTCATGTGAGAGACATGGAATGAGATGCTTGTGCTTTTAAAAGCCAGGATTCTGAATCTGAATTTTCTGAAATCTGCACCTTTGATTTTGTGCTTTGGTTTTCCGGCACAAATGCAAACAATAGCAGTAACAACAACCCTATAGCATGGATAACACAGGCATTAGAAAGACAACATAAAATTATGGTCCCCCCCCCAATCCACAAAATAGAAATAATCTTCAGACACACAGAGAACAGAACATTGAACACAAAGGCAGAACTTCCCTGCAGAAATATGGGCCCATGGAAAATGATGCCAAGGAGTAGTGATAACAGAGTCCTGCGTGCTGATGACACTTCTCCACACTGTCTTCTAAGAGAAATAGTAGATTTTTATGAGAGCACAGTATACTCAAAATCCCTGCCATGCTTGATTTGTATGCAAGATAGCAATCAATAATCCATAATAAAATCCATTCCTAGGCATGAGCCTATCCTTGTACAAAGAACTGTAACCAGTTAGGGATCCCTGGATGGCTCAGCGGTTTAGTGCCTGCCTGCAGCATGGTCCTGGAGTCCTGGGACCGAGTCCCACATCAGGCTCCCTGTGTGGAGCCTGCTTCTCCCTCTGCCTGTGTCTCTGCATCTCTCTCTGTGTCTCTCATGAATAAATAAATAAAACCTTTAAAAAAAAAAACTGTAACCAGTTAGATGGAGTACTAAGGTAAATGGGCCTTCAGAATCAAACCTGAGTTGAAGCCACACAAAAGGCCAGAAACTGCTCAGTAGGCACAGTCTGCCTGGCAAGCATGGCTCCTTTAAGACAGATTCCTCTAGGCATTCACTTATTCTCAGATGTGACATTTAAGGCATAGAGCAAACTAAAACAACTTGGGGAAAAGAAAGAAAGAGAGAGAGAGAGAAAAAAAAAGAGAGAGAGAAAGAAAAAGGAAGAAAGAATGAAAGAAAGAAAAAGGAAAGAAAGAAAGAAAAAGAGAAAGAAAGGGGAAGAAAGGGAGAAAGCAAAAAGCAAGCTCACAGGAATTGACTGGAGATATAGTCAACTTACTTGGATTATCTGACTCAAAAAAAGATCATTTAGAAATGATTTACAAGGGACTCACTCAGAAATAGCAGCAACAGGCATATTTCAGACCATAAATCAGTGGAACATGAAAACTGAAGAAAAATCCATAAAGGTTAATGCACTTTGGAGTGCATTTGCCTCTTAATTCATAGGAGTAAGTCATCGGCACATCGGGAAGAGGCTCCCCCAACACTGTGTAATTGTTCATGCTGAGTGTAACTACTATCTGTGCCTTTTGTATATAAAGATTTTCTGGGTAAAAGTGCAAAATAAGCTCATCATTGCTGAGCCCAATCATGTCCTCAGCCCATACCCCTAGGAGACAATTTGCTGAACTAATGAAATAAAAAGGGATTTGGGTGCTCTTATTTGTAATGAGTAAAATTCATGCCTAGCACTAGAGGGAAAAAAAGAGGTAAAAATCATTAAGTAAAGGGAGAAAAGAATATTATCTACAAAATTTGAACTCTGCAAGCTTGTAAACAAATATAACTTAAAAAAAAAATCTTACCACGAGTACACTGCAAGTGATTTGTGCCTGCATTTAAGTGTTCCCTCCAGACTGAAAAGCACTTTAGGTAAAATGAAGTAAGCTTCTTTAAAATGACAGCTGTTTAAATTTTTTAAGCATATAATTTGAAAATTGAAGCAATCCAAACTCTAACCCTTAATATCAAGCAATCTTCTTTTTTAATGAAAAAAAAAAAGCATATAAATAAATAAATAAAGGCCACTGATTTAAAACTCCAAGGCAAAATGATAATCCTGCTTTTCCAATAGGCCTGGAATTCTTTTTTTTTTTTTTAATCCCTTCCACTTATTTATAGTTAAGAAACCTCTCTCTCTCTCTCTCTCTCTCTCTCTCTCTCTCTTTTTGTTTTTTACAAAAGATAAGGCTGTTTGAAAAATTTTCAAGAAAAATAGCAACTTATTACAAAATGTCTATCATGTCATCTGGGAGCTTACATGTAATGTTTAAACATTTTATATTTTAGGGGTTCCGCGTCAGTTTGGCCTTAGATATTCTAATGTAAGACACAGGGAGCTGGCCAATCTTCCATAGAAGCAGCTCTATTAAGAATTGCTTACATCTGGGCAGTCCGTGTGGCTCAGCCCAGGGTGTGATCCTGAAGACCTGGGATCGAGTCCCACATCAGTTTCCCTGCATGGAGCCTGCTTCTCCCTCTGTGTCTCTGCCTCTCTCTCTCTCTCTCTCTGTGTCTCTCATGAATAAATAAATAAAATTTTTAAAAAAATTCAGCTCTTACCATGTCCTGATTGAAGAGCTTTATATGGATTCTTTTATGTAATTCTCACAATAACTCGATGAGGTCTGCACTATTGCAGTCTGCATTTTATGTACAATGAAACCGAGCAAGTGAAAAAATATTAGTTGATAGTTACATTGTGCTTATAATATGCCCACAATGTTTGAAGCAACCACCCCATGCTTTGCTTCACTTTTTCCTTAAAACACGCCAAAGAATACTTTTATAAATGCTATTTGGAAGAAGAAATGAAGGCTTAGAAAGATTAAATACCTTCCCAAGGTACTAACAGCTACTAAGCAATGGAGCAAAGATTTGATCTTGGGAGGTTTGGCGAGACTTCACCACCACTCTAGACAGTGGACTCTTCTAACACTGCTGCCTCCCAAATGTTCACCCTTAGGGGAAGGACTCGGAAGGGGGCTGGTAGGGGGAGGACAATCAACATTAGTCCATGTGAAAAGCCCTAGAGTTTGCTGACACAGTGGAAGCTTGCATGGAATGAGAGAACTTTCACATTGCTAAATACAAATATCTGGATATACATACCGGAGACTGCCTTATTTCTCTCGGGATACAGTAAGTTTTATTTCCAGCTCTGACTTCTTCCTCTAAGACCCTGATCTGTATTTGTAATCTGTTAGCTATTTCAACTGGATGTCCTTTGACAATTCAAATTATCTCAAAAATGGAAGTCTTCATAGCTGCCCTCCCACTATTATTATTTCATTTCTCTCCCTCTAGATTCTCTATTTTTGTACCATCCTTGTTCCAGTTACCAGGGCTCAAACACAATCATTTTCACTTCTTCCTCTCTTATCTTCAGCCTTGCTGCTCATGAAAGTAGCTTCCAGACTTAGAGGCATTCTCTTTATGCGTCCTCTTAGTTCATGCATTTATTCATGGGTTCGTTTCTTCATTCATTTAAGCAAGTACTTGTGGAGTGCCTACCTTATGCCATGTACTGTTCCAGGTTCTGGAGCATCCATGGTGAGAGAATCATGCCCCAGGGACTATCACTGACAGCTATGATAGGAATGGCGCCACTTCAACTCGTTTCGTGCCAGTGCCTGGACGGACATTCCCGTTTCCATTTGTTAACATCCAGCACCATAATCCAGGCTTTTATTAAATCAGATGACGTAGGGGTGCCTGAGTGGCTCAGTGGTTAGGCATCTGCCTTTGGCTCAGGGTATGATCCTGGGGTCCTGGGGTTGAGTCCTGTATTGGGCTCCCTGTGAGGAGCCTGCTTCTATCTCTGCCTATGTCTCTGCCTCTCTCTGTGTATCTCTCATGAATAAATACATAAAATCTTAAAACAAAAATCAGATGATGTAGATGGATGGACAGAACTTAATGTAAGGTGATATCTTTTCCAGGCCTTCCTAAAACAATTTCCCAGTTGCTGTTTCTCCTAATTCTTATGTTACACCCATATAGTAGGGGTTTTTACCCTTATTTTACAAATGAAGCTCAAAATGGTCAACTAATTCAGACCCCAAGGCATTACCAAGCAAAGAATTGGCATAACAAAGTTTGGACCAGGTCTCCTGAATTCTAAAGCCTGAGCTTAAAAAAAAAATTACTGGAATTGATTTTCTTAATCTTTTGTGAGAACAACAGTAGTATATGAGCATTGCAGATAATTATGGGGAAAAAAGAGAATAAGCAAAAACAAGAAAATAAAAAGTTCATATTTCCACCATTCAAAAAAAAAAAAAAAAACCAAACAAACAAAACCATATAACAACTTTAGTCTCTTCCTCCTCCAATTTCTCTAATGTACAGTTGTTATATTAGTCTCACCAAGGCACAGATTAAGTAATTGCAGCTTCCTCAGGGCATCCTATGTGCTCTTGCCTCCAGGTCTTTGCACCTGCCAGCACACCTGCTAGGATACTCCCCTCCAGACCCTTTCCCCAGCAGTCCCTGGTCCTTCAGTCACTAGCTTACATACAACTTCTTCCAGGAGGCCTTGTCCTATGAGTCTAGGTGGACAAAATGCTCTTTGCACTTTGCGCCCATAATACTGTGGAGTCCACAGAATATTCCTGTTGACATGTCTGTATTCCCTGCTAGTTTCTAGACATCCTGAGGATAGGGAATGTGTCTTTTTTATTGTAGTCAGCGTTTGGTACCCAGCAGGTATCAAGAGATAAGTCTAGTATATTCTCACTGTTACTCACCAGCAAATTTGGCTTTCTGTGTACTCCTTGCATTAAAAAAAAAAAAAAAATCCCATGCCTTTTCTCATCATGTCTATATGGTCTACTTCTAGGGTATCCATTTTCCAAACTGTGGTATATATAAGCTAGAGTAGAGGCTTGAGAAGCTCCCATTTTCACTACAGCCTTCCTTCAAGGGCCAATTCAAAGCTTGCTCACTCATAAAGTTTTCCTGAATCTCTTTATTTATTATTTTTGTAAAGTAACCTCTACGCCCAGTGTGGGGCTTGAACTCACAATCCTGAGATTCAGAGTCACATGCTCTACCAACTGAACCAACCAGGTCCTCCCCTGCCTCTGATCTCTTTCAGCTACTTTACTAATTTGAAATAGTTTACTTCATTACATACCGCTAGTGCCTTTCTCCCTATTTATTTTCTCTCTCCTTTTAGAATTAAGCTCCTTCAGAGTACAAATGTGCTTTAGGACATCTTTGAATCATACGTGAACCACTTAACACTGTCAAGTACTGTGGACACAGTTAATGTTTTAAGAAATGGTAATATTATGTTTCTATTACTACTTACTTGGGCTTGTCTTGAAAGGCTAGTGCTTTCCCCCTCCCCGCTAAGATTTTATTTATTTTGAGAGAGAGAGAGAGAGAGCACGCGAGAGCGCGAGCAAGTAGGGGGAGGGGCAGAGGGCAAGGAAGAGAGACATTCTCTTTTTTTTTTAATAAATTAATTTTTTATTGGTGTTCAATTTACCAACATACAGAAAAACACCCAGTGCTCATCCCGTCAAGTGCCCCCCTCAGTGCCCGTCACCCATTCACCCCCACCCCCCCCGCCCTCCTCCCCTTCCACCACCCCTAGTTCGTTTCCCAGAGTTAGGAGTCTTTATGTTCTGTCTCCCTTCCTGATATTTCCCACACATTTCTTCTCCCTTCCCTTATATTCCCTTTCACTATTATTTATATTCCCCAAATGAATGAGAACATACACTGTCCTTCTCCGATTGACTTACTTCACTCAGCATAATACCCTCCAGTTCCATCCACGTCGAAGCAAATGGTGGGTATTTGTCATTTCTAATGGCTGAGTAATATTCCATTGTATACATAAACCACATCTTCATTCTCAAGCAAGACTCTACGCTGAGCCTGGAATCCAAAGCAGGGCTGGATTTGACGACTCTGACATCAAGACCTTAGCTGAAATCAAGAGTCGGATCCTTAACCAACTGAGCCACCCAGGTGTCCCTAAAGGCCAGTGCTTCTTAAAAGGATTACAGTGCATAGATTATTATAAGGTTATGTGTTGGGGAATAAATATGGCTGGCCAAAAAAAGGTGAAAAAAAACAACAACAAAAGAATAGAGACAAAGTGAAAGAAAAAAAATGATCGTGAAGATAAATGATGTACACATTATGTTTAAAAACTGTCATTTTTAAAGGCATTTTAAGGCAAACCATTGGCAAATCAACACCTGCTCACATTCCTGGTAACATGGAATTTAGTGTATCTGGCCTAATTTAGTGCATACTGCTTGGACATAAATGACCGAAGTCAGAGACTGAAATTTCATGTGTCAAAAACACAAAATGTGAGCCTGCTGGGATACAATTACACTCTAAGTTTGCTAGGAGAGACAGGCTGGCCACTTGGTTCTCTCCTTCACTGTTTCTGAAAAGGATGATTTCATTACATTTAATAAATGAATGCTCTGGAAAACTCAGTTTGAATTATCTCTAATGAACCTATTTGGCAGCTAAGCTTGTTCCTGAACTTAGCTTATGATGATTTCTTATCTCACTCTTGCGTTTATTATCACTTGATTAACTGCCACCCTGAAAGCAAAGTGCTCTAAGAAAATGTACCTGGAAAATAGAGAATGATCTCCTAGTCAACGATTTGGATATCTATGAGTTATAGACACCTCTTGTTCCCTAAGCTTTTCTACTTTTATCTGCTTTGTACATGTATTTGATTATTTCAAATATGGTCTTCTCATTGGTTCCTTTCTCTGCATCCACACTTTCCCAGACCGGCATCTATAATGATCTTCCAACAGTATGTAAATTATTATCCATAATGGCTCAAAGTCTTCCTCAAATTTACCTCCTACAAAGCTCTTTCCTATTTGGAAGACGTCTTCTGCTTTCTGGAGTCTCCTCTTGGCCATCTATTGTCCTATCACACTCATGAGGGGGTTTCAACATCACACAATGGGTTGTTAACACTGATTGCTTTTAAGCCATCTCAGCTGCCATTCTATTATGGTCCTACTTTCCTTTCTAGGGCCTCAGACACATGTCCTTCTTTATAGTTAATTTCATAAATAGGTCCACTTACAAGATAGGATTTAAAGACTATAATTCCTACCACTCTGTTTCATTCAAGTTTTTATATCCTCTGCAAGGCTAAATCAGCATTAAAAATTCTGCTAACACGGCAGCCTGGGTGGCTCAGTGGTTTAGCGTCGCCTTCAGCCCAGGGCCTGATCCTGGAGACACGGGATCACGTCCCACGTCAGGTTCCCTGCATGGAGTCTGCTACTCCCTCTGCCTGTGTCTCTGCCTCTCTCTCTCCCTGTGTCTCTCATGAATAAATAAATAAAATCTTCAAAAAAAAATTCTGCTAAACAAATCCGAGCAGCAGAAAAGTATATAGATAATTACATTTGTACATGGAATAATACAGAAAAAAATAGTCTCCTGTCTAGCTGATTACCTGTAGGGAAATATCTATCAATCACACAGGCATTAAAATGATGAATACACAACAATTCCAAAGAAAAACTAGACCTTATCGAAGAATTTTGATTACAACATAACTGATATTCCTCTGGATTCTGTTGACGACAAATACCTAAAACACATAGAAGACCAAACAACTGTCCACCAGTCAGTGTCTGCAATCCAGTTACTCTGCTCAGTGAGTTTACACTCTTGCTGACTGTTGCTACTAATTATAGCTGAATACGCACAAGATAGCAAAAGCCTATGGAAGTACTTCAAACATAAAAAAAGAAAAATCCAATGCAATCCTGGTTTCACCCGAGAAGTGTTTCCTATTTTCAAAACAATGGGTAAAAAAAAGGTAAGGAATATATGCTTCATCACAGCACACATCGGAAGTACATCTTAAGGGAAAAACATTATTTCAAAAAACTATTTGGTCTCGTAAAACCTACGAAAAAATGTCTAGCTCATCAGACTGATGGCTAGTTTTTTCTGACAGTTTATTTTCAATATGGTAGTATACATAAAATTGTCCATTTTTATGAGGTCAACAATGAAAAGTTATGGCCACAGGCATGAGAGCCACAGGCACAAGAGTTAGTTTTGTATTTAGCAACTATATATTCAGGTTGTTACTATGTACCTTCATACTTATTAATAATATCTTTAAATGTTTTTATATCATTTTCCCCATATGCATATTTTGTTTGATCACACCTCTTGCACAGGAGGTATTTGTTGATAAAATCCTTAAAAAAGTGTGTGTGTGTGTGTGGGGGGGTGACACTTGGGTGGCTCAGCGGTTGAGCATTTGCCTTTGGCTCAGGTTGTGATCCCGGGGTCCCAGGATTGAGTCCAACATTGGGGTCCCCTTGAGGAGCCTGCTTCTCCCTCTGCCTATGTCTCTGCCTCTTTCTGTGTCTCTCATGAATAAATAAATAAAATCTAAAAGAAAGAAAAGAAAAGAAAAGAAAAGAAAAGAAAAGAAAAGAAAGAAAGAAAGAAAGAAAGAAAGAAAGAAAGAAAGAAAGAAATTCAGAAGAAAGCAAAATAAATAGTCACAGATACAATGATCACAGAAAATTTCCCAATGTGCTCATTTCCAAAGATGGAAAGGCCTATTTTTCATAACTAAGTTTTAGATATTTTGGTTAAAAAATATCGGGAAAGTCCAATGCATACGACCGTGTTGAAAAAATGAGGAGGCAAAAATGCATGCATGAAAAGGAGTGACATGACATCCCCTCCTTACTGGTGCATCTGCTTCTACAAGAAGGATCACAGGGTGTGTTACGACAGGACACCAATGTCATACACAGGCCTAGGCAGCTGGGAGGGATCTGTAATTTTCTAAGACTCAAGCAGAACATTGGGCCAAGCACAAAATCCACATCTTTTGTCTCTAGTTCGACATTCTATTCTTCAATGACAAAAGTGAAAGAATAATTAGACTATGTGGGTTTCCCTTTAACCTGGTTGGCCATTTCTTCTAACAGCACAATTACCCTACTAATGAGATTACACTCGGTTTAACTAGAGGATTATTTCACAGCAAAACCCTGCTGACTCCTGTTCCCAGAGGCCCCATTTTCCTATAGATGCGCCCATCTAAATTTGTTTTTCTTCATGAAAGCCAGACGTAAAAGCTAGGCCTGCACAGTTGTGAAAACACAAGGGCTTTTGTTTATATTGAAAAAAAAGCCTCATTTAGTTCATCTGAATCTCTCTAATACCCAGTGAAATATTTATTAATGAGTATCAGCACTGCAAACCAGAAAGTCTTATTTGCATTAATTTAAACCATAAATAGTTGAAAGTAGATTTCATTCCTGAAGTCATGGATTCAGGAAAAAAAAACAAACCCTGAATTGTGGGTTGAATTAAAGGAGACCATTAGCAAAGTAAAATGTATGAGACATTGAGGGTGGCAGATATTTTTCCCATCCTTGGGCTACATGGATCATTTCTCAATATATAATTTATTACCCTGCTTCTAGTCACTTCAGTGGAGGTGACAGATGGGGCAGTGATTTTTTTTTTCTAATTTCTGTCTGTTAGGGTTGTAGGGAATATATCTGTGCTAATCATCAGGTTGGATCAAAAATTAGTTGAGTATATCTGGGTATCCATTCATTCACTCACCCAACAAACCTTTAGTGTGCTAACTGTACATCAGGCACCACTAGATGATAAGACTAAAAAATTGGACAAAACATACTGCTTGGTCTTAAAGGGTACTTGGGCTAAAGTAATGCTGGATCCAAACCACAATCCACACTCTCTTAGTTAGTGGTCATGAAATAACATTAGAAAATTGCAATCAGCATCGAGAGACAGGGAGGTAGACAGGGACCGAATAGGATAGAACTATCAGATGTATTGCATATATTAGTGGCAAAGATTGATTTGTGTAATTGTTATATGTATGTATATATGTGTGTGTATATATGTGTGTGTGTATATATATATGTATGTATGTATATATATGTCCGTGTGTATGTATGTATCTATTTGATTTTTAAAAAATATATACATGCAGAATGTGCTGGATCATGGTATCAAATATAATTTTTACTGAGAAAAGAGTATGCAAGTGATGGATCCTAAAAGAAAAGAATTAAACTCTACACAGGCTGACAGCACTAATGGTATAGACTGTTTGGTAATTTGTTTACAAACTGTATCCGGCGACATGACTTCAATTCTTTGAGGGTAGGATACTGGTCAGCTGTGTCAGTGTCTCCCCGCCACCCCATTCCTAGCATGGTACACTGGTGGAAGTGCAATGTAAGACTCCTTGCATAAAGTTGGAAATTGAGGCAGCTTTGAAATTGGTCATAATGTAAACCAGCTACCTGAGGGCTATGTTTCACTGAGCACATGTGAGAAAAATATATATCCACTTCCTGCTGGCTAGTGTTTATGGTCATTTTATACTTTCATCTTCTTTATCCATGACAATTCGAGCTAACTTCACTTGTGCAAGCTCTAAGCAACGCAAATTCCAAGTCTCTACCTTAAGGAAGTATGGAGAAATTACAATGAATATTGCTGCTAAGACAAATCGTGCCTCTTATTGGCTGGGTATATGCTGGTGTAGGGGGAGGGAAGTAGGCCTACTGATTATTCATAAAGAACGAATACAACACACTCAAGCAACAAGAGAACATCAGCATGAGGAGGCGCTAGTAAATAATGCCTAGCTCACAGCTAACAAGAAGAAAATCACTGCCAAATACAGTCCATGCTTCTCATCTCAGTGCTCCCTTTGGAAACAAGCACAGGAGTAAACAGCATGGTTAAGAAAGTGATAATGCATGAAAAGTCAACCTGGCCCCACATGCCAAGTCTTCCTCCTCTTCCCTCACTGTGTGACGGTATCTGGTGCATATCTGCCACGCAGGTCGTGGCTCTTGGCCAATTGTCAGGCAGCAATTCTTGTTTTCATCTGAAGAAAGATGGGCTTGATCAACTTTGACCACAAGGCCAAGCCATGCTATTTCCCAAGGTAATTTATGTAAGTTTCACTACTGGAAAGGAACAAAAGCCTATGATGCTCTTAGAATTTGTGTATCTTGCTCTCTGACTACTCATGCTTGCCACTTCACAGTGCTGTTATCAGAGAACAGAAGACACCTGCCTGTTAGGTCTCTACTCTGGGAAAGTTTAATCAGATGTCAATATTGTTCAGTTATTTGGGTCACCTTAAATCTGGAAAGCAAGGATCAGAGGATGTTGGTGAAATGTTTTCATGAACAAACTTGTTTTGAATATTGTTCCAGGTCTGTCAGAACTTTGGAAACAAAAGATAGAAACCTGTACCATCAGCGGATTGAAAAATTCAGGGCAGGAATATTGTTTCATACTATGATTACTACTTAATACTGTCTTCTGAGGAAAATAAAAGGGATGTTATTAAAACAGATCAACACAACTTTTATTCTTGGAGTGGTGACTTTTTTGTTCATGGCATCAAAAAGACAATCAAAGGGTTTCTTTCAGGTCTTGTGAGGCAGCAGGAAGAGTCCCTTCCTCTTGGGTCAATTCCCTAGGAGGGGCTGTCATGAAAATGCAGAAGGAACGGTAATCACTGGAAACTGGGTCATGGAAGGATATATTTAAGTTCAAATGTCCAAGTTATGTATCTAAATTCGATTTTAAGTGAACCCCAAAGGGACAAAAACAAAATAACAATGATCATAGTGTGGCAAATTTGTCTTCAGAATGAGTCCCTTTCATATCCATTACTTAATGCCCACCACCATCTTCCCAGTGCTGCACTGGGACTGTTACCTGGGGAGGTAACGTGTTTGTAAATTTAGAGAGGGCGGAAAGAATATAGAATGCATGGATGGATGATAAAGCACATTGCAAAAAGCTATAGCTAGCCAATTTGCCAATCGATTTCTTGATACTTAATCCGTTCCTTTGGATGTGCATTATTCCCTTTAAATTACTTTAATGAGATCAAGAGAGGTGAAACGTCAATAATCATCTCCAAACAATCCCATCTCTATGACTGGTCTAAACCCTCTTCTAGATTAATCTGTCTCTGGACTGGTCTTTTCCATTCCCACCTGTCATTTTACCACCAGATTCATCTACACCAAACATCTCTTCTGCAGTGATAATTCCATTTCTCAAAAATCTACAATGGCTTCTAATTTCATCACATGAATCTAAAATTCCCTTTCCCATGATTTGGCCCCATTACTTTTTCATAACTCTGAAGGATGCTCATTTGGCTTCTTGTATCATAAGAATGCAAAATTATTCCTGCCCTGGACCATTCCGTTCGTTTTTTCCACTTTTTCAGAACATACCTCATTTCGGCAAAGTTTCAGAACGCCCATATTTTATATATGTATATATGAAATCAGTGATTCATGAGCTGAGAGAGAGAGGGCAACATAAATACAGCAAGGCATCCAGCCTGCCATTCTACTTGACGAGAATGTGTCCCACGGTAAGCAGGCCAGGGAGAGAGATGCAGATCCAAGTCCCTCCATCAGACTCACCTCCTGGCTACCCTTTGTGGTGTCAGCATCTGGTCACTCTGAGTGGGACTATGTAACCTGGTACTTTAAAATATGTATTTAGTGCAATATAATGCCTATTATTCACAGGGCAAATACTTCTTTTAAAATATATGTAGGGAGGAAACCTTGAGGGAAAATGTAGCTGCACTGTATTCACCACAATGAGAGAAGGTGGCTCACTTCCCACTTGCTAAGTGATTTTCACAGGTAGTCCCAATGATACTCAGTTTTCACCGTAGGTACAGGAGTAGGTTCTAACACCCATACATGATCAGGGCTCTATAATACAGCCTACTGAAATTCCACCTGTCTTTGAAAAGCTTGGCTTCCAGCCTCTTGTCCCTAGCCCACTTTAGCCTCCCTACCTTTCCTAGCTTTCATAGTCCATGGAACACAATTATGTGTTTCTACTTTCTCTTTCACTGTCCTCTGTTATTCCTCATGGTATCATCTCTTGCCAACCAAATTTTCATTTCTCTGAGTACAGAGCCTGTGCCTTTTTTTTTTAAAGATTTTATTTACTTATTCATGAGAGACACAGAGAGATAGAGAGAGGAGACAGAGAGAGAGAGGGGCAGAGACACAGGCAGAGGGAAAAGCAGGACCCATGCAGGGAGCCCAATGTGGAACTTGATCCCAGGTCTCCAGGATCAGGCCCTGGGCTGAAGGCGGCGCTAAACCACCAAGCCACCCGGGCTGCCGGAACCTGTGCTTTTATTATGGTTTTTCTATTTCCCATGGTTCCTAGCACAATGGGCCACTCAAATTTTAAGAGCTCCTTGACGTGATCTTCTGGACAATGTGGCATATGGAAGAGGAGACACGGTCTCTCTCAGGTTAGAAAGTCCTGGGTTGGAATCTCCGGGATCTCAGATACTGAACTATAGGATTTTGCTGACCCCCAGGCCTGTAATCTCCAAAACAGGGCTAATACTTCCCTTCGAGGGTTACTATAAGGTTGGCAGTGATGTTGGTCCTACACTAATGCCTTCTATTCATCTGATGTCTATAAGCCAAGTGCAGGAATATGGCACTTATACTCACAAATACTCACTATGTGGTAGTGATACTCCTAACAAGCAATTCATTTGTTCACTTATTTGCAAATGTGCCAGCCAAATAAATGACAGAGTGTCTGTATCATAATTGTTCTGTCACAGCCAAGTCTCTTTCAGTAGGAAATCCATTGGAAATTTTCACACCCCACTTTACAACAATGGAGGTCTGCAGAGCTCATCTGGAGCTTACTAGCAATATCTTAGGTCTGCGTATCATTTGGAATTTCCAACAGCCATTCAAACGCATTGTTGGACTTTCCCAACTGGCAAATACGAAATGCTGGGGACCATTCTCAGGCAAAGAACCTGGTGATGCTGACAGAAATACGTCAATTGTGCGCTGGGTCTCTGGGTGTGCCAGTGCCCTGGCCTGGGCTGCTCTTGCTCCAGTCATGCAACTCATCCTATCCCTTCCACCAGGTCTCTGCACACATGTATGCGATCCCATCCATCTTCCGAAGACGTTTGAGGAGGCCCTGACAATGAAAATAGCTCTCCAATCATTATCTCCTTTCATTGCTTCTTCCTCTTTGTAGAACTTATAACCTAGCGCCATATTTACTAGCTTGTTTTCCACATTTAAGCCCATGAGGGCCAGGCCATAAGCTGGCTCACAGCTGTACACCTAGAACCCACAAAAGTGCCTAACATGTGGCAGGGGCCCTAGAGATACTTGGTGAATAAACGTGAACTTGGTTGGATCCCTGTCAGCTTCTCTCTGTGGACTCCAAGGATTGGAAACTCCAGGAGGTTACAATCTTCACTGAACCAATTAGTAATAAATGGAAGTAATGTCTGTCTTTACAACTTTCCCCCCATCACCTTCATCCCAGGTCACATTTAACCCATCCAATGTACCCCCTGACTTCCAGGGATGCCAACCGTGACACTGGAATTAGTGAAAGGAAAAAAAAAAAGTGCTTATGCAACACAGCCTCAGACCTTGTCCCATTCCTTTGATGCCTCATTAAGACTATCATTTAATGATCACACCTGAAAAATAAGAAACAGGTATGAGTCTAATGATATTACTTGGGTAGAATAGCTTAAATTATTTTTTGAATTATCACCAGTAGCACATTCTTGCCTGTTCAAATCCTGCAGCTCTCAATCTGGCCCCCTGTAAAAAGTAACATATGCTCACAATAAATCTTTAAAATGGCTCTATTAATAGAGTGGCTACAGTGACAGTTTTATAAATGGGCCCCATCTTTATGCAAACTGTGTTTTATTAGATTGCATTATAATGATTTGTAATAAGAATACAGAGATGGATTCCGAGAGAAGGAACTCCAAACGTTCCTAAGCTGGTCAGGGGTTTCAGAGCCCATGAATTCTGTGTGGCAGACTGTGCATTCCGGGAACAACAGACATCATCAGATTAGTTTTTGCTACAGTTGTACGCTTCTCCGCCTGCTTTTTTCAATCAGATAATAACAGTCTAATAACTGGCTTTGTGTCTGTCAATCCAATTACTTCCTATTTGGGATGTGCTGACACTCCATTAAATCGGCAGACAGATGGCAGAGTCTTTCATTACCCTCCGACTGAATAATTAGCTTCCTGGGCACATAACTAAAGAAGGAGCCCATCTATAAAGTCAGGTGTCTTCCAAATAGAACCAAAGACACAGATCACTAAAAATAATCTTGTTAGCCTAATGTTATGTCAATGCCATGCTTGTAATAGGCAAAGCCATCTAGTTCTCCTTCTGAGTCAACTCAGAAGCCTTTCCGGGCAGTCTTATTCAGGAGGAGTGGCCCTCGGGCTTCATTTGCACAGGTCCTCTCCCCCATAAATCTGATTGGTAGCTGCTCCAGGAAAAACACAATCTGGGAACCAAATCATGTCTCCTTGGGGAAGTGAAACTGTTCTTTCATCTGACCTAACCTCACTGAGAAATTAAAGGCACACAACACTCACAAAAATAAACTGCCTGTAGAGAAGGTTACATAGCATTTAACCAGAAACTTTTAAGACTAGAGGACTAGATGCCTACAATAAATTAAAACACAATCATAAGAATCTTAATGAAGTTATCTTACAACTGTACAATTAAGGAAAGAGAATTTAAGAGAAGGCACTATCGTGTCTTCCGTATTTCCTGCTCTATTTACCATGATGATGTGCCTTTAACAGGTGTTCCATTGACTCTCTGTGCATCAACTTGGAAATGCCTTTACAGAAGTTTTTAATATCATGATGCCAATTGTTAAAGGGAGAAACTGTGATATAGTTGGTGAAATCTGTGCCCCCAAATGTAATGAGAGTTTACTTCTAAGAAACCACATGGGTGACAAGAGATCCTTTTCTACTTCTCTGCCCCACTTTAGCAGCTTTGTCATAAATGTCTCAACTGTAGTAAGAGATTTAGCATTTCATGCTTTCAATGGGCTAGAATTCAGATGAAAAGGTTAATTAATATGGAGACAGCATGGAGCCACGAAACGAATATGGCCTGAGAAGGCAAAGACCTAGATTACTAGATGGGCTTCACAGATCGTTTGGTTACAGCCCTCACATTTCATGATTTACTATGGGGTGCTGGCTTGAAAAAACAAAACGAAACAAAACAAATGGGGCCCATTAACCATTGTTCTCTCTTTTCTTTTTTTTTTCTTAATTTTTATTTATTTATGATAGTCACACAGAAAGAGAGAGAGAGAGAGAGAGAGGCAGAGACACAGGCAGAGGGAGAAGCAGGCTCCATGCACCAGGAGCCCGACATGAGATTCGATCCCGGGTCTCTAGGATCGCGCCCTGGGCCAAAGGCAGGCGCTAAACCGCTGCGCCACCCAGGGATCCCTGTTCTCTCTTTTCTAAGTGTCTTTGTTCCTTACTTATTGAGGGTACAAGTTATAATTCAACCCTAGTTATATGTGAACTTGGTTAAAACTTGATTCTTTTGACTGTACAGTCTCTTGATTCAGCAATTAAAGCACTTGCAGGGAGTAGTTGCTTTGAAAACCAGAGTGATTAACTGGGAGATGCTCAGTCAATGGAGCCAGAGAATGCTGCTCCAGATGAAGAACAAGTGATCAGTGGCAGTGGTCTGGGGCACATTCAGGCTTATTACCCACCGCCTGGACAGCTTCCAAGGAAACTGATAGAATAATGAAGGGAACTCTTGGGCCAAAAGAATGGAAACTTGAATGACTCTCAGGTGCTATGAGAAGAGATGGGGTAGCCCAGTAACTGAAGTTCAAAATCGGAAAAACTTGATTTAATTTTGAGATTTTACAATCACTAAAAATTAAGGAAGAATTCCAAAGCAGAAGAGGTAGGCTCTATTACCAGGCTTGCTAAGGAGACCAGGCAGTAGCTGTACCATTAGCACAGATGACAAGGTGCTAGGCTGCCAGTGGCTTTTTGACTTAAAATGGGAGGAAGACACACAGTCCATGACTTGTCTGGATGGCAAAGATGAAAATACTGCTCTAATTACTGACGTCATCTGAACGTGCATGATGTTGGATTTCTACAGACTCATTATTCCAACAAAGAGCCCACACATTAGAGGCCCTCAAGAATAAGTCAAAGTCAATTACAGACACTGGAAAACAGAAAGAAAAAAAAAAACACTCAGTAGCCAAGGGTGGGCCAGATAAGGAGAAGAAACTGGTTTCCCATGCTTAAGGACCTCAAATCTAATTTCTCAACCAGTCTCCTGCTAGATCAGGAGAGCCAAGAGAGGCAACTATGTATAAAATGCAAAGGGGAGATTTTCACAGTGGTTAGGAGGGCTGAGCTGTACAAATCCTTTTGCAGTTGGGTGTTTGCAACTCCCCGTTCAAGAGTTACCCAAGGTACCTGAGAAATCCAGGGATGATCACTCGAGTACTACTGCCTCTGTTAGAGTCTCTTTAAATCACTAGAATTAAAATAATCAATGAAGATGGTGAAAGGGGGGAGCAGGCTTCCCCCACAAGCTCCTCTTTAAGGATTTCCAAGCCCCACTTTCATGAAACACCTTCATTTGTCAATTGAACGTGTTGTGGTTGCTTTCCTAGTTATTGAAGTATTTTCACAGGTCAAGAAGATTAAGGGTGGGATAAGTTGGGTGGGGGGGGAGAATGCCTTCAAAAAGGGAAATGAATGTTCACCTTCTCCTTTCTTACACTGGCGCTGCTGATGCTCCAAAGTCAACAAGAACACACAAAATCCATTCACACCACCTGAAGTTGAGTTCCTTATGGTACCTCCTCTTGAAGAACTAAATATGCATACTATTTGTAGACACTTTTTTTCAGGACATCAAAATCGTCTCAGTTTTTACAGTTCCATTTCCATTTCGGAATAAAAATGCATATTCTACAATAGCTCCATTTACGGCTTCATCATAGCACAGTAATTTAGAATTTTGTTCCTGTGAACAATTTTCTTCTACAGCATTTTTTTAATCATTTTCCATATTTTTAAAAAATGAAAATGCCTTAGTTGTAAATAATCACTTTCAACGGACAATGTGTAAAGTATCTTTTGGGGGGTTTTTAAACAACGAAATATTATGGGCTGTTTAATTCTGATCTGAGTGGAAGCAAATGTGAAAGTGCTCAAGAGAACATCCCAAACCATAAGAGAAACAAAAGGAACGGCAACGCAGTCCCTAAACCAGTGTCCTCATCCTGGGCTCCATGAATCACCCAATTCTATGCGTACACCTCCATGGGTCTGCGCATCCCAGGATTTCTCACGGTTCCCGGGTGTCATCGGATCCTCAAAGGTAGTGATACAGCCTCCACCCCCGCAAAATACCCTAAACCACACAAATTTCCCTAAATAACATCTGCACGTGAAAAAACAACGTTCACTTCAGTTTCTGTACGTCATACATAATAAAAGTAAGGAGGCAACTATAGAGGCTAAGTTTTATGTGGAGCCACAGATGTTTGATTTTTAAAGCTCAGATAACATCTTTATTTCACAAAGATTAAAAATATACAGAAACACGATCTGTTTTAGATAATAAAGTTTGTAGTGGGAACACCGAACCAATAGCTCTAGATCCTAATCCATATCCTGCCACTGCCCTGTTGCTCAGGCTGGAGCAAGCTAATTAACTTCTCTGGCCCCTAGTTCAGAACTGTTGAAAGCAGTTTACACATCTAGAACTTACTTTACTAATTTGCTATCACTGAGATTTTGTTTTGAAATATTTTTACTAACTCGACTACATTTCTTAAAGAATCAATTTCTCCTTTTAAAAATCAGTTCAAGTTTATGTAACTGTCAAGAGAACATCTAGTCATTTCTTCTTCCTATTTGTCCAACTAGCAAACCAATAAATATTAAGTCCCTAGCCATTTGTGAGGCTATATCCAGGGAACCAAAAAGCATGACTGAATTAGGCAGACCCAGCCTGACAGTGGGTTCCATATCTTGACCTGATAGAACTCCAGCCAGAATACAAATAAACCTATTTGTAATTTTGTGACCAGATCATATGTGCATCCATACTCTCCAGTCTACCAAAAACTAATTGTGAAGCTTATCACCAACTTCACAAATTCTAGAAGTGGGAATCCTGGACTATCAGCTGCTAAATGAGATCAGCTGTCAGATTTCTTCTAGTTCGAAAACATTAGGATCTCACCTCTACAAGTGGAGAAGACGGATCCACAGTTCAATACAAGTCCCTGATACCCAGCCCTAATAAAAATACTTCAATGATTACAACACTCCCACAACTCCCCAATGTACATAAATGTCTTCTTTCACTAAAACCTAATTATGTCTATAACTAAAGTAGATATTTATACTGATAATTCAATTTCTGTAATGTACCTCTTCCTCCATGCTTCAGAGAGTTGAGTTTAAATGCCTTTTTTGATTACTAATTATTTTCTAAGTGAGTTTAATGCTTGTGAAAGCTATTGGGACCATACGCCTGAGGATGAATGTTCTGTCTGACAAGCAGGTTCCACAAAGCCCTCAGTGGTGTACGACGTGAACCTCTACCCGCAAATCTCACTCTAGAAAGGCTTGTTCTGTGAAGCTGAAGAATGTTTCAGTTGTGAGATCTTCCCTTCTGTTACTGGCAAGTTGTAAATGTTAAAGAAAAGGATAACCTAGCTGCAGTAATAGCAGATGCATTATATGAAGAACGTGCCTAACCATTTATTTCAGGTGGAATGTGTGTTGCCACTTGTGAAATAAAAATTATGTGGAATAGGGCTAATATGTGAACTTGTGATGAAAGCGAATAGCTTCCGTGTATTTTCTACCAGTCATGTTTAAGTTCTTTTGCTTTGGTGCAATTTGAAGTTTTGCAGTTATCACCCCCATAGTTCCAGGAAATTGAGTCATGGTTTTGAATCATTTGCCTCAGCCCACTCAGTGCTTAGCAACATGTAAGTGCCCCCAGTGGGGTGGGCAAAGACTCATTAGCAGCTTAAAGCTTTAGGACTATTAAGCGCTCGCAGGTAAAGACATCTCTCAGATTTTTCCAGTGAAAATCAATTCATCAAATTCCTTTCCTTGTCTACATTCTATTGCATGCTCTGCTGCTCCTAAAAAAGCTGGTCTCTCTTCCAGCTGGGGTGATTGCAGTTCACTCAGCAACCACTGATTCATTGACCATACTGCGGACTGTAAAGTAGGCTGACTGTCATTTCCACTGGGAAGATCAGGTTGTGTTGGTTATGTGCTCATTATTTACCAGGCTGGAGGCAGCTTCTGACTCCCTTAGGAGTTGCCTAACATCAGTGGCGTCAGGTTTGTTACATGGGAATCATATATTTCTTCTAATTATGTGGTCAAGGGGCTGGCGATCTTGCTCTCCAGGAAAAAAATGGCAAGTCCTTGGACATTTTACACTAGGTGATCAATACAATGGCTACACCTAAGAGGAAGAGTTAGGAACTAAATCAGTATAATATCGCTGGGATGGTTAAAACACACAACGAACACACAGAGTCATTCACTATGTTAAACAACAGTGTGTTCTTAGAGAATGAAATGTAAAGAACAAAGTCTTTTTCTGTCATCCCTCACCATCGACAACATAGTAACATTTTGCCTTTGAAATAAAGAAGACTTAGACTGATTAGCAAACCTGCAACTGTTATAATGGTACCACAGTCTTGTAAGCAGCCCAAATAACTAAGGTATGGAGTTTCACAATTTGACCAAAGCTATATATCTAGGTCAGCACTAGGCCTAGAAACTACGACTTACAAATTCCATTTTGATCTTATTTCCAGTACACTTCATTGTTTTGTTTTATCATCAAATGGTAATTTTATATCGTTAGTGTAGTAGACTATAAAATTACATTAGAAAGCTTCCTGGAAGTTACCAATTGAATAAGTTAAGTGCAGCCAAAGGAAATAAGTGCCAGTGAGTGTGTGGTGGGGGGGAGGGTGGTGGTGAAGAGGCACAGAACTGAATAAAGGGGCAGCAAAATACAAGGTAGCACAAAATGGAGAGTTCCTGTATAGCCTTGAGTCAGAGGAAAATTCTTAAGTTTTCCAGAACTTTTCGGATACAGAATTTCCTTCCTTCTTTCCTTCCTTCCTTCCTTCCTTCCTTCCTTCCTTCCTTCCTTCCTTCCTTCCTTCCTTCCTTCTTATATTCTAGCTTCATTAAGATATGATTCACATACAATTCACCCATTGAAAGTGATTTTTAATGCAGTCACTGAGTTGTGTAGCCATCACCATGATCCACTTTAGGACATTTTCATCACCCCTCAAAAGAAACTTTATACCCATTAGCAGTGACTCCATTTCCCCCACAACTCCATCCCACCTTTGGCCCTAGGGCACCAATAATCTACTTGCTACTTCTACACATTTGTCAGTTCTGATCTTTTTCATATAGATGGAATCATACAATAGGTGGCCTTCGTGACTGGCTTCTTTCACTCAGTGTAACATGTTCAGGGTTCATCATGTTATGGCATGTACGTGTGCTTTATCCCCTTTTATGGAAGAGTAACAAGTCACTGCATGGATTTACCACATTTTATTTATCCATTCATCAGCTGGCAGACGACCTTTCCTTTTGAAATGCTAAAATCCCTCAAGTCTCTTCCTTAATTTACAATCCACTGCTATTACTACTTTTATTTTTCATCCACAATCACTGATAGAGTAGTGTTTTTTTTCCTCTGAGGAAACCAACATCATCCAAATATGAATGGAAAACCAGCTTAAAGATAACTGAAAGGTCATGGATTAGTAGGAATGATAATCACATTAATGTAAACCGTTAGTGAATACTAAAAGAAAGCAGCGTGGATCTTAGGAACCAGGTGATGTGTTAGGAAGACACAGGGATGTAGTTACAACAGCATCACCACAGTGTAGTGACTCAGCAGAGATGGTGGCTTTCCTTTTGCCTTCCTTGTGACTTCTCACTACTTCACTAGAATAAGGCAATGCCACTGCCAGAGTTAACCACCTGCCAGTTCCATGTCTTACACATCTCTGAACCTCCCCAAAAGCCTAGAATAGCAGGTGGCTGAACTACAGTTAACAAATACTTATTAAATAATCATATATTCCAGCTTCAGGGTTCCCTGTCCTTGCACTGGGATCTCACAGCAGACTTTGTAAGGGACCAGCAATTTGAGGTCATTGCTGAGTATGAATATATTTAATTTTTGGAATTGTACTTAAAATTAGTGAATTGGTTAATACGGAATAAACATCTGAACACAACTGCTAATCAGTTTACAGGAATTTGTTGAGGATCCACTGTGTGGAAGGCCCTGCTCTAGACACTGGTGACCTAACAGACAAAGCTGCTTAAAATGTGGCTTATGTTCTAGTTAGGGGCGACGGACATGAAACAGACATGTATCCAGCAGTGACAGATGCTATGAAGCAAAATAAGGGAGACTGGGAAATGGCAAGTGCAGCATGGTTGGTCTTCAGAAGGAAAAGGAAAAGCCAGGAAAAAGCCTCTGGAGAAGGTGACATTTGACCAAAGACCAGAATAAAGTCAAGAGTGATACGGATTTTTGGAGCAACAGTGTTCCAACATGGGGGAACAGCAACTGTGAAGTTTCTGAGGAAGAATAAAATTTTAGCATTCAGAAAACATCCATGAAGCCAGTGTGGGTGAAGCAGGAGGGTGGGGAGAGACAACACCCGATAAATCACTGGGGGGCGGGGTGGGGAGCAGGTCATGAAAATTTTATATACCATGGTAAAGAATCTGAATTTACCCTGATTGTCATGATCTACTCTGTGTTTTAATGGTATCACTTGGACTGCCATGTGGACAACAGAGTAAATGACTAAAGCAGTAAGAGCTTCAGAGAATAGGCTACAGCAACAGTGCCAAAGAGAGATTATGGTGGCCTGGGCCAGGGCGGGAGCAGTGTGGATGGTGCCAAGTAGTTAGATTCTCTATACAAGTCTGAAGGAGGCACACACAAGATTTGTCAAAGACCTATCATGTGCACGGTATAAAAGAAAGAGGTGGCAAGCATGACATGGAGAGTTTTGGTCTGAGCAAACAGATGCATTGACTGAGATGAACAAGACAACAGGAAGAACAGGTTTTAAAAGAAATCAAGAGTTTTCTTTTGGACAAATTTAGAGGAAGACGCGAATTAGACAGCTAAATGGAGAGATCAACTGAGCAGTTGAATAGATGAGTCTAGAGCTGAGAGGAGAGATTGGCAGTACAGATAAAAATTTTGAAAATATTAGTGCACAGTTGGTACTTCAAAGTCATAAGATCAGGAAGTGCATCTCCTAGAAAAGAAGAGGGGTCTAAAGATTGAATCCTAAATCTCTTAATTTAGAAATGGAAAAGACAAGGAGATGCCAGCAAAGGAGAAGCCACAGCAGCAGGGTGAATCAACCAAGAACTTAGTAATTCTAGTGTTCTGAATATATATGAACTTTATTCCCTTTCCTCTTGGCAATTCCCTAGAATATGTCGCGTAATGGTTAAGAAGATGAGCGTTAGGAAGGAGTATCTAGGTTATGTTCCTACTACCTGCCTGGAACAAGGTGTTAACCTCCATGAGCCTGTCGCTTTATCTATAAAACAATACCACTTTCATGTGGAGAGATTAAATGACACAACCCATAGAAAGTGCTGCTCAATGTGGTATATGACAGAAAATGCTCAATAAATGTTACTTATCATCATGGTTATTCAGGAATCCTTCCTCTTTTCTGTCTAAAGTACTTTCTGTCTATACTGGATCATTTAGGATTTATTTACAACCCCGAAGTATAATAGTAACTACGTCCGTATTTGTATCTTATGTTATCAACTCGAGTGGAATTTCTTCTCTGTCTGCCTGATGTGTAGAAGGGGAAATTTAAATTTAACTTAATAGGTTGCATACTGTATGTTCCCTGAAGATGCAGAAGCCCAAGTGTTCTGAGAGCCAGGACAATGACTTTATCACTGCTGGAGCTCAGGCAGCCTTCTGTTGGATCTTTGGGAGGCAGGGAAAGGAAGTGGCAAACTACTGAATAAAGGTCAGCAAAATATAAAATAACACAGAGTGTAGACCTTCTATGTGGTCTTAAGCCTTTTCTAGACCTAGGGTTCCAAACTTCTCAGGTACTAAATATACTTTGAAAACTTTCGCTGCATTTCTAGAATGTGTGCTCATCTAGAAAGCTTTCTGATATCTTTTTGATGAACTAAAAGGAAGCCCCTGGGACCTTACCAACATGGACACTTTTTGGATGGCCTACCCAGTCTCCTCAGAAAGAATCCATAAAGAAAGAAGGTTTTTTGGCTGCATGGCCCTGTCTTTGCACTACTTGGCCAAAGTGGGAGCCCTGGTCATGTAATAGGAGCATTACAGAATATTCACAGATTCTTCCTGCTGACGTTCCCAGAGCTGCCCTGGTTTCGTTCCTTCCAAAGGTCTGGATTCTTGAGACACTCTATTATCTTTCCAAATTTTCCTTTTGTGTGTATGTGTGTACTGGTTTCTTTTACTTACAAAAAACCCCAAACAAACCAACCAAAAAAAAAAAAAAACTTCTTCACTGATTTATCTAGCATATTGGACAGAATCTGAGCTTTGAAGCAGACTTTTTTTTTTTTTAAGTGTTTCTAAAATAAAACCAAGAACACAGAACACAGGCCTGTTTTTTTCCTCTGTCTCTTCCTCGGCCTCTTGGTTTGGTGCCTGGAGAAACTGGCATTCTCAGGTGCTGGGGATGGGAGGAGCCAGCTAGTTTTAAGAAAGTAAATACACGCTTAGGGAAGAAGGAAGGAAATAAATGGGGTAGCTTTTGCTCAAGTCACCTGGGTTCCTCCCTCTGCTACCATTCTACCCTACTATTACTCAGTAAACAAGAGACCAAAGTCCTCAACCATGATACAATGTCCTAAACCAGATACATAGGCGAAGGAATAAAATCTAGTGGGAAAATATCATTTCTGTAGAAGGGCCGAAGAAAACAGTTTATGAAAAAGCTAAGACTTGATCAAGTGCTGGCATTGTTTTTTGTATCTCACAACAGATCACCAGAAAAAAAGTATGAGCTGGTTTTAAGTCACAACACTCTGACACCCAGTTCGTAAATATTTTCCACACCCACAACCAATTCTCTGAAACTCTCATCACCAACGAGATGTCTGATGACTCCATTCAGTTCTGATACTAACTACCTGGAGGGTTAGCGTGAGACACTACAAGTCAAAGACTGCGGCCCACAAGACTGCCTCCACTTCAAACACCAATCATGAGCCCTGGGCCTCTCTGACATCTGACTGACTAGCTATAAATCAGGGTTCCCACAACTTCATCCTCAGGTTTGATCATCTGCTAGGATAGCTCACAAAACTCAGGGAAAATAGTTAGCTTAAGATCACCAGCTTGTTATAAAGAAACAAAGGAACAGCCAAATGAAGGGTACATCAAGTGAGGGCCAGAAAGGTCCCAGGCACAGGAGCTTCTGTTCCAGTAGAGTCCAGGTAATCACTTTTCTGACAGGTGGATGCCTTCGCCAATCTGGAGAGGCTCTTGGATCCTGCTGTGTAGGGGGTTTTATGGAAGTCTCATTATGTAGGCATGACTGATTATATCACTGGCCATGGGTGATTGATTAAATTCATTTCCAGTGTCTCTCCCCTCCTAGGAGTCTGGGGGTTGGGGGGCTGGGGGTGAAAGTTTCAATCTACTCCTGCCTTGGTCTTTCTGGTGACCAGCCCCCACCCTGAAGCTACCCAGGGGTACCCAGTCACTAGTCATCTCATTAGTCACTCTATCACTCCACAGATTCCAAGTGTTTCAGGAGCTGTGTGGCAGGAACCAGGGACAAAGGTCCAAATAAATATTTCCTATTGTACTGCAACAAGTAATAATACTTTAATTCTAAAAATTGTGTTCTTATCCAAGGAGGCACAGACATCATAGTCTTAAGGTATCATTTCCATAGTGGTGGTACTTTGGGGCTGGTCAATAAAGGTTCTTTCCATGGATCCCCTTTTGTTATACGCAGCGAGATGGCAGACGGCTAACTAGGTCTGGAAATAGGGTAACTGGTGATTTAATTTAGCGAAGTTAGTTGCTCCTGTGGGAACTAAACTCATGGCATTGGCCTCAGTGAATCTGTGCTCCAATTAACAACGATACACTATTCCAGGGTCATGGAGTAGCTGCTAGCTGCCTGGGTTAGCACAGTGGTTCAGAGGAAAAACCAGCAGCTCAGCAGTTAACCGCATTTGGGAAAGAAAAAAAGAAACATTTTAAAAAAATGCCTTCTTTTTTTAAAAGTTAGCCTGATTGCAGCTGTGATTCTTGAACAGCTTGTTCTGAACCACATGGCCTTACCAGCCTCCCAATCTTCCCACTATGTTCCATGCTCAACTGGCTTTCAACAGCTTTCCCGGAGCAACTCTTCAGCATACTAAACTTGGGATTCTTTAACACCAAGTAACACTTTTCTCTCTTTAATGGGATAATTTAGCCTTCTGACTTTCACAGCAGATGCATTTAAGACTTAGTGATGTCATTTAATTACAGACTCTGAAGAAATCTGAAAGCATCATTATAACTAGCCTGTGCTGTCAGCCCTCTGATGGAGCCCACCAGCAATGCCATGTACAAGAACAGATTCCAGGCAGGAAGAATGAAGAGAGAAAGGCACACAGGTCAAGGCCTGTGCTCCATCACCTGAATATTGATGTCCAACCTTCTCCATCTATCATCCACTTAAATGCAGATAAAACCCAGAAAGGCAAAGACCGAGGATCCAAATTAGCAGGCAAATGAATGATCAGGTCAATATACCTACAGAACAATCATTAAGGTGTATTTTCTCAGTTAGAGTGATCAAATTAAGATATCAAAGGTACATTTTTCTGTCCTCTTAATGGCCTCTTGAAGTCTTAACCACTGGAGTTCAATAGCTACTATGTGCCATTACAAGCACTTGCACATGACCTCTTTGCCTAGTCAGGGAAAGATGATGAAGATTAAGAGAAAAAAATATGGGCATAGGAGAGCTTACGTGTTAATCAAACAAGAAAGTGCTTTAAGGAAAAAGATTAAAAGGCATAATTTAAAATTTTATTGTTTTGAATTATTAACATAATAATTATTAATACTACCATTGAAAATGGAAAGATAGATAAAATGAATGTTTTAAGCTGATGATTACTATTCTTTAAGAACCGAAGAATGGGGGTGTGAAGAATTTATCACATTTGTAAGTTGTGCCGAAAAAGCAAATCAAAACAATGAAAAAACAAATATGCATTTCATCTACTGTGTAAAAAAATTTCCCTTAGTACTCACTGCTATCAACTATGGGTCAGAACAATTAAATTGTATAGAAGAGTTTAGCAAAATGTCAAAGCATCCACAATCACAGATCTGTATTACCTCCTATTACTAAGAACATGTATTACTGGTACATCCTAAGCAAAAGAACTAAGTTATTTTTGTTTGTCAAAATCTGAACTTCCTCCCTTGCAAATAATTGACAGTTTTTAGAACTGCCTATAAGCGATGATCCCATCCACTAACTTTCCACATGGTTCAATGAATGCATACTTTATTACCCTACTTAAATGCAAGAGTTCAAGAGCACAAACATGGATGAGCAATTTGGTGTGGTGAAATGAGATGAACATTCTGGCCTTATGCCACTAGGAATCATATAAAATTCACTGTTCGTAAAAGCAGCTATGTCCCAGGGGACCTGCAAGTAGGATGGCAGCTGGGGCCACGGCTTGATATGATGTCACACATAGCAGTGCTTCACCTGCAAGCATCAAAGGCCACCTGGGTATATAATCATGATCCACTCTTCCAACAATCAACCATAGACAAGCCCTAGTCTCTAGATATTTCCAGCCAGAGCTGGTCTTGGTAGCCTATACAGCCATGGAGACAGAAGGATGCCATGAAAACATGGATTCTCTAAGTCCCCTACCGCTGGGAAGTAGTAAAGTTTTACAAGGGATACAATGGCTCATATCCATAGTAGAGGATATGAGTTACAGAAGGTTCTTTAGAAAGTCATTTATTGAATACTATGAACCACATAAATTACTATGTATACTTTATTACTAACCTTCATCATCCTCCCATGAGATACATGTCCCTATTTTAAAGATGAAGCACAGATGTATAGAACTTGTCCACTGTCACGAGGGAGATAAAAATGGCATAGCTGTGCTTCTAATTCTATGTATACTGACACTTGAGTCTTTCCACTCTGTCACCTTGCCTTACAATGGCTTGAGCCATTGACCAGGGAAGATCAACTAACATGTAGCCTTAAAAGCAGAAGTCATGTCTGTGGAGACTTACCTTTCTGTAGACTTACCTCTACAAAACACTGCCATTCTTTGACATCATGCCCCTTTCCCTATCTGCACAGTATGACTATGGTTATGTACCCGGGTAGTGGCAACATTTAGTGTAAGGGTAGTCATTCCTGGTATTCATTTAACCAGATTTTATCCACAAAAGAAAGTGTTTCAAGAGACCCATTAAAAGTGTGATTTGCCCCAGACTTCACTTCTGGTATAGATGATGCCATGAAGATGGTTCCCACGTTGGGATCATTTTTCTGCCCTGATTCGAGACTTATCCTTTCACAGCTTTCGGCCTGCCTGATCTGAGTCTCATCTGCTCAAGTAGATTATTGCAAAAGAGACTCCTTGCCTAGTGAGATCAATATGCAGGGAGCATCAGATAATGTCTAATTGAATTTTGCATCACTTTGATTAATGTTAATGCCCTCAAGGCCCCAAGGATGGGTGCATTCTTGTGATTTGAAATAATCCAACAATTTTATAAAACCAAGAAGGGATATTTGCTTATTTGTAAGCCCAGAGGCCCAGGTATCTATCTAGTTTGTATCCCAGAATGATTTCATGCCCTCAGAGGTTACATTTATTTTAATAAACCTAGGTATGTATAAATATAACATTTCCTAATGCAGCATTTTGACAAATGAGTAGCAATGTCTGCACTGATGACCTTCTCTGAGCTAAGGAAGCTAACATGTTCTCAACAAAGGCTTAAAATACACTGAACATAAACAATATTGTAACCCTTGGCAGCTCCTTGATACTGACACAACTTGGTTGAGTTCCTCCCCAAAGACAAATTAGTAGAAAGACTCATACACATTAGGATCACAAAGAAATGATTTTTTGAAAAAATGAGAAGCCATAAGGGAATGATTAAAATTAGAAGAAGTACATTCTGACATGACAAAAGTTTTTTTTGTGTGTTGTCACTCTTGCAGTGGCACGTCTGGAAGAATATTATTTGTGTTCTGTAGCTGGCTAAACTAAAAATAAGTTAGACAATTTCCCCAAAGGAATAATAGCTGTGAATCAGTCAAGAACACAATTGGGAGCTGAGGGCCTGAGCCCCTACCTCTCCTCTGATCACAGTGAGTTAGTGTGGAGCCCTTATGGGAGAATGTGCAAAAGGCCCAACACAAGGCACATTCTCTGGAAACGTCTCAAGCTCTCCCACACACTTCACGTACAGGGATGGCTGGGCTTCAATTACCGGGAAAACCTCAGACATTGGTTTTAGGATCAGTGGATTTTAGAATTAGAAAGGGTCTCTGTATTCACTGACATTCCACCTCTTGAATT
Organism: Vulpes lagopus; assembly: GCF_018345385.1. Classification (NCBI taxonomy): domain Eukaryota; kingdom Metazoa; phylum Chordata; class Mammalia; order Carnivora; family Canidae; genus Vulpes; species Vulpes lagopus. The sequence continues at coordinate 8,085,628 of NC_054836.1, read as the reverse complement.
TTGCAGATAAAGAAACAACCCCAAAAAGACTAAGTTAAGATGCTAAAGAAAACACAGTGGCAGACCCGGGCATCAAAACTCAGGTCTACCAACTCCTAACCCACTGTTCTGTTATCATCACTGCTGTGTGGACAAATCATCTTTAGGCTTCAGAACCGACAGAAAGCCAGTTTATTTTTACAGTGAATCCAGGAACCCCAAAAAGTCTAGTTTAATCGAATTTGACGACCTCTGTAGGCTACCAACAAATGATCCAGATCACCTAAAACAGCCTTCTCCACAGCCTGTTTTGAATTTTACATTTAGAGAGGTTTTTTCTTTTTGTTTTTGTTTTTTTTTTCTTCTTTAGACTTTCTATTTCCCCTAGGAAGACATTCTAGCTAACAGTTGTCATTTGCTTTTGAACCAAACAAAGTGTTGGAAGGAACATAGGAAGAATATTCCATTTTCATCAGTGTTGCTAATGCACTGGCCAGCATCTCATTCTTCCAAAGACTAATAAAAAACCATGTGGAGTCACCATGAAGCAGGCCTATTATAACCAGAGCAACTTCTAGCAGATCAAGTCATCACTCTGCATTTTAGGGGGCAAATTTTAGTAATTCTTAGTTTCAAAAAACACCAACATGCTAACAGGGACTATGGGCGGCCATAGAAGTTCTCCATTTAGATCTCCCTTTAAAAGCCCATGCTGTGGGGAACTAAGGTGATTGCCAGTCTAGAGGCACCACACCTTTGAAACTCCTCAGTGGTCATTCGGGCCACACTTTGTGGGGTTGCTCCAGCCAACAACGGAACATGGCAGGCATACTTTAACTTGGCCACTGCGGTCCAGTGTGGGATTCATTATGACACTCTGATGCTCCAAAATGAAAAAAAGACACTGTTCCTTGAGAATTATTCACAACAATTCTGGTAGATTCCTGGTAAATCTGGGACACTTGCTAGGTCCAAGCAAGATGTTGTCTCTATTAACATAAAAGGGCAGTTTAAAAATATATATACATAGGAAAAAAACTTGTTTAATGACAAGGTCTTAAAACCAGTTTTTGAGCTCCCAAACCCATTACACCCCTGAGGCTGCTAAATCATTAATGCTTCCCTCTCCTACATTTACACAGTATAGTTTTTTTTTTTTTTTAGATTCTTAAAAAGCGGGGATCCCTGGGTGGCGCAGGGGTTTAGCGCCTGCCTTTGGCCCAGGGCGCGATCCTGGAGACCCGGGATCGAATCCCACGTCGGGCTCCCAGTGCATGGAGCCTGCTTCTCCCTCTGCCTATGTCTCTGCCTCTCTCTCTCTCTCTCTCTGTGTGACTATCATAAATAAAAATTAAAAAAAAAAAAAAGATTCTTAAAAAGCAATTATAGGAAGGAGAAATTATTTCAAATACGAAGAAAATGAAGAATTTGGGAGGGAAGGCTGTTAACTGTGAATGTTAAGGCAGTTAGGGTACTGCTTGATGACTAGAAATAAGAACATTGCTAGTTTGCTAGTACTGCTAGTAATTGCTAGTAAAAAAAAACATCAGTGACCATTAGTTCTGTGCTAATATCACTTGTCAGAAGAAAAGCTATCCCTTCGGCATCCAATGCCTGGTCTTCCAACCTGCCAGAACACATTGCTCTGTTCCCCAGTAAATCATCAGATAAATCCTCTGACCTGGACATCAAGAAATCACGAACTGAAATTTCTCCAATGATCCAAAGGCCTACTGAGTTCTGAAACATTTCAAGGAACATAGTTGCTAAGTTATTTGTTCCTTCTCTTTTACCCCTCACTCTTTGCTTTATGTAGTATCATAAATCCATGCTTCCCATCTAGCAATACAGCAAAAATAAGAGTTAGTAGTACTGAGAAAGCCATTAAAAAAAAAAAAAACCCTCATTTTATAGACAGGGAAATAAAATGCACAGTATTTAAACCTCTTACTTATACAATGAAGATGGCAAGTAGATATAATTTTACAGTATTTAAAAGCAAACCTTGTGACCTACCCAAACAAAATTATCTTTCTAATGCAACTTTGCAATGGAAATTTCAACTCCAAAGGTAATTTTGCCTCCAAGTACTTGCTGATATATGAATTACATTTACAAAGATGAATCAATAGAATTTGTTTGATAGCTTCATCATCCCCCTCCATCATATCAAATCTTCTAAGGCAGCAGGAAAGATCATAAGGATGTTTGAATTGCCTACTTGAAGATACAGAGGAGGCCAAATCCTATCATACCTATTACAGAATAGAGCCTGACCATGAAAACTTAATTAACACTGTAACAATTTACTTAAAAGTCTCTGACACAGCCCAAGTGAGGCGAAATCAGAAGGGAAATGCTGTTAGCATTTTAGAAGAATTAAACTGAAAGAAAAAAAAATGACACGGCAGGGGCCACATTACAGACTAATAAGGGATTTGATAAGGCAATTATTGCTTGGGCAATGTTTCTGCTATGTGATGGAATTAAGGGGACACAGCTCTGAAACTCCAGTTAGATTATGACTTTCCAAATGAATAGTGGTGGGAAGACAGTAAGAGGTCCACAACCTTCTTACTTTCTCCAAACTCTAAAAATAGTGAAGTTGTAAATGAGATAATATCTCAGACCAAGCCCTTTTTAAAGTTAATAAGGGAATCGTGAGGAGCTTGTTTTACGTATTTTTTTCCCCTCATTAATTACCCCTCTTAAGTCAGAAACAAGAGACAGAACAGGATAAAAGGCAGCTTGGGTTAGAACTCATTCTCCACACTTACTACCCTTTGTCTTAATCACAGTAGAGTATGTACAATTATCATCAATGCCTACAACTCTCATCAGTCAAGAATACTTTTATAAGTCTTTCAGGGATACTTCTATTTCTTTTTAAATGAAGGATAAAACAAAGGGTAATGTTAGCAGATACCTAGGCTGCAAAAGTGTGGAAGAGGTGGAGTTCCAGGGAGAAGAGAAAATCACTTGGTTAAGGTATGGCACTACGACAATTTTTATGATGAACCAAGATAACAGAAGGTGTTACATATGACATGTACTAGTCACATGCTAGAGACTAAGAACTTCACATATATTAGCATGCTTAATCCTTATAATAACCCTTTCAAGTAGGTACTGTTATTGTCATCCTCCTATACCAGATGAGGAAACTGAAGACAGGTTTAGTGACTTTCTCAAGATCATACAACTAAAAAATAACTAGACCAGGATGTGAACCTAGACAGGATGGTTTCCAAAGTGCACTCTTAACCACATGCCACCATCTCTCATCTACACTGCTCAACTGCCTCTTACTGTAATTCCAAAGCAGGCCATCCCTGATTGTGTCAACAATACCACCTTGATCTTTAGAATGACATTTACTAAGAATGTAAAAGCATTTTTCAGCTCTAGAGTAGCAACTTCTCACATGACCCTCTACAGAAGGTATTTTTACTATATCCTGGGGTTCAAAAAGAGATCCTCAGGTTGTATGGCTCAGACCTAAATATAGAATCCAGTAGTGAGGTTCTCTGATAATACCTTCTGCAGATATATCTGTGAAAGCAAAGTCAATTGACAAAAAACAAACAAACAAACAAAAAACCCCAACTACATATGTATTCTCAACAGAACAAGCAGAGGCCTAGAAGAAAGAACAAAGTGTGTGTGGTTTTTAATCTTAGGAGAAATTTTGATAAATACTAAGTTCAAAGAATTCTCCTTGATAGGGAACAAGAATCATTTAAAATCCTAGTAAAAACATTTGAAGTCTATAATTTTAGCAGACTAAATATAAAGAAATCAATAAGAAAATATAATTATAAAATAATGTCTCAAAATTAAATTAATTATCTTGGCCCTTAAGTGGTCCTATATTGACAATAAAATTAGAGCTTGTACTCTTTTTTGTTTTCAATATAGTTTCTTTCCAGAAGGCTAAAAGGGCCGTCTTGTTTTTGTTTTTTTTTTCTTAAAGATTTTATTTATTTATTCATGAGAGACAGAGAGAGAGAGGCAGAGACACAGGCAGAGGGAGAAGCAGGCTCCATGCAGGGAGCCCGACATGGGATTCAATCCTGGGACTCCAGGACCATGTCCTGGGCCAAACTGCTGAGCCATCCAGGGATCCCCAAGGGCCGTCTTGTTAAAGACAACTTTGTTTCATATTTTTATTTATTTTTTAAAGATTTTATTTATTTATTCATTCATGAGATACACAGAGAGAGAGAGGCAGAGACATAGGCAGAGGGAGAAGCAGGCTTCCTGTAGGGAATCTGATGTGGGACTCGATCCCAGGACCCCGGGATCATGCCCTGAGCCAAAGGCTGAAGCTCAACCATTGAGCCACCCAGGTGCCCCTGTTTTATATTTTTAGTAAGGTAGTGAACTAAACATAAGTATTCTGACATTAAAAGCAATTAAGAGGACATCAGTAAAGCAGGGAACAAGTTTGTGGCCTGTAACTTGCAATAAAGAAATAGAGAAAATCATACTTTGTTAAGAACACCCATCTGAAGACCCAAAGCAATGGGCTTCTGAACTTAATCCAAATTATCTGCCGTGTGAACAGGCTTCTTCTGGGCCAAATGTTAGTGCTTGAACATTTGATAACTCTTAAAAAATATTTCAAGGATTTAAGAAGATACAAATCAAATGTGATTTATATTTGTCATAATTTATGCATGATCTTAAAAATTAGAGACCAGGATAAATGAGTCCTGTCCACATTCACAATGGAACTCAACTCCTCACTCATATTTTCTAGCCCATTATTCGCAAAGAGGTCAATGAGCCTTCTCTGGTGGTCCCTTTTTTCCACATAAAGACATTGGGCTTGGGGTAGCACATGCCTATGTGTCTGCAACAAGAGACAAGATATTCAATGAACTCCTGAGAGATGAGGGAATAAATTCATATAGGACTAAAACTGGTACAAATCAAGTCAATGCAGTTAGCATTGGAAAAGAAGAGTAACCTGTAAGAAGGATACTGCACCGTTGCTTTATTGAGCAATGATGTAAAGACATCACCATTCGTATTCCTTGCACTAGAGAGTGAAATTAGAAAACATACTGTAGTATCAGTAAACGGTCAGAGAACCAAAGAAACCAAAAGCTCAATTTCTTCAAGTAACTAACCTATTCCTTAAAATCATACTTGCAGTTTGAAATATCTACTTCTTGAGCTTTATAGCCTGGCCAGAATAAATCTCTACTTTATTTTGCCTTATTTCTTTAAGAGTGCTTTTAAAAAAAAATTAAGAGAGAAAGAGAGAGTGCACGTGTGTGCACACAAGTGCAGCAGAAGGGGCAGAGGGAGAGGGAGAGAATCTTATGCTGATTCCGTGCTGAGCAAAGAGCCCCATGTGGAGCTTAATCTCACGACCCTGAGATGATGACCTGAGCTGAAATCAAGGGTTGGACACTCAATTGACTGAGCTACCTAGGCATCCCAAGAGTGCTTTTTATCCACAGAATACCCATAAATGTCTTAAAAAAAACTAAAGTCCATGGAGACTATAAGCAAGGAGAAGATGTATTTCCTTCAAGGGAACTGATGATGTGGTTTTCTTCTAGCATTAAGTCTAATTTTATACTTCCTAGGAATCTTTTCTCTGAAGTGCCAGGAATGCTAAACTTGAGTTGCTCTTTTAGCAAAGACACTTCAACATCCCAAATGGTCCACAGCAGTGACTTACCTGTATTGAGGGTCCTATACAAAAACTACCATCTCCCATGTCTACAGACTTAGGACACTCAACAGAAAAATAAATGAACAAGTTTGTGGAATGACAGGTGCCTCATAGGAGATATGGACAGGGAAAAAGATCTCATATTTTCTTGGCTGTTTTGATGCCTTAACTGTGTTACAGTCCTCCCTGCTGTATTAGATCCACAGAAAAGTATGGGGAGATAACATTAGTGTAGCTGTGCATATATTCATCCAGGTTCATCTGCTGAATGTTTCATAGAGAAAATTAGTCTTCCTGTCCAACTTTATTAAAGATGATAAACAAAGACAGGAGTGCCAGGACAGTGCTACAGTGTGTGCACAGATTAAGAAAGCCATGTGTGTGCAGATCACATTGTGGGTCTGTCTACATGACTACATCACTGAATGGCCTCACGAGTGGCTTGAGGTCATTTTGCCATGGTGTAGGCTAAGGATGATCAATGTATACTCTTCCAATTTACATGAAAGCCTCACACAAGGAGGTTGCAGAGGAAATTGATTTCTCTTCCTTTTCCCCCAAAGGTAGGCATATTGCAGATTAAAGAGACAGACTCTGGCACATGGTACTACATAGTAAAGGGTTGAGAAGAAAAATGGAATTCCTCACTTGGGACATGACAAACTAAGGGAAAGAACCATGTAAGAGATTGTCTACCTTGTTCAAAAATTGCCACAATTACGACTCTGTGAAGAGTTAAATCCTCTTAAGACCTGCAGACCTGGAACCCTGACATGAAGGCAATTGCGCCACTTTATTCCATGTGTCTGAGTCACCATAGGAGGTGAAAGACTTCGGTTTGGTTAACTATATTTTCATCATTATGCATTATTTATTCAATTAATGGGGGAGGGGCCAGTTGAGTGGAGTATTAGAATCTTCAGGGAAAAATTATTACAAACTTTGAATTGACACTGTGAGGCAGCCATAAGCCTCAGTCATTCTTGAAATTGGTCCCGGGAAGAGCTTCATACAGCCCATTTAACGCACCTAAAAACATACAATTCAGTAAACCCAATGGAAATATGAACTCAGGACTAATGTCTATAAGTTAAGGACCATATACTATAATATGCACAAATAGAGCAAGAAGTTAGGCTTGAACTAAGTGGATTTATAAAATTTCTTTTTTATAAGAAATCAAGTTTAAATGCCTTCAAGTTACTAGGCTTAATATCCATGGACAATGTGCCACTGACATCAGTAATGACCTGAGTTAAACAGCAAAGATAGGGATCCCTGAGTGGCGCAGTGGTTTAGCACCTGCCTTTGGCTCAGGGCGCGATCCTGGAACCCGGGATCGAATCCCACATCGGGCTCCAGGCAGCGGGAGCCCGCTTCTCCCTCTGCCTATGTCTCTGCCTCTCTCTCTCTCTCCTGTGTGTGTGACTATCATAAAAAAAAAAAAAAAAAAAACCAGCAAAGATAAAGAATAATAGTAATAAGCTCAACTGGAGCTAACATTCACCGAACGCTTACTATGTGCTGCATTCTAAGCTAACTGTATGTATGTTATTTCATTATCTTTGTCTTCTTTTTTCAATGTCTTTATTCGATGTCATTCAACTTCCTACTGGAACATCTTGAAACCTTTACAAACTTTAGGAGTCCACAGCTGGTAGGGAGGCTGTGTTCATTTAGAAAGCAAGTGAACCATTACAGTAACAATATGGAATTGACTAAGCATACGCTTTCTGCTCATGCCTGAGAATAAGGTTATCAGTCTGGATCTTCAGGGATGCTGATGGCCTGCACTCCTGTACCCTTTCCAACTCTGCCCTGGGGCTGGTTAGCTCACTGGATAGAGAATCCTACAATGAAGTCCAGAATATGACTCAATCAGCTTTCTGATACCAGTTTATGTCGCACAAAGAATAAATCGCTCAGCATCACACATAGTAACCTTAATCCCAGCCACGTGTTTTGAAAATACATCTTTAATTGTAAGAGGGTGGGGCTTCATATAAACTCAGCCCTATTATTAGGATGATGGGTGAGGGGAGCTTAAAAATCACCACAACGGGGGAGCCCAGGTGGCTCAGCAGTTTAGCTCCACCTTCAGCCCAGGGCATGATCCTGGAGACCTGGGATTGAGTCCCACGTCAGGCTCCCTGCATGGAGCCTGCTTCTCCGTCTGCCTGTGTCTCTGCCTGTCTTTCTCTCTGTCTCTCATAAATAAATAAATAAAAATCTTAAAACAAAACAAAACACCACAACCACAACACAAAACAAATCTTAGACATGTTCCCTACTGGTAGTTCACAGCATACCTATGTTCACAGACACCGGCTATCTATTTGAGTCCATCCAGGTTGGAAGGGCTGAAGATGCTGTGGTGGTGGAGGTGGGGTGTGGGGGAGCAAATAGCAGGGGCAGTAGCTTTGTGTGTGTCTGAGTACAGAAGAGCAAGGAATGGAAAGCCAGTACCCCCAAGAATTTATCTGATTAGCTTGCTGCTGACATTTCCACTTTCAAAATGTAAAAGTTAATTAGAACCCACAAGAAAGTATCCAGAGATTTTAGCTACTGTGGAAGGTTTGTATTTGGGGATATGATCTGCTCTGGTAAGACTGCATCTCCCAGGCAGTCAGCTAGGGAACTCAAAAAGCAAAAATCAAAGAAAACCTAGCGATTGTATCAAGGCTCTGCTCCAAACCTACTTATTGCATTAGATTTCCTGGGCGGGGGGGGGGGGGGGGGTTAGGGGGAGGGACTATATGCTGACAGGAGGATAGAAGTAGGACAGGAACAGGAATCTATACTTTTAAGAAAATCTCTAGCGAGTTCCCACTTTGCTATGCTTGGAAACCATCACCCTAGAGACATTATTATGAGAACTTGGGAGCTGAGAAAGATTGGATTTCTCCATATGACTTGCCATGGTTCTAAACAGGAAACAGAAGCTGAGTGGATCACCTGTTAAAGAGTTTAGTTTTCAACCAGAAAGCTCCAGTGAGCCTTCTTATGCCCCTCAGTGGGTGTTGATGAGGGCTCGGTATGCACTGGGCAAAGATGCCATGTGATAAAAGCAAACAGAGGGCAGGGGTCCTGGGTGATGCAGTCGGTTGAGTGACCAACTCTTGGCTTCAGCTCGGGTCAAGATCTCAGGTTCATGGGACCGAGCCTCGCATTGGGCTCCAGGCTGGGCGGGGACTCAATGATTCGGATTCTTTATTTCCCTCTCCCTCTGCCCCTCCCATGTGTGCTCTCTCCCTCTCCCTAAAATAAATAAATCTAAAAAACCAAAACAAAACAAAACCCAAGCAGAGGGCAACAGAAGACTGCCCAGAGTTCTACAGATGACTATGGAATAGCTTCCCCATTTACACTCACTGCAACCCTACGAGGAAAGTATTATTTCTATGCCCATTTTACAGATGGGAAAACTCAAGGCTGGAAAAGTCTTAATGATTTGCACAAAGCCACTCAGACAATAAAGTGGGAAGCAAAGATCTAGAGGGAAAGGAGGCAAAGCCCAAAGTCAGGACAAGGGGCTCTAGCTCAGTCTTAATCTAGCACTCTGGTCCTCAAATGTCTTTGCACATATCGGGCACCTGGGTGGCTCAGTGGTTGAGCCTTTGCCTTCTGCTCAGGTCGTGATCCCAGGGTCCTGGGATCGAGTTCTGAATTGAGCTCCCCACAGGGAGCCTGCTTCTCCCTCTGCCTGTGTCTCTGCTTCATTCTTTCTCATAAATAAAGAAATAAAATCTTCCAAAAGAAAAAGTCTTTGCACATAAAGGGATTGAATTATACCACTCATAATTTTAATAATTTTAACAATTTATGATTGTAAGCTATCACAAGGAGGGTTTCTGCTTAGTTCCCTTCATGTTACACTTTACTGCCATGTGATAATGATGTTCACCAAAAGGGGGCATTGAAATTTTAGGTTAGATGCTACTGCATGAGTTATCCAAATTTAAGGTTTGTATGTATGAGAATAAATAATTTTAATCAATGCACTGCAGTTTCTGCTTTAGGAAAAATTGTGGTGGGAGCAGAGTTGGGGGTTTGAGTTCAACAGCGTGAAGGATTGTGTTCAAATGCATAAGGTGCAACGGTAAGTGGCATCTTCCATGAGACCAGGTGTTAGAGGCTGCTGTGTAAGATGTTCCAAAATATTGCCAGGGCTGCAGTAACAACTCTGTCTGGGAAATGCATGCCCGGCATAGCTGGGATGCAGAGCACATACCAAGTAGGAAACATAAATGTGCAGAACGGCTGCATAATTGTCGAACTCGTGCCTCATATATTCATAGTTAATTTTGGCAAACGATTTCAGTTACGGGAAGGGGGAAGATGGGGAGGGGGTGACTTCTCCTGTCCTTCAACTTCCCAGAAATGTATTAGAAATGACAGCCTATGATTGCTGCAGACAGTATCTAATTAACTGTCATTATAAAACACATGTCAGAGCCTGGGGCCTATGAGGGATCTGATGTCTAATTTCTCTCCAGAATAATAAGAGTCTCCTTTGAAACAAGCTGGTGAATGAATTTTGTTGTCTTATTAATCAACTGATTTCAATCTGACCCCCTATTTCCCCTCCCATACCTTACTCTTTCCTGTCACAGCCCCCTCCCCTAACTACTTTGGGACTTGTATCTTAGACAAGTGATGGATTGAAAACAGCGTCCTGTCATCTTCTGCCGAGGCAATCGCAATAAAGAGCTACTGTAGAAATATGATATGGAAATGGGAGCTGTTTGTAAAACCTATTAACTCAATAATGAAACAATTATTCCTAAACAACCATGAAAATTACTTACAAGCCTTATTTTCTCTCATTTTGCCCTACCATGGATTGCAATTCTATTTCCATTCCTATTAATTAGAACAAAGAATTTAATCCTTTTCTCCTTCTATTATGCAAAAACAAGCATGGTTATTAGGGAGCTATCTAGTTTCCAATTAATTTTATTTAGGGATGAGTTGCAGAGACAGAATCATTACTGATGTCTCCTAACTAGGGAGTTAAGACAAAATGCGGCCTGAGTCAACACAGAAAGTAAGTAATTTCCCTCAGTTCCCTTTCCATTCACAGGATTACTCATCAGCTTCCCCCCAAACAGATCCATGACAGTTTGCAACTATGCAAGAAACATTTGCAAATGAGGCTGAACGAAGCAAGAAAAAGAGACTGTCAGTTGACTGAAGTTGTGTTAGGATGCTGCATATAATACATCCATGTAACTCCCACTCAGCCTCTCCAGGAGTGGTCTAATGCACATCCACGTAGGGTTTTCTGGGACTGGAGGCCACATTCTGTACTCGGTTAAGTCTGTGTTACTGATAATGACTAAAGCCATGTTTTTCAACCCAAGTATCATAAAACCAATACAGGATGTACTGACATACAGTGGAATAGGACAGAACAGAAAATATCAGATATTACAACATACGGTATACCTGTATATAGTATACCGTATGTTGTAATATCTGCTTCTACACATCTCTACATACTTGCACACTGTGGGTCACAGCAACATTTCTGAAAATCCTTGGTCTAAGACGAAGGAATGGTCAACAAAGATTCATTAAACACACATATGACCCCAAAGCAAACAGAATTAGCATACTGCTTGTCAGCTACTTAATGTACCTCACACTCTACCCATTAGACCTGCTGCCATCTTTCCTCTGTGAGAAGTAATAAGACAGTGTGAGAATGATCCTACTGCCAAAGGTCTAAAGAGAACCCTATGACTGACTGGTAAAGTAAGCTGCAACCTCTGTTGAAGAATTAGCTGAGATCTGGGATGCTGGTAAATGTTGAAAAAAGCTCCATTATGTGCATTATGGAAATGTAAAATAAGTCATAATATTTTATCTAAGTGATCAGGGCAGATAATTACATTCAATTTTTAAAATAGTATGATCTTGACTCCACAGTCAGAAGTAGTCATTAATTATGACATATTCAAGAGCCTATAAAATCCAGTAATCTGTGCATACATGAAATGATATTTACATCTGCCCATGAGAGTATGGATAAACAATTACCACATTGAAAATCACATTCTGGGTTTTCCTACATTAGCTCTGCTTGGAATACCTTGTCCACTTTTATGCGGCCCGGGCTTTAGACAGTAAAACTGGCCCACAGGTTTAAGGAAGCTGATGGACTTTGTGAACTCGGTAGCCATACACAGGGTCAGCTCAGGACAAAACTGTTCATTTGTCTATACATCTATTTATGGATCCAGCTAGTATTTACCGAATGATAACTACATATCAGGCATAGTGCTATTACTGGGGAGATGTACATAAAAGCATGTTTTTCTTCCCCAAAACCGTACCATCTAGTAAGAGGAAAACACACGAGTGCATTCAACTAGAGATTGGGTGACAAATATATTCAGCATCCAGTAGGAAGAGAAGGAGGGAGAAACCAGTTCTCAGGAAAGGCTCATCAGAGGAGAGCAGATACTGAAGCTGGACAATGGCCGGAGGAGGAGAGGACATGAAACATTCGGGGATGAGACGGGGACAGATGCAAAGCAGAGCAAAATGAAAGAAGAACCTGCAGATGCAGGGCCAGATCTTCATGAAGAGTTCAGACTTCAGACCCAGGAAGGGAGGAAGGGCTGTAGGTTAAAGTTAACAACGTAATTGGCCAGGTGTTTTACAAACACCACTCTGAGGAGAAAGGCAACACTCAAGAAGTCCATTTATAAGTTACTGACTCTAAATCACTCAATTTAGGGGTTTATCTCCTCAAAATTACACAGTCTAGCTTTCTCAACACTTAATTATTTAATACCCTCATGCTGCTTCATCCTAAGCGCCTTAGCTTCCCACCTAGACTTCATTCTTTTTTAAAAGTGCCTTTTTAAAAGGAAAAAAAAAGTGTGCCTCAAGATCTCCCCTCATTTCCTTTATGCTGGGGTAAAATATATTTGATTGGGGTAAAAATATTTATTTCCAACGCCCACTACACTTTTATATAATTGAAGCACTATATAAGATATCCATAAGTAAGATGCCTACTTTGTAGATGAAAGAAATTTAAATTTGGTGCATGGGTGGTATTTCTCATCCCTGACACCCAGCCTAAATGTCAACCACTCCAGGCAGTATACCCTCAATCTCTTGGCTTAGAAGTATTTCTATCCCTCTTTGAACTGCCACAGCATTTTATTTAAACTTCTTAATGTATGTGTTACAGCTCCTTTCAATCCCATGTCTCTTCTACAGTGTTATTAGGTCCTTAAGGAAGCACTAACAGACAGAGAACAGGCTTTTGAGGAAGGCAAATCTTAGTAGGAACTTCAATTCAGCCCTAGGTAGCTGTGTAAACTTGGGTAAGTAACTTCTCTGAGCCTCACCTATAGAATATATTTAACTACCAACCACCTTTCAAGGTTGTTTGGAAGATTAACTGAAGTACCTGGGACAGTGCTTGGTACACAGTTTGGGCTTAGAAATCGCTACTTTGGTCTCCTCTTCTCCTGACAAAGGATCACACATATCTTTATCTCTTAGAATTGCCTACAGAGAAGGGAAACACATTGAAGATATGCAACAGATAATTGATGGTTGAGTAGATAAAGAGTGAAAACAATAAATCCCCAGGAGCAGAGTTCAGTTCCAGTAGTAGACTCAAGGGAGAAAGACTTTTGGACATGGAAGTGTCCATGGAACCCCTCACATGAAGTCATGAAGACGACAGTCTCATGACTTTAAGGAAGCCCTCCTGTTAGGTATGCAAAGAGTCAGTCATGTAATTTTGTCGATTTCTTGGGAGCAGTAAAATATGTTGCTGATTAGATGTAGAGTCACTCTGAATTATTATGGTACAACTGCCTCCTGGAGTTGATTTATGAATTCTAGGTATTTCATTGCTCCCACCCCAACTACCACTGTGGTTCTGAAAGCTGCCAAAAGCAACTTTTATACCTTTGGCTGAGACTTGGTTCTTTAGAGTCAGGCAGTTTCCCACAGGGGCCAGGCATGATGCTTTTATACATAAAAGGTGCTAATCATTTAGGATTTTCACCAGTAATTAATCAAAATAAGACCTCTTGTTTACAAGTTGCTAGAGAAGATACATTTGGGCTGTCTTCTTTAGCAATACAGACAGGCCACAGGACAGAATTTTCTATTAGGATACAACAAAGAAAAATTTTAAAAGAACTGCTTCCCATAATACCTTCTAAATATAATGATATACTATTCCATAAAAGGCAGAGTAAAATATGTCAATGGAAAGAAGACAAGCATTATTTTTGAGATATGAAGTTATTGGGCTCCTGTGTTCTTCTACAGTTTGGAAGTTTCATTCAAGATCCTCCTCCTACCATCAAGCTTCCATGCCTCCCCTAAAAATACTAAAGTTGCAATTGATATATTTTATCACCAAATTGCTTGAATCATAGTTAAATTCTTAAAACATGTATAATTTTACAAAGAGAACTTTTAAAAATAAAAGTTCTTGGGGTGTCTGGGTGGCTCAGCTGGTTAAAGTGTCTAACTCTTGGTATCAGCTCAGGTTTTGATCTCAGGGTCATGAGTTCAAGTCCGAAACTGGGCTCCATGCTGGGCGCAGAGCCTACTATACTTAAAAAAAAAAAAAAAAAAAAAAAAAAAAGTTCTAACTGCGGCTTTACTTACAGATTATTCTTGCTTTTAACCCTAGTCCTAGATTAGAATCCCCCTTATAACTCATCCTGAATTCATTTCTTCAAATCAAATTCATGTGGAAGCTTGTCAGTGGCAGCAAAAATTATTTCATGGCAGCTTAAATAAAAATCTATTCAATTATTCTCAAGTTGTGCTGGAAAAACATTCCATGGCTATTCTTTAATTCATGCTGTTGGAGACAATGTCCAATAGGCTTTGGCTGGTAGGGTTCTCTCCTTTGTTTACGCGGGATAGAGCAGACTTACAGGCTACAGATATGCTGAGAATAGTTTAAATTGCCTTTAACATGTTACCCCAATCAGCCATTGCCTTTACAAATTATTTTGGAAAAAAGAACTCTCTCTCTCTCTCTCTTGTCCGCTCTGAGTCTTTTTTTTAGAGGAGTCTACACTAGTGGTGGGTACTACCTCAGCTACCTGAATGGCTCTCACAGAACATGCTTGCCTGAACGTGATAGGCGACCTCTTGGTATGCTCTTCCTCTCTTGGTCTCTACATTATCTGATCCTAGCACCGGCATTCGCCCCCTCACGTGAGAGGGAAACACATGGACAAGAATGTTCCATTCCTTGTACACTTCCCTTTTTTTTTTTCTCCACTGACTGCTCCTCTTTGATCACTTCAGCTGTATTTTTTCCATCTAACCTGAAATACCAGTGCCACAGCATTTAAACAGCAATGCCACAGCATTTTATTTAAACTTCTTAATGTATGTGTTACAGCTCTTAACTGCTATTAATTGCTATTTAAACAGCAATGCCACAGCATTTTATTTAAACTTCTTAATGTATGTGTTACAGCTCCTTTCAATCCCATGTCTCTTCTACAGTGTTATTAGGTCCTTAAGGAAGCACTAACAGAGAACAGGCTTTTGAGGAAGGCAAATCTTAGTAGGAACTTCGTATGCCCACGTTCAAGATTACTATGGTAGTAGCTTCAAGTCATCTTATATACCAATGATTAAAGATTCATGACCAGTGTTTCAGACACAAAAATTCAACTACATGCTGTGCATCGCCACAAGCATGACATAGAAGAAGCTCTGGTTCAAAATGTACAGCTTGACCACTAGCCCCTTTCTCGATCCAAACCCTTGCTCTCCCTACTGTATTCCATATACTCTGGCTAATGGCATTCCTATTTGCCCAGTTTAAGTGTCATAGCCTCTGATATGATATTTTCTTTTCTGTGTTACTGTAACTTGCTCTTTATTATTTTTCCATAGCACGTGTTGCAATATTTTGAAATGATCCATTTACAGATCTGACTTCTTTACTGGTCCGTGGCTCCCTAAGAAGAGGGGCCTTGGGGATCCCTGGGTGGCGCAGCGGTTTGGCGCCTGCCTTTGGCCCAGGGCGCGATCCTGGAGACCCGGGATCGAATCCCACGTCAGGCTCCCGGTGTATGGAGCCTGCTTCTCCCTCTGCCTGTGTCTCTGCCTCTCTCTCTCTCTCTCTCTCTCTCTGTGACTATCATAAATAAATAAAAATTAAAAAAAAAAAAAAAAGAAGAAGAGGGGCCTTGCCTTTTTCCTATTGTACACAGTTCAGTGCCTGGTAAATGGCAGTCACTCAAAAAACGTTTGTTGGATTCAACTGAACATCTACCATAAGTTCTGGCATCAGATTTTAGGGAATTCATTAGTATTAACATGTAGCTAATAGACAGTACCTTCCTGTGAGCCTAGTACAAATTTCCAATGGTAACAAGGAATCCTTCTCAAAAAACACTGCAGTATCTCCATTTTGCCAATTACAGTTCACTAGCCAACCTTAGTAATAGTTTAACTGGATGCTTTACATATGTCATTTGATTTTTCTTTGGTAGCCCTATAGGCAGACATGTCTGATAGCCCCATTCTATAATTAAAGATCCCAATTCTCAGGTAATTGGCAATCTAACTGAAAAGGCATGTTTTAAACCCATTTCTGTCTGGAGCCAAAGCTCTTGAGAAAAGAAAATTTCTGATGTGAATTAGGGAGAGTAAACGAAGAATAAATCTCCCCCAAATTTAAGTTGATATTTTAAAGAAAGAAATTAATTTTAAACTAAATGAAGGTTAAAGAGAAGAATCACGAACAGATGCAAGGATACATGCAAATGAAAGGGGACAGTTATGTAAATAAAAGTTCCCAGCTCATCAAAGGGTTAAGTGGGAAAATTTTTTTTAAATATCTAGTGTCTGACAAAGAGTGGGAGGAAGGGGAAACCTACAGAGGAAGGGGGAAATGTTTGAAACAAAGAAGGTGAAAAGAAGGAAAGAAAAAACCCAACTCTGTTGGATCTTATTTTCACTCTAATCTGCAAGCTTGAGAAAACCTCTAAATATATTAGGTATCACGAGTGCTTATAATCAAGTTACCTGGGCATCTGACATTAAACAAATGCTTCAGAGAAGATGTTAGAAGGTAAACTGCACTTTTTGGACCTTTAAGAATCATTGTGAAGTACTAATTCTCTCCCTCTCTCTTCTAGAATAGGTGATATAGAGTTTCAGAATGACAGAGAAGGTTTTCCTTAATAGGTAAAAATAATCCTTTGTGTGGATAGCATCAGTTGGTGGTTAGGTATAATGTCGACCATTAGATTCTATACTTCACGATTCCCAGTTATAGTCTGGAATGAAAATAACTTAAATTTTAGCCAGTCCAAATTTCATTGAGTTAGATAAATATTTTCCAACTACCATTCTAATAAAATGTCACTATTATTATTTTAGAAAGGATATTACATTGGAGTTTAATTTAAATAGCAAGTGAGTTGCTTTCCTTTAAAGAATTACACTGTTTCCTGTGTTAAGCAAATAATAATTAACACAAGTACATACAGTTATAATTAGCAGGGAATTTAATTAAACAAATATGCCAACATAACCAGATGCATGACAAAGTAATTGTAATATGCTTTGCCAATGTATTCTTTCCCACTTCACAGTTCTTACATAGTAATTATAAAGCTATCTCTCTTTTTTATAAGCACAGAAGTTCTAAATACGAGCCTCCTAAAAGCAAGTAATAGAAAGCAAATAGAAGAAATCTTACTGAAAAGGAAGCATCGATAATGCAATTATTTCACTCACAACTCCTAGTAAAAGCCCAATTGAATTTGATTCTTTAACTCTTCCTGAAATTCATCAGATTTCATTCTACTTCAGTTTTATGGGGCTGCATCCCTAAGCTGGAGAGAAAATTTTATATGAATATATATATATATATATATATTCACAGTTTTCTTTTAAAGCCTGAATGCCACTTTGCATCCCAAAGAGTCTCAAAAGAGAATTGGGAAATAAATTACAAAAGGAGGAGGAACTATAATTCACAGGTAAAGCCTAAGTATATATACTTATTTAACACTGAGGAAATAATGATAGGTTAATCCGATAGTTTCCTTTTTTTTTTCTTTTTTTCCGATAGTTTCCTTATAGGAAAGATTATAATACAGAGGAAGGTGAATAATGCAATCAAAAGAAAAATTGTATTAGGTCATTTCTAGAAAAGCTCCAAGGACAAACTTTATTACAATGCTATACTATACAGAGCTTAAAATACATTCCTTATTTTTTATTTTTAAGTAATGTCTACACCCAACATGAGGCTCGAACTTCCAACCCTGAGATCAAGAGTTGCATGCTCCACCAACTGAGCCAGCCAGGTGCTCCAAAATACAGTCTCTTCTTCTATTTGTCCTATACTTACAAATAACATAATGCTTTTAGTGATTAAGAAACAAATGACCTATTCATGGTTTAAAAAAAAAAAAAAAAGCACATCTACAGACATACATACAACTTCTAATTCCCGAGTCTACCATAGCCAGAAGTACGCCATTAACCTTGGGTTTTCAAAATGAGAACCAGCCATTTTTAATTCCTATCTGCTCTGCAAAACTATTCAACTTTTAACTGTTTACCTAGCACAGGTTACATGTAAATCAGTGATAAATTCAATCACTAAAAGGCAGGTGGGTTATGACTCTAGCTGCTAGAGATCATTTCCATTTAAATATTAAGACCTGAAAAAAATAAGTATTAAGACCTGAAATCAAAGGAAAAAAACAGGGATTCTGATTAGATACAACACCCAGTCAAATGAAAGTATGAACTCTCCTGAAGCAACACAGGATATGCTCATTATAGGAAACTAAAACAAAAGCTTATGTTCACAAAAAATATAAGATAAAGATAGCAGACAACAGCCTAAAAGGTCCACCTACCTTTGTTAGGACTTCATAGGTTATCAATAGTTTCCACACATTTTAGCTTATCTGATGGTCACAACTATAGATCTTTAGTGATTATCTGTACTTAAGTATGCAGGAATTGAGACCTGGAGAGGATAAATGTCCTACCCAAGACCACCTACCTAATAATGGTATAACCAGGATCAAAACCAGGTCTTTGAATTATGAATTTACTCTCTTTCCTACCACCTTGTAGATGTCACACAAAGAAGAAAGGTCTATATGTATGTATAATAGATCGCAACATTCTTCAGATTAGCAAAAGCTTGATCAATATTAAGCAACTCCTTAGCTAATAGAAAGTAACCTACCAAGCTATTCAATACACTTGAAACTTCTTTCATTATTTCAAATATTCCCCAAAAGAACACTGAATGTCAACTATACATATCTGAGATACAAAGTTACTTTCCTGACTTTGTCACAGGAAATCAGTCCTCTAAGACTAGGAAGCTTTTGAACTGAGAGCCTCAAACGAAACAAATTCCCGTGGCATGTCTGCCTCGGTAAAACGCCAAACTCTTGGGCCAAATCTTCTTAGCCGAGAGCGTGTTGGAGCTCTCTGAAGAGGGGGGGGTCAATGGATTTGTCCCCAACTTAGAGACACCATGATGAAATAGCCAAGAATCTTCTTGCATCAGAAGAGAAAAGGGGGCTTCATATCTTCACTGCACAAATTAACTTCTTAAATCACCTCTTCTCTTTTTTAATGGCAGGAGTATTGGAGGATCAGAAATATAATTTCTTTCTTCAATTGTGACCTTCTGGAGAAGTCTTTGAGAAAGGATGCCAATCTTAGGTAAAAAACACCCTGACATCTACTTAACGTTTGAAAACTATGTAGAAAATGTGGGATGCAGAAAGATGAGCAGAAGTGAAAGTTGGGAGGTAAAAGAAAATAAACATTTATTAAGTTGAATCATCTGTTTGTTTGGCACTCTGCTCATTCACGTAGCCACAATCCCTCATTTAATCTTCACATGTAACCTATAAGGGAACCAGTGCTTTCATCGTTATACATAAGAGATGTGGGCAAAAGTCACAAGGTTAAGAAATCCTACTGAAGGTATGGGGTGCCTGGGTGGCTCAGTCAGTGAAGCATCTGACTGAGGCTCTGGTAGTGTTCCAGAGTCCTGGGATTAAGCTCTCCCCCACCCATGTCGCATCCATCTCCCTGCTAGTGGGGAGCCTGCTTCTCCCTCTCCCTCTCGCTGCTGCTCCCCCCACCCTACTTGTGTCTGCTCTCTGTCAAGTCAATAAATAAAATCTTTTCTAAAAAAAAAAAATCCTACTGATTCACAGTTATGTGAATCAGTATTTTTACTTTTTTATGGCTACAAAAATCAAAAGAAAACTATGAAACTTTGAAGTCCTTCTGAGACGTCCCATAGTTGGTAAATCCTGGGACTGTGAGGGTCACTAAAAGCAGAAATGTCTGCCATCAATCTGTCAAACTGATTTCAGAGAACTCTATTTCCTCCACAGTCCTTTCCCCAAGATTTATTCCTAATAAAAGGATTCTAATTTCCCTCTCTTAAGTGTTTGGTGTTGCGATGGTGTTTTTTTTTTCTTTATCGTTGTTATTTTGCTGAACACTCAGATAACTCTTCCTTTTTGGAAAACATTAAAATGCAAGCTGCCCTGTATAAAAGCAACAGCAGCTGCTCCCATTTATTAAGCACTATTCTAAAACTTGTATGTTGATGCATTTAATCCTTCCAACAACCCCACGACGTCATCTTACAGATGAGCAAATGGGCAGCAAGAGGTTAAGGAATATGCCTACCGTCCCTAGTAAGTTAAGGGAGCCAGCAGTCTAATTCCCTCTCTTTTAGGATTCCAAAACTGTGCTCTCTACTCCTTAATTCATTTAATACACCAACCAACCTAACTGAACATTTTGCTTGTTGCCAGGTCCTGTGCTGGGTAAAGGGATGCAGAGATGAAAGGCAAGATATCGAGTCCTTAGGGCAGACACATAAGAAGACAATGAACAAACCATACTCTAAACTTTCACGTGCTAGAGCTGGATGACTTACAAAGAGACAACCATTTATACTTGGTGCTCAGTCCTGTTTTAAAATAAACCTAGTTACACTCGTAAGTTTCTGTGAAGTCCCCAGATTAGCAGCACCAACTCCACCTGGAAACTTGTTAGACATGGTTCTAGGTGTCCTTTGGCTTGGAAGATAACCTGACTATAAATTGATGTCCAGAAAGCAATTTTTAAAAATGTCCTCCCACATTATAAAAGCAATACATGTTACTCACATAACAATGAAAAATGGAAAAATGAAATGGAAATAACCCATTGTCAATGTTCTGATGCATTTTCTTATTAGAGAAAAAATAGTTAACATCACATTGTATATACCATCTGGATACTACTTCATTCCCTTCTTATATCCTAGACACTTTTCCATATCATTAAAGACACTTGGTAAATATCATTTTAGTTATATAACAGAACAGCTTATGATGAAGCACAATACCATTCCCCTATTGCTAGTTTGTTTCTCATCTCCTGCTGTTAAAAACAAGCTGCCGCTAACATATTTGTGCAAAAATATTTAGTCACATATAAGTGTACTACCTGGATATAAATATCTATAAGTTAAAACACTATTTAAATATTTCCATACTTAGCAGTTGTATTGTTAAATGATTCTTCTGGTAGAATGTAAGACTATTCATTGGTTTACCATTTGACAAAGGTAAGGAAATGGCTTAAAGTTCAGTTTTTTTTTTCCCTAATAATGTTTAATATTCACCAGCCATTTATGAAATTTTTTTGCACAGATAGGCTCTCATTTGTTGATTTTAAGCCATATGAAGTTGCCCTTCTTTTTTTTTTAATTTTTATTTATTTATTATAGTCACACAGAGAGAGAGAGAGAGAGAGAGAGAGAGAGAGAGAGAGAGAGAGAGGCAGAGACACAGGGAGAGGGAGAAGCAGGCTCCATGCACCAGGAGCCCGACATGGGATTCGATCCCGGGTCTCCAGGATCGCGCCCTGGGCCAAAGACAGGCGCCAAACCGCTGCACCACCCAGGGATCCCTGAAGTTGCCCTTCTACAGGTAATGTTGAGAGTCTTCAATTTCATATTGTTCAAATCCAATAGGTTAACTTTCAGGATTTGAAATTTTATCACTTAAATTGAAAATCTTATCACTGTATCTGAGGACACAGGACATATATACATGAAAACAAGAAAAAAAATTTTCTCGATGATTTTGGTATCATCTTGGGTCCCTCTCAGAGCTCTGCCTCCTTCTACAACCGAGTATCCATTGGGATTATAAAATTTATAATTTATAAAATTTATAATACCACCTTAATGTCTTCCCTTAATAGCATGCCAGTTTCTAAAGTAAAAGGAAGGGGGGAGGGAGGGCTATCAAATCACTGGAAATCTGTCTGTCCCCTTCCAATCTCAGAATCTGGTGTCATCCAGAACAAGTCTCCCTTCATCTTAACCTATCTACCTGATGCTACCTCATACATGCGCTCTTTCTTTCCTGTTCCAAAGATGTAGACAGAGAAGTCCAGGCATGAGAGAGATGAACTCAAGGAGACAGTGAAGAGGATTCACATCTCTTCATGTGCCTTTTGCTCATTGCTTTTTTTTTTTCTTTTGAGAGAGATAGAGAAGGGAAGCAGGGAGGGGCAGAGGGAGAAGAGAGAGTCTTAAGCAGGCTTCAATTATCTTATATACCAAGTGTTCCCAATATGGGGCTCAGTCTCATAACCCTGAGATCATGACCTGAGCCAAAATCAAGAGTCGAATGCTTAACGGATGGAGCCGGATCAAGAGTCAAATGCCTCAGGTGTCCCTTTTGCTCACTGCCTCTTGGTAAGCCACTTCAGTTAAGTTTCATGTGAGGAGAGAGAAGAAAAACTTAACAGGAACCTAAACTGTCCACTGAGGTCAGTCTCCTCATCAGAGGTAAAAATCACTGTGCTCAGGGAGAAGTATCTGCTTCTTGATTAGTAGTGCTAGTACATTATAAAGGGAGATAGTTAGAAGTGAACCAAGTCCTACAGAGAATACACTTAGCAGCTATTATCTCAATCAACAAAGTTGATATCACAAGAAAAAGAAGTCAAATACCAGTCAAGCAATAGGGTAGGGTGGGAAGAGCAGTCCTCTTCATCTTTTCGGCAATCTAGGGTCTAGCCCTCACTCTTTCACTAAGACTAGGTATGGTATGGGACTTTTGCTGAGTTGAGAGCCAATATGTATGTATCAGTTCACATTTCCATTAAAAAGCAAGTAAACAAAAAGATAGTTTAGAAGTACTCTAAAGTCTCTTTCCAGTCCTCAATTACCATGAAGACACTGACAATTGGATAATACTACAGCCAGCCTCTTTTTCTCTCAACTCTGGCAATAGTACATTTTCTCAAGGGAGTTTCATAGCAAATCTTTCAAAGTAGGCCCTTAAGCACCCTTAAACTCTCACATATGCTAGAAAATACAGGAGGTTTTTTTATGAGTTTCATGAGTCTATTTCACATGCTTTAGAAGAAATAGTATTATCCAAGCTAATTAATTCATTTCATCTGTGTGGCTCTATGCACTTGTTGGGATTTTTCCAAAAATGCTCCTTGGGGTATCTTCTGCTTACATTGTTTTTTTCAAAATTTCAGAGGTAAACATCAACAGAAAATGCTAATCTTCCTTTAAGACTTCTTAATTAGGGGAGGCTGAAGCCCCAGTAGATTCATTGTTAATAAAACTAAAAGACAACCTACAGAATGGGAGACGATATTTGCAAATGACGTTATCAGAGAAAGGGCTAGTATCCAAGATCTATAAAGAACTTAGGAAACTCACAGCAAAGAAACAAACAATCCAATCATGAAATGGGCAAAAAACATGAACAGAAATTTCACAGAGGAAGACATACACATGACCAACAAGCACATGAGAAAATGCTCCGCATCACTGGCCATCAAGGAAATACAAATTAAAACCACAATGAGATACCACCTCACACCACCAATGGGAAAATTAACAAGGCAGGAAACAACAAATGTTGGAGAGGATGTGGAGAAAGGGGAACCCTCCTGCACTGCTGGTGGGAATGTGAACTGGTGCAGCCACTCTGGAAAACTGTGTGGAGGTTCCTCAAAGGGTTAAATATAGATCTGCCCTACGACCCAGCAATTGCACTGCTGGGGATTTACCCCAAAAATACAGATGCCATGAAATGGCAGGACACCTGCACCCCAATGTTTATAGCAGCAATGTCCATAATAGCAAATCGTGAAGAAGTCTCGGTGTCCATCGAAAGATGAATGGATAAAGAAGATGTGGTTTATGTATACAATGGAATATTACTCAGCAATTAGAAACGACAAATACCCACCATTTGCTTCGACGTGGATGGAACTGGAGGGTATTCTGCTGAGTGAAGTAAGTCAATCGGAGAAGGACAAACATTATATGGTCTCATTCATTTGGGGAATATAAAAAATACTGAAAGGGAATAAAGGGGAAAGGAGAAAAAATGAGTGGGAAAAATCAGAGAGGGAGACAGAACATAAGAGACACCCAACACTGGGAAACAAACAAGGGGTGGTGGAAAGGGAATGGGCGGGGGTTGGGGTGACTGGGTGACAGGCACTGAGGGGCACTTGATGGGATGAGCACTGGGTGTTATGCTATATGTTGGCAAATTGAACTCCAATAAAAAAAAGTATATATAAGAAGATTTGTTGTTAATACTAAATTCTTAATTTATTGGTTTGGTTTTGCTCTCTCTCTGATCATTGATAGGCTAACACATGCAAATTTTGGTGTGGGGTTGTGAATTGGCTGTCTTGTTTTCACCATCAAATTGTAAAGGCAAAAAAAAAAAATTGTAAAGGCAGGTAATTACAGGTCAAAAAATGATAATGGAAAATCCAAGAAATGACACATACATGTTTATTCTGTTATAATTCTCCTGTATCAACTATTGCTTGCAAATAAGGAGACCATTTCCAAGGCCATGTAAATATTTTTTTGTTACAGAGAACTTTCTGATGTCTAGAAAAAAGACTTCTTTTAAATTAGCCTAATAAGACATTAGACATGCTATGTTAATTCTAACTTCTTTCTTTCAGAGAGAAGATTCTGTGGTAGAGCAGAGATGATAGAGGAATGAAAGCCAGGAGACCTAGCTAGCTACCTGGCTTTGCTACCAGTCAAGGTCTTTCCTAAATGAGGCCTAGGTTGGCACAAGGTCCAACTGTCTGGGCAGAAGTGAGGTCACTGGGACAGCAAAGACAAAGCACAGGTGTGGGTATAACATCAGGTAGAGAGGCCAGGGGAGTGGAGACTCATCCTGGAAGACACTGGATTCTGAGATTCAAGGGGACAGGTTTCCAATGATTGGATAGCCCTCCCTCCGGTCTTCACCCTCACTCTAGGAACTGACATCCTGCTACGGGAAAATATTACAACAGTGTATGCCCTTCCTTATGCTATCTCGTCACTAAAGCAGTCTTTTGAAAAAATTTCTTAAGAGTATTACACATCCTTAAACATAGTTACCGTTCAAAAACACGACACCAAAATGCTACTCTCTTCACTAAAAAACACCAGCCAAGAAACAGCAAGGCTTCCTGAATGCCTCTGTTATAGCAATGTGACTCAATACCACTTGCTGTGCCCGTGGGGTCCCAAAGGGTCTCACTACATGGAACTGAACATCACAACAGGATGAGTAAAAACAGAGGTTATCTCCTGGTGATTTTTCCTCTAAGGGATTTGATTCGTCCTCCTGTTTCCATCTTTTGTCAGACTGGTGCTGACTTGGAGGCAATGATTAATTTTAACCTGTACTCTGCTTCTCATTTTTTCTCTACTTCTTGTGTCTTCTTTTCTTATGGTAGAAGCTACCTCTAGACCAAATTGGAAAGCAGGTGAAGTATACCACCACCCTCGCACTTTACTTTTCTTCTACTGGACTCCTTCTTGAACTCTGGCCACATACCCAACTGCCCCCCAACCCCAACATTTAAGGACTGCGACCCTTTCTTTCTCCTCACTCTTTTCTCTCCTTGTCCATCAGGACTCTGACTCAGCAAGGTGCTTCTCTCAGCGTGCTGGCATGGAGAAGAGGGGTCGATAACAAAGTGACTATAGGCCGTACATATCTGCTAACTTTATGTGTGGTACTATACAGTGGTGGTAACAAGAGAATAAAGACAATAGTGAATCACCCTTTACATTTGAACTTTTTTCCGGTTAATTCACTGATGAGTTTATTTAATGTAAAGTCAGTGTCACTATTAATTATATCAGTAATCCCTTGGACTTTGATAAATATTTTATCATGGTAATATAGCAAAGAATTAAAACAAGAAGATCTGAATTATTGTCTTGTTTTTAAAAATATAATTCCCATTGTTTTTATGTCACTTCATCTGTCTCATTTTTCTACCTGGAAATTAGCAATAATATAGAATGCCAGGTAGTATGTTTCCTTTTGGAAAGGACTCTGAAGACAAAAAAAAAAAAAAAAAAAAGAGAGAGAGAAAGCCTGATGGCCAGGATATTCTCAATATTGTTATTAACCTGTGTGTTCTTAATAACAATTAATCTGAAAATAAAAAGGGGGAAAAATGTTAAATGAGGAAGGTCACAAGACTGTTGTGTTTTACAAGGTAAAACACACAATGCCACTTTAGATCCATGCCTGGGATATAGTAAATATGCACTGAAGCTTAGATATTATTTTATTACATCATCAATTTGTTATTACTAGTCATCATCATTGATTAGCTTCTCTCAGATCCATGAGAATTTTAAAAGATGATTGCTCAGAGAAATAATATCTTAATCTAATATTCCAAGAAAAAAAAAAGAATCATGTGTTCATATAAATTTGGTAAGTACTGGGATAAATAAAAGTAAATGATTTTTTTTCCTATTATGGGAGTTTTTAGAATCTTTACTATCTTAAGGAGTAATTACTAAAAAAGGGGATTAGTTGTAGTATTTTCCAATTTTATTCTTATTTACTTGTTGAAACTATTTCCCCTGGCTAGAACATTGCTTAATATTTTGCAAAATAGAATTCTACAAAACCAATTCAGGACAAAGTGGCTTAACCTAGTCGATTTTAATGGTATAGTTTCAGGCACTGTTTTAAGCTGGAGGGAGGGAATCTTTGGCATAGGGATTGATCCCTGAACCTCACAGGATTTCACCATATTGAAACCACCTTGCCTATCCAGTTGCCCCTGGCCCTTCCCCATATTCTTCTCCAGCTTCCAGAAATGCCTCAGAAATTCAACATTTCTTCCTTAAGTACTTCAAACTGCCAAAGCATGTTAATTCTTGATTTTTCCTTAAGAACAACAGGATCTTTGTACTCTCTATAACCTAAATATTGAAAAGGTCCAATGAATTGCAGAAAAAAATACTATATATTTTAGTTATGTTATTAAACTTCAAAGTAAGAATCCTTTGGATAGCCAGGCAGGAATAACTAGTGCTACTTTATACATACAGGTGTGTACCTGACACACAGACACCCACACACACTTTCAATGTAACTGTATACCGTATTTCAGTTCTACTTATTAAAAAATCTATATACATACACAAAATAGGGGTGAAAAAGAAGCATATGTGTTCTTCTCCAATGATCTCACTGCATTTGTATATATTTCACTACGAAAACTCCCTTATCCTAAGTGTACCTGCTGGTTTGCATGTCTGTCTCCCCTAGACAGTAGGATATGCCCCTTGGGGACAGAATCCTGGTCTTTTCATCTGGCATGGTGCCTGAGAAATCACAGGCACCCAATAAATGTCCATTTAATTCAATGAATAAATTATGCATCGATTTAATTATTTTATACTAGCTTCTTGACTGTCCTCCTGGGTCAGTCATATGCATTTTAAAGATGTTTCCTAAATAGTTCATCAGTTGAGAATTTCCTGACTGAACAGAGAATAAAAGCAATCATAAAAGTAATCCTTCCTTAACCTCTCCAGATAAGAAAGCAGGATCTGGATCCAGTAGACCTGAGGTCCAATCCCTGCTTCACAACTTATTTGCTGTGTCAACTCATGCAAGCTGTTTATATATATATTTTTTAAGACTCTGTCTCCTTGTCCGTTTGAAAATGGGGATGATAATAGTACTATATTAGTCAGGGTTCTCTGGAGAAACAGAACCAATAGGATGTGATAACTCTGAGAAGAATCCATTATCTTGTTAGCGCAGTAAGAAGAAGTCACTCTTAGTGATGACTTCACAGTCTCTCAGGAAAAGAGCTGTCTGCCAATATTCTTCTCTCCTATCTCAGCTAGGGCATTTCCAAAGCTGAAGCATCCTCTTGATACTCCTTTACACATC
This sequence comes from Vulpes lagopus, assembly GCF_018345385.1. Lineage (NCBI taxonomy): Eukaryota > Metazoa > Chordata > Mammalia > Carnivora > Canidae > Vulpes > Vulpes lagopus. Next base: position 8,057,677 of record NC_054836.1, on the reverse strand, counting down.
TAAATCACAAAGCAAACAGCAGTTACATCTTAACAAATGAGATGCTTTGTATTTCTTTCTAAATTTTTTTCCTCCTATTTTCTTTAACTCAGCAGAAAAACCTTGAGCAATTTAACTAGAGCCATAAAATGTGACTTATGTTCAATGGCTTACATTCAACATTACATCATTTCCCCATTATAGTCACATTTTAAAGTATGAGCCACTACCTTCATATGTAGGAAGAGGGTCGTGGGAGAAAGTGTTCTCATCTGTATAAAGGCAGGATATTGGTATCTGCTTATCCACTTACAAACAGAAAACAAAATCTCAACCAACCAATTGCACAGACAGATTTAGCAATAACATACAACGAAGCTAGGGAACATATTTAGTCCCTTAATACCTATTTTAAGAAGGATTTACTTATTATATATATATTATATACGTATATGTACATATATATAGAGAGAGAGACAGTGTGTGTGTGTGTGTGTGTGTGTGTGTGTGTGTGTGTGTGCGCGCGCGCGCGCGCGCGTGCACTCACAGGCTGAGGGGGCAGGGGCAGGGGAGAAAATCCCAAGTAGATTCCTTGCTGTGCACGGAGCCTGATGCAGGACTTGATCCCATGCCCTGACCCCAAAGTCTGTGACCTGAGTTGAAACCAAGAGTCAGTACTCAACTGACTGAGCCACCAGGAGCCCCTTAAGTACATATTTTTAAAGCACAGCCAAACAATCGTGATCATGCCCATTTCCCTCCTTTCCTCCTGGAAGCACGAGTCTAGCACTTCCATGGAGCTCCAAGAGTCATGATCTTTGACTACAGTCACAGTGACTGTTCTAAATCAAATAATCACACGCAAATACTTAAAGTTCATTAAACCTAACTTTACAGTGTGTGTGGTACATGCCTTTTTAGAATTTCTTCCCATTTTCTTCTTTCTTGGTTGCACAAATTAGAGAAAAAAGTAATATCATTTTTCCCACCTTTTCAAAAAGGAAATACTTTCTGAATCCTCTGTCATTTCCATAATCTTTCTTTCCAGTGCTTAGAGCAAAAGATTCTTGGTCCCCAGATGGTCTTGTGTGAAACATTTTTTGTGTTTGTGCATAGTGGTATTTTTAAGTGGAGAGGGTCCAAAGCTTTTGCCACATTCTCAATGGGGTGTAGGAGGAAAAAAAAAAAGCAAAGAACTACCAATGCCATCAAGGTTTACTACATTAAAGCAGAGTCTCAGATTGGCTACACTGTAGAAGGACTTTAGAGTCTTATAGATAAGATAATAAAGCTCAATACTTTCATTCTATAGGTGGAACAATGGAAGTTCAGAAAGGTCCAGTGAATTTGAAAAAACTTTTTTTTTTTTTCCAAAAAGTGACATTATCAACAGGAAAACAAAGTGTCGGTGGAGGTTTCCTTAGCTATTTAAACATCCCCAGCCTTTCCCTTAATCTGTGACACAGGTACTTAAAGAACACAAACAAGAAGGGTGAGCAAGATCGTAATTTGGGGTGATTTATTGCCTGTAATGGGGTAATACTGTTTTTATAATGAAAATGATAATTATGGAAATTATATGGAAATATGAAAAAATATGATGTGTAAGAGGAAAAGCAGAATACAAATTAGTACATGTGGTATTGTATGAATATATATGCAGGAAGAAAATGACTGGAGGCTATGAACTAAAAAAAAGAGGCTGCTATGTTGTAACAGAATGATAGTTTTTTTCTTCATCCACTGATTTCACTGGCATCGACACTGTTTTCTCGATGATTTCATGGGGAAGGGAGCTGCCATGCAGACTGGAGAAATAAGCTTGGAGGACGAAGAGGCACCATAGGGAAGGGAAGGGAAGATACTTACAGCAAATGTTCCACCTTGAGTCATGACATGAAGAAATTACAGACGGGGACATCTGAGGGAGGACCCAAGTTCAGCGCTGGTGGACACTCAGTTGTGAGGGGAAGAGAGAAGGCATAGACTGCGCCTGTTGGCACAGAACCTAACCCATCTTAAGCATTCAGCAAATGGAATTTAGTGTTGTTCTTACTATACTGTAACACCTTAAAAAAAATTCTACACAGGGGCAGCCCCGGTGGCGCAGTGGTTTAGTACCGCCTACAGCCCGGAGTGTGATCCTGGAGACCTGGGATCGAGTCCCACGTCGGGCTCCCTGCATGGAGCCTGCTTCTCCCTCTGCCTGTGTCTCTGCCTCTCTCTCTCTCTCTGAATAAATAAATAAGTAAATAAAATATTTTAAAAAATTTCTACACAAAAGGCTACTGATTGCTTCCTATGCCCCCCAATGTTGTGAGGAACATTCTACAGCATCTAGTGGGCTGGTGGTAACAAAGCTGGAAATGGAGGATTTGTTAGCACCTGTTTTCTGGTGGTCTTTGGTCTGATTCTCAGCTGTGGAATTATATTTGAAGTAGGCTATGTTTCTTGAGGAAGGCGTATGGGAGAAATGCAGGGTTGGCCTTTCTGCCAAGATTTTCTTTTTCTATAGGAAAGTAATCATTATCAATAAACATTTACTAATCACCAACTAAAATACTCTGTTTATAAATCTCAGGGAGAATGTGAACTCCTCTGTTATTCGCAAGGACATGAGTGAAGAGAACAAGAAATCAATTTGGTTTCTCTAAGCAGCTTTAGACCTGATCTTAGAAACCACATTTAGTGGTTAGTAGTCTTAGACCTTTGAGGTCTAAGAAAGAGAGGAAAGTAGTCAAATTTAATATTTATTAACTTGTAATTCATTACTAATTAGGCATAGGATGTCTTATCATATTTGTTGGCATTAAAGTAAAATCCAGTTGGATTTTAGAGTGTTACTATGTATCTTTCATAGTACATGGCCTCATGTAACCAATCAATACTGTACAGTCATGACGGTTGGACAATTTATGGCCGTGAAGAACTACAGTAGTTTGGAGTAGTATCACTCCATCCTCCTTCCTCTGACTGTTCCTTAAGTGAGAGTGTCCTCTAAGGTATCACCCTTACTGAATAAACTCCCTAGCCCATTTCAATTATCGTCATGGCTTCAACTACCACCCAAATACCATCAACCCCTTATATTTACCCCCGAACCACATGACCCACATGAGCTCCTGAGAGGTATTCCTAACCCATGCATTCCTCCTCGTCAGGACCAAATGCCCTAAGTTCAAACCTAAACTTACCATCTTTGCCCTGAAGCCTGCTCCTGCTCTCCCAGTCTCGATTTCAGAGGAAGGCCCTGTCACACACCCAGCTAACAGCCCAGGGCAGACCCAGAGGGGCTGTCCTGGCCTCCTGCCTCTCCTTCACCTCCAGCAGACTATCCAAGACCTGTCAATTCTGCTGACGAGACCCCTCCACTCCAGACTTATCAAACAATCTTAGTTCAAGACCTCATCATTTCTCAGCCCAAATGTCATAATAAACTGTTCTCACTGCCTCTGATTTTGCCCAGTTCAAATTATTCTCTACATCACTGACACACTCCTGTGGGAATTGGTGCCACGGAGATTTAGTGAGTTAGTGTATGTGAAGGGTATAGACACTATCTGGCACATTGTTGTTAGGAATGCTATCATTTCCTCCTCCCTTCCTCCACCCTCTTGTTTACATTCCAGCCATCCTTTGACTTTAATTCCTTCAGTGGTCCCCAATTCAGAAAGTCTGAACTGACCAGCCCTCCATATAAGGGGACCCCAGGCTCCAGCCATAGCCGGTCTCTCCAGCCTCATGTTCATCACCCCTCCACGTACTCAGCACTCGAGGTTCAGAGTGACTCCTAGTTCTGCAAGTGTGTGAGCATCTTTCCAACATTATGATACTTGCATGTTCAGTTTCTCAGGTTAGGATGTGATTTCTTCCTGGTTCACCTGAAGAAATCTTTGCCATACTCTAAGATTTACCATGAATAATTGCTATGGTGTGAATGCTGTGTGCGCCGCCCCCGATTCGTATATTGAAATCCCAGTCCCCAAAGGTGATGGTATTAGTAGGTGAGGCCTTTGGGGGGGGGGGGTGATCAGGTCATGAAAGTGAAGCTATCAAAAGTGGGCTTAGTGCTCTTGTGAAAAAGATCCCACAGAGTTCTTTCACCCCTCTCCCCCTTGGGGGCTGAGGATACAGCAAGGAGTCCACAACCCAGAAAAGAGCACTCACCCACACATGCTGGCACCCTGATCTAGGACCTCTGCCCTCCAGAACTGTGAGAAATCAATTTCTGCTTTTTATAAGCTGCCCAGTCTGATATTTTCTTATTGCAACTTGAATGGACTAAGAGAATGTGTGCAGTGGTCATAGAGGCTTTCTGGACCTCCCATGTAGAGGCCCTTTAATTCCTCCCACGCATTTCTGCAGCACTAATGACATCTCACGGTACCCTTGAGACAGTAACATCTCATTTCTAGATCTTTTGGTCATTGTTTAGGTGGAATCTAAAATTATCCCTGAATGTTCATTAGTATGTTTCCTTACTTAAAAACATCAAGTATCTTCCATGTATCATATTCTTGGGTGCGCCGGTGATAAAACAGTATTCTCTAGCCTGTGCTTCAATGAGATCAGTTAAGATGGGAGATTTTTAAAAATAAATACGTCATACAATGAAGACTACAGAATTGGTCTTGGGAGAGAATAGTTATTTCAGCTTCTTGGTGTCCACATTTCTAACAGATGAAAGACTGCTATATTTATAAATTTAGTCTGAAAAGATTCAGAACACACAAATAAAGCACATTCTAAAGAGATGAAGCTCTTTGATCTATGAAAGAGAGGGTCAACACAGTGGAGGAAAACATCAAGAGTATTCCACAGGATAAAAGGAATGGTGTCGGGGTAGCAGGAGAGACCACATCACAGAGAAAGGAAGCAGGCTTCTCCTAGGCATGGTAACATGAACAAAGCAGGGCCAGATGCAGGCAGTGATGTGGGAGAGTGTCTGACAGAGCCAGCAGAGTTCAAAGGTTGAGACAAATTGGAAAACTCAGACTCTGGTGAAAGACTTGCAAAATTTGCTAAGGGCGGCAAAGCATGGTCTATCGTAGCTCATCTTCCATGATGATATCCCATTGACTTAACATTTATCTGTTGAGCAAAGCTGTCCATGACTCCTCTCATCTCCTTCTCCCTGCTAGAAACCAATCAAATGAAACTTTGATGGCTACAGACGGAATGTCTCTGTCCCCCTAAAATTCATATATTAAAACCTAATTCCCAATGTGATGGTATTTGGAAGTGGGCTTTGGGGAGGTGATTAGGTCATAAGGGTACAGCCCTTATGAATGGATTAGTGCTCTCATAAAAGAGACCCCAGGAAGCTACCTTCTGTCATGTGAAGATTTAATAAGAAAGCCATCTACGAACCAGGAAGGAGGATCTCACCAGGCACTGAATCTGCTGATGCTTTGATCTTGGACTACCCAGCCTCCAGAACTGTGAGAAATAAATGTCTGTTGTTTCAGCCATTTAATCTACAATATTTTGTTATAGCAGCCCAAGTGAACTAAAATAGCTTCTCCTTGTTTCTCCCTACTAATGCTCCTATGGCATTCTGGACTTACTCTTCTTTGCTCTTAAACAGTGATCATACTTGTTACTACTTGTCTTAATGTCCACTTTTCTCACTATACTGGAGGCATCATAAGAGCACAGACCACCATGTCCATCCATCTTGAAGCCAGACTATTGGCACAGACCTGGACACAGAGTAAGAGCTCCACACATATTAAGAGCTCCACACATATTCTGAATGAAAGAATAAAAGGCATACACTAACAAATGAACAAATGAGAAAACAAACATCCCAGCAGGATGGGTGCCATTAGTCCCATTCTGTGATGAGAATATCCCCACTCTGCAAAGGTAGCTGACTGGACCAAACTCTCAGAGACAGTGAGCAGCAAAGCCAGTCATGAACCCAGAACTACTCAGACCCTACCACCCATGCTCTTTCCTCTTAATTCCATAGCTTCCCTTCGATCGTAATGCAAAAAAGAGAAAACAGTGGGAAAAATGAAATGCCTAAGTATTGTAGAGATACAAGTGAGTTCCCAGGAAAAGGAAGACTAACTAGAAAAAGAGATTTTAGATGCTGGTCCTAAAGTAAAATAAATCAGACATCTATAATAGAGTAGCTCTTCCAAATGAAAGGAATGGTATCTAAGAGGGTAGTTTCAGGGGCTCCTGCAGAAACTAAAATAGAAAATTAGATGTATTTCACACTTATGTTTTAAGACAACATGCAAAAACCAGTATGACAAAAAGAGCTGTCTATGAAATGGTGGTTCTGAGGGAAACGAAGAACAAAGCCTAACAAGCACTCAAACCAAGATGCTGCTATATATGAAGTTTACTCACTTATGTTACCCACCTAACTTTTCCTTTCCTGCCTCAATTCAGCCCATGAAAACCAATTATACTTGAATGAAATGGAAACCAAGCAGTTTCTCAGAAGACGCAACACCCTCTTACATGCTGACAAATCAAATTTGGGGGAGGCAAGGCAGTAAGGAAATTTCAAACTATTTTAGGCAGTATGTTTTCTTGGGTCTTTCCCTTACTAACCCTTCCCACCCCAGATATTTGACTAATTGGAACTCTAGATTTCAAGCTGAAGTCTTGAGCTATAATTTGTTACATCTGCTTTAAAATGTGACTGGAATCTCAAATGATTTAATTGTAACATTTGGGACTGGTGAACACTAGTGTAATTACAAATAACTACCAGAGAAATGCTAATAAATGTCATTTTGTTGGAAAAGGAGAAAGACAGGATCCAACTTTATGCAAGCAATTAAAGGTGCTTTTGTGACCATCAAATACCCTGGCCTTCCAAATATTTGATGTTCTTCAATGAAACAAGAAACCCAAGAGATTCAGGGATCCCTGGATGGCTCAGCGGTTTAGTGCCTGCCTTCGACCCAGGGTGTGGTCCTAGAGTCCCACGATCGAGTCCCATGTCGGGCTCCCTGCATGGAGCCTGCTTCTCCCTCTGCCTGTGTCTCTGCCTTTCTCTCTCTCTCTCATCTCTCATGAATAAATAAATAAAATCTTAAAAAAAAAAAAAAAAAAGAAACCCAAGAGATTCAATAAATTAAACCAGTCAGGAGATAAATTCCTTTCTCTGTGATGGTCCTCCTCCATGCTAATCCACATGTGTGGGTATAAAATACAAACGGCTTCTCCAAGGAGATTGACTCTTGCATTTCAAAAATCTTCGCATTTCCCAAAAATTGGTTTTCTTAAGTTTTTCCATTGAAAAGACCCAGTCCATAATTTTCTCACACATCAGCTACTCATCTCTCATGTCCCACACTCTTACTTTAAAACTGGGTTCTCCAGGTTTTTGTTTTTGTTTTTAACAACAGAAATTTATTTTTCCTTCGTTCTGGAGACTAGAAGATCCAAGATCAAGGTCCATCAGGGTGTATTCCTAGTGAGTCCATCAGGATGTATTCTTAGTGAGAGCTCTCTTCCTGGCTTGCAGATGGCTGCCTTCTCCCTGTGTCCTCACACACAGTAGAGAGATGGGGAGGTGGAGAAGCAGAGAGGGAGAGGAAGAGAGAGTACTCTGCTCTTTCTTTTCTTTTTAAAGATTTATTTATTTATTCATGAGAGACACAGAGAGAGAGGGAGAGACACAGGCAGAGGGAGAAGCAGGCTCCATGCAGGGAGCCCAACGTGTGACTCGATCTTGGGTCTCCAGGATCACACCCTGGGCTGAAGGCAGCGCTAAACTGCTGAGCCACCTGGGCTGCCCCTGGGTTCCCCAGTTTTTTCTGCTTTCTATATATATTCATTCCCGAAGAAACCAGTGATCTACCAATGGTGCTCTGAATCTCCATCCAGGGAAGCACATATAAAGCCAAAATGGCCTAAAACTTCCTGAGAAACTGGTGCTCAATGGACACATTGAAAAAAGCATTTTAAGCCAAAGATTCTTAAGATTTTGATTGACCGAGAGAGAGAGGGAAAGAGAGCATGAGCTCTGAGAAGGGCAGCGGGAGAGGGAGAGACAGAATCCTCAAGCAGACTCCTTTATGAGCATGGAGCTCAATGTGTGGCTTGATCCCAGGATCCCAAGATCATGACTTGAGCCAAAATCAAGAGTTGGACACTTAACTGACTGAGCCACCCAGGAACCCCAAGCCAACAATTCTTAAATATATTGGCATCTAAATATACTTGAAATACAAATTTCCATTAACATTGATAATGATGGCTCACTATTAAGAGCATATAGAATCCATACTCTTGTGGACAATGGGAGGCAGATGAAGCACAGAAACACCAGCCTATGTGATTGGAGTCCCCATATAATTGTAATGTATACCTCCTTTCTCTGCAGATGAGTAGAAAAATCCCAACTTTAGGCCTTGTAGAGCTTTCCTTCACTTCAGATATATTTTAGAGATCCCATTTTGGTCTCAGAGGCGTACCTGTTTGGTTCTGACGGCAACAAAATCCAGTGGCTGAGAAAAAGACAACTAATCTTTAGGAAGGCTAACAAAAGAGGGCAAAAGTATTCCACAAGTGGCTAGGATTCTTTGTCTTTTACTGAACCTCAAGGTGGTATAAAAAGGGGAGCAAATTAGTGAGGAAAAAGGATTACATTGATTTCATGTTAAAATACTAGTTCACCCTGGGTCCTGCTCAGTGCTTAAACTAAGGAATTTGAGACATAATACTATCCCTTTGAAGTGTGATCAGATCAGAACTACATATGGCATAGATTGAATAAAACTCAAAACAATTAATTCACATTTTTAGAATTCTTCAATATGATTAATACATAAAGCCTTTGAATATAGGCTCCCATCCATCAGGATCCAGAGACAGGGATAAAATTATAAAGTAGGTCATCTGGGGGAAATCTCTGTCCTTTTCATCACCCCTTCAGACTTTACTGAGCTCAATGATGTAGCTTTACTAATAATTTAGTACTAATACTAATTTAGCTTTACTAAGTAAATTTAGCTAAATTTACTAATTTAGCTTTACTAAGCTTTTACTGAGCTTTACTGATAGACATCAGCTAGGGCAGGGATTCCTAAACGAAAGAAGAGCATGACACTAGACTCTTCTGATTTTAATTCCCAAGTAATGAAGATCCCTCTAATTACTACCACAATGAATCATCTTTACTGATTTATAAGGATAGAAGTATTTCATATTGATGAGAAGAGAGATCATACCTAAAGTCAGCTGTCCTGGTCAGGTTGTCCTTTAGCTTTCCAGCAAAAACTATTGGAGCTTCCTTGTACAGAAAATGGCTAACAGAGCAAGCCCAAAGCTGCTATCTTAGGAAGGGCTTGCCAACAGAGCTGGCCATTGGTTAGCTTGTTTTAGGAAAGTGTTTTCACCTTTCTCTAAGTGATAAAGGTGGCTTACTAGGCCTGCATTGTTTGTACAGTAAACAATGTGGTTTATGCTCAACACTTGGCTTTCCTTCTTGGAGTCTGAAATTTTTGTATGTGTAAGGCAGAGGATGCCTATGTGACCAAATGCCCCATCTCTGACTTTGGGTGCTGAATCTCTCAGATATATTGCTACTTTTTTGTTATGGGGAGAAGGGTGTGCTCTGTGTGACCTCCTCCATCCCTCATAGGAGGGAGAGAGCATAGGGAATGAATTCCTAGAGACCTCACCTGTGTTTTTTTTCTCTTATCAGCTAAATGTATACCTTAGTTACTGTATCACTATAATAAATCTTAGCCATGGGTGCAACTATATGCTGAGTCCTTCTAGTGATCTCCAAACATAGGAGTGACCTGGGGGACCCCTCAATGAAACTATGAAATGACTTCCCAGACTAGGCCTTTCCATTAGGAACTTCCCAATCAAGTGATTTCTCTCATCACAGGGGCTCATTCATTGGTAGGCTTCACATTCTGTCTCTTGAAGCTTGTCCTAGTTTATAAATAAAGTATATTCATGAAGAAGAGTTACTGCAGACCTCTAGGATAGATCTGAGGTCTTCCTTCAAAACTATGTAATTTTCAAACAAGTAAACTTCTGTAGAATATATCCTCAGGTTGATTGACTAATCCAAAGTATTATTTTGGGCAGTAGACATCTAAGGCCAGGTAGAAAGAGTTCAAGAACTAATTAGTAGAAAGTATTTTGTCTATTTCCTTGTTTTTAAAATATTTTGTATAAAGTAACCCCTATACCCAAGGGTGGGCCCTGAACTCAAGACCCTGAGATCAAGAATGGCATGTTCGGGATCCCTGGGTGGCGCAGCGGTTTGGCGCCGGCCTTTGGCCCAGGGCACGATCCTGGAGACCCCGGATCGAATCCCACATCAGGTTCCCAGTGCATGGAGCCTGCCTTCTCCCTCTGCCTGTGTCTCTGCCTCTCTCTCTCTCTCTCTCTCTCTCTCTCTCTGTGACTATCATAAATAAATAAAAATTAAAAAAAAAAAAAAGAGTGGCATGTTCTACCGACTGAGCTAGCCAGGTGCCCCCTAGTAAGAAGTATTTTGGAGTAACACAAGCTTTGTAGTGACTCAACTCATACTACACCAGCAGTGCCCAGATTTGCAAATAATGGGGTTGGTTTAGCACAAAAAGAAGGTTTAAGGGAAATACCCCTAGGAAGAGAAAAGTTACTGGTCTCCTAGCCTCTGAGTATAGATTTTCCTTTTTCTTTCTTTCTTCTTTCTTTCTTTCTTTCCTTTCTTTCTTTCTTTCTTTCTTTGTTCTTTCTTTTCTTTCTTTTCTTTTCTTTCTTTCCTTTCTTCTTTCTTTTTCTTTCTTTCTTCTTCTTTTTTTATTTTTAAAGCATTTATTTATTTATTCATGAGAGACACACAGGAAAAGGCAGAGACACAGGAAGAGGGAGAAGCAGGCTCCACACAGGGAGCCTGATGTGGGACTCAGTCCTGGGACCCCAGGATCACAACCTGAGCCGAAGGCAGACACTCAACCACTGAGCCACCCAGGCGTCCCTAGATTCTTCTTTTTCAATATGAGAACAGGAAGCAAAAAGTTAAATGAGTGATTCTAAATCTAAAACACTAAAATTTCAGGCAGCCCGGGTGGCCCAGTGCCATCTTCGGTCCAGGGCATGATCCTGGAGTCCTGGGTTCGAGTCCCATGTCAAGCTCCCTGCATGAAGCCTGCTTCTCCCTCTGTCTGTGTCTCTGCCTCTCTCTCTGTGTGTCTCTCATGAATAAATAAATAAAATCTTTAAAAAAAATTTTTTTAAATAAATAAAAGACTAAAATTTCAATCAAAATATAGATGTTACAATTATGAGGTGATGGCTGATAGGCAAGAAAATAATAAATATTCTCCCTTGTTGCTGGTTTTTCTTGCTGAGTCATACAGATTTTATTTTAGATACTGCCTCAGAAGAGGAATAGTTATGTTGCATTGTGGATGGGGAGGAGTCAGAGAGGCTAACTTAGGCTGCATGATTAGTGAGGGAACAAATAGCTCAAATCACCTTTATTTTTGAGCAGAGCAATTTAATACACAAAGATCGAAAGACATCATTACCATTTTACCAACAGACATTTTATTGTATATGAATTTTGAAACCAATTCACAAATTATTAAACATATTAAATATCTTGCCTTTCATCTTCAAACTATAGAAAATTTTACACTGACAATCAGAATCGACCAGGGGAAATTCTTTAAAGAAAAGCTGGATTAAATGATCTTTGAAAGAAATATGTAAGGAGGGCATAAGGAAAACATGAAGAATTTGCCACTGAAATTTGCAATTGAAACATGAGGCTTTTGCATTTTCCTGGGACAAACATCATCTCTTTTATATCAGTATATTATGCATGGTGGTCTTCCAGGGAAGGGAGGAAAAACTGCATCAAGATAAAGTGAAGCAAGTCAACAGAGAACTACCATTTAGAAATGAGGAGGCTCTCTCTGCAACTTTTTATATCTCAGATTATCCTCAATCAATGTCCTGGTTTAGGGTAAAAGTTAGCAGGATTGGGACACCTGGGTGGCTCAGTGGTTGAGGGGCTGCCTTTGGCTGAGGTGGTGATCCTGGGATCAAGTCCTGCATTGGGCTCACCGCAAGGAGCCTGCGTCTCTCTTTGACTATGTCTCTGCCTCTCTGAGTCTCTCAGGAATAAATAAATAAAATCTTAAAAAAAAAAAAAAAAAGCAGATGTTACTTACCATTTATTCTTTCTACTTGGTATATAGTCTTTATTCTGTATAACTGTTTTTATTGTAGACTGGGCTACTTTCTATAGTAAATGCTCTGGGTGTTCATTCCAACGCATTCCAATATTATATAAACATAAAAAATAATAGGTCTTAATATACGGCAATAACAAGATTTCAGAAAACGGAAGCACTAGCAAGTTGGAATTGGCCTGACTTAAGGACTCAATGAAAGGAAGTCTCAGACCTTCTGAGTGACAAAATGCTATAGCATGATTCACTCCACACATCTAGTTTATGTCACCGCTAGCATGGATCTAAAGCTGTAGATGCTTTTCTAAGTGCCGCCTGAAACAACATACCTTTTGCCTCGACATCCCTGAGTCCTAATTCCCCTGGTGTGGCTGTACTAGGGTAACCTTCTGAACCTCGGACTCTCTCAATTTCTCTCCTTCTCTTCAGCCCTTGGCTTTGGCGCTCTCCAAAGTGCTTCAGTGAGCTTCTCTTTAGAAAAGAGAAAGTTCTGGGCTGACTTATAAGTACCATGACAGATGTGCTGCTGTCAGTCTAGCAGCTGAATGAGGAATTGTGGGAAGGATGGGCTGCATCTCTGCAACTTTGAAATTTTTTAGCAACAGATGAAAAGGTTTCTGCATTCTGTTTGAATTCTCTCTGTATGAACCTGTGTGTACAGTTACAGTCCTCTTTTGCTGAAATTTTTTTCAAAAACGAACACTGACTTACAGCTACCAGAGAACTTTATGAATCTCAACACTGAATGTAAGGCCTACACTTTTACTGGAAAGGAAAATATCTGGCACAGAAGCAAGGACCTCCCCTCACTGCCACATGTGCAAGTAATGCAGTCTTAGGCAGAGATGCACATGGTTCAGTGGGGCAAAAATATTCTCACCAGTGATCCTGACATTGAGAAAATGAACGCTGAATATACCACTGGAGGGATCCACGTCTAAATTAGTTCTGGGTACAATATTTTGAATTTAAAAACTGGAATATTTCTTCATTTATAGTAAGTCTTTATAGTAATACTTAACTAGCAGAACAACTGAAGCTCTCTATGTAACTCGGAACTGGCAATTATCCTAACTATAAAAGAAGAGCTTTAGTATGTTTAAAACAAAACAGTGGAAAATCAACGCATGTAGGATTTTTCTAGGTGGATTAAAAGCTAAAGAAAAAAACCCCAAAATAAATAAAGACTGTGAGTTGGGGGATGCCTGGGTGGCTTGGCAGTTGAGAGTTTGCCTTTGGCCCAGGGTGTGATCCCAGGGTCTCAGGATCGAGTCCCACATTGGGCTCCTCGCATGGAGCCTGCTTCTCCCTCAGCCTGTGTCTCTGCCTTTCTCTCTGTGTGTCTCTCATGAATACATAAATGAAATCTTAAAAAAAAAAAAAAAGACTGAGAGTTGGAATGGCCACTGCAAGAAAAACAAGGCAACATGTAATGTGAGAAACATTTTATTAGTATTTGCTACCTTACCATGGATTGTAGAGCAATGGGATACCTTTAGGAAGGCTGAGATAATGTTTTTAAAATAGCTTTTCCTAAACTATAACAACAGAAAATTCCTATTAGCATAATTGAAAAACATGGAACAGTAATAAATAAATACATTCATTCAACAAACATTTATTGAAGGGATGCCCTGTGGTAGGTACTTGACACAAGATATACAATGGTTAAAAAAACCACCATGAAAAGAGAAAAAAGAAAAAAAAAAAAACACCATGTGTTCTTTCTCAGAAAACTTCCATTCTAGAGGGAGAGACAATCAAAAATCCAGTAAACAGATCAATAAAACAACTGTGTACTGTGGTAAGTACCTCAAATTTACCACCCCCAAAAAACCCCCTAAAAACCAATTACTAAGAATTAATAGGAAGCAATGGTTCTAAAACAAACCACAGTGAGTAGTTTGATCTATTTATCACAGTCCTTTTAAGAATACTTAAGTGCTTGTTTTTATAGCTGTAATCCTATGTCATCTTATACATAGTATCTTTCATTTAAAGTTCTCTCCTGAACATTTTCTATGTTGTAATACCTAACTAACGAATATTAGTGTAATAACAGTTTTCATTGTTAAATATGCTAACCCTAACACAGCACTGTGTGTAAGATACTTTCTATGTCAGCTCATTTAATCTTTGCACCAAGCCTATAAGATAGGTACTTCTATTATCCTCATTTTATAGATTATAAAAAAAAATCTATAAGTTTAAGGAAAAAGTTTAAGTAACTTATTGAAGATTAAGTAGTTAATTTAAAGCACTGCTAAGATTCAAACCAGGTGGTTGGACTTGCATTGAAGCTCTTGCCACAAAACTATCTTAATGGTTGCATAATATTTCATCACTCTTACCTGGTACTTGGTACACAAACTTTTTATAGAATAAAAATGAAAACAAAGACAAAACATATGGAGTGACATGGAAGCAACAAAAACTTTTTTTCTTTTTTAAAGCAGAGAAGCAGGGAAAAAAAAGCTTCCTTTGCAATTTCTAAATAAAATGGGTTTAGGGAGAAGAGGAAAAACGAGCTTTCATAAATTATCCCCTTGGCAAATTTCTAAACATATCTAATCCAGAAGTGATTATGCATTTAGAATAACTTTTTTTAAGTAAAGGAACAAATGCTTATTATGTACTATTTTCACCATGAAAGCATCAGTTATAACCTTCCAAACATTTAGGATCATGGGCAATGAGCGGCGAAGAAATTGAACCACCAGATGTGTCCAGGCTTGGCTGTGTTTGTGATGTGCTGGCCTCAGCTGATCTAAAGGGTACATGGAATCTTCTGAGGGCCTTGACACAATCTCACAAAAAATGCCAGACTCAAATCACCAATCAGAAGTGGTTTTACTTGCTGGAAGTTCTACATATAGAAGGGATTCCCATGTGCAAGCCAAACCATTGGGGGAATAATAGAAAACCGTTTGTAACATTTAACAATAAAGAACCTAACTCTCATCTAAAGCTCTAGTTCCACCTGTGCCTCTTCATCTCACTTCCCAATGCCTTTGGGTGTGTGTTTTATTCAGTACTTCCTAGCTCCACACCGTAGCATCACTATCATCAGTCAGATTTGAGTTCATGGAGTAAAGACCAGGCTACAAACATCTCCTATTCCCCTAGAAAGTCTTCTTATTAAGCTTCAAGTAAAGCTTAAAATGAAATAAAAGAGTTAAGAGCTTGTGCTTTGAAATCAGACTGTCCTGGAATCAAATCTTAGTCCCATTAGTCATTTCTGTTCTACAAACTTGGAGGGTGGGGGCAGAGAGTTTACTATTTCCTGTATCTAGGTCATCTTCCATAATGCTTCATACATAGAAGGTGTTCAATAAACAACAGCTTCATATTATATTCCAACATATCTAAATTTTCTGTGTATATTTAACAAGATCTAATTCTTCTCTAATTTTTTTTTCCCTCTAGGAAATATGTACCTGGCAGATGTTTAACAGCTACATATCAGCAGTGAATGAAATGATGTTGGTACATAATTTGGTTGTAAAGTTTATAAAGTGCTTGGAGCTGACAGAAATAGTGCAAACGAAGACTGTAAATGGACATAAAACATGAAATATCTCTCTCACCAACCTAGCTTTTCTCCCTAGATTTATCTCTCCCAAACTAGGGAGTCCTCTGTTGGTTTTTTTCCCCCCTTCCCCTAAGAGGAAGACATACCAACCTCATTTGCAGCAAGCAGCAACAGGATGACTCTGATTTATTTAGGACTCCAGCACCAGGGCACAGAAATGTCAAAGTGCCTCAAAATCAAAGATGAGGCTAGTTCACTTACGGAGGCCCAACAGGTGGACAGTAATCCCTGTCAATTATGGCCACCAAGAACGAGGCTCAAAGTATGGTCTACACCGGCAGCCATGAGATTCTGAGTTATTTCATGGTTTATTGCAAGGATGACATCTAATTTCCAAAAAGATCCTGTGTCTGGGGAAAAATTCACCCTCTGTCTTCCTCTGGAGCTTTGGTACATGACATGTCACAGAGCTTTTGAGTGGGCTTCGGCTGGTGGTGCAAAAACAGGGCATAGACCAGGTACCAACAATGGCCCAGCTGCTAAGGGGGACACTGAAATCAATGCCTATTCTTCCCATGCCATCGTGCAAAGCCCCTTTGACTGCTCTAAAACAAACACAGCTTAATTTTATTTCCTGCCTGGCTTTGTATAATTTTGACATGTCCTCAGTCAAACACGACCCACTCCTTCAATCAGGCCCTATTTTTCTGGAGATGAGAAAACAAGAGGAAGCTAAAGTAATTATTGAAAACTCATAAGCAGCAGCTTTAGCCTAATTACCTTGACTTTCCTTTTTAATTTTTCCATCGATTGTCTCTTGTTAATATACAAGTATTGACAGAGCTGGTGGAGCCTGGTGCTCCACTGATAAGAACAGATGCTGTTGGGAAGCGCAGTGTAATTAGGAGGCCCAATATTCTGCTCATCCTTTTCAGAAGCACACACGTACGGCACAGACTTTGGTTTGAGACCCTCTTAGGAATCAACAGCAGCATCACAAGGCAAGAATCTTTGTGAAAGGCCTTTGCTGTGTGCGATGCCTTTGCCACCAGGGGGCAGCTGGATAAAGAAAAACAACCTCTTTTTCTTTGTTTCCTCTTTTGATGTTAAAATATGTTTCACCTATTTTCAGCACAGATTGTGTTAAAAGTCCCAGGTCAACCACTACCGGGGGATGAGCAACCCAGGAAATCAAGGTGACATCTTTTTGAGCCACGTATTCCCTTTTAAATGTTGTTGTATTTAAAGTTTCAATTTGAAAGTAACTAAGCAATATTGGGTGAATGGCCCTGAATACTAATTCATCATTGACAAATGCTCTTAACAGTTCCTGATTCCTTTGTCAGGTAGAAAAGTGAAGTTTGCTTGCTGTAAAATATAAAATTAGTTTAAAAAAAATAATTACTTCTAGGGGACTTTCAATTTTTCAATTTCTTATATATCTACATTTTCTAAACATTAATAATAGTAATAGGTTGAGAGTCTTAAATTGCTATCAAGGTGCACCTCACTGTAAGCAGACGCAATTTAGTAGTGTTCTGTGGAAATCAGTTTTCTAGGAGCCACGAAAACCTTGGCAAACCTGGGTGTCATGCTGCCTTCTGTTTTATGTTATCTTTTAGAGCAACTCTAAGAGAAAATCAAGCAGGAGCAGTTACCAAGGCTAAACGTAATCACAAATACCTGGAAGTAGGAGTTCTCAAAGAATAAACTCTGGTTGCAAATCCTATTACATATTCCAGAAAGAAAGAAGCATTCTTAAGGACTGGCAATAGTCATAAAAAACGAGTTGGCGGTGCAAACTCCAAGAAGAACAGAGGATAGGATAGGAGAAGGAAGCCAATGGATATGAAGGGGAAAAAATGAATGCAAGAATCATTAGGCAATAGAAGAGGTTAAAGACTAGTATTTAGCAGAAATGGTACACCGAGCAATGGAAGCAAAAGTAGCAGAAATAGTTTAGAACCTATATAATGTGTTATAATGACAACAAAGGTAAATCAACTAAAAAGTCACAAGTCTGCAGACTTTGGGGAGCAGTTGGTGAAAGGGCAAATGGATTTCTGTTAAAATAACTTTATCAGTCCCTGAGGGCATCATTGTAATCAGCTAGTAACAGACATAAATATATCATCAATCCAGATCAGCAAATGGCAAGCAATTCATTGGAAGGTACAGAGAAATAGTCATACTGTAATCTATACAAAAGGACATAACTATACAAGTACATAATCTGTGTGTAAAAAGACAAAGATGGGAAGAGAGACAGAGACACCTGCTGAGAAGCAACTATGGGAGACAAAGGGAAAGGGAGTCAAAAAAGAAAAAGATAGGCTAATCTTCCAGAAATTGAACATCTTACCGACATTCTAGAGGTGACACAATGAGAAGACCTAAGAATCTGTTGTCATACAACATGGATTGAGATCCTAGCTCTGCTATTACTATGTATGTAACTGTTACAACCTGGATTATTTCAGCTATAAATAATAGAAAACTGACTAAAGGTCATAAAAGATTTCACTGTAAGAAACAGAAACCACTGGAGTTATTTTTAGCAAAAAGAGACTTAATGTTGGCATCTGATTACTAACTGCTTAGTTAATAAGTGTGTAATATGAAATAAAACCACACATTAAGTCATAAAAAAAAAAAGAGACTTAATGTGAGAGATTTGGTGTTTACCATATCATATTAAAAGCTGGTGGTGACGTAGTCTATGTATACAATGGAATATTACCCAGCCATCAGAAGAGACGAATACCCACCATTTGCTTCAGTGTGGATGGACCTGGAGGGTATTATGCTGAGTGAAATAAGTCAGAGAAGGACAATCATCTTATGATTTCACTCATATGGGGAATATAAGAAATAGTGAAAGGGACCATAAGGGAAAGGGAAAAGAGTGGGAAAAATTAGACAGGGATACAAACCATGAGAGACTCCTAACTCTAGGAAACAAAGGGTTGTGGAATGGGCGGAGCGTAAGGGAATGGGGTAACTGGGTAATGGGCACTGAGGAGGGCACTTGATGGGATGAGCACTGGGTGTTATGCTATATGTTGGCGAATTGAATTTAAATTTTAAAAATGCAATAAATAAATAATTAATTTTAAAAAAGGAAAAAAGAAAAAGGAAATAAAAGGCTAATGGAGCTGTTCAGAGTTATGTTTCTAGGAATTATTCCAAAATAACACTAAAGAACTGACTTACCAGAGGAACCATGACACCTGTCGCTAACAGGAAAAGCAAGTGATTTGGCTACAATGACCTCTGGGTAGTCCTGAAACTAGTCAATGACTTTTAATATTGTTATAAAAATACCAACACTTCCATACTGGCTCCCAGAAAACAGCCTTCACCTCAGTTCCCCCTTACACATATCACACAAATGAATCTTGTAGGAAGAATCTAATTTATTACCTAAATTCTGCTGCAAGGGACACCAGGATATGTGGTCAGGGAAGGCAATGAGATTCGAATGTTATCTGAGTGCCAAACCACCAGATTCACAAGTAGCTTAAACAACCATGATAGACAGTAGCATCCTTGACAAGAAATCCAAAGGCAAGGCAGCTTCAGAACTGGTTAATTCAGTGACACTTCCATATCATCTAGGACTCAGGGTGTCTCCATTTTTCTATTGTATTATCATCAGAGGGTTGTCCATTTTTGTTTGCAAAACGGCTGCCACGGCACCAGGTAACTCAAGGACCTTTGACACTGTTGACAGAAACAAAAAGGCCTATTTCTTTGCATTATCTTTCAGTCAGAGAAAACCTTACCCCAAAAGCAGACCTTCTCCAGACCAGAATTTTTTTATTTGTGGCCTAGATCATCCTTGGGAAAAGAAACAGCACTAGCATGACTAGTCTAGACTAATCATGCTGTGCCCTATGGGCAGGAGAAAGGATCCTTCCCAGAGCACATTGCCATGGAGAGAGTGTCACTAGAATAAAACTACTATTTGACAGCTAGGAAGATGAGGAGGTGGGTACAGGGTGGTAGGAAATAAACAGACTAGTAAGCAGGTTGCTTGAAACCCACTCTCAAAAAAAAAAAAAAAAAAAAAAAAAAAAGAAACCCACTCTCAGTTCTTACTCAATTCTAACATGAGGATGGTAACATCTCCCTACTCAGCTAACAGGGGCATCATGCATGGTAACCTATGCCTGTGATCTCACTGGACCATCATTCCTGGAAGATCGTGTGAAGTGACATATAAAGACTTGGGCAAACAATGTGAGAGATGATCATTATTACTGTAAGGAGGAATGAGGAAGGAAACTTTAGTTCTCACAAAGTACCACCCTCTCTAAATAGTGTTAATTGAAAGGGCAAATAATTGTCTTAAGAGAAAGCAATTTGCTGAGATGTGTGTTTCTGAAGCATTTTATATTGTCATTATGGACAAGAAGGCTAGAATCTATCCAAAGAAAGATGACAAATAATCCATGAAGCTTCCCAACACTTGGAATGTCTCCAGGGAACTTTTTTGTTGTTTGTAACAGACACTATCTTGAGCAGTGTCACTGTTGATGAAACAACTGCATTTATGATGCATGTTAACCACCACTGCAGCAGGGCTTACTATTAATGCACCTGCTAATACCCATGCAGGATCTTACATGTAAAATTTGCAGATAATTGCAAATTTCACAGCCCTGGGTTTTCAAAGCATCCTATGCTTACCTGTTGCTTTCATGGCATAAGCTAATGCATATCAATTCCTCCTGCCAAGTTCAAACTTTTTTTGTACACTCAGTGGAATTCCATTTCATATAGGTATGTGAAAGCAAGGATGACTGCCTATTAATATGCCTGTAGCATCTTTCTGCTTGCCAAAGTTAATTCACTGAATCAAATTACATTATAATACGAAATGTTATTATAGAATTGATCTCATAAATTGCTATTGAAACTGTTCAAAGGAATTTTCCCTAATATTCTCATTTATTTACTCTCAATTTCACCACATTAGAATCCTATACCTTCAAATACATTGAGCCATTATATAGGACTCTCAGCTCCACAGTAACATTACTGATGCAATTATACAAAATGCCTATACTTGGAATTGTCATCCAGATATTATGAAAAGGTTGGGAAAAGCTTCAACTTGGAGAATAGTACCCTTTTAAAATGATAAAGAGTTATACAGAAGGCTAAGTTGTTATTAGGGTAGCTTTGTAATGTGTGCACTTGGCCAAGCTAAACTACATTTCCTTAACTTATCTTTCTTGGGTGTTTCCAGTTACGATGGGCTACAAAATACTTTCTTGCTTGGAGATTTGAAGGATGGAAGTGAACAAGTAACCGCTGTGTTCTACAGATTCAAGAGGTTAGGGTCTTAATATTGTTGCTGGTTCAACTCCTTGGCCTGGGTCTGCTCTATATTCCCCTGATCCTTCTGTAGCTTCTTAGACTCCTATGCCAGGCATGTTTTAGCTCAGTGATGAGAGGGCCAACTCCTTCTGTAGGGCACTCATATCATCAGGATTGGAGACAGTGAGAAGTGATGCAAATTCCAGTCATTCTCATGGGTTCTAGCTTGTGCTTGGTCATCCTCACTTGCTATCCCTCCCTCAGGTCTATGTGAGCTGTGAGGAAGACATGTTTTTAGATTATATACGCACAAACCTTCACATGCTTCTGCTTTTCTAACTGAACACCAGATTTTTTAAGACTGACTGACTGACTGACTGACTTATTTATTTATTTATTCATTTATTTATTTATTTATTTATTTATTTGAGAGAGAGAGCATGGTGGTGGAGGGGTGCACAGAGGGAGAGAGAGAATCCCAAGCAGACCTCCTGTTGAGCACAGAGCACAGGGCTTGATCCTACGACTCCAAGATCATGATCTGAGCTGAAATCAAGAGTTGGACACTCAACTGACTGAGCCACCCAAGGAGCCCCTGAACACTAGTTTTTAATACCATAATTAATTTGTTGGAATATTATTCCATGGCATACTGCCCATAAAAATCTTTATTTCTGGGATCCCTGGGTGGCGCAGCGGTTTGGCGCCTGCCTTTGGCCCAGGGCGCGATCCTGGAGACCCGGGATCGAATCCCACGTCAGGCTCCCGGTGCATGGAGCCTGCTTCTCCCTCTGCCTGTGTCTCTGCCTCTCTCTCTCTCTCTCTCTCTCTCTCTCTCTCTGACTATCATGAATAAATAAATAAAATCTTTAAAAAATAAAAAAAAATAAAAAAAATAAAAAAAAATAAAAATCTTTATTTCTTTTTAAGATTTTTATTTATGAGAGACAGAGACAGAGACAGACAGAGACAGAGACAGAGACAGAGGCAGAGAGAGAAGCAGGCTCCATGCAGGGAGCTGAATGTGGGACTCGATCCCCAGTATCCAGGATCACGCCCTGGGCTGAAGGCAGTGCTAAACCACTGACTCACCAGGCTGCCAAAAGTCTTTATTTTTAAGAGAATAGACTAAAAGGAAGTTTTTAAAGTTCCTACAGTCCAGTAATTGACAGATTGTGAATCAAGAAATAGATAGCTTCTTTAAAGAGGCAGAAGGATTCCTACACACTTAAGAGAGATTTCTATTTGAAAAGGTTCAAAACTAAGTTTTAGCATTAAAAGCTAAACTTCAGGGATCCCTGGGTGGCGCAGCAGTTTAGCGCCTGCCTTTGGCCCAGGGTGTGATCCTGGAGACCCGGGATCAAATCCCACGTCGGGCTCCCGGTGCATGGAGCCTGCTTCTCCCTCTGCCTGTGTCTCTGCCTCTCTTTCTCTCTGTGTATCTCTGAAGAATAAATAAATAAAATCTTTAAAACAAAAACAAAAAAGCTAAACTTCAATTACTTGCTAAATTCTGCTTTCAAAACTTATTCTCCAGTCATTTTAGAAAACTTTGCCATTGCTGTAGTTGAAATTTTGACTTTTCAAAACACACGTATTAGAGAAAATTATAAAATGAAAGTAACCAAGAGAATATTAAAAATGCAGATCTCTATATACAGGGATGGTAATCACTGCATCTATCGGGGAAAAGGTTAAGAACAGGAGTCTTCTAAAAATATTAATTGTTTTTATGGTAAATACAGATGTATATAGTTCTGCAATAAAAGTACACTGAAAGCGGGGTGCCTGGGTGGTGCAGTTAGTCGAGCATCTGACTCTTGATTTAAACTCAGATCATGATTTCAGGGTGGTGAGACTGAACCCCATGATGGGCTCTACGCTCAGTCTGCTTGAGAATCTCTCCCCCTCTCTCCCTCCCTCCCTGACTCACACTCTCTTTCTCAGTTAAATAAATCTTAAAAGAAAAGAAAAGAAAAGAAAAGAAAAGAAAAGAAAAGAAAAGAAAAGAAAAGAAGAAAGAAAAAGTCAGTCAGTCCAGGGAAAATATGATCTTGTTTTATGAGTTTTAGATGTAACGTTTTACCTCAGTAACATCTGAATATCTCTCTTGTACTAATGAGGAAACTAAGATGAGACAGAAATAACTTTCCTAGGATTACTAACAGGAAAGTGGTAGGACAAGCCATTGGACTCACTCTTGTATTCCTACTCTCATGCTCCAACTTTTAAAATTTATACAAGATGTTTAGAAACTGAAATACTGCTTATTATATTCAATTACCCAATATATAATGCCTCTGTCTTATCTCAGTGCCCCCACTCATATTTCCTAACCAAATAATCCAGGTATAAACCGGTTTTCTTAGATCGGAATGCAAGATACACCTGGGGTCATGTCTGTAACTTCTTCCTGATGCTTCTAGATACTTCAGAATAATAGTCACGGTTTTTGTGAATCAATGGTTTATGGGATTTAAATGCCAACTGGTATAAGCCTCTTAATGCCATATACCTTATCTTTTATTCCCTAGCATTGTTTCAACTGTATACAATTCTTTACAAATGGAAGAGACTCAATAAAGTCCTATTAATTTTAATAGTCAATTGGCTTTTTAATCTGGCAACATGAAGCTGAAAACAGATACACAACCAGATTTTTTTCACTGACAAGATCTACAAAAATGATATGTAGACTCATTCACCAAATGGCTTAACTCTACAACAAAGGGAGGGTCTATCCTGAAGCATAAAGTCCATTTCAGAACAAATCTGAGAAAGTATTATAAACAAGGGAGCCTGAGTGGCTCAGTCAATTAATCATTCAACTCTTGGTCTCAGCTAAGGTCTTGATCTCAGGGTCATGAGCTCAAGCCCTGCACTGGGCTCCACACTGGGCATGAAGCCTATTAAAAAAAAAAAAGTATTTTAAACAATAGGTAGAAGATGTATAGAACTTGTTATTCAAGGAAGCAATGCAGATTAAAAATAATAAAGACTGTAAAAGAGCTCTGATAAATTAAAAGTACACATTAATTGTAAAAAAAAGATAAGGTAGGTTGATGTCATGAAGTTCAATGCTGTCCTTTCACAAAATGTCTTTTGCTGCCCTGTTAGAAGAAGAATAGTCCTACACTATGGTGGGTATTCTTAAAAGGCTGTGGAGGGAGGAATATTAGATTTCAGGCCATCACACATAATTTGCATTTATATTACACTTTATAGTTTAGATTGCACTTTCGGATCTCAGGCTTTGTTTCAGTCTCCATTTGGGCCAGCTAGCTTCATTCTCCTCCACAGCAACTTTCAAAACAAGCAATCTATTTTATTTTTAGTTTTTAAAGATTTTATTTCTTTACGAGAATGAGAGAGAGAGAGAAGACACAGGCAGAGGGAGAAGCAGGTTCCATGCAGGGAGCCCAATATGGGACTCAATTCCCGGCCTCCAGGATCACGCCCCAGACTGAAGGCAGCGCTAAACCGCCGAGCCACGCAGGCTGCCCTAAGCAATCTATTTTATTAGAAGTTCTACACATATAAAGGAAAACTAGAGCACATTCATTTTCAGTTACTGGGGAAGAATTAAGGAGTGGAAGTAACAACACAATTTGGAGTTGGAAGGGAGCTTACAGACATGCTAGTTGATATGGTAGCCCATCTGCAGCATCCTTGGACACAGCAGTAGCAATATCTTCAAATCAGAAGAAGCTAATTGTTAAGACAGTTCCTAATGATCACTATTTGCAAAAAAAGACTATGTTAACTCACTATAACATACACCTGAGACTAATAGGATATTATATGTCAATAATACTTCAAAAAAAAAAAAGATAACTTCCTAATTAAAAAAAAAAAGAATTTAAGTCAGGTTCTTTGAAAATGTTCTCAAAACACCAAAAATACATTTCCAAAATTGTCTATGCAAACAGGTCATGATGACTGAAACAGCTCAGCTTTTGCAGACATGCAGAGTCTGCTAGTTAATCTCTAAAGAAGGCTTTGTGGCAGGAAGCTCAAATAGCAAGAAGTTATCAGTTTGTCATTCCATTATCCACACCTTCAAGTATAAAACTCATTCTGCTAAAAGAATTCTTGTCTTTTAAAATGTTGCACTAAGCGCTATGTTGCTTCCCGGCAATGCTAACCACAAAGGTAATGATGCTGTACATTTAATTTTTCCAGCCTTCATGTGTCTGCCAGCATTATAAATGAGTCATTAACAGTCTCAAATAGATTGACATTGTTGTTTGCTACTGCTGAGAAATCTCATTTCTTTCAAGACAGCAGGAGACAATTTGGTTTTAATAATTGAGGGGCACCAGAAAGCATACAAAGTTAAAAGTTAAAAGAATCTGAAAGAATACTGGTCTAACTTTCTAGGATATTTATTTTGTCACTGAACTCAAAAGCAAAATGGTATATTTCATGAGAAGGTCCAGGCAGGGAAGACAGACTAGCCCACAGGAAACATGAGAGTTGTCTAAGGAAAGAGTGAAAAACCTCATCTTTACCTTGCATACTGGAAGGAAAGCACAATTTGTCAGACAGGTCCTAATGTCCCATGCATCACAATCAGCCACAAGCCAGCCTTCTAATGTACAAACACCCTTGTCTAATGATATCCAAGCAACCAGAAACCTGAAGCTATTTCGTTCCACACGGACTTTCGAAGTCCAGCTGTATGAGAAGGATCTACACAGTCTAGAACTTTTATGCCAAAAATTACTTTCTCAGGGATTCAGAAAGAAGAAAGAAGAAAGAAGAAAGAAGGAGGAGGAGGCGGAGGGGGAGGGGTAGAGGGAGGGGGAGGAAGAGGAAGAAGAGGAGGTGGAGGAGGAGGAGGAGGAAAAAGAAGCAGCAGCAGCAGCTTCATAGAATAGAACATTTATACAAGAAAAGGAATGTCAGGGAAAAAAAGTTTAGAGGCGAGGGAACAGCTAATAGCCCACTTTAGCTGAAGCATAGATTCTTATGGAAGGGTAAGGGGGATAAATTAAAAATGCTGGCAGGGACCTACTGTCAGGTGCCTAGAATTTCATGATAATTGTATTCAATTCAAGTCAATAAGGACCCACAGAAGATTTGAAAGAGCAGAGAAAATAATGGAACTGTGATGAAAAATTAATGTAACAGCACTGTATAGGACACAGTAAAGACCACCAAGTGGCTAGTGGCTACTGTCATTGTTCACATGCAGCTAGAGGAAGATTAATGACTGTGGAAAGATTAGAATAGCAAGCTAAGGAGCAATTCCTAGAATGGAATCTAAAGGATTTAAATAATAACTAGTAGTGACAAACAGGAAGATAAAACTGAAGATAAATATGATGCTTATGGCACAGGCGGCTGAAAAAACAGAAGCTAGGAAAAAAAGAAAAAAGAAAAAGAAATTCCAGCAAGATAGTAAGTTCTTCTTTGGACATAAGGATCGATGGTATATGGAGATAAAGATGTCCAGAAGGCAGTTTACTATGAGAATTCTGGATTTTGGTACAAGAGTACAGGGTGATATTACATAAATATAAGGATAAGGCAAAGACATAAGACCAGTAACCTAGATTATATCAACCAGAAAACCTACCTAAGTTAATAATTTGGGCAGAAGCAATATTTTAGAAACAGGAAGGAGGAAGTAGAGGCAAAACAGGACAGACAAAATGAGCAGTCAGAAAGGCAGGAGACAAATGGAGTGTCACTGTTCCAACCATGAATTTATGAGCTGGAAGAAAAGGTTTTCACCTATTTTGAAAGAATCAGTAAGTCAAGGAGGATACTTACTTTGGAGAAAACCTATTGGATTTAACAATTAGAAGGTTATTACAATCATCATTTGGAACAGTGGTCCTCAACCCCGCCAGCGCATCGGAATCTTCTGGGAAGAATTTTTTAACTATCAATGGAGATACTTATCACTGACCAATTAAATTAGACTTTGTCCTAGTGGCACCCAGCCATATGTAGTTTTTGAAAGCTGCCCAGATGACAGAATGCAGGCAGAGTTGAGAACCACTGTCCTAGACAGAATGATGGAAGCAACAATGTAAACAAAGAAGAAGGAAGAAGAGGAAGAAGGAGGAGGTTAGTGTTAGTGGGTGTTAGTCTACTCCATGGATACATTTGGTATAAAAAAGAGGTCAGTATCTTGAGTAGATCTCTGGTCAGAGGAGGTTTTCCAAAGGACAAGGAGAGAATGAGCATGTTTGTAGGTAGAAAGAAATGAGATGTGGAGAAAGTATCTTCCGGGAATGAAGAGATGACTGAGGGTCAGAAGGGAGTAACGGAACAAGATTCTGGAAAATTTGGGAGAGGATACAATCAAAGGCACCAAAGAGGAGCTGAGCTTGATATGGTTGAAGAGGATTTGCTCTTTAGGAGAAAGAACACAGGAAGAGAAACTTCTGAGGTAGAGTCTCACGGGGGTACACTAAGGGAATCCTCTTTAGATGATCTCACTAGGCAAATAAATAAATGAAGATTTGGGCTTGCAAGAAATGGAGAAGGACTTCACATCTGAAAAGGTAGACAATCTAGGATCCCATTTAACTGGGACAAGTAAATGATCTTGTGTAACTCATCAGACTTCTCAGGAGAACCGGGAAGATGACTAGAGTAGCAAAGAGGACTCTGAGAAACTTTCAAATTGTCTGGTGGAGGTTTGTTTATAAATGATACGGCTGAAGATCAGAAGTCAGGTAACACCAGAAGGATCCACACAGCCTGGAGCTTTCGTGGCATAGGCCTCCCTTCCAAGGGATTCAGAAGAAATTACCAAGACTGCCTGAACCCATTTCAACTCATATCTGCGTTATGTCTGAAGAAAGCTAAGTTCTGATAGAAGTCTTAAGTTAGGAATGGTTTTAAAACTGTACTAAAATTTACTTTAAGCTTCAAGAAGTACTGACAATGAACTGTTGAGTCATAATCTGCCAAGTCCCTACAATTTCACCAAGTTGCATGAAATCAATAGAGGAAAAATTAGGATGTCAAGAAATTCTTGGATTTATGGAAAATGTAACAGAAACTAGGAAAAAAAAAAACTCTAAATAAAACTTTTCCAGTAAATGGAATGTAACAGAAACAATCAGAAATTGCTTTAAAGTTTCAACCTCATACTCATGTTGCAAAAAAAAAAAAAAAAAAAAGTGAATTTTCATGAGTAAGTGAACTTTGAAGATTGCATTTACATTCTGCTGGGTCCTGTTTAAAACAAAAATGGAAAACCAATTTATGACCCATCACCATCTCCCTGCTTAATGTGATAATGACTGCACAGGCTTAAGAGGTTTAATTTTAAATTCTTTCTAGTACTTGGGATGTTCTCATCAATAAGTTTTTAAGTGTCACCAACTCTTACCCTGGGCTGCTAAGAGATGCTGTCCCAGGAATACTATGAAGCTCTCCTGTGGATAACAATAAACCTACCTGTACAAATTTGATCTGCCAAAGGCGCTATTGTCTAGTGCTCAGTAAATGGTTTGTATAAAAATCCATATATTGAGTTGAGCAAAAATGAAATAAAGTCTGAGCAGTGACAGAATGTCAATTACAGAGTTGGTAAAATAGCCCCTTTAAAAAGTTGTTAACTTCGGCACTTTTGTGATTCTAAGAATTTTATTTAAATATTATATTTCTCTGTCACAAAACCACATTTTGAGAAATAGCACAAACTACTGGGTGAAGAGGAGAAAAAGTAATTCTTTTAGGTGATCATCTTCTTGGGACTTCATTAAAAATAAGATTTGCATTTTAAATTGCATCTGCAAGACATGTTTGGAAGAGAGATCAAACAACAATACTTCTCTTATTTATCTAAATAACAACAGCTTACGTCTCTGTTATCTGCATAGTATCCTGAAGAATTAGAAGTGAAGGGCAGTCTCAAAAGATCACTCCAACATATCTACAAAGATGTGGTGGGTTCCAAATACCGAAAAGGACTTCATCACAGACATAAAAATTAAAGTCAAGAGGCACCTGATCTGGCTCAGTGGGAGAAGCAGTAAGACTCTTGATCTCAAGGTCATGAGTTCAAGCCCCACATGGGGTGTAGAGATTACTTAAATAAGACTTTTAAAAAATTTGAAATTTAGGAATAGTAATAACTAAAGAATGACAGGTTTGTCAAACATAATGATAAAACCTCAGTGTGGGATGTTTATATTTGGCAAGGAAAGGCAGTAAGAGGAAAAACAACCCAGATGCATGGCTTAGTGACATACAAATTAACATTTCAAATGAATTCTGATTTTCAAAATACATTGGCATAAGTAACTCCTTGGTTCCTTACAACATCCCCATGAGCACTTTTAAAATACCCATTCTAGAGCTAAAGCGACTGAGGTGCAGGGAAATTAAGTAACTATCCCAGAAGCAACCATCTAGATTCAATGTTGGGGCCAGGATTCCAAGTAAGGTCTCATCATGACAAATGCCATGCTAGCCCACTGTACTGGTGAGTGAGTAAGTGACTGTTTTATTTGACTGCACAAATTACTATGTCTCTCTTCATCTTCTCTCTCTGCTGTTTTGCAAATTAAGTGGCCCCAGCAGTGAGTATGATTTTCCCCCCATCTTTTCTCAGCAGTAAGCAGAGTGTCTTCAGTTAGCACCTACTACTTTACCAAGAGTCCAAGGATAAAGGGCATTCTTTGATCCATGTTCCACATAAAAGAAGTCGAAAGCAGTAAGAAGGGCAATGGGGTGTCATTGCGTAATGGATAGGATTTCATTTTGGGAAGAGGAACAAGTTCTGGAGACGGGTGATGGTTGCATAACACAGTGAATAGACTTAACATCCCGGAACTGTACACTTAAGAATGGTTAAAATGGCCAATCTGATGTTAGATGCATTTTATCACGATAATAGAAAGCAATACACTTTTTTTTTTAATCACACTAAAACTTCAAAATTTTGCTGCGAGAAAGACAAATTACCACAGGGTAAAATCTACTGTTTTTGATTATCTATGTTAAATACTCTGCTGTTCTATTTAAATGTGACCCATATTTTAAGTAAAATCTAAAGTAGAAAAAAACCTAAATCCCATTTTCCATTTGAACAACTAGATTCACTTTGTAATGATTATCAAGTGAGTCTTGTAAAGTCAAATGAAATCTAAGAGAGAAGAGTAGAATATTTAATCTTACTAAAAGCTTATGTCTCTTATAGCATTAAACGTGAAATGACTGAAGCTCCCCAAATTAGCATATATCTATTAATGTGAGTTAATCCATACAAAACAGAAAAAATAAAGCTCATAATTCTAAATTGTTTAATATTCAATACTGGTATTTTTCAACACTTTCTGAAAATGCTCTGGATTGTCAGCTCCATGAGCATAAAGACTTGTCTTATTCTTTGCTGTATGTTCAGAATTTAACAAAGGACAGAAGGAGGGGAGGGAAGGCAGAGAGGGGAGAAAAGGAAGACAAATGGTTTTATAAACACATCCAAACAAGCATCCAGAAAACTTGGGATCTGCCAAATCTGAAATAGTTGGTAGTTGAACAAGCTGACTTGATTATATCAAAAAGCTATTTTCCTAGAGCCATGCTCAGTAGATATGGCAGCACCATTAATAATATTTTGCCAATCTATCATCTGTTTGAAAGGAATAATGGGAATTTAGAACATTTCAGTAAAGGTTCATCATAGGCAATTAATCCTACGACTCTATACTTGCAGATCCTGCTGACTAACCTCTAGGATTTCCCCTGTAAGGTCAGGTAGAAATTTCCCCTGTTGTCCAGGTAGAGAATATAATTTCAAATCCATTTAACAAAATTCCCATTATTGTCACTGGTAATTATTGCCTTTTTTCCAATCATCTCATTTGTACTCCATAGGTCAGAAAGAAGGTCAGTGAAAATCTCAGCTGCCTTTGAGAACTATAGAGTGATTTCTTTTTTCCTTTTTTGTTTTTAAAATCTTCCTTGCTTTGTGGTTGTTGGAAATAACAGCAGTAGTAGAATAACAGAAAATCAAAGCCATGCTCTTACATGGGCAAAATATACGTCATTTATTTCTTTCTATTCCTTTTAGCTAAATCTAAGAAAAGCAATCACAGTTGCCAATGATTATTCATCTGAATGCTACAGTATTTAATTTCTAGAGGTCAATTACTTTCTGTCTTGCTCTGGGAGGTTTCCAGATTAAGATTTAATTAGTCTTATTCCTCTAACCAAGAGACTAAGCTATTTTAGACCTAGAAAAGGAAGTTTACTTAGTGTTCTGTGGTAAGGGGAGAATCTAGCTCCTGAATTCATAGGAGTGTTTAGAAAAGGAGAATAATAAATTTGATCTTAACTATTTCAATTCTTAAAAAAAAACCTTAAAAATATGACTATAAGCTTAGAAAAACTTATGAAATCTAATATTACATAAAAACTCTTAACTGAAAATAAGATAACATCAGGAAAGCTTGAGAAAAATCTTACATGCTCCAAGGACCCAAGAAGATCTCTTGCTGGTAAGCACTCTCTTCCAGTTATGCCAAATATTATTTTAATAGGGAGCACAGTGAGGTGAGTCCTTTCCATTACCCTAGTGAACTAATAGTACTGCCTCCCTCTACTAAGTAAGGATTTATCTGGCAGTATCTTTTATGTATTTCTCCCTTTCCCCATTCCTGCAAATTGTAGTCTGCAAGATTTGTACTGTAGGCCAACATGAGTCCAAGTCCATTGATTGGTGATGAATAAGCGAGTAGTAGTGCTATACAACTATTGTACAAACGCTAAGGCAATTATGGTCTTATCAAAAATATAAGATTTTTTTTTAATGGCGTAAGGATATTTTTACTCAACAGAGATTAACCAAGTCAACTGTTGACCTTTTTTTTTTTTTTAATTTATTTATGATAGTCACACAGGGAGAGAGAGAGAGAGGCAGAGACACAGGCAGAGGGAGAAGCAGGCTCCATGCACCGGGAGCCCGACGTGGGATTCGATCCCGGGTCTCCAGGATCGCGCCCTGGGCCAAAGGCAGGCGCTAAACCGCTGCGCCACCCAGGGATCCCCCATTCCCACATTTCTTCTTGCAGTGTGCCCACATTTATATTTAGCAAATAAGGGATTTTGTGGGGGTTTTTGTATTTGTTGTCTGTAACTTTTCTGGAAACTAATTCTAAAGAAAAACAAAGGGAGAAAATTCATCTATCACCATTATCTCAGAATCTACAGGGTTTATGCAACAGAACCATGTTCTTGTCATCCATAAAGTAAAAGGACTATTTTGTGAAAGAACGATCAGACTAATTCCTTAAAAACCCAAAGGCAAGAGCTAGAGTGGACAGGTAAAAGGCTGCAAGGGACAGAGCGTTTTTGCACCAGAAGAAGGCTTTCTGATGGGCAATTTCACTGAACAATGAAATGAATTTCCTCAAAAAGTGGAGAGTTTTATAAGGTCTAAATATTGGAATGGATAAAATTCAAGATATAAATAACTATAGAAAAGACCATACGTTGGATTGGAGGATGGTTGGATTAGAAAACCCTAAATGTTCTTAGTAAAATGATCCATACATGGGAGTCATTTTTCTCTTGTTGTTTGCTAACAAATAAGTGGGTTAAGAGCCCAAGAAGACTTTACAGAATAGAAAAAGTTTACATCATGTTATAGGGGAACATTATGTAGATTACAAATAGCTAGAAGGCAATGAGGTAGTAATTGTTACTTGTCTTAACAACAAGACAAAAGGACAGAAAATCCAGCCTAAATCTGACAAGGGAAGGTACTCTTCGGTTGATTCAATATAGTCAAAAGGGTTTGAGACATTTTCTAACTCCCAATGTTATCTACAGTACTGAAATGAAAGGCTGTCTTCAGTAAATACTATGCGACAACATCAGTGGAAGTCTCGGTAAAAATTTCCCCAGTACACTCTGTCACAGAACCAGGGCTTTCAAGACAACTCTGTAGCAAATAGTTATTTTCAGGAAAGAACAGCTATGCTTCTTGCTGCTGAAAATCCCCAAAGCCACTAAGGAGAGGTCTGGCTCTCCATGTAACTCTCCCTTCCTCCACCTGATGCACCACCATAAATTTTTAATATGTTTTAAGGTCTAATGAAAAAGTTATAAATATTGACTTTAGCTGCAGCTCCTTCTCACCCAGAGATGCTCAGCTGATTAACAAGAAAAGTGGCATTTTGGGGCAAAGGAAGAATCAGGGAGTCATGTGCTTTTATCAAGTTAATAAACTGTCAAGTGGCAATTATTTAAAAGAACTTCAACAAAGATCGTAAAATGAAAAAAAAAGAAAGAAAGAAATTCACCTATAATTAACTTCAGGCATAAAAGTTAATGCTTAATCTTTCTAATGTAAATAATTTAAGAGGAGGTATGTGTGAGAGAAAGTGATAAACACTTTATGAGATAAAAACAACAATCTCTTTATGACTTTTCTTTGCACAAACTTGTTCAATAAATTATTTACACTGAAAAGATGCTGCTTTGATCTGACACACAGTAAATTCAAAAAATGCATACAATAAATATGACTATCTCAACTAATTGTCCCCAAACCTTTTTTTTTTTTTGGTCCCCAAACCTTATTTGTCTTAATTTACAGGTAAAGAAATGGAGCCTCCAGAGCTTTAAGTTACTTAGTGAAGTCACAAGCCAGTAATGGCAGAGCTGGCATTTAAAAACAGTAAAGACAGGTTTCTTTTATACCATCCTCCATGCTTATAATCACTCCACTCTAGGGCCATCCTCCTGCTTACAGGGAGTCCAAAATATCATGAGGGAATTAAAATGAACAACTGGAATCAGATGTAGAGCTGGGGGGGGGGGTGTGTGTGTAGAATCATGACAAGAATTTAAGAATGGGTGACAAGGAGAGACGGTGGGAGAGGGAAGTGAGGAAGTATTAGCAGAGAAGAGAGCATCTGAGTTGGCCCCTAATAGACTGTTAAGATATAAATAGGTAAGGATGGACAGAATGGCATTTCAACTATCAATGGATTTGAAGAGGATGTGTAAATAAAAACATGTCAAATTGCCGGGCTTCTTGGAGACTTGTGAAGACGTGCTGCGGTTGGGCTTATAGCCCTAAGACTATGTCAAGTCTTGGTCAAGGACCTGGACTTTATTTTGTAGGCAAAGGAGATTCATTAAAAGCTTCTGAACAGGGAATTTAGATGTTATGTCTCAACAGAAGTCCGAATAGAGTAGTGGGTGCCCAGTGATTCACTGACTCCACTATATACATACACATGCCCACTATGTTTCAGGAGCATTTGGTAAGTACTGATGAATGTCTCTGACACACTGCCATTTGGTTGCTATAACATCACTTTCCGGGTGGCTCTGGATCTTTCCTTACATTCTCCTTGGCTGTGTGGTTTCCTTACCTATTTTACCTCTACACACTAGAGGATGCCAGGGGTTAGCACTCAGACCTTTCCTCTTCCCCAGCAGACTCTCACTCTAGGAGATCTTACTCATCCTGTGGGTTTAATGCCATACATTTCAATGACTATCAACTGCATCTCTGTAACAGTCTAGACTTCTCTCAACTCTAAGCTCCCCCTGGATGCCAACTGGACAGATGAAACTTAACAAGGCCAAAATCAAACTGGGTCTCTCCTTCCAGGCTCTTATCAGGTCTTCTCCATCTTAGTAGCTGGTAACTCTATTTTACAAATAGAGAGGACAAGCCCCTTCAAGGCACTGCTTTAGTCTTCTCTTTCATATTCCATATGCAAGCTCCTGTCAACGTGACCTTTAAAGCACCTCCTGGTCCAAGTCACAGACCCACGTCATCCACATCAGAGGTCAAATCTGACCAACCAATAAAGAATTTCTGAAACACAACCATTTTATTTTATTTTTTTTAAGATTTTATTTATTTATTCATGAGAGAGACAGACAGAGAGAGAGAGAGAGAGAGAGAGGCAGAGAGACACAGACAGAGGAGAAGCAGGCTCCATGCAGGAAGCCCGATGTGGGACTCGATCCCGGGACCCCAGGATCACGCCCTGGGCTGAAGGCAAGCACCAAACCGCTGAGCCACCCAGGGATCCCCAACATGACTATTTTAGTTCATCTACATATTGTCTGTCCTGCTTTCATGCTACAATGGCACTCTTGAGTAGTGGTAAGGAACACCATGTGACCTGCAAAGCCTAAACTTTTACTATCTGGCACGTTACAAAAAAAAAAAAAAAATGCTAACTCTCGGTTTGGATTATTACACTCAATTTCAAAGTCTTCTCCTTGCTTCTATCACTCTACCTCCCTACATAACATTCCCCACAGAACGTAACATTCCCTACTATTCTGTCCAATATGCTAGTCACTGGGCACATGCTGCTATTCAAATTATAATCCTATTAAATTAAAAAAAAATCAGTTCCTTAGGTGCATTAGCCCCAGTTCAAGTGTGCAGCAGCCACAAGTGGTCAGTGGCTACCTTACTGGACGCTGCAGGTTTTAGAACATTTCCATCATCACATAAAGTTCAGTTGCTCAGCACTGCTTTAAAATCTACGATCATCTCCCTCCACTTCTTGAAAACTTCCATTAACTTTCTTTTTTATTCAACATAAATGTCTTTGCTAAGGCCTATTATATGACTATTTCTTATCCCCAGTCCCCCATAAACTTCTCTGGCCTCATTTTCTTTCACCTCTCATTATTTGTTGTGTTCTAATCTTATGGGTCCTCCCACAGAGCTCTCAGAACAGTAAGCGAACACTCCAAATACTAAGGGTTTCAGGCACTGCATTTGCTATTCCTTCTACCTAAACATCTGTCTCTAGATATCTGTATGAATCATTTCCTTACTTCCTTTGGTCTCTGCTCAGATAACAACTTCATAGAGAACACTTTCCTCCCTGGCTCATCATTCACTTTACCTGTCTTCTTGGTACTTGTCACCAACTGAACTATAATTGCATCTATATTTTATTATTCACTAATAAAATAGATATGACATTCTTAATATTTGTGTTTTCCCACCAGAGTATAAGCTCCAAGAAGCAGGAATTTTGTCGGCTTTGTTCTCTGACATACCTCCAGAACTTTACATCAGGTACACAGTAGGACCTCAATAAATATTTGCTGAATGAATGAATAAGAATACCTTGCAGAAGAGGCTCCAGAAGGATTAAGATGGAGGAGGTTCTGTTTTAAAGTCTGCCTTGCTAACCTATCTTCCAGATGTGGGTTTAAAATTTTGTCTTTTACTCCCACCAAAGCCCAGTCTGACTGAGATCTTCCAGTTGACTTTGGAGTAACTGATACAGTAAAAGTTTCTCAACAGATCCAGTTGAGTCCTTTTGTGTCTCACCTTATTCAACAAGATAGGGTATAAGACTGGAAATCTCAGCTTGGAGAATCCAGCCCAAAACTATATTTACCAGCCCAAGGGCAAACTTGCCATTGCCAGATCTGCAGGCCTGGGGTTATTCATTAATCTTGATAATGGGATTCTGGAGTCACATAATTTAGAGTGACATGACTAGCAATCACATGTAAGATTTTTTGTTTGAGGCACCTAGATGGCTCAGTTGGCTCTGCCTTCCACTCAGGTCATGATCCCAGGGTCCTGGATCGAGTCCCAGGTCGGGCTTCCTGGTCAGCAGGGAGTCCGCTTTTCCCTCTGCCCCTCCCTGATGCTTGTGCTCTCTCTCTCTCTTTTGCTCTCTCTAAAAAAATAAATAAAACATATATTTTTAAAAGATTTTTTGTTTTATATAACTCAGGGCTTCACTTTAAATTTTGAGAAGTCATTATGGAAAAAAGTTAAACTTCCTTAGTAACTCAGGATATTACTCATGATCAGGTCAAGAGGTATTGTCATACTGCTGCCCCAAGAGAGACAATATTTATCTCTTAAACAGTGCTCGGTTTCTCCACACCAAAGACTCCACTGAGGATTTAATGAAGGAAAAACAATGGAGGTAGAAGGGTTAACACAACAGCTCAAGGTTGGAGGAGGCTCCAGGAGGTCAGCTGGTGCCAGCTGCAGCCAGACAGACTTTCATACAGATCACCTGACCTCTCCTCTGCCCTTCTAAACACTTTTTATTTTTCCAAACCAGCTCCTAATGGGCAACAGAGGAATAGCACAAATATATGCACCCATCTGACAACTTTCATTTGGCAAATTTGTAATGTATGAATTCCAAAGCAGGTAAATAATTACTAATGTAAGTGGAAAAGTAACATTTAACTTATAAACAATACCCATAAAGAAAGGAATTTTTGTCCTCTGAGGTATACAAATAAGAGCAAATCCATGAGATGATCACTGACCTAGGAAAAGGTTAAGAGCAGCTTAAATAATAAATGCAGAAGTAGAATTCAGACTGACATAAATTTATTTTTCTTGCTATTGCAACCATATGGCAATAATCCAATCTGAGAAGCTAAATTTATGTGGTAAGGACATAACTCAAAGCCGGCTTGTTTAAAAATTCAACAATTTAGGGCAGTTTGGAGTAGTGATATTATACACCACTTTGCATTTTGA